>NC_091436.1:169358492-169970992 GCF_964237555.1 Oryctolagus cuniculus | reverse complement strand
AGAAGGGCGCCTCCTTCAGTTCATTAGCTGTAAAACCCCACAATGTGAGTGCTCCAGAGTTTATTGTATTCGTCAAAACTGTGTGGTTCTTTGAGGTTGTTAAAGAGTCATTGTTAGTACATGGAATTCCGCAACAGAGCTGGAAACCGTCCCGTCAGAGTAAGGAGCCGTTCCAGTTCTGAGGATAAAATGTCAGTCGTCCACTCGGAGGAGCCGTGTGATAGTCACATAAATGATGTCGACAACTAGGAAGCACTGACAGTAAACACACCTGATGGGCTTAGGTGTCAGCATGGCTATTTTATTTTGACAGAGCAGTCCTCTGTCGTGTAGTCGTGGCCGAGTGGTTAAGGCGATGGACTAGAAATCCATTGGGGTTTCCCCGCGCAGGTTCGAATCCTGCCGACTACGGTGTGTGGCAGCAAGGCCGAGCTTTTGAAATTGAAGGTGAGGTGTGTAGGTACCTCCTCCTTTAAGGAACTTCACCTGGCTTGTGGTGCTGGGTTTAACTTTGCTCCTTCATGCTGCCGGGAAACACAGAGTTGGGCTCTCTTCAGCTCTAAGGTAAAACACATGACAGAGCTGGTGGTGTTTTATTTCTCTTTTCCTCCAAGGAAAGTCTGAGCAATCTTAATTGACAGTGGCAGGAGTGCACTTGCTAGTTTCTCACCGTAGCACCGTAGGATTGTCACCTTTTCAGGGATTTCCTTTCTCACATGCTAATGGCCCCTTATGCCTCCTAACACACTCGCACCTGCATCTGAGTGTAGCAGGCCTAGAGGCCATGCTTGCTTCATGCAAACCCAGCCTGCTTATAGATTAAATGAAGAAAGACAGCAAAATCCTTTTGCTTCCATGTAATTGGAAAAACAAGTCTAATAAAGGAACAGAAAATGATTGATGCAGATATATGTACTAATGTATGTATTGATGCATATTTATATATAATATTGACAGCTGAATTGATATAAATAGGTTTATTTTCTTTGTATATTCATAATTTAAGTATGTAAAAGTATCATAATATAAAGCTTGAATGATTTTGTGCTGTATAAATATATATAATGAATAGTAAAATTTCTCTTTTACCCATGTGTTAGCTGTTCAGTTTTTCTCTACAACACAAATTTTTGTATAAACTTCCAGAGTCGTGTGTATAAAATAACATTCATTCCATTCCATTCTTTAGTTTTAAATGAACCTTCCTTATAAAAATAATAACTCAGAGTGAATCACAGAGATGGAAAATGTAAAACTATAAAACTTTCAGAAAATAACATAAAAGAGGATATTTGGGATCTAGGTCAGGCAAACAGTCCTGAGACTTAAAACCCAGAGCAAAGTCCTTAAAAGAAAAAAAATTGATAAATTGGGCCTCATCAAAATTCAAAACTTTTAATCTGAAAAAGGATTTTATTTAGGGGTCGAAAAAACAAGCTAAAAATTGGGAGAAAATGTTTGTAAAGTGTGTTTCTGACAAAGGATAGTAAATGTATACAGAATTCACAAAACAACAGAAAAAGAAAACAATAATCCATTTAGAAAATGACTAAAAAACATGACGAGATTCCACTGGTGAGAGTATATATGCAGAAGGCAAACAAGAACATGAAAAACCTTCAACATCATTAGCCGCTGGGAAATACAAATTAAAATCATCTTTGATACACATAACAATCTGGATGAATCTCCAGGAAATGATGACGAGAAGCCAGTCTCAAAAGGTTATATTTTGTATGGCCCCATTTATATATCAGTCTAGAAATGACTAAATTATAGAAATGGAGACCTGATTTGTAATTTCCTGGTTTTTAGGGATGGAGTGTGGGAAGGAGTTGGGTTGAAGGAGAGCTTCCGGCCGCAGTGAAATGGTTCTGTGTCTTGTCCGTGGTACTGGACACATGACATATATGTGAGATATCACATAGAACTACACACCGTTCCACCACACACACTTGAATACAAGCAAAATGGGGGCAATCTGAGTGAGATTGGTGGATTGTGTCAGAGTTAATCTTCGGCTTGTGGTATCATAACACTGCAAGATGTCATCATCAAGGGAAACTGGGTAAGTGGGTCTCTATTACTTCTTAAAGCTATGAGTCTGCAATTATATCAAATTATATCTAATTATATACAGATGTAAATCATGTTCATGGAAACGTCTCATTAGTATCGTCAGCTGCAGCCTGCTCCATTGTGTGGATGTTCCACAGGTTATTTAATGAGCTGGATACTAGTGGTCATTTAGGGTTTTTGTGATATCCACCTGCAATATCAGAGAATGGGGCTCAAGTCCCAGTTCCATTCCCAGATTTCACCTTCCTGCTAATGGGCAACAGGGAGGCAGCAGCTCAAGTACCTGGGTCCCTGCCACCTACCTGGACTCCTTCCTAGCTTCAGCCTGGCCCAGCCCTGGCTGTTGTGAGCCTGGGGGCTAACACAGCACAGAGATCTGTGTCTCCCTTGCCTCTAAAATAAAAGTGAAAATAAATAAATAAAAATGTTAAAAACAAAAGAAGTGTTGAGAGCAGGACACTCCCCCAGACCACGTGGCAGAAGTTTGTGCAAGGGTTTTCTTTTGGTTTGGGCACTTGAGCCAACACCTGCTGGCTCCCAGGGTGCACCTTAGCAGGAAGCTGGAGGAGCAAACAGGTCTCACGGGATTCAAAATAAGACGCAGCCAAAATGACCCCTGCCCCTGCAAGATTCCCCAACCAGCAATAACGAAATCTCCTGGGAACCAGGCTCTGCTCTGAGGGAGCCCAGGCTGACCCAGGGGGCACCACCGTAGTCGGCAGGATTCGAACCTGCGCGGGGAGACCCCAATGGATTTCTAGTCCATCGCCTTAACCACTCGGCCACGACTACGTGGGGAGCAGAAGCCTCCTCCGGCTAAGTGGCCGTGCTGGACAGCAGCTCTTCCCCACGCCAAGCTTTGCGCTAGAAGGGGCGTCCGATCGAGGTTTCTCAGGGGTTGCCGTCAACGGGACGAACATCACGCTGGCGCCTCAGGACCCCTCAGGTCCCCGTGGGCGGAGGCGCCCGTGGACGCCCCGAGTCCGGCCCCCGCCCCGTCGGCGTCCGCCGCGGACCCTCAGGGCGCCCCGAGCCCCGGGCGCACTCGCCCTGGCCGCCAGATTGGCAGCGCTTGCGACGAGTTGAAACCCGAAATGACCATCCATGGTAAAAAGAAAATCTGGAAATCCATATAAGGACTGATTCTTTGATGAAATGAGTGCGGTGCACGCCTTGGAGGCACATCCCGCGGTGCACGTTGAGCCGAAGAACGCCCGTGGCGAACAGGTGCGCCGCTTACTTTGCAAAGCGCCCTCGCCTCCACGCCCGGGGCCGCTGAGTCCTCGCACCACGGATGGGGACAGTGGGGGCTGCGGGGAGAACTCGCTCAGCCCGGGAGGAGCGGGGCGGATCCGTCTCCTCGCTGTCTCGGCTGACACGCGGCTTTGCATCCCCAAGACGAAACGGCCGAGCGTGAGCGGTTAAGCATTCCCACCCGCAGCCGGGTATGGAGCTAAGTTAGGTTATTCAAGCCTTTAGGCAGTCGTTAGAGTATCTAAGCAGAGCAGCCTCCCGCTACCACCAGGTGGGGACTTTGCTGAGCAGGAGTCACCCCCCTGTGGAATACGCGACCTCAGAGCGTGGCCGGAGCCGTTTGTCCACCTCACGGCAGAGTCCCCACTCTGCGGGAGCCAAAGTATTTACTGGGTTACAGGTGAGAATCGAGGCAGGTGACGCACATCTTGAGGAAATAGGAAAAAAAAAAAAAAAAAAGCCCTGGGTTTGTTCCATACAGTTTAACTCAAGTCCCCAAAGTGTTCCGTTTCATTTGGATGCCAGGCAAAAAAATCAGGTATATCTTGTGTGAACTCAGTGCGATTCAAGATAAAATAACTTTCCTTCCCTTGTATGCAGTTAGAGCAGCTGCGAGAGCAATGGCTGCTGGGGACCTGGGATACCGACACGAGAATAAGCCATTCAGCCTCTAAAAAATAGGACATTTCTAATGTGTTTTTGATAACAAGTCTTACAAAGCTCACGACCGTGTGATTTAAAGGACACACAAACTATTTACTTTTTTTCCATAGACGTAAAAGGATACTTCAAAACATTTGTGAAAAATGAAAAGGTGATTTTGGTCCAAAAAATTTGCAATTCACATAGTGTTTTCATAATACGCATTTCTGTGAATTTTTGAAGACCTCTTGAGTGCAGAAATAACGCTGAAGCAAAACATTTCCCCAAACCTCAAAAGTGAAAATTTAAACATAAAAGATTCACAAAACCGTCCTCAATCGCAGTGTGTGTTTGTTTGTTTGTTTGTTTTTTTTTTTTTTGGAAGATTTTTCGAAGTCTCAGTTAAATGTTCATTCTACCAATACCTATCATTGATCACCTGGTAGAACCCCGGCCCCGATCCCCCACCCTAACCACAGTCTCTGACGCCAGGGTCGAGCCGTTCGTTCAGTTCTCGGATTTGCAGCCCCTCGGTGGGCTTCGCGGCGCCGGGCGTGGCCGAGACGCCCCTCTCCGAGTCTGCGCGGGGAAAACCTGACTCCCGAGCCCCGGGCCGACGGGGGACGCCCGCAGCGACGGCTCCCCGCGGGGTCCGCGCCCGGGTCCTCGGCGGGTGTCCCCGCAACGCCGCCCTGCCCGCGCGTCCCGAGCCCAGGGCTGTAGTCGTGGCCGAGTGGTTAAGGCGGTGGACTTGAAATCCACTGGGGTCTCCCCGCGCAGGTTCGAATCCTGTCGGCTACGGTTTTAGCGGAAGGTGCCTTACACGCCCCTCAAAGCTGCCGCGATGCACGGCGGGTTCGTTACCCCACTGCGTCCCCTCGGGACGTGGGCAGACACTTTCCACCCAACTCTTGAGGTGCTCAAGAAGAGGAGACTCACGCACCTTGCTCAACGCCTCACGGTGAGGTGGGAGTTGAACCCAGGACTTCCCACAGCGCTGTGAACCCAGGTTTTGTAAGTTCCACAGGGGACACCCCCGAACTGTGATCTTGTTAATCAGGGTCACTTTTACTAGTACCCCAAAGTGATCAATAGCGAACCTCGTTTTAAAGCATTTACTGCACACAACCATGGCAAAAACTCCTGTCTTAATTTGCAGCTGTTCCCAACAGACCTTTCTACAAAGGCAGAATGGAGAACCGCCCACACGATGCTTATGGAAACACACTGGGGCTGCAGGGTTTTCTATTTGGCTCTGTTTTGTGTCCTGAGCAAACGTCACCACACCACAAAGTATTTTGCACCACAAACTATTCTGCAAAGTATTTTACAAAGTATTTTGTATTCCTTTAGAAGGAATAAATCTTTTTTAAATCTGAAATATGTAAAATGTCAGAAGCAGAATGAGATACTCAGCAAAACAGCATGCAGGTGAAGTTAAAGTAAGTGAACAAATATATCTGCTTTGCAGGAACTAGTAAACTCCAGTAAAAACGTAAAGTCCATATAAAGTTGCCCTTGTGTGAGAGATTACAGGGAGTTTGTTCTGGAGATAAAGAAGAATCAGTTGAGAGAGAGTCTATGCATAGACCAGTTTAAAGATGAGATAACCTAGAAGTCCAACAGGGCTTAAAATCCAACACGAGAGTGTTGCAGGGCTTATAATCTGTGAGACACATTTAAAGCCCTGACATATCACCTGATGCCTTTTAAGTGGCTAAAAATTAGAATGACAAGAAGTTCAAACTGTTGGCTGTATTTGTAGAAATATTCATCAGTGTGGGAACTGCTGGAATTTTGGGAATTCTGGATTTTTTTTTTTTTTAAGAAAACCCCATCGCCAACCAATTAAATTAAAATGTAAAGGATCAACTTTTCTCTCCCACCGAAACTTGCTCTCAAACCTATAAGAAATACCTATGAGTATGTTCAATGCAGTGGTATTTATACTGTTGGAAATTTTCAGCCGATATTTTTGTCCAGAACTAGACGAGTTGATAAACAAAAGGGATGAAATACGACAGTAAGAAGGAAGTACGCTAAACGTCAGAACTACGTATGGAATACCACTGTCCATATAAAACCGAGTCAAATGCCACCAGAATCATGCTTCACAAGGACATAGTCAAACTAACTTTTAGTTGTATAACTTTTAAATTGTAGAATAGCAACACAGTTGCTGCTGGGCTTAGAAGACAAGACTGTTACAATTTGAAAGGAAAATATCAATAACTCGTTAAATCAAAATGGATCTAACACGGATGCGGATGGTGATCCGCCTTGAGCCGTGGAGTGTAATGCATGCTAGCTGTTAGGTCTTTGAGATCCTGTGGATGGTGTCGGGTGCCCTCCAGCCACTCAGAAACTCCCCAGGGTTCAAGTTGTGACCATTGCTCACTGCAGTGAGGGAGGACGCAGACCAGGTGCAAGGGAAATCGGAATGTGGGTGCCATACGGTATCAGAACATGACCCCTTAAAAGTCTCCCAAAATCCCACCTGGGGTACCATGTGATACCAGAATTGGGGTTGCCAATGAAACCGGAGGCTGGCCCCCTCAAAGTCCCTTTGTGGTCACCATATGATATCAGAATATGGCCCCCTAAAAGTTCCCCAAAAGTCCCATCTAGGGTGCCATATGAAATTGGAATATGGGGTGCCATATGATATCACCGTATGCTTATTAATAAATTCCCAATATTAATAAGCCCGTGTGGGTTCTTGCCTAATATTCAGAGAACAATTCTGAATACCAGCATAAGTGAACGAGGCAGCATGATTCGTTTTAAGCTTATTATTCAGTGAGAGAAATGCATAGGGGAGGGCTCTGTCTAAAAGGAGAGAGGTAGATCTGGATTCATACTGAGCACCAGGAGCGAGCCATGAGGAGGAGCATCTAGGCCCGGAAGCATGGGGCCAGTGGCCCAAAGGCCATGCGCCCTGGAGGCTCAGGCCAGCACAGGCCCACACTGGCAAAAGCCCAGAAAGCCAGAAGAGAGCACACCGTGTGCCAGGCTTTCAATCCACTTTCAAAGGGGAGTGGTTAAGGAACCAGTGGGTACACAGGTGTGGTCAGATGGGGCATTAGGTCACTCAGGGGCGTGGCAAAGGTGTGGTCTTTCAGCTCACAAACCTGATCAATTTCATTCTATATACCTGCTTATAACATAAGCATGAGTTGTTCCAGGCAAGAGGGAGTTGGAAGGAACAGAATGCACAAAGATACCAGCTTTGCAGGGCCTTGTAAGTTCTAGCACAGATGAAGGAAAGACTTCGCTTTGGAGCAGTGACAGCAGTCTTTCCTCTAAATTGGAAGCTGTCAGAAAGCAGGACTGCTTCACAGGTACCTCAGGTGATCTTATCTGTAAACAGGCAGCCTAGATGGAGGACAAAGCCACAAGTGTTCGGGGAAGTAGCATTCACTCATTTTAGCTGGTAAAGAGGAAGGCTTGGTACTTTGTGGGTAATGCAATGACCATATGAAAATTGCAAAAAAATACCATGATGGATTTTCCCACCAAATTTTCGCTTCCAAATATAATAAGTCCATAGATGTTTCCAAACCATAATGATGAGTCTTAGGTGTCCTTGTACTTAGAATCACCTAGTTTAAGGTTTCTCATATTTGGTATCTGTGCATGTTTGCCTTTCTGAATTTTGTTTACATACATAAACTGGTGTCAGTGGCAGGGGTGGGAGACAGAAACTACAGCTGTAGATCTTAGTTGAGGGAACTTTGCTGTTATCTTTATATCCTATGACACCACTAGAATGTTTCACTTTCCACATTTGAAATATTTAACATGTTCAGACAGTGTTTTCAATGTGCATAGAAAATAAGCCAGACATGACTCAATGACTGCTTCTCTTCAGTGTTTGCTTTCTGGTCGCAGCAGGGCACAGGGGTTTTGTGGTCATCCTCCTAGGGGAGTACTTATTGATGCCCCTTTTCTTCCCTGTGACATGAAGTGCAGTATACCAACATGGAATTCTAGTCCTGCCTCCTCAACCAGATGCAGTTATGTCAGGACTTGCAGAAACCCACAGAGGTTAACAGGTGCAAAATTGATTCTGGTTTTATATAGGGGTTTCCCTGTTTTGAAAAACAAAAGTGAGACTAAGGAATAGAAATGTAGGTCCCCTGGGAATGAAATATACTTAAATTAATGTGCAAAATTGTATCTTTATAATAATATGAACAAAACGTGTATTATTACTTGTTTTATTTTACAATACAGTTATCAAACCATCTTCATGCCTAGTCTTGATGTTTCCTAATGTACTAGGCAATCTAAGAGGAAGAGGTCCAACTTCGAGGGTTTAGCATCATCTGACAGACAAAGCACGTAACTCCAAGTTAAACACCACACTGGCTCACAGCTGGTAGACCATCAATTACTCAAATCAAAGTTTCAGCTCATTTGGTGAGAATTCACTATAGATCATGAAAGAACTAGGTTTCAGTTGTAAGTTTCCTCATGGACCTTTTAATAATATTTTAAATCAATTTTACTGAGGCATATCTCACATGTGATGAATGCATCCTTTTAAAGTGTACAGAATAATGTATTTTGATATATATATATGTGTGTGCATTTATATAATCACCACCCCAGTCATGACAAAAGAAATTACCAATCACCCTATGTAGGCCCCAGTAAGTTTTGAACTCAGGTCACAGGGCTCAGAGTCCAGAATGCTAACTATCTTACCATAGAACCTCCTGAATGTATGTTCTGTCCCTAATTCCTGGAATGGGTTGTGGAAACTCTGCTAAAAACCTTTCTCAGGTCAAACTTGAGTCTCCTACCATTCACAAAATCCTGAAGAAAATCTTAAAGGATTTCATTTCATTTTACTTCTGTGCCAATTATACTAACTCATAAAGTATCTCCTCATCCTCGGCTCAGAAACACAGTGATTCCTGTCATTGCTTTCTTCATTAAGAAGCTGAGCGTCTTCTATTCTTCATGTGATTTAGTGCTTAAAATCTTAGTGAACTAATGGATGGATAAAGAAAATCTGTAAAACACACACAATGAAATAAAATTCAGTCACAACAAAGGTTAAAATCCTGATTACTTGTGATAGTGCGGATGAACCTGAAAGGTTAAAAATACTGACCTTGTAGAAGAAGTAAGAGTAGAACAGTGGTGGAGGGAGAGGGTAAGGCAGAGAGGAAGGGGCAGGTGGGGGTACCACGTGGCAGTGACACTGGGGAACAAGCTCTGGTGTTACCACATAGGGGGACTATAACAACAAGGTACCGCCTGTTTCAAAATAGCTGAGAGGATTTTCAAGTTTCTTTCGACAAAGAAGTAAGGGTTGAGGTGACAGACATGCTAATTATTCTAATTTGATTATTATACAATGTATCAAAACATCACACTGCACTCCATAAATGTGTGTATAATTGTGTCAATTTGATGTTTTTAAAAACAAGCACGAGTAACTATTCAACAGCAAAGGGATGATGAAGAAACTCGGTTTCGTGGGTGTTTTTATTCCCCATAAACAGAAACTGAGGCTTGGAGATCCCACCAGCCCCGCTGTTTCCCCCACGTAGATCTAATGATGGGGCCGACAACTTCCAAGAAAGTAAGCTTGCAATGTGGTTCCAGAAAATGTGCAGAGATGAGTGAAGAGCCCAGAGCGGGAATCCTTTGCTTTGCACGTTCTCACTAACATCTGAAACCCGATTTTAATTATCAAGAAAGACTCATTCACGTGAGGCGTGCCAAGGAGGCCAAGCGCACCCAGAGCACCCCAGCACGACGCCGAGGCTCCAGTCAAACCGGCCTTGTTAGGTTCCCTCGGCGGAACCTGGGATAAAACGGACGTAGTCGGCAGGATTCGAACCTGCGCGGGGAAACCCCAATGGATTTCTAGTCCATCGCCTTAACCACTCGGCCACGACTACCGCCACGGGTGGCATGGCCGTCAGCCTGGAGGAAGTCCCAGCGCTGGGCTGCAGGCCGTCACCTGCGCGGGCGTCTCGGGGTGAGCTCACCGGCTGGCACCTGTGGAACTGGAATGCGGTTCTCTCGGCGCGTGGGCAGACTCGGGCCTCACACCTCTGGTTTCCAGCGCGGGGGTGCGGGGCGGGGGTTAGGGCAGGCCGTCCGCCAGAGCGTCGGGAAGCCGCGCCGGGCGGGTCTCAGCCAAGGAGGCGCTCCCATTCACCTGCGTCGGAGAGACAGCGAGCGGGGCCTGCTCCCTCGGGTCCCTGGGATCCCCATTCACGTCTAAGTACTTCTCTCACTGCGGCTGGGAAAGCGCTTGGCAATGCAGGTGCGCGTTCACTTTGCAGATGTAAAGGTCCGAGAAAACTCACGGATGCGGTCCGATGGTGACCTTGTGTTCTCTCAGATCCTGGCTGCTTTGCAAAAAATGGGAGATTGTTCCAGTCCAGACCCTCAAATTTAGGGACCATCACTCAACAGGCCAAGAGGCTTTATCTGATTCCAGGGAGTGCAGGCATAGCAGGGTCTGCTAACAACTGGCAAGGAGCTCCCGTGCATCATATCCATCTCTAGTTGGCAGAGCCTGAGATGGGGAGAACGTTTTCAACCCGGGGAAGCTAAGGACGAGCTCAAGAACAAATCGCTTTGTCAGAAAGGTTAAAACCACCATCGCCCCAAAGACGACAAGAAGTGAGAGTTCAACCACATACACAAACCTGCTAATGTAATTGAATCCTCTTGAAAACTCGGTTCAACGTTCATGTTAATAAGAATTATGTCAAATGCCTCCCAGCTACAGCCTAGAGACCTCGGGGAAATTCTTTGATCTGACCTGTACTCTGCCCTCTCCCCTCTCCTCAGGGGATGAGACCTTTCCGATGGGCTTCATCAAGTCTACATGGAAAGAATAAGCAGATTCGGAAGCTGATCGGCTGGTTTCCAGCTGCAAAGAAAGAAACAGTTGGAGCAAAGTTTTCCTGGTGAGAAAAGACATGGGGTATCATCTGTCCCAGAAGCCCCTGCTCTTGCCCAGCCAGGGCCCCCCAAACCACCCCTCTCCTGTGGTCAATCAAGGGCATCTTGGTTAGACCTCAGGAAACCTGAGTTTGTGAGGCTGTATTAGGACCTCCTTCTGAGAGGTGAGACCTCAGTCTAGCAGATCCTGCAGAACTTTGTTGATTTCAGGGAAGTAGAGGGGTCACTGGGCAACCACACTAACCTCCCACACCAGCCATGCATATCAAAAAAACAGCTCCTATTGGCATCATTCCTGCTTGTATACGTAAGGTCATGGAAGCAAGCTCCTCGTCTTGCAAGTTTGGTAAATGAGGTTAGAGATATACAGTAATGAGTGACATTCTCGAATTTTTAGTGATGTTCTAGATCTCTTGGCAAACATTGCTTTCCATTCTCTATGAAATGCTCTCCTGGATGGCGTAAGCACTGTTAGTCTTTTCTTTGACCTTAAAGAGTGAACTCTTGCCATGGGAGCAACAAAAGAACAAGGAACAATTTCACTCAATAACAGTTAAACAAAGGGATATCTGGACATGCTTAAAATTTGACATCTTCAAGCATTTAATGTTCCAAAAATAACAAAATTTTAGGGCAGAAGGCTGATTAGCAGGTCAGTGAGAGCTTTGAATAGTTGCAACATCAGAGATGGACTTTAGAGTGAAGAACGCGCTACTCAGGACAGTCAGGATGTGACTACTGAGAAGAAAGAGCAGTAGTCTCCGTGTGACTCAGCATCTGGTCTCGCTCTGCTCCCCATGCTGATTGGTGATGCTTATATGGACGATAGTGACTTTAAAATCTGATGTGCCACATCTATGGGGGGGGGGGGGGGACAACACCTTGATTCTCAAAGTCAATTATCATAGCCGTCTGGAGTCAGCAGGCCCATTTTTGGAACTTGTCAAAAAGGTACCTCCTTTCTGGTGACCAAAGATGATGGAGGGTTTAGTACTGATTAGTGTATGATCAGGGCGGAGGGTACTCCCAATAAGGCGGCACAGTTATAGGCCCAGGGAGCTCCTGGGGAAGAGGAGTTTGCCTCCATAAAGCCTATGGTGTTAAAGAAACTGAAGCAGTTCACCCAAGATGAGCTGCACACCTTGAAATAGTGGCAGGTTATCATAGTTGTGCAGATAAACAATGATAGATAACACAGGATTTTTAATGCTACTCAAAAGCATGCAGGTTGCATCTTATATACATCGGGAAAATCCATCACCAAAGTCTTTTCAGAATGTCAGTGCATAATCAGAATAGCCTGTGACAGAGAAATGGCCTGGAGGATCTTACACTAAAAATGTGTTTAGGTGAGTGTCAGCTGCTGGCATTAAGCAGATGAGAGCCGGTGTCATCTCCCCATCAGACCAGTTACTTGAAAATGTTCTCAGATGCCATTGAGGTGAGGGAGATGAGATGCAGAAGAGTATTCCGTTCCATCTGCCATGATTTCTCAGCTTGTTACTAATGCCTGCCTTGCTGGTTGCTTGAGGCACCAAACTACAACTGGAGACTTATGATTCTTTGTTAAGGAGTCTTTAGAGCTCAGCTTTTTTTTTTTTTTTTTAATTGCAGAAACAAAAACCAATGCCAAATACATTTTTTATTGCTTCCTACCCAGAAAGGTTCCTTATAACCAAATCCTTTAAAATTCCCAACAAGACAGTGGACTTAATTATCTCAGTTATATTAAGTAGTCTATTGTGTCTTTGTTTATATCTCGAATTGCCAGATTGACAGCCCCTACTAACTTATACTTTTGTGCTGACCCCAGAGATACTTCATTCAAAAAAAAAAAAAAAAGTGTTCCTACTGTAGGAGTAGAAAACAGAAATGCCATCCAGGACCACATTAGCATATTTGTTCTCACACATCTTGGACACATATAAGCCGTCTGTTGGAAAACTGGTCGTGTTTTCAAGAAAATACGAAAGAACAGGAAATGATCTCCCTACCCTTGCCTCAACAACATCCCTACAAATAGGTGTTAACTGAGGGCGGGAGTCAGATGCAAATAACCCAGGAGAAGGTTTTTCTGAGTCGGGCTTCAGCGTTGGAACAGGCGTCTGGTGGGCTCAGCTGAAGATGGCTCCTTCAACTGGCAAGGGTTATTACATGATTGGCACCGGTGATGTTTCAGGGCGTTCAGAGGGAGAGACAACATTCCTGCTCTGAAGATCAGCGGCTGTGACACACATTTGACAACTTACACAAGGTTTGAGGGGCAAACATGGCAAAAACACAATTTTTCACAAAGTGAAGGCATTATGGGGCATTTTTTTCTTTCAGTGCACCCGGAATGCAGAACCCCAAAGTGCACAGGGAAAGATTCGGAGAGTCACGTACAATTCAAACCACGGGGGAGCCTTGAAGGCAAAACCAACAAACGGAAAAAAACTAATTTTCTTAATGTGTACTTCAAGCCGCCTGTTCTCTAGTGTATATACCTGTGCATTCGCTTTTTTTTTTTTTTTTTTTTTTTTTTTTTTAGTACTTGCATTTCCAAAACCTTGCTTTCAAGGGGGGGGGGGGGGAGGGAAGAGGCCCTTAGAAGTAGATTAAACTTGACCTTGAGCAAGCAGCCATTGAGGAAGGAGTATAGTCCGCCGTGGCCGCCGCCGTCCACCTGCGTCCACTAAGGCTTTCTAGTGAATGTTCTGCGTAGTTCGCCGCCGACCACGCATGCTGCAGACAACTAAAACAAAAACTCTAGAAAATAGGTAATCTGCAACCAACGGCGTGTTTAAAAATGCTTGGATTCTCACCAATAAGAAATAAGTTGCCATGGCACGGACTGGGGTGAACAGGGCGGAAACTACTCAAGCCGGCCAGGACCGAAGTATGCCAGGTGCTTATTCTCCGAAGAGTCGACAAGTGCCCAGCGAAGAGGACAGAGTCCCTCTCCGTCCATCCGCCACCTCTTTTCCTGGGGCCAGCAGATGAAATACAGGCGAGAGGAAGGGGAAGGAGGTAAGAGAAGTCCGGAGGGTGCGGGAAACCCACCGGGAGTGCTGCTGCGGCGACCGCGAGAAGGGGCCAGCGCACCTGGACACAGGGCCGGGAGCCGGGAGCGCTCTCGGGGCGCCGGTCCGGGGAGGCGCGCGGGAGCCCCGCAGCCAACCGCAGCCGGGAGCTGGCCTGAGCCACCTCCGAGCCCTGATGCCCAGCCTGGGGTCCGGGTGAAGCTCGTCCTCTCCACTCTGCACCTGCGCCGTCAGACGTAGCGGGAATCGTGAGGCGGCGGCGTTTGCCCCTCGGCGCTGCCCGAGCCCCCTGCGCGGCGAGGCGGCTGGCTCCGACGCCCTCTCAGGGTTCGGCGCGGTGCTCTGATCCGAGTCGCCACGCCCAGCTCTGCCCGGGGGTCCCCGGGACCCCCGCTCTTCCCCAGCAGCACTCCGGGGGTGGCTCCGCGCTGCGCCCCCGAGGTCGGCGCTGGCTGCCGCGCGGGTGACGGACCGGGGCCGGTAGGGCTGTGGGGGCCGGGGCCCGGCCAGTGTCAGAATAGACCCGCAAACGCGGGTCGGAGCTGGGGCGGGGAGGCGGTTCCACCCTCCGCAGCAGCGGTCCCCGGCGCTGCGTGTTTCTTGACCTTGTGCGCGGGGGCGAGGGGGACAGAGCAGGGTCTCACGTGAATAACCCAATAAATACAGCCTAGGCCGAGGACGCCAGTCTTCCTACAGTGAGGCTCTGTGGCGCAACGGATAGCGCGTTGGACTTCTAACGCCTGGTCGACAGGAATTCAAAGGTTGCGGGTTCGAATCCCGCCAGAGCCAAGACATGTGCCATTTTCTGCTCGGTCAGCGGTTCCTGCTTTGGGAACGACCCCGCCTCACCATCCGCATCCGTGAGGATTTCTCGGTGGCGCAATGTTTTGCAGCTTGAATGACTTAGCTAAAATTTAGTTTGCTTTGAAAGAACTACGGAGGATGGAGGACGGAGGAGGATGTCTGAGACTTTTTGTTCCAAACCGGGGCTCGGCAAATGTCTCCCAGTTGTGCAAAGACAGCTGGAAAATTTGTCTCCTGTGCATCCCAGGGCGCTCCCGCCTTCATTCCCTCCTCGGTGCCTGCTTCAGGTATCCAGGGCATCAGACTTTCTGTCTCTTTTTCTCTGCTCCCCAATCGATCTGCTGCCTTTCATTGAAAGTTTCCGGGAAATTCTTTCACATGGATCCTTTATTAGCCTCAACTGATTTTCCTTTGATTTCCTAATATCACTTTTATTTTCAGACCTAGTAAGAATACTAGAATCCATTTGCTAGTAATAACTCATCACCATGAAGAGTGATCATCTTCAAAGTAGAACAGAGGTCCAGAATGTGATGACAGAAACAAAAACCAAAGCCATGGCCAGATGTGCAATTGGAAGAGTATATTGTTCCCCTCTATGTCTCTCCCGGTCTTTATTATCATCACCTTTTTTACATTTCAAATGATAGAGCATTCAACCATTCACACTTAGCCTAAGGGCCGAGAAGCGAGGACACTTACACGTTAGTACAAACCACTATTGGGCAGATATAGCAGGTAAAGGGTTTTGCCCATCATTTAGATCCACAGTGAAGATTTAAGGTCTCCTGAGCCTACTCTCTTTAGATTCGACAGAAGGAGACATAATTTGATAGCTGAAGAGAAGGAACCAGAAAGCGATATACCAGAGAGAGCTACTGGGGCTTTAATCATGGTTGACCTGTTGACCTCATTTGGGAGGAAGAGACGATGCTGTCACTCTCAAAGCTGGCACTGTCATTCTCATCTCTCCAAGAAACTCTGTCTTGTAAGTGGAGCTGTCGCTGGAGCCCAGGGCTTTTGCATGGTCACCTCCATTGGGAATCCGCATTTCAGGGAAACCCAGTAAACAAGAACTGGCTCCTAAAGATAGAAGGAGCTGAGACGTTGAGAAAACAGGATCACAGAGTGAAATCCATTGCAGATTTACAGACAGAAACGTGTCTTGGAGAGCCACATGTCTTGAGGGCCCACAGGCAGGTAAGCCTTAAAGACCCAGAAGAGCCTGGGAGAGACTCAGGAGCTTTAGGAAAAAACGAAGCAAAGCAGCGTGGCTGAAGTTTGAGAAGCAGCTGGCTCTGTAGCTTCCAAGCACCTCTGCACTGTGGGTGTTTCCCCCACACCTGGAAGAAATCGGAAGGTTTATTCTTCAAAGAAAAAAAAAGCAGAGGTTTCTGGGTGGGGTTGGGCTGGCATGGTTGAGGGTACAAGCACCCCACTGAGAGCAGAGGAGACGGAGCAGGGGACAGCGGGCGTCCACATGTATACAGTTGCTGCAGGCCCGATTCTTAGCTCATGCCCGTCATCCTCGTGCAGGTCTCTCCCATGTGGGTCTTTACCCTGCTGGCAGAAGGCCCAAATGGACAAATTGAGGATTTGGGCCAGCCAAAAATAAAGAGGCAAAAATACTGACAAAATGTGTGGGGGAAATCTGTATAAACTGGAAAGTGTAACTTAATAGACAAACCTTATTTTAAAACCTAAAAGACCTTTTAGAAAAATCTCCACTAAGAGTGAAACAAACAAAAATAGATGGAATTTAAGAAGCAGGAAATACAGATCAGCAGAGGGATGGAGCAAATTAGGAGCAAGAGAGCAAAGAAAAATTTCAGATGCAGCTTTGTGCCAGGTCAGAGAGCAATCTGTCAAGGCAGAAAGAGAACAGAGGCAAGTGGAAGAATAATACATATAATATGTAATTTATAATGCGTACTATTTAATGTAATCTTTACATTGTCATAGAATGGTTTAAGAAAAATACTTTCTTGGGGGGATTTCTTTTTCTCAGTAAGCCAAACTTTCCACTCCAGGGACGTTAAAACTGATGTACCCAGAGCAGTCGAAGAAAAGAGTTTCCAATGGAATTCTCAACAAGGAGTCCAAATTCTGAAGCATTTCTTCCAAGAATTGTAACAGGATATGAAACATGGCTTTACTAGTACAATCCCCAAGACAAAGCACAACCGAAGAAATGCTATCAAGAGGAGGAAGGGGACCGGTCAAGAGCAAAAGTCCAGCACCAGTTCTTTTTTGGGATGGGTTAAATTCCCAGACACTCAGTCTCTACGGATGAACTAATGTTGGTAAAATTACTCACAAAAGTGTATTGAACTTGAACCTGATGGAGCTTATGTTGAGAAATAAAGATATATTTTAATTGTACTTTTCAATTCCATTCTCCTTGAATTTTTGGATATATCCTCCTATTTGTCATATTGTTTTTCATTCCTGAAATTCTATGTATAACATATAATGATATATACATTGCACTTTTATAATAATAACTGGTAGCATAGTAACATATGACTTAAGCTTTTTATTCATATTTGGTCAGGATTGCATTTGTCTTCATATGTAGAAATGAATAATGTCTTAAATGTTGAGGATTACTGGCTCAAAGGTAAGAAATCCTGGGTTAGGCAGCCCCCCACCTTCTGCCCCCTTCTCTGGGGATTTTGCCTCCATTCCTCTCTACTGGGCCCCAAACATGTCTGTTGGAGAATGATCACTGGTGAACGCCAGTGCCACGCTGACCTAGCTGCTGATCTCCATTCTCAAATGAGTTGGGGCTCAGATGAAATATGGAGGTGAAGGTTAGAGGCCTCGAGCCTCCCCTGCAAAGAACGCAGATGCCTCATCTCTGGAAACACAGGAACTATTCCCAGACCAGAGCTTGGTGTCCTGCCGTGTGGCAGATCCCCTTCATTCTCTGTCCTCATCTTTCGGTTCTCTGGTGAATGGGCCTCAATTCCTCCATCCTTCCTCAGAACAATCTCTGTTCCCTGCATATTCTGTCCCGTGACCCTCCCCACCCTCTGCACAGCTCATGGACCCTCAATAACTGACTCTGCATAATCGCCACATTTGGCTGTCCCATGAAAGTACAGTGAGGAGGTGGAATGGCTGGTTAGTGATTGAATAACCCAAGCTTCAGAGTGAGTGAGCTCTTCATCTGCAAGACCCAAGTAGTTCCTCAAATTGTGAGGGTCTCCTGTTTGTCATCCTGGAGACCTACATCACTTATAGGAGGATCGCAAACTCATTCATAGAGCCTGGGTAGCTCAGTCGGTAGAGCATCAGACTTTTAATCTGAGGGTCCAGGGTTCAAGTCCCTGTTCAGGCGGCTGCTTAGTTTTAGCCTCAGTCCCTCTAGAAACGCAGGGTATTTTACCCTGTGCCTGGGCTTTCGGCCTTCCAGTCACTCTCAATAGGAAAACAAAGGCTTTATAGCAACAACAAACGTAAATCGTGGTTGAATTATTCAAAATCATTGAGTGGTATGGGAGAATTTCCTTATTCCAGAGGGTCGGGTGCAGTTGGTCAGGTCAGGTGTGTGAACAGGTCTTAGGATTGCAGTACACAGAAGTTTTGCCTGCCCTACACAAACAAAACAGTCAAAATGAAGATCCAAAGACATTCTGAAGTCATCAACCACCCACTTGGTGCTTTCCTTAAAAACTCACTCTCTTCATCCTGGGATCTAGATCATCTGTAGCCCTGGAAATGAACTTCCAGGTATTTCTGTGTACCGTGCTATGGATTTTTCTAATATCTTAATTGATTTCTGGACAGAGTCAAGGTTTCCACCCTGTGCGTGTGTGTATGTGTGTGTGTGCAGAGCAGGGTGCATTCAGCTCGGGGTCATGTTCCTCATTTCCACTGTGCCAGTCACACTCAGAAGAGGTTACAGAATCTGAAAATTTGGGGGCCGTTTCCCTGCCTCAACTGGATCTCAGAAACCCCTCAATGGGCAGGGCACCAGGAATTCTGTATTGGGGTGTGACTGGCATAAAATTGGGGAGTCGTGGCTGATTCATTTGGGCAAAGGATGAGTGTCCAAGAACAGCTGGAGGAATCCACTGCTTCAGGCTGAATGCTGGACTGGCTGATCATTAAACTGCACAAAGCAATCACCGTGCTAGGACACTACAGAGAGCTGGCAGACAGGGGTAGGAGTGGAGGTGGGGGGGCAGTGTCTGCAGTGCATTTTGAGGGGTTAAATCCCACATATCCAGGGAAGCTGTAACAGTGAAAGAAAGGACAAAGCTTCATAGTGAGATGGGCTAAGGTGTTCACGATAATTATGTATACATGTATATTTATGCCTTGCACACATGAAAATATGTTCAGACGCCATAGTAAAGAACTGTAAATTGCAATGACACAGAGGTACATGACTTCTGCTGTCAGACTGACAAAAATGTAAGAAGTATGTCAAGGCTGTAGAGAACATGTTTCTGATTAGAATGTAGGCAAAGCACGATCTTCGTGGAGGTAATTTATAGTTAATGAAATTACATATATGTGAATGACTTCACCAACAATCTCCATTCTTTTTTAAAAAAAGATTTATTTATTTATTTGAAAATTAGAGATACAGAAGGGGGATAGGCAGAGAGAGACAGACAGGGAGAGAGAGAGAGAGAGAGAGAGAGAGAGAGAGAGAGATCTTCCATCCACTGGTTCACTCCCCAGATGGCCACAATGGCTGGGGCTGGGCAGGCTATGTTGGATGTCGGTGCCTCAGGTGGCAGCTTTAACTACACCACAATGCCATTGCCCTATTCTTTTTTTAAGAAAAATAATTAAATCTTTAAATAATTTTAAAATTTTATTTATTTGAAAGGCAGGGAGTGAGGGGAGGAGAGCGAGGGAGAAATCTCCCATCTGCTGGTTTACTCCAAAAATGCCCACAATAGCCCAGTCCTGGCCAGACTGAAGCCAGGAGCCAGGACCTCAATCCAGATCTGGCATGTGGGTGGGTGGCAGGGCCCCAGCTACTTGTGAGATGACCTGCTATTTCCCAGGGTGCATCCCAGCAGGAAATGGAGTCGGGAGTGGAGCCAGGACTTGAGCCTAGGCACACCAATGTGTGCGTCTCAAGCCGCGCCTCAACTGCTGTGCCAAAGGCTGCCCCAGCAACCCCAAGTCTAACAGTTCACCCTGAAAATCTACATCCAGCAAACTGAAGCTATTCATGAACCTGCTTATTCATGGCAGCATGTTTGAAATTTCAAAATATCAGGAACACCAAATGCTCGCGCGTGAGGTGTGCTTAACTAGCTTGTCACATCCACGTGGAGTTCAGCGCAGCTGTAGAAAAGTGCAGGCTGGATTTCCAGGGGCTGTTGCTAAGTCAAAGTATTGAGGTCCAGCCAGTACCTATAGGACACTGTCTTTAGTCTAAGAAAGACGAGAATATTTTTAAAATGATGTGTCTGCTTGTTTATTTACAAAGACATGCAGGAAAGATGATCTAGGAAGTCGTGAGATGGGTTGCTGTGGGAGTGGATGGGAAGGAGGGAACACACACAGCCAAGGAGGGTAAGCCTTCTTTGAGTACCTACCTCTTCACATAGTTTTCACATTTAAAATGATGCTGTGTTATACATATGTGCAAACGTAAATAAATAAGCAAAGACAGGGAAATGATTTTGAATGACATGGGCCTAATTATTCAAATAAATAACATAACTTAAAAAAAAAAGAGGTTGACGACTAACACTATGGACCCACAGGTGCATCTTAGACCTGAGACAAAAAGGACTACTTCGTGAGTGACATTGAACTCAGTGTATCGAGAGGAAATGGCTTAGCACACTGGCCACCCACGGCCAGGGTTATTAGCCTTAACGACAGAATCATAATGTAAACACTGAAAAGACAGACAAGACAATCTCAGAAAGTGTTCTGACTTGTTTTCAGCCAGGGGCTTTTGCACATCTTCTCTGTAGGAAAAGTTGGGTCATGAGGAAACTCGGAGGTAGACTATGCTTGTGAAGTTCCTGGCTTCTTGTCAGGCCACCCAAGCTGCAACCCCAGTCAATGCACAATAGTGGGAATTTAAAAAAAGATGAGTATTCCAGTAACCTTACCACTGGTTTCTTTCATTTTAAAATGTGGTCCAAAAATATTTGTCATTTAAAGAGAGTGTTTAGACCATTTACATTTTTTGTGATTTCTGGCATATTTGAGTATATTTCTAAACATCTGTACATTTTCTTTTATTATTTCATTTTCCCTGTTATTTTTATAAGATGCTCTTTTTAGTTTCCTTTGGAAAGTGTTTCTGCTAACACTGACACAGGGTACTGAGTGGATACTGTCAAATTCCTAATGACCCAAGGCAAAAACAGGTCACCGCAACGAAGTAATCTAGAGGGGGTGAAATGAACCAGTGCGCCTGGACAGGGACTTGAACCCTGGACCCTCAGATTAAAAGTCTGATGCTCTACCGACTGAGCTACCCAGGCTCTGTGGAAAAGCCTTTGTCTCACTACATAAAATGATTAAACTAATCACTAAGGGACTCCTGGGAAGCAGAACTGACTGCTGCTCAGTCAGTTCCAGCTTCCTGGCAACCTGCACCTCGCCGGGCAGGGGTGTGGGCTCTAGCCCTTGGGTCCTTGACACCCGCGTGGGGAACCCAGATGGGGCGACTTGGCCCGGGCCTTGCCCAGCCCCGGCACACGCAGGCAATAAGGGGAGAACTAGAAGGTGGAAAACTGACTCTCTCTCATTCTTTCATATTCTCTCTCTCTCTCTCTCTCTCTCTCTCTGTGTGTGTGTGTGTGTGTGTGTGTGTGTGTGTGTGTGTTTGTCTGCCGGCCTGCCTGCCTGTCTGTCCCTCGGCTTTTCAGGTTTCTGAGGTCTTTCTTCCAAACTTGGGTTTCCTGGAATCTCATCGCTAGGGCCACAGACGACAAACGTGGCATCGCGAGTGTGCCTTCCCTGGCGTCCACTGCTCCAGCCCTGGCCCCGTCGTGGGCTCAGCGTGGACCCAGCCGTGGGCCGGGCCGTGCGCCGAGCCCTCCTCTCCCTATTTTTAACTCCACGTTTCATAAGGGGCTCCATCTGAAGGCAGAGCAGCTCTAGCAGTAAACCCGCGCGCTTCGGTCCCGGCAGGTCTCAGGGCTCTCGACACGTTGGTAAAGATCGGTTCCATCAAGATCCCCCAAACGGGGAGGAGCGCGGCGCGTGGGTGTCGCTGTCGCTCGCAGCTCGCACCTGGCCGCACCTGCTTGGTGCGCGCGTGGGAGCCTTGCAGGGCTGGAGAACAGCAGCCCCGATCCAGTGCGAGAGCAGGGCGCTCGGAGAGGGTGGTCTCGCCCCCGCAGCTCTGGGGAATTGCGGGACGAGCGCAGGCCTGCGGCGCCGCAGCGCTGACGCAGCCTCGCTTCTTCCCCCCTCTTAGCCCAGACGCCCACTCTCCCCAGGATTTTCCCGCCTCGCGCTTCCACCTCCTCCAGCCTCTGCTTTCATTCCCGGTCGGTCTCACGTGTCCTTCTCAAAAGTCTGAGCCTCGAGCCAGCCCTACGAGGTCTGCGTTCTGCCGATTCTTCCAGAAAGCAGGACTCCGGACCTCTGTCTCGGAAACGCGGCGTGCACCTGTTCGGGGCTCACCGGCGGATCCGTAGGGACAGATTCAAGAACGTGGTTCCGCGCCTGCCCCCGACGGCGCGCGCTGGCCCACGTCGCGGGCGTAGCCGGCGGAAGGGAAGGAGGAAAGCACATTCCTCCCGCAAGCGTGCCTGCGGAATCGAGGGAGACGCGGCGATTCCACACCTCCCCGCCGAGGCCGGCGGCTGGGGTCTCCAGCACAGCGAGACGCAGGTGGCGTGTGGCCTGCGAGACCCGGTGCGCGCGTGGGCGGCTTGGCCCTCGGACGCTGTCCCCCAAACAGGCTCAGGTGCCTCCCGGCTGTGTCTGCGGGCCCGGCTTTTTGTTTGCTTTTGCTTTTAGTCAGAGTCTCGGTTCTTGGAACGAACCACTCCCAGGCTTTGCCCTGAGGTCAGTTCTTAGACAATGCCGCTCTCTCCCACCTTTGCTGTCTGCTGCCTGGCTGGTTGGCTGTCTCCTTCTCCAAGCTTCCGGGCATGCCAAGAGCAGCAACCTTTGACAAGTCCTACACAGCACCCAGACGAACTCGCAGCCTTCTTCCCTTCCCTCAAGTCCTCTTTTTTAAAACTCAGAACCCAAGGTGCGACCTCTCCCTGGGATTTGTATTCTCCCGTGAGCCTTCGACCACCTGCTGTCCCAGCCTTGCCATCGCCTGCCCCTTCCGGCCTATGGTTGCATGTCCGGTTCTTCCGTGTGATTTAAAAACAAACTAAAGGTCTTGGCCAGAGATCGCACTATTGAAGAGAAGGAACTTAAAAAAAAAAAAAAAAACTAATTATAAGTTATGAGAGAGACAGTTATCCCGTTTGCTGGCTCACTGTGCAAATGCCTGCAAGAAGCCCTGAGCCAGGAACTCAGTCCAGGTCTCCCACGTGCGTCGGTGTCGGGGATCCAAGTACTTAGGCCATCCCTACTGCCTTCTATGGTGGCATTAGCAGGAAGCTGGGGCCAGGAACCAGAGCCCGACAGAGGGGGCATTTTTTTTAATGCAGTTTTACTAAGATGAGTTATCAATAAGTACTCCAGGTTTTGAAAGGAACCAGAAATCATCTTTTCCCTAGGTCAGTGAGAACCCTGGTTTCTTGAAAAGAACCGGACACAGAAGATCTGAATCCCGAAGGCCCTGCAGGCTGAGCTGACCAGTCCTGATCGGATGTCTCCCTGACTGACTGCTTTGTCTCGTTTTCTCCCTCTCTGCTCAAAATGTCTGAATGTCAGCCACAGGGCAGGAATTATGAGACTGAAAAGTGAAGAAGGAAGCTCATAGAAGATTCCAAGAGTTCATCAGGGCAACTTACAACAGATGATCCGGCCGGAAGCTGTAGCAAGATTTTTCTGTGTAGGGCAGCAGCTGGGTGTCGGTGGTCTTACACGGTCAATGCATCCCTTCAGTCTTCCCAGCCTTATCAGGGAGACTTGCGATAGCACTTCAGCGGGAGCAAGGCACCAGCGAGACTGGTGGGTGGTCAGAGTCCTGAGTGTGCCAGAGAGTTCAGGATGGAGGGCTGAGACTGAAGATAGTGTGCCGTGGTTTGCTGTCACACACAGAAGCCAGACTTCACGTTGACCTCTTAAGACAGAAGTCTTGGGGTCAGTTCCCTAGCTGGTTTCACGTCCAGTGGCCTCCCAGCTGCACTGATGCAAGTAAATTACCGCCTTCCAAAAGAAGACCGCTGGCCTCCGGGCCTGCAGCCGTTACTTTGAGTCCTAAGTGAGCATCCCCCAGGAAACCTCGAGAGGAACATTTGGACATGCGACACGGTAGCTGTGGTCCAGGCTGTGGCTGTATCTGGGCCCCATCCACTTCTGACAAGCTCCGTGCAAGGGTTCCTATTCCGGCAAAGCCAATCTGTGTCTTGTAGGCTGCCCCCTCCTTGTGGGTGGTTTTCCCGGGGGTGGGGGTATGGCACATGTATTTCATTTACATCACCCACCCCTACTGTCTCATTTTTAGCTCCAAAGCTGTCCTCCAATTTCCATTCAGCTGCTTAGGAGTTCTTGTGAACTCTTAGAAGCCCAGTGTTGCAGCTGTGGTTTGGCTGTAGCTTGTAGCCGCTAGCACAATTGCAGATAATATTTTGACCCTGGAGGGACAGAGTCATCATTGCTCTGAGGAGGTTAAGCTCCCCAACAACGTGGGCTTCCTGGGCCTGAGAAAGGTGTTAAATACACGGCCTCATTGCTTGCTTATTTTCAAAATGCAGCACACTCAGCAAAATAGACACCTGTTTTTGATGTTAAAGCCTCATTCATTTGTTTTGGGGAAATGCTTTTAGCTTTTGTTGTCTCATATTTGTCTTTTGATGTGTTTTTTGAAAAAATTAATTAAATTCACTAATTCCTATTTACCTGAAAGGCAGAGAAAGAGAGAGAAATCTTCCATCCACGGATACACCCCCCCAAATGCTCACAACAGCAGAGCTAGGCCAGGCCAAAGCCAGGAGCTGAGAACTTCACCCAAATCTTCATCTCTGTTTTAACATCTGCTCCAAGAATTCCTATGTATGCTCAACCTACTGAATAACTAATGTGTGCTCACTGTGTAATGGTAAATGGAAAATGTACTATGATGGAATACATACATGCTGACTAGAAGTTGATCACTTTGAAATACTTCCCAAGACTCATTTTATCTATTTATTTATTGAGAGGTAGAGTTACAGACAGAGAGAGGGAGAGACAGAGAGAGAGGTCTTCCATCCACTGGTTCAGTCCCCAAATGGCTGCGACAGCCAGAGCTAGGCTGATTCGAAGCCAGGAGCCAGGAGCTTCTTCTGTATCTCCCATGCAGGTGCAGGGGCCCAAGCACTTGGGCCATCCTCTGCTGCTTTCCCAGGCCATAAGCAGAGCTGGGTCAGAGAGGATAGGAACCAGCACCGCAGGTGCAGGCTTAGCCCACTACACCTCCCTGCTGGCACACACATCCCTCCACCCCTCCAAGAGTCATTAAAAGTCACTGTACCTGTGTCTCCCAGGCCTGGGTCACTCTTATTCTGCCCTGCATAAATCTCTTATTAACCTTTTTTATGGGTCTTTTTATTCTGTTGACACTCTGATGTGACATAGGGGAAACAGACAAGAATATTAAGTAGGAATAGAGGAACTGGAAGAGTTTTCCCAATTTCTGGATAGCCCTGCACTGTAACTCCACCCTCTGATGTGTCAACCCACTATGCCCACTTCCCATGGTGCACCTGTCTCTTCTAGGACCAGGAAGGAGGAGACGCCATTATGGCCACATGGAGGCTCCATGAAACTCCCAAAAAGCCCCCCTAAACCTCACCCAGACTCCACCCTTTTGTATATTCAATCAAGGGACCGCTCCCAACTCCAGGATACAGTTACACACAGGAGCAGCTCAGTTTTTGTCTTTTGGCTTCTTGTCCTTGTTGTTTGATTCTCTTGGGCTCTCCCCTCATGGATGACTTGTGGCAGGTATCTCTCCATGGGGGGTGCCCACACTCGTGCACCTAATGTGTGACTCTGCTTTCAATCCTGATCTCTGTGGGGACAAGAATATACAGAAATTGAGAGGCATCTGCCATGACAGAGGTCGCTACTAGCTACTGTTGGGTTCTGGTTTTCTTACGGTATCCCCACTGCCACTCTGTCATGCTCTGTGAGGCCAGTCCTTTGAGGAGAGAAAAGCTTTGTTATTATGACTTCCCAACAAGGAGGTGGGAGCCTATGTCTCAAAACTCCCTCCTCAATTGGACATTGGGTAACTTATTCAGGATTTACTATGCAATTATTAAGTGAGATTTGAAACACTGCACATGTATTAAACTCATTTTCATCCTCACAATTTTGGGAGGTATTATTAAATATACGTATTTATGGGGAGTGGAAAGTTGTGTACCTTGGGCAGGAGAAAGCTGCTATATGGAAATGCTTGGGATCAGCCCAGTGTGGACTTTGAACTTGAATTACTCTTGCTTCTGACAGGGCTTCACCGTGCATTGGCTGCTGGTGGGCCCTAGGGGGAGCGAACCAACAGATGGGAGGTCTCTGTCTCTCTACCTTTCAAATGAAATGAAAATATATATTAAAAAAGTTGGGGGGGGGGATGTCCCTGCAGAGTTGCCAGAAGCTTGAAAGAGAGTAAAATATCCTACCCTCAGAGACTCTGAATGTAGGACTGGCTCTGAAAGCTGTCATTTTGAGAAAAATGTTTACCTCAACCGACAGAGCGATGTAACAGTGGATGCAGGCACAGGGATTTCTATCTGACTCCTGCTCTGTGGAACCTTCCCCCGGGAAGAAGACAGTGGGCATCTAACACCTGACTGCTGTCAGTCAGAGGGCATCGGACACCTTGTGGGGGGGGTTCCTCTGCTCTGTAGCCGGGCTTTGCTTGCCTCTGGACATCTCCTACAGAAAAGGGGACATCTGAGTTTCGGGACCCCATTAAACAGGTGGGTAGTCACACCTCGGGTTTTTCTCTCGTTGCTGTGAGTGTGTGGCTTTTCTCCTGTTTAATCTTAGCTTATTCCAGCGAAGCTTCGGCAGGCAGAGGGAAAATCCCCTTTCTCCCTTTCAGGCTGAATGACCCCGACAGGGAGCGAGGGGGTTGTAAGTTTGAACGAGTTTAGTCCGGCGCATTTTCCAAAGCGTTTGGGAGGTCGAACACCAGGGTCGCAGTGGGCCCAGAGGTGACGCCATGGCGTGCTGGGGAGAGCGCCTGCACACGTTCTCCTTCGTCCTCCAGAGTCTACAGGTGGCCGTGTTTTCCTAACTCTCCGGGCGAGAAAAGGTTCGCAGCAGCCGCAATGATTCACAAGGCCACACTGGGAGCTCACTCCAGCAGCTTGCGTCGAGTTCAGGCTCTTCACGCTTGGTGTTGCTCGGCACCGCCTTTAAAACAGTACTTAAAGGTCTCTATGGGAAAACAAAGCAAACAAAAATCCCCAAGTCAAGTCACTCCTGCTGGTTGGGCGCACAAAATGAGCCTTCTACTGCCGGTCCCGCGCGCGCCTTTGGAAGACGCGAAGTCGGCCGATCGGTCCTCCCTGCTCCCGTCCAGGTCCGATGATAGCCACGTCCCGTCGCCCCTTCTCCTGTCTTCTCCCCGCCTGCAAAAAGGATCCAAGCGGGTGGACAGAACGCGGGAGAGCCGCGAGGGCGGTGGGCACGAGGTGGCGATGGGCGTGGAGCGAGAAAGGCCGGGACTGTGCGGCGGCTCCCACGCCCTGGCACCCCGCGGAGCGCCAGGCACGCGCGGGACTTCGCCGGGGGAGCCGCACGCTCTCGTCCCGAGACTGCGGCCAGGGCGCAGGCTGGGAAGCGCACCGCCTTTCTCCACGGCGGGACCTGGAAGAGGAACGCGGGGCAAACACAACACGGCCGCGGTGTGCGCACAAGGCTGCTCCGCAGAGTTCGCGGGAAAGCGCGATGAAGAAGTTCATTGTGGTGCGACACATTCGGAGTTTACGCATACAAGTACTGTGGCAATAAGTACATTTCCTGTGTCTGCATTTACGTTTGTAAATAGCTGCAGGTGGACACAGCGGTGTCCTGGCCGGGGGCTCCCCACCGCTCAGGTTCCGTGTTACAGGGAAACAAGCCTTTATTTTCCTGGTCGGGTTCACCGGCTTGGCCTGCTCTGGAGCCGCACATAAAATCAGCTAACAGAACACTGAGCTCTCCCGGTTCAGAGGAACGGCTGGGGGAAAAAAAAATTAAAGGGGAGAATGGAGGAAAAGAACCGGAATTTCTCCATTTCAGGGGGAATGTGTAGGTGCTTCGAATCCGTCGGGGTGAGGAAGGGCGTGTACACAGTGGAGTTTAATTATGGACAGGAAAAGAGAGCAGAGGCAGAGGCGGGGGCTTCTAGAGAGAGAAGCTAATCCCACTTGGGTGTCCCTGCCAAGCTGTGTTTTGGTGGGCAGTGAAAGGTTTGTCTCTGTCTCTCTCCCCCCTCTCCATCTCTGTTTCCCTCTTGCCCCGCCTCTCTCTCTCTCCCCCCCCACACCTATATCTCCCCCCCGCCCCCCCCCCCCCCCGCCTCAGTCTCTATTTTTACAGTTTTTGCGTTTCCCACTCTCTCCCCGGTATCTGGCCCATTCGTCTTCCCCAACAGACACCCTTTCCGAAGTATTTAAAATTATTCTTTCGTAAAGACACTTTCCTCAAACTCCGAGTCGCCCATTTGTGTGCTTTTGATCTCAAATTACGCTTTTTCCCCGGAAAAGCCCAGCGGCCTGCCTGCGACCCGGCCCCGGCTGTGGCAGGTGCGGAGAGAGCGCGCGCAACGTGGGCCAAGCAGAAGCCCCGAATTCTCAGACCGAGGTTTAGGGTCTGCAAGAGGACACAATCTTCAACCTTCCAAAGAACGCAGATAGGAGCTCCAAGTCGCGTAATTCGCAGAAGTCGGTTCTGATTCCGTTTTTTAGCAGCGTGGCGGTTGTTTCTGTGCTGTGACCTACGAGTGTTCTCGGAAGAGTCGTTGGCACCGCGAAGGGCCTGTGCCCTGGAACTGGCAGGGCACCCGCGAAAACTTAGGATCAAACTTCGCAGCCTTGTCTACCGTGCACGGTATGAAAAACCGAAAACCGAACGTGTGTGGTCGGGAAGGAAAAAGAGCGAACTGTGTCAGAAGTGGGATTCGAACCCACGCCTCCAGGTGGAGACCAGAAGCCCCAGGCGGGAAGCGAACGCTTGAGTCTGGCGCCTTAGACCGCTCGGCCATCCTGACACACAATTACAATTTTGACTGCCGGCTATATGAGCCCTGGCTCCGGCGCTCTGCGAGCCCTGTGACAGAAGCGCGCGGCGGGCGGACGGCGGTCGGCAGGTATCCGGGCAGAGCGGAGCCATTCCGACCCGGGCCGGGCGGGGGTCGGGGGGCTGGGGCTGCAGGGGCGCCCCCGCGGAGGCCCCGGCGACGGGGCGCTTGGTGCTCGGGGCAGCTCCAAGCTGCCCAGGGTAGACAAACCTCCGTGCCTGGCCGTTCTGGACAAGAGGGCTTCGCGTGGCCCGGTCGAAGGGCAGGTCTTCCAGGTATTGCAACTGCATTTAATTTAGTTGCGCAAATCCCATTTACCGGAAGTAAAATTAAACCAACGAAGACATTACTCCAGCACCCTTTTTAAGATATAATTTTAAAAAACAGCAGTCTATTTATGCAGCACTTAAAAGTTCAAAATGAAGCCAACAGCCACCATTACACTGATTTATCTCCTTCCAAGGTTTTTCTGTGAAGATACGCTTAGAATGAAATTGTGAGCGTGTCCTGAAGCTTTGACTCTTGTTTTATGACGTGTCTCTGAATTAGGAAACACAGTTTCCTTCTAAAACTCTGCAAGAACCGCGTGGGATTTTTTTTCCTTAACTTTTATTTTTTCGCCACTCCTTGTCCCCGCCCCGCCCCCTGACTCTTGAGAACAAAGCTCATAACAGGCCTGCTATGGTTTGAGGGTTTAAGTGGGAGGTGGTTGTCGCTCTGGCCTTTGCAATGGAGGAATCCATTTGTGTGCTAACAATTTGGTAGAGTCATGGATTATTTGGGGAACGGCCTTGTTAAAAGAGCAGCCCCAGCTCTAGTCCCGGTTGGGGCGCCGGATTCTGTCCTGGTTGCTCCTCTTCCAGTCCAGCTCTCTGCTGTGTCCCGGGAAGGCAGTGGAGGATGGCCCAAGTGTTTGGGCCCTGGACCCATGTGGGAGACCAGGAGGAAGCACCTGGCTCCTGGCTTTCCATTGGCACAGGGTGCGCCGGCAGTAGCAGAGGAAGACCTTTCTCTCTGTCTCTCTCACTGCCTAGCTTTGCCTGTCAACACACACACACACACACACACAAAACCAGCAGCTCTGTCTCGCACCCTGCTATGCCATCCTATGCCCTGCACTCTGGGACTCCGCGGCCTCTCCCACCCAGGATTCCCAGAACTGTGAGGGATGCACTTCCTTTTCTATGAGTTAGCCAGTCTCAGTATTCTGTTAGCAAACCAGCCAAGGCAAGGCCATCCCTCACTTCATCAGAAACCGCAGGTGGGCTCCCTCTTTCTGCATCACCCAAGTGCTCACTTGTGGGACGTGGCTGCCTTGTTGTAAGAGTTGGCTGAGGCTGGAAGAAAGACACCTCACAGCTCTGACTCTGCTGGAGCTGCTGGTCCCGGCCGGCCTTTGCATAGCTGCCAAAGCACTTGTAGGATCGCTGGGTGTTTGCAGGACAAACATGGCGTCACATGTGACTTGTGTGGGAGAGGTGCCTGCTCGTGACTACTGGGACTCCTGAAGGTAGAAAAGTGACATCCTTGGTGTGATCACGATGGCTGCTCAGGAGTTAGCAAGTACTATTTTGAATGATAAGCCTTAATCTCAGCAGACAAGGGGAGAAAGGGAGACCCCTAAGGCACCTAGAAACCTCCAGTGTTCAGAAATAAGACACACTCAAAATAAGAAGGAGAGAGCGAAATCAGTTAAGTGCTTCCAGTCTCACTGAGATTGTAGGGTCCTCCCTCCATATCCACAAGGAATTAGTTCCAGGTCCCTCCTCCTTATGTCCCTGTTGAGAATGCTCAATCTCTCATACAAAATGATGTATTTTCAGCCCTTCCCCCAAGGAAAGCTCCCTGGAGAATTCTCTAACCTCAGGACCAAAGGGGTTACCTGATAACATGTGCCCTTCTGTTCTGCCCAGCACCAGCAAATCTAGGGAGGAATTTGCTAATTTTCACCCAACAAACCCTCCTGCTAGGAATCCCAAACCTGTGTCCTGGAGGAGAGGGGGAGGTGGGTAAACAGACTTCCTTAAAAACTAGGGAGTCCAGACAACTGCGCTCAGCTGTCTGCCTGGGAGCTGAGAAGCCCACCTGGTCTGCCCAGGTGTATTTTCTCCACTCAACCATGTAACCTCGCTCTCCCCTAATCTGAGTGACTGGGCGCTCTCTCTATCCCTTTGATATCAGAAATGACCCCCTAAAATCTATATGAAAATGTGGCCCTTTAAAGTTCCCCAGAAGCACCATCTGAGATGGCACACATGTTACCAGAATTTGGGGTGCCATATGATATCACCACATGCTTATTAATAAATCTCCAACATTAATAAGCCCGAGAGGGTTCTTGCCCAATATTTAGAGAAGAATTCTAAATACCGGCACAGATAAACGAGGCAGCATGGTACATTTTAGTTTTTATTTCGTGTGAAAGATGCATAGGAGAGTGAGAGCTTTATTTAAGAGAAGAGGTAAATCTGGGTTCATACCGAGCACCAGGAGCCAGCCACATGGAGGAGCATCTAGGCCAGGAAGCCTAGGGTGGGTGGCCCGAAGGCCACACACCCTGGAGACACAGGGCTACAGCCAGTCCCCTCCAGGCTAGAGGCCATGGCAAAGAAGAGAAGGCGGGACACACCGTGTCCTAGGCTTTTAACCCACTTCCAAAGGGGAGTGGTTAATTAACCTGGTTGGCTGGTGGGCACCCAGGTGCGACCAGGTAGGAGCATGAGGTCACACAGGGGCGTGGTGAAGGTGTGGTCTTCCAGCTCACAAACCTAACGATTTTAACCTGTATGCCTGCCTACTTCACCTTCCATCTTCTGACGGATGCCCTATCCCCAGTAAAACCTTATCACTTCACTCTCTGTCTCACAACTGAATTCTTTCTTGAAGAGGCTTCCACCGCCTTTTCTCCAGTGACATTTGTATGTGGTCCACTCACATCTTCCTGTGTCAGGTAAGTCATCTCTGCATTACATAGAATACCTAACACAGTGTAAATGTTGTGCACATGGGTGCCAGCACTCGGTTGTGTTGGTAATAATGGCTAGAAGAGAGTCCATACACGCTCAGCACAGGTGCAGTTGTCCTGAGTATTTTCCATCCATGGTTGCTTTGTCACTGGAGAAAAGTTGTGGGGTTCTTGTCTTCATGCAAGAAAGAATTCAGGCTTGAGACAGGGAGTTAAGTAATAAGATTATATTGGGGACAAGGCGTCCATCAGAGCGGAAGGGATGGATAGAGAGCGCCCAGTCACTCAGACTGGGGGAGAGTGAGATTACATGGTTGAATGGAGAGAATGCAGGCCAGGCGGGCGGCGAATGCACAGTCTGGGTTTACACTCCCAATTTCTAAGGGAGTCTCTTTACCCCCTCCCCGTTCTCCTTTAGGATAAACGGTTTTGTGGAAGTAAATTAGCAAATTCCTCCCCAGGTTTGCTGGAGTAGCACAGGGGCTTCCCTTGGGTGTCTGTGAAGGTTGTGTTGTCCCATGTTATCAGGTCAGGTAACCCATTTGGTCCTGAGGAGAGAATTCTCCCGAGGGCTGGGGCCACCTGGAAGGTTATCAGGGTCTGGGCAGGACTTTGAAGTGCACAATGCTGGGTGCTGGGACTTCCACAGCCATGCTGGTTTCTTCAGGCCCCTCGCACACACACATAGGCTAATTTTTAACTTCCTACCTAACAGGCTGGCTTCCCAACCCATGGATACGGAGCTGACAGATGTTTCCATAGGCTCTAGAGATCAGGCAGTGAGCACTGGATGAAAGCTTTGAGCACTGCTGCCCAAGGCTTCTTGGGACTTCAGGGTCATTCTGAATGGGAGTCTGCCCAGGGACCTGGAACAAACAAGCAAACAAAATTGTGAACTTGAACTTCCTCTAGGACAAACAGGTGTAAGAGGCACCAAAAAAGCTGTTTCTTGGCCTTGGCTCAGACAAGCAACATCCACAATGTAAAGAGACCAAATAAATAAATAAATAAATAAAAATTAAAAAGAAAGACAAACTGCAAATCTTAGGTCTCCTGTCCCAACACTGGGGGCCTGGCTGGTAAAGAAACAGTAGCTCTTATTCCTAAAAAAACAAAAGCAAAAACGCCAGTGCTGCTGAACACAAGTAACTTATAAGAACAGCTCAGAAAAGTGAGAGCCACAGGTTAGGAAGCGGGGGATCCAGGCTCTGTGCAGTGTCCCTGGGGACCCAGGGGGGGTTCTCCAGAAGGTCCTTCAGGTCAGCCATCACGCACTCCACATCTTCCTCCCTCTCTGAAGTCATATCCCGGTGAAGTGGCACGCTGTGTGGCTGGAGTGTCCTCAGTGCAAATGACAGGGACACAGTGCAAAGCAAGACACAGGCGCAGCCCGGGAGGGTTTGTGAGCAATTGCGAGGGCTCCATCAGCTGCTTCCCGAGCTGCACCCAGAGGAGCTGGTTGTTACTTTGGATTCTCGGAAGTCCTGCACTTGTGTGGGCAGAAGGAACGCTTTCTACTAAAGCTTTTTGTCACCACCTGAGTGGGGGTGGGGCGCAGGTGCAGGCTGGGATGCAGGCTGGGATGAGGTCTTCACCCTGTGATAGCTAGTCCCCTCTGCCCTGCCTCTGGGAGCTTCCTCCCCTCCCAGACACCTCACCCACAGCCTCACCCCTCAGCCCGCCTCCTCTGACTTGAGGGAATTTGAAACCGACTAAGCCGGTTTTCTTGTTGGCACCAAGAACTCACATCCAAGAGATCCGCATGACAAAAGTTTTGCTGTGAAGGATGTGGCCTCAAAGGGCCCCAGTTTTACAAACATTGTTGAAGAGAGTGCTAAAACAGAGCATTCTAGAAAGAGAAGAGTGGAACATTAAAATGTCCAGAAACCAATACAAAGAGAAAAAAGAATTCACACAACAGGAATGAATGTGTAACTATATTTAGGAGAAGGAGGTATACATTGCTTCACCAGGGCCTTGTAGCTCAGGGGTTAGAGCACTGGTCTCGTAAACCAGGGGTCGTGAGTTCAATTCTCACCTGGGCCTCAAATCGCAGTTTTTAGTTCTAGTCCTTGGTTTCATTTGATCCCCAGTGCACTCAGTGCAATACTCTACCTTCTCAAAGCAGGAAACTAAGATAAGAGCTTCTTATCAATTAGTGCAAATGGCTATTTACATTTTTCTGCTAAGCTCGTTTGTACTGAGTTTCAGTTACTTGCAACGTAAAGGGTACTGATTTAGTGAGTAGTTTTTATCATACGTATCTAAGAGCTCCAGGAGACAGGGTCACAGTTTATTTAATAGTGACTCAGAACTTTACACAGTGTGGAGCTCAGAATGATTGGTGAAGCACAGCCCAAGCGACACAACCAGAGTGCACAGCTTGCAAATCCTGCAGGAGGCAGAACAAGAACAAAGAGACTATAAAAATGCCATTTAACCATGCAGTGACCACTCCTGCAGCCTCAATCTATCCACTCACAACTGAAACTGAGCTGCCCACAGCCATCTGAGTGGCTTACACGAATTGTTAAAATCGATGATCTCTGTCGGAAATCAAAATGAACTTTCCCTACGCCACATTTATCTAAATAAGTAATAACCTAGTAACACCCACAGAGTCCCAATAGGCTCCTCCTCAAAGACGTGCTTGGGATTCTGGAAACACCCTCGAGACCCAGGACGGGCGCCGGGGGTTGACCTCCTCTAAAATCAGGCGGAAGCAGCTCTCGTCGCTGGCGATTCTGGAACACAGGTGTTCTTGGGAGTCCTCGAGGACTGCAGGCTCCGTGGCCTCCGGACACCGCTCCTGTCTGCGCGACACCTCTGCTGCGGGTGCAGCACAGCACTTGTCTCCTCCAAACTCTGCAGCTGTTCAAACTCTGGAGCCTTAGAGTTAGGGGTTGCTGGGTCACACGGCCTAATCCTGGCAGCCAGGAGGCGGGACGTCTTTGCTCGGCGGGGGCGGGCTCACCCTGGAGCGGGGTTCTAGTCTGAATCCGGCTCGTTCCTCGGGATTCCAGGCTGCATCACCGCCCTCGGCCAGATGAGGGCGCTTTTTCCCAGCGCCATGGCGTGCCCTTTGTCAGCTAGTGGGTGAAGTGTCCTAGTCTATTTTCTGTTGCTCTCACAAAACACCCACGATTGGACGTGCTACAGAGGAAAGAGGTTTCTGGAGCTCACGGCCTTGGAGGCTGCCAGTCCAAGATCTGGGAGCCCCACTGGTTGGGCCTCTGGGAAGGGTCCCTTCGGCTGTGGCCCAGGATGGCAGATGGCATCAGGGTAAAGTGTGTGCGGAAGACAGGTCCCAACGGCAGGAGAGCAGGCTGAGAAAGCAGAACTTTTTATAGCAACCTGCTCCTGCATAACCTGAGAAGTCACCTCTTCCGGGTCAGCGTGATGAGTTTATGAACTTTTTATTCAGTGAGAGGAATGCATAGGAGAGTGAGGGCTCTATCTAAAAGAGAGGAGGGAATCTGGATTCATACCGAGCAGAGAGCAGGCCAAAGGCCAGCCGCGTGGAGGAGCATGCAGGCCGGGAAGCATGGAGTGAGTGGCCCAAAGGCACGGGGCAGCGAGGGGATCAAGGACAGGGAGGGGAAAAGAAGTGGCCAAGGGAAAAAATGACCGGGTCCACCGTGCTCCAGGCCTTTAACCCACTTCCAGAGGGGAGTGGTTAATTAGTCTGATAGGCAGGTGGGGTCAGGTAGGGGCATGAGCTAACAGCAGCTGTGGCGAAGGCTGGTCTTCCAGCTCACAAACCTAATCAGTTTTATCCTGTATGCCAATACCACACGTACCACATGCGATACGAACATGGTGTTCTGAATGCTGTGCCCACTCCATCTTGTTTGTCTTGGTAATCTGACATTGGACTTTGATGGAAACTGCTTGGTCTAGAGTGCACCTTTCTGGGTTATCTAATTCTGATTTTACTGGAACTTGTGATTTGTAGATAACTGATAGTAACTTATCCATAGACATAGTTCTTGTCCATAGACATGGGACTGGTGTGGGGCCCAGGAGTTTAAGTCTCTACTTGGGACGCTCTAATCTCATATAGCACTGTTGACCTAAGTCCCTGCTACTCCACTTTTTTTTTTTTTAACGATTTATTCACTTATTTGTTTGAAAGGCAGAGTTACAGGAAGAGAGAGAGAGAGAGAGATTTTCAATCTGCTGGTTCACTCCCAAAATCGCTTGGACTGGGCCAGGCTGACCCAGGAGCTCCAGCTGGGTCTCCCACATGAGTGGCAAGGGCCAGGCACTTGGACCACCTTCTGTTCCAGCTGCTCTACTGAGCCAGCTTCCTGGTAGTGTTCCAGGGAAGACAGAGGAAGACACTCCTGGGCCTCTGCTACCCAAGTGAGAGACTGAGGTGAATTAGGGGCTACTGCCTTGTTCTGGCCCATCCTTGTCTGTTGTGAGCATTTGGGGAGTGAACCTGTGGATCTCTGTCACTCTGCCTTTCAAATTCATAAATAAATAAATCATTAAAAATTTTTAAAATAGATAAAGGAGATTATTTAGTATCTTTTCATAGGAATATGGAGGCCTAAGGAAACTAGCTGATCCTATAAAAGGTATATGTTCTTTTTTCTGTCATTTAGTAGGATATTTTATAACTCTTCAGAGAAAAAAACCAAATGCATAGAAAAGGTTTATTTAGGGCCCACTCCCTAAAAGTCCGCAATAGCCAGAGCTGGCCCTATCTGAAGCTAGGAGCTTCTTCCAGGTCTCCTGCATTCTTCAATTGTTTTCCATCTGACATGGTTAATTATATTATTTATTCTTGTCAAATGAAGTGTGGGTTTTAGATTCTGAGCCCACATTTTATTCTACCCAAAGGTTACCAAAACATGGACACAGGAACATGGAGAGCAAGTCTCCCTTATCCCACAATTGATTTAACCCAGCTAGAACTGGTACTGTCCATGACATCATGTTTAAAAACAAGACATGTTTCACTCAGTTACACTCTCTGTGGCTGGGGGATGAGTCTCGCCCTATCTGAGCCAATCATAGCTTCTTTTCTCATTTGTGCACTCTTGCCAGTCTCTCAGTCCAAAGAGAGACACCAGCAGATCTACCATCGATAACAACTTTTCAAACTTCCGATCCCTCAGCTGCTCATCAAGGCCCTGGGAGGCACTTGAACAATATGCTTACACAGTCATTTAGGGAATAACCCAGTGGAGGGAAGCCCGCTCGCTCTCGCTCTCTCTCTCTCTCTCCCTATCTCTATCTCTCTCTGTCTCTCTATCTCTCTCTATCTCTATCATCTCTGTTTATCTCTCTCTCTCCTCTCTTTTTTTTTCTAACTCTGTCTTTCCAAATAAATAAATCTTAAAAAAAAATAAGGTCACATGTTTATTTGAAAATTGTGTTTGGGGCTGACGTTGTGCTGCGACTCCAGCATCCCATGAGTGCTGGCTCCAGTCTCAGTTTTTCTGCTTCCGACCCAGCTCCCTGCTTGGGCCCTGGCACCCATTTGGGAGACCTGGATGGAGTTCCTGGCTCCTGGGCTTCAGCTTGGCCCACTGTGGCCATCTGGGGTGTGAACCGATGGACGCAAGATCTCTCTCTCTTTCTCTGTAACTGTCTTTCAAACAAATAATTAACATTTAAGCAAAATTGTCTTTATTTTCACAGTGGAGTCACGTAATCTGATCTCTGCTCTCCTTGCAGGGAACTTGCTTTCTTCTGAAGTTTGGTAACTGTGATGATATATCCATTTCGTTGGATTCAGCGTTTTCCTGGAATGTGGCTTTCCTTATGAATATTTACAAATATGCGGATTAAGGCTTTGTTTTTTCTTTGTTTCTTTTTCTCTGCCTCAGACAATGGTCACCTGTTTTGTTTAGATCTCCTTTACCTTTCATTGAAGTCTAACATCTTTGCCTTTTTCCTTTGAATTCTGTGAAATGTTCACTACTCCTTTTTTGTCACAGATTCTATCTTTTCCTGGGAGGGGGACAAACTCCCTCACATGTTTCTGATTTGCTACTGTAACATCATCATATAGCTCACTCACTGTCTTTTCTTTGCTCTTCAAGCTCCATTTTTCACTCAATTGTGTTGTTTTTCCTGCAGAGAAAAACTTGTATCTTTACTCTCTCGGGTTTAATGAGTATTGTCTTGCAACTTAAACTGACAAAAGACAGATTAACGAGAGAAAATGTATGCACATCTTGTTTGATGTGAATATTTCTGAAACATTTTATGTATTTTATAATTTACTCATGTATTATTTGAGAGGGAGAGGCAGAGTGTGTGTCTCCCTGTTGGCTGGGGCAGGACCAGCCAGAACCAGGAGCCAGCAGCTCCATGCAGGTCCTCCAGGATCCCAGCTTCGTGAGCCATCACTGCTGCCTCCCTGGGTGAGCATCAGCAAGGAGCTAGAATTGGGAGTGGAGCTGGGGCTTGAACCCAGGCCCTCCAATATGGAAAGCGATATCTCAGTGGGTGTCTTAACTGCTAGGCAGAACAGCCACCTCTGATGTGAATATTTCTATTTTAATGTGTAGATAGGTGTCTCTCAAAAACAGGAAGTGAGAACTCAAGAAACTGAGTAGGCCTGAGAACTGATATAACATCTGGAAGAGAGGGATAAATAGACAGTGGCAAGACAGAGGAAGGAGGTTTGGGCATTTAGGAGCAGTAAACTGCAGCAAGGAAAATGCAGGGGGGGCTACTCGGGGACAAGGGTTATTTCAGCAAGGATGCTTCATGCACATTCAAGCCTATGCTGCTTCTTGGGCCTTGGGATTCCCCCTGGGACTTCGAGGCAGCCTGGACGACACCCCTGGCTGTCTGGGGTCTCCCCTTTGCTGAGTGCGGATTGTTAGATTCTGGCTCCCAAGGTCTCTACACCGTCCTGAGAATATACCTCCTCTTATCTATCTGTTTTTGTCCTGCTCCTCTGTTTCTCTGGAGACCCCTGGCCTGTGCATGGCCTCCTGTAGGATGTTGACTTCTCAGTGTTGAGAGGGGGCTGTAGGGGGCTGTTCTCAGTGTTGAGAGTTCTCAGTGTTGAGAGGGGGCTGTGTGGGGATCTTTCTGGTAACTCATCCATGCTGTCTTTTTAAAGATTTATTTCTTTATTTGAAAGATGGAGTAACACAGAAAGAGGGAAACAGGAGAGACAGAGACAAAGAGGTCTTATATCAGCTGGGTCACTCCCCAAATGGCCACAATAGCCAGGGCTGGGCCAAACTGAAGCCAGGAGCCAGGAGCTTCATCTGAGTCTCCCACAAAGTTTCAGGGACCAAAGCACTTGGGTCATCTTCCACTGCTTTCCCAGGTACATTAGCAGCAAGCTGGATTGGAAGTGGAGCAGCCAGGACTTTAATTGGCACCCATATGGGACCTGCTAGAGCACAACACTGGGCCCCAACTGATCCATGTTTTCTCATTATTCTCCTCTTTCCTTGTGTTCTGCCAAGCCTTGGCTGGTTGTTGAAGATGGTTCATCCTGGTAGTTCTTCCTCCAGGACTAACTGTGCCCCACAGAGACGATGTCTAAATAGTGAGGCTCGGCAGTTCCACCCTGTGGAAAGCACCGCTCAGTGCTGGGGGTGAATGAGACATTCTGCGACTTTCCCGGGCTACTTTTCCACTTTCCCCAAACCCACACCCTCCAGGCTGGCGGGTACTAGCAGTTGCTGTCAGCTTCCCCCTGAACATTGGGTGCTGTATCTGAGGATGCATACAGGGACAGAACCTGGAGATGTGTCAGTTCTGGGAAACTTCCTTTTAGATTTGTGATTTTAACTGTTCATCCTTTGCATGACCTTTTCAAATGTGTTATGACTTTAACCTTTTCTCATGAGGAGTCCAGACTTTTTTAAAAATTTATTTCTATAGCTTTGGAGATAGTATCTGTGATGATGAGAATCCAAGAAGGGCTTTAGGAATCACTGATTCCTACCTTAAAGCAATAAAATCAACCCCTGGGGAGTGCTAAGCTCATACTCATGAGCAGTTCTCAAAGTCCAAGTTTCTCTAGGGTTGAGAACCACATTCTAAAAATATCAAGCAGGAGAGAAGTGTTCATTGTGATTGGAAACCTTGGATTCCAAGATGACTTGAGAGCAGGCCTGACATGTTTAAAACACTGGTGCAGGGTTTTCACTTTATTCACGTGGTTTTAAGATTCATGGACAGGAAATACACCTAAAGGTAAATAGCAATTGTCTCAGGTTGTTAGATGCCTTCGCACTTTTCTGGAATGCAGACCTGTATCTGATTCTTTCTGGAACCGAACAGTGACAGCCTCGAGCCTTGGCCCTTTGGGGTCATCTTTTCAAGTCAAGAACTTGAGGATCCTTGCGGTCTCCATAATAGGACTTCTCTGTCCTCACAGAGACCTCCTGAAAAGCCACAAATCCTTTATTTTCAGGGCTTCATTCACACATCCAAGACATAACATTATGTCTTCCCTCAACACAGCTTCCACTCGCTGCTGATGACACGAATCTCAGGAGTTAACTGGTGGCTCCTTCAACTCCGCATGATTTCAGGAGGACTTAGTGAAGCTGTTATTTAAGGTGTGGGTAGGGACTAGGGAGGGACGGCGGTGCACCCTAGGGCTATTGACAGCTGCTGGTCACCACCCATAGGCCTGAGGAGAGGAAGGAAAAGGCTCCTGGGTCAGGAGACGGTCATTTTTAGCCACGCGGCTTCCATCTCCTGTCTCCGTGGCCATCACTTCAGGCGCACCAGGCCTATCCCGTGTCTGGCCAGCCCTCCTTGATGAGAGTAGTGTAATACCCAAACACCCAGTGACATAGGAGTCGTCTCCAGTCGTTCCGCCCACTGGCTCCTCTCCCGACCTGGTCTGGGACAGTCTTGTTGAGGGCAGTGTCACACCTTGTGTCGGCTTGCTGCATCCACTGGGCTGCTGTGATGTGGGATAAGGCAGGTAGCTAGATTAGGGCCAGGAGGTAGAACCACCCCCCCATCCTGTCCATCCACCTGTCAGCCAAACAGCTCCCTTCCCCGGGGCTTCTCCCTTCCTGGTCCAGGTCCACTCCCCTCCTCAGCCATGCCCACGTGAGAGTGTTTGCTATCGCACCTTTGAACAGACTTCACGCTTCTTGGGCACCGCATACTGTCTGTACTTAGAATGCTTAAGTAGAAGGCCAGCACTTGGATCCCATTAAATCCCAGCTCCCCCACTTCACCACGACAAAATGTGAGACTGGCGATGGACGGAGAGCAGAAACGCGTTCAGAGCTCCAGATCCAGGCAGCAGGTTCAGCGCCCGTGAGGGCAGAAGGGCGCAGCTCTGTGAGCCTCCTCCCTGAAGGTCGCACCTGTTAACATCACCATGGCCGAATCCCTAAGATTCCACAGGCACTGTGGAGGACCGCAAACGCTCCGAGGCACAGCACTCGGGTGGCCACGCTGCACCTCGCCACCGCGGCTGGGTGCTTTCCAGAGGTCTGGGCGTCTCCCGAGGCGCGGGGGCTCAGGCACCAATGCAGGGGAGCCCGGAGGAACCCGCTGGCTGCCCCTTCTGCAAAAGGCTGCTTCCCCACACAGGAGCCTTTCGTTCCGCAGAGGCCAGAATCTGTGTCCACGAACCAGATCGCGGCAGCTTCCCCAGACCAAAACCTGCAAGCAGGCAGGCGGGCAGAACCGGCCTCTGAATACGGAGCGCGGGCACACGCGTAGACAGGTGCCGCGGGGGGCGCGCGGGCTGCACGGCGAGGCTGTGGGTGCGGGGAGGACCCGTTCCCGAGGATGGCGAAGGGGGGCTTCAGGCAAGCTCGAGAGGGCTTCGAGGAGCGGGCTGGTCGCTAGGTTCTTCCGGAGGGAAGAGGGGTCCCGGCTCGCTGCTCGCCCCCTGCGTTCCGTCTCCCGGGGACCTGCAGCTCCGCGCGCGCGCCGGGCCGCATCCGCTTTGCGGCCGGGAGAGGCGCGCGCTGCGACTCGGCTCCGTAGGATGCGCGCGGCGGGCGCGGGGAAAGCATGCTCCAGTGGCGCAATCGGTTAGCGCGCGGTACTTATACAGCAGTATATGTGCGGGTGATGCCGAGGTTGTGAGTTCGAGCCTCACCTGGAGCATGTTTTCTTCCCTTCCCTCTCTCAGGCCGCTACCAGCGGATGCATTTTTCCCTCCTTCTTGGAAAGCCGGTCATCTTTTCCACGGCGAGACCACTGAGAATTGCTAGAATTAAGGAGGACGCCGGGTCGATTTCACACTCGGCAAGGGAATTGAATTCACCTCTCGCGCCCACACCCGTTTCTCCTCCAGCGGGTGACCTCACAGTGGAGGTTGTACGGCCTCAAAGGAGCCCCCTCCTCAACCGCCCCCCCTCCTTTGGCTAACTCGCTCTTCAGTTCCTTGCGGGCTGAGACGGGGGTCCCTCTTCCGCGATTCGTGCAGCCGCACCGGGATCCACAGGCCGGTGGGATCGGAGCTGCTCCCAGGGAGCGCTGCGGACCACAGGTGCGCTCACCTGCATCTGCGGCGTCCTCCGAGTCGCCCCTCCGCCCGGTGTGCAAGGACGCCAGTTCTCCCCTAGGAGCCAAACGTCTCTGACAGGCTTTTCTGCCTACTTTCATCGGAAAATGAGCAGTCTTGTTTGGAGAATTACTTCATCCTGACAGTGGCGTCTGAGATGGCGACTCCGCGTAGCTCGCTTTCACCGGTCCCGCCTGCGTGGTGTTTGGTCTCAGGAGCTTCCTTCTCTCCTGGACTCTGTTTCTCTCCCTGCTGCTTCCTGCCTGCAGCTTTTCTGTCCCGTGGTGATAGCGTTCTGTATTAGAGGGTTCTCCGCACAAACAGAACCGGAGCCCACGTGTAGATGGGTAAGAGCTGCTTTATTGTGGGGATTGGCTCACACAGCTGTGGAGGCTGAGAGATCCCAGGAGCTGCTGCCTGCAAACCGAGACCCAGGAGAACCTGTGTGACCCAGGCCGGCGTGGGAAGGCCCCTGTGGGTGCAGGGGCCCAAGCACTTGGGCCGTCCTCAGCTGCTTTCCCTGCCAGAAGCCTGCTGGAGCCCATATGGGATGGGTGGAGACTTTACCCGCTACTCCACCACACCAGCCCTTAGGGGAGTGTTTAAAGGCACAAAGGAGAAGGATTATGACATAATTTGGAACAGTGATGTTTGGCCACAGCGATTAAGACCCAGGGTGATGTTAGTCTGAGGATGAAAACGGTTGGCTAGGCAGGTGTCCCTGCAGAAATTCTTTTTGTTTAAGTCATACCACATAGCTATGGGGCCCTGTGGGCCATCGTGGCCTCAGGCAGGTCCCAGGCTTTGGGGAGAGAGAAAAACCAAGGGGAGCCAGCAGTGGGAACACAAGAGGGTTTTACTGAAGAAAGTGGCAAAGAATAGGCTTTACCCCAAAGACACAGCAGCCCTGAGCGCTGTTTCAGCTGTTTTAAGCGATTTGGCAAATGTATGCTAACATCGGGCAGAATATTCACCTTATTCCTGGGAAAGAGGCGACAACTTCCAGGAATTAGGGATCCACTTCTGTAGGTTACCATGGCAACTGTAAAATCATGCTCTTGAAGAGGTGTTGAGGTGGATTCGTTCTGAGAGGAGGAGCTCGGTGGGTGCAAGAGGCACAGACCCCGGGAGCAGGGTGAAGGCGGGCCAGAGGCGAGCAGCCGGCAGACTTGTTTATTTCAGTTGCTACAGCAGCTTAAATAGCCAAGGCAGCCAATCCGGTCAAGGGGTGGTCTATGCCCTACCAATCACAGCCTGTTGCCAGGCAGTTTCCGTTGCCAGCAGCCATCTTGGCATGGCCTTCTCATTCCACCACAACAGGAGTGATTTTTACCATGCTAATGTATTATTATGTTTTAAAGATTTATTTATTTATTGGAGAGGCAGAGTTACAGAGAGAGAGAGATTCCATCCACTAGTTGACTTCCCAAATGGCTGCAATGGCCAGGGCTGGGCCGGGCTGAAGTTGAGAGCCTGAAACTCCATCCAGGTCTCCTATAGGGGTGGCCGGGACCCAAGCACTTGGGCCATCTTCCGATGCTTTCCCCACCCCGTAGTATGAGGGTGTGATAAGGGCTTAGGTCTCCTTGAGGTTGGATTAGGTGCCATCTTGGACTTAACTGATTCCAACCAGTTCTTTTGTCTGTCTCTGATTTTTCAAGGGCTTCCTGGTGGGCAGAGCTGGGGCTTGGCTGCCACACGCTGTCTCTTAGGGGTGTGGTGGCCTCAGGGGTGAGGTGAGGTCGCAATTCTTGCAGCCTGTGATAGTTCCTATCTGGCAATCTCACGTAAAACCCCTTTCTTCCTAATCTCCTGGCTTGCTTTACTCTTGTTGAGTTGACGCAGCACTACATTTGATTGTGACAATTCTCCCCTTTCTTTCACAGTTAAAATATTTTTGTGTACAAAGTTCCCTGTTTTTCCTATCCCTTACCCAGTTCCCCTCATAATGGTTTCTGTTTTTAGTTTCTTGGAAAAACATGATTATTTAAGTTCTGTTTGCCAGATACTGTTCTAGTGAGCATCTAAGGAGGATCTGCCTTCCTGGGAGTGAAGAACCGGGCCTGTGCTCTCAGTGACCAGGAGAGGATCTATGCCAGGCCTAGCAGTAGTCTTTCCTTATGGCCTATGGTCACATTAGCATGTTACCGGTGAATGGCAGGGTTCTTATCTTCGCGCAAGAAAGAATTCAAGTGTGAGACAGAGAGTAGTAGAAAGTAAAATAGCAAGGTTTATTAGGGAAGGGACATCGTAAGAACGGATGGGCACCTCTCCAGACAGAACCTGAGAGAGAGTGCCCAGTCGCTCGGACTGGGGGAAGAGCGAGGTTACATGGTTGAGTGGAATACACCTGGCCAGGCCAGGCGGGCGGCTGAGCAGAGAGGCAGAGGGCTGAGCACGCAGTCCGGTTGAGGCCGGGGGTTTTTAAGGAGATGGGTCTTTGTCTTCACACATCTCCTCCTGAAACAAAAGACTTCATGGGTATAAATACTAGAAACCCCTTTCTGAGTTTTCCCCCTTAAGTTATCAGACAGGAGGAAGCCTGGCTGGTGCTGCCCTGGGTTAGAGGAAGGGTGAGCAAGACCCCCTGGAGGATCAGGATTCAGAGCAGGGTATTTGAAGTGCAGATACTGGGCTGCATCTGGAAGGTTATCAGGCAGAAGGGGCGGGACCCCCACCAGGCAGGTTATCTGGTAGAAGGAGCAGGGCAGGATGCAAATCCTGGGCTGCCCCTGAAATGTTATTGGGATGACTTTGAGATGCATATGCTGGACATAGATGTCTTCTCTTTAGGCCTTTGTCACACACACATAAGCTCATATCTGACTTCCTACCTAACAAACAGAACCGGCCATGGATTTAAGTGGTGGCTTTGACACTGTATCAGTCAGCTAGGCATGGAGCCCAAACACATGGTAACCAATCAATAACCAAGCCCATGTGGAAACACTGTGCAGAAGCTTCTGTGAGCATCCTAGTTGGCAATGCTTGGTGCCTGTTGCACCGACACAGAATGGTAACACATCCTAGCTTCATATTTGGAACAAGTTTTTCTTTCAGCTCATTTTCATGCGTAGCTGTCCCCTATAGCAAGCTACAGAGGATGACAGCTCTTGGTGAGTTCCTTCTAGTGAATCATGGAACCCAACGCCATTTTTGGACTTAGAGTTAGGCAGTTGGGAGAGCACTGGGGGTCAGGGGTCAGAGGTGGCTGCAAGGTTGTTTACATTTTGGATCAGTTTGCCCTGGGGGAAGTTTCGTCTCCTTGAGTGAGAAGTGTTTATCTCTGTGTCTGGCTGATTTCTTAGGGATTGCAGAAAAATGAATGTAGCAAGCCTGGGATTGCTCTCCTTACACTAGCCTGCAAGCCTTGCCTTGGCGGGTGCCCTGCAGTGTAGACCTGGGGAAGCCTCACCTTTTCTCACGCTGCCTAAACGGTTGGTGTAAACCACGTGACTTCTGCTGAGCACCTGCTTTCTCTCTGGGTGTAGGGTTTGGGTCTGTGCCCGGCACAGCAAGTCCACATGATCAGCCCCACTTCTATCCTGGCTCTGAGTCACTAAGGAACTTCCCTGGGGATGTTCCCAACGTGCTGTCTCACCTTCCAACTGGGAGCTGAGCTCGTTGTGTGGGACTTAACGCCTGGTCTGCTGTAGCCCTGGCCCTGTGTACCTGAATTTTCTGTGTATGCTTTTGCTATAATAAATCAAGGCTGCATGCAGCGTCCTAAGGGATCTTCCAGGCAATCAATGAATGGTGAGGTGGCCTTAGACACCCAAGCACAGAGGCAAACAGTTCTAATCTCAATTATTCATGAAGAATGCGAAGATGACAAGGAGCTAAGGAGGAAAGTTCTGTGTTTGGCCTTGGCAGCAGGTTCAGGAAAAAAGGAAAGCTTTGTAGTTGATCTTATCAGTAACCAAACAGTCCTACATTGTAGGGGAGGTGGGCTTATTGATTTCAAGTATCTCATGCATTTTTGATATAGCATATGTTAAATTGTTATTCCTTCAAATTTCCAAATAATGGATACTTAACATAAATATTCTGAATAATACAGGAAGAAAATTTCAAAAATCTCTTGCTCCTGCCAATCCTCCCTGTGGTCAGAACTTCTCTCACAAATAATCACTATTTTTGCTAGTGTGCTTACATTATATCATAGACAATTTGCTGAAAACAAGTTTATATTCTTAAGTTAACACATATGCCCAGTCCTTAATTTTTGCTACAGCTGATACTTCCATCATGGACATTAGTCTTGTCTTCATCATCTCCGCCCCCTTTCCTGCCCTCCATTTTTTTTTTTTTAAGATTGATTTTATTTATTTGAAAGTCAGAGTTACACAGAGAGAGAAGAGGCAGAGAGAGAGAGAGAGAGAGGTCTTCCATCCGCTGGTTCACTCCCCAGATGGCCGCAACGGCCAGAGCTGTGCCGATCCGAAGCTAGGAGCTTCCTCTCCCACACGGGTGCAGGAGCCCAAGGACTTGGGCCATCTTCTACTGCTATCCCAGGCCACAGCAGAGAGCTGGATTGGAAGAGGAGCAGCCAGGACTAGAACTGGCACCCATATGGGATGCCAGCTTTCAGGCCAGGGCTTTAACCCACTGCACCACAGCGCCAGCCCCATTTGCCCTCCATTTCTTACAGAGGCCATCTTCTTGCAATCAAATTAATATTTGTATAATTTCAAATGGCATGGAGGCCTGTTTCAGATCCTAATTATTAGGCATTGTTTAGATTAAATTTAGTCAACCAAATTACAAGTTTCCTCCTAAATTCATTTCTCAAGGTTACTAAGAAGACCAAGCATGAAAGAACCAAAATCTATCAGTGAAATCTTAAGCTCTAACCAGGAGAATGTAGCAGATACAGAATTAAAGAAAAGAATGATTACAAATATTTAGATTGTATTCCCTAAAACCTCATTAACTGAGCATCCTGAATAATGAAAAAAATCTCATGAACAAAAATGGTAATCAATGTCTATACACCATTTCACAAGACATTCCAAGCTGCAGACAGGAGACACTCATTTTATAATTGCAAAGGAATTAGTCCATTTTTGTTTTCAAATAGTAATGATAGCACTTTTTTCTGTGTAAAACAGCATAGGCACTGATTTTATTAGGATTAATATATACACTGAGTAATCCAGTATCTGAAATCTTCCTTAACAAAGACAGAGACTTCTGTGGTTAACATGGATACCCCTTCATTCTTTTAAGACAAGTTCACAAATTAAATTCTTGTTATGAAATTTGAGCTTACCTGTTACATTTGAGTAAAATTATGCAGGATATAGAATTCTGAAACTCCCAATATAAGAAAGGATACTATATGAACTAGAATTACAAAATCATATTTTAGGGCCAGCATTGTGGCATACCCAGTTAAGCCATCGCCTGCAATGCCAGCAACCTACATAGGCATTGGTTGGAGTACACACTGCTCCATTTCTGATCCAGCTCCCTGCTAATGTGCCTGAGAAAGCATCAGAAGATGGCCCAAGTGCTTGGGTCCCTGCTGCACATGAGAGACTTGGATGGAGTTCCAGGTGCTTGGCTTCAGTTTGGCCCAGCTCTGGCCACTGGGGCCACTTGGGGGAGTGAACCAAGTAGATGAAAGATCTCTCTCTCTCTAACTCTGCCTTTCAAATAAATAAATTTTTAAAAAGATTTTATTTATTTGAGAAGTAGAGTTACAGACAGTGAGAGAGACAGAAAGAAAGTCCGCTGGTTCACTCCCCAAATGGCCACCATAGCTGGAGCTGGGCCATTCCAAAGCCAGGAGCCAGGAGCCTTTTCTGGGTCTCCCACACGGGTGCATGGACCCAAGGACTTGGGCCATTTTCTACTGCTTTCCCAGGCCATAGCAGAGAGCTGGATCAGAAGAGGAGCAGCCAGGACTAGAACCAGCACCCGTAAGGGATGCCAGCACCACAGGAGGATTAACCTACTGCGCCACAGTGCCAGCTCGTATAAATAAATATCTTTTAAAAATCATATTTATAAACATATTGGAGTTTTATAGTGTGAAAATAAAAGGAAAACCATGGTGAAAGCAGCATTGAAAGAGTAGTTTAAGAGTAGATTTGCAGTAGGGGTTTGGCACAGCGGTTAAGACACCCTCACCCCTCTGAAGGAAGGAGTGCTCAGCTCCAAGTCCTGAGTCCAGCTTCCTACTAACGCACCCGGAGGCAGCAGGTGATCGCTCAAGCACTTGGGTCCCTGCCAACACAGTGCAAAGCTGGTTGAGTTCTAGCCTAGCCCTGGTTTTTGTGGGCACTTGGGGAGTGAACCAACAGATGGAACATTGTGTGTGTGTGTGTGTGTGTGTGTTTCAGCCTTTCAAATAAATGAGAACAAATAACAAATTTTTGTAAAAATGGTTTGGAGGCCATAAGGAAACAAGATTTTAAGGAGTGAACTTAAAAAAAAGGAGAGAGAAGATCTTTCTCTCTCTCTCTCTCTCTCTCTCTCTCTCTCCCCCTCCCTATCTTTTGAATACATGAAAACAAATTTAAAAATTTTTACCAAAGTGGAGCCCAGGAGGCCCTAAGGAAGCAAGTATTATGCTGTTGCCTGAAATACAAACTTTGGTTACCCTCTGTCCCTCAGATATCTGTAATGACCAAAATGACCAGATGATTACATTGTGCCCAGAGGCTCAAGGTGTGTATCAAAAGCTTGTCAGATTCCTGTTTTATGGCCATGTGTCCACCTGTTTACATGTTCTTTCCTTCTCTTCTATCCGTCGTGTGGCCCCTGTGCCTCAGAATGCAAGCTGTCACTTTTCCCACCTCCTACAGAGCTGTCTGAGCCTGTGTCTCCTGAACCGCAATTCTTAAGACCTCAAAGTCCTTTCACTTTGCAGTTTCTGAGTAGCTGGACCGATGGACAGTGGAAACAATGATGGCTGCTGAATGGGATTCCAGAGAATGGAGATTCGGTGGTGAGCCTGGCGACTGCTAGGCTGTCTGTTTTGTTTTGTAACATACTGAGACTGGCTTGGCTCGCATAGAAGGACTGTTGCAGAAAAGAGAAACTAGAAAGGATTTGGGTAGGTAAAGAGCTGACATGACAGAGGATCCCAAACGAGCCAAGTGTTCCTGATGACACAGCCGACAGATTTGGAGACTACACATGGGCACCTGTGGAGTTTAACCAAAGGCTTCTCTATCCAGGATAAAATCTTCCACCCTCTTGCTGTGTGTGAAACACAATATCCTGCTGGAGAAATCCTCTTTGTCACACATAGAACTGGTCTAGCTCTCAGGACATTTGCCGGATTTGAAAATATGTCAGATTGGAGACTAAAAAACTCAAAACATCCGAGAGGCAGAACTACACCCCAAATGGACTTCCAGAGCCAGAGAAAAACATCTGTGTTGGATGCGTCACAAACTCAAGATGTTGATAGAGCTCCGGGGACAAGGACACACTGGAGTTGGTGATGCGAAGATTTAAATACTGTGATTAGCCAGCCTGGATGGATCTAGAACAACACACAGGGGTGCATGTAAAGCAACGCGTGTGGAACACATTCTATAACGGACCATGCATTGAGTCATAAATCAAGTTTCAGAGAACTCCAAGGATATTCTCTTGTACCATATTAGAATTTAGTTATAAACCAATGGAAAAATAGTATCCAGGAAGTCTCAAAATAATTTGGAATTCAGCAGTAAACACATTCAAAGTAACTTTTGGATCAGAAAAGCAATGAAATGTAATGTAGGAAATATATGGAATTGAATGATAAAGTTGTGATATATTAAAATTGGTAGAATGCTGAGAGGAAACATCACATCTTTAAGTGTATGTGTTAGAAAGAGGTTGCAAGTCAAATATTTAAGTGTCTACCTCAATAAGCTAGATTAAAGAATAGCTAACTAACTCTAGGAAAGTAAAAGGAAGTTCTTTGTAAAGATTCATAGAAGCAATAAATCATTAGCAAAATGATTAAAAATGAAGAGAATATAAATTACCAATATCAAGATGAAACAGATGTCATTATTAACACTTTTGTGCCAACGAAGTTAACAATTTAGTTGAAATGTATGAAAAACTCTATTTTCCATAATAGACACAGAAGAAAGAGAAAATCTTGTCTCTAATTTGAAATGCTCCTACAAAGAAGACTTTAGGCCCATTTAACTTCACTGGTGAATTCTTCCAAATATTTAAGAAATAAGTAATACAAATCATGTACTAACTCTAATGGATAAAAAGAGAGAATTTCCAACTTATTTAATAAAGCACGCTGCTGATCTCAAAACCTGACTGGGACATTGCAGAACTAGAAATCTACAGGTCAATAACCCTGAGGAAGGTGGGTGGGAAATTCCAAACAATATATTAGCCAATGGAATCCAGTCATGACCACATGGAACATAGTCCATAAATAAGGTTGGTTTGACATATAAAAATTATATAGTTTGCTATACTAAATATTAAGGGAGAAAAATTATATGCACATCTCAACAGACACAGAAAAATAATTTTAGGTTCAAACTCACTCATAAGTACAATTCATACAAGCTAGGAATAACACATATCTTTAAGCTAATGAAGAGCATCCAGGAATGAACCCTACAGCTAACCTTTCACTCATAGTGAGAACATGAAATCTTTGTCCTCTGAGACTAGGAATAGGGTTACCCACTATATCACAACCACTGTTCACATTGTGCTGAGGTTCTAAACAGTGTTACAAGGTAAGATAAAGAAAAGTTGTAAAGACTATGAAGAAAAAAAGAAAGAGCACATGTGAAATTTTATACATAAAAATTCCAGTTGTCAACAATGAGCAGTACTAAGTGGCTATACAAAAGTCAATGGCATATCTTCACACTAACAATAATTATAAATGAGATTTAGAAAGAAATAACATTCACAAATATTAAAAATAGAGCAGTTACATCTTTAAAACACTGAACATTGTAGACAGAAATTAAAGAGACCTAAATGAAGAAGGAATCTATCTACCAAGATTCTGGGCCATGAAGAGTCATTCTTACTATTTTATCAGTGCTCCCCAAACCTAACTACAGTTTTCATGTAATAAGCAATTAGTAGGTTTTGTTTTGTGTGTGTGACTGTGTGTGTTGGGAGTGGGGAGCAGTGGGAGACTGATCATTGCTTCTGAAATTTATATTAAAATAATAATATAGGGAAAGAGGGCCCCTGAGCAGGATTAAAGAAAAAAAAAAAAGAGTGGACTTTGGGCAAATTCCAGGAAAAGTCCACCCCTCTGGGGAAGAACAAAAAGTAAGAAACACAATTTAGAATAGAGCAAAGGAAAAAAGAGGAGCATACAGCACCTAAGGCAAGTGTGTGGGAAACATTAACCAAGCACTGAGCCTTCCTGCACAGAGAGAGATGTGTGTGTGTGTGTGTGTGTGTGTGTGTGCTTGGCAGGGGTCCAACTACCGACCCCTCCCCTGTTCCTGGACAGAGGCAGGGGAGCAGATGCACACAGGACCCCTACTGCATGAACTAGGTGAGGGGCAGGAAAGGGAGGAGAAAAATACAAGGGAAGAGACCAGCCCCGCAGGGGTCAGCAGATTCCCAGCTCTGGGGCCCCTCTCCACGTGGGGAGCTTCTGTCGTGTGTCACAATTAAACTTGCTTTCCCTCTGGCACCCTCTTTCAGATCTTTCTCTCTATTTCAATATTGAGCAACAAGTCTGTGGACCAGGAGAAGCTGCTCCCTACAACCAGGAGGTGACAATAACACTTGAAAATCCAGAACAGCTAAGGCAATCTGGAGAGTGGGAGCAATACTAAAGGCCTGTTATTATTACTTTAGCATTACAGAAATGAAAACAGAATGGTATGCTCCAGACACGTAGTCCAGAGGGCAGAGTTGAGTCAGAACAGACACAACAGCACACCACTTCACTTTATAGCAAAGGACACATTGCACCTCTCTGGGGAAAGGACTGATTTTTTTTCAATAAGTAATGCTTGGTCCTTCGAAATCATACGTGAAAAAGTGAGGTAGATCCCTATCTCACACCATACATAAAATTAAGACAGAATATAGATATTATGGTTTAAAGTAAAACAATAGAGCTTCTGGAAGAAAAAACAGGAGAATAGCTTAAAGACCCTGGTTTAGGCAAGTGTTTCTGAAACAGCATGGAAAATGCACTAACCATAAATATTGATAAACTTGATTTCATTAATATTCAAAACCTCAAAATACAAAATTTGGAGAACCAATGGCATTCCACAAACTGGGAGAAGGAATTTGCAGTACCTTCTGCAAATATCCTGCAAATACCTACACATACACCTGACAAGAAAGTTGTATTCATCCATGTGCAACAAGCTCCTACAAATCAAAAAGATAGGCAATCAACTCAATTTTCAAATAAAAATATGGAAAAATATAAAATATGATTATCCATCAAAACAAGCAAGTTAAAATCACAAAGAACTATCACTACATCCTGGGCCAAATGGTTAACATTAAAATGACTGACCACCCCAAGTGTTGGCTGGACTGTGAAGCAACCAGAAGCCTCGTATTTTGTTGTTAGTTGTGTAAAATGGCATTCATTTCTGGAAAACTGTTTAGTAGCATCTGATAAAGTTAATGAAGTTAAGCCTATGAGGACACTTCAAAAAGTTCATGGAAAATGGCATTAAAATATGTTTATTTTTGTGTCAAAATTTTTGAAAGTCATGCATATATTTTTAATAAATATTTTCATAAAATTTGAAGACCTTTTATATGCATGAGTTTTCATTTTTTGCATAAAATTAAAACTATATCTTAATTTCACCTTTTTCACAAAGTTTTGGAAGTACTTTGTGCATACTTCCTATGACTTAGAATGACATCTGTCTGTCTATAGGATAAATGAGCCCTTATGGGTCACTTAAAGCTGTGTGCAAGAAAGTTCAGAACAGTGCTTTTTATAATAACTCCAAACTGGAAACAATTCAAATTCCTATCGACATTAGAATGAATCCATAAATCGTTATATATCTATAAAATGCAAGTTAATGAAAGGCAAGAAGAGGCCCTTGCAGCTGAGAGAGAGACAGAGAGAGAGAGATGAATTTCAAAGACAGTATTGAGTGGGAGAAGCCAGTCACATAAGATTGCAATCTGTATTTCACCCAAAATACATGAAATTAAGGTGCACAGGATGCGAGAGTTGGGAGCAGTGAGTAACTTTGGGACAGGAACTTGTAAAATTCTCCAAGTTGCACACTGAGATTTTTGTACTTGATGGAACCTATACTGTTGAACAGAGAACAATGAATCAGAGGTGCCTGGTGTCCCTACGGCGTTGTGCTGCACTCCACCAAGTGTTCCACTGCACCAGGACGCTCTGGCTCAGCAAGCCCCTGTGCCCACCCAATTTATATCCTCAGAACCACACGTGTCGTCTTGCCTTTTCTGAAACGAGACATCCCAAGAAGAGACTAGAAAGTCAAGAGAAAACTATTTGACAGTGACATACCAAGGCGTGACTCCACGGGCAGCCGAAATAGCTCAGTTGGGAGAGCGTTAGACTGAAGATCTAAAGGTCCCTGGTTCGATCCCGGGTTTCGGCAGCCGATGACTGCTTTTTGCTCAGTTCGTCGACCTCGGTAGTGTTCGTGAAACACAGACTGACCTTTGTGGCAGCTGTTCCGCGGTGTTGTTGCCTGTAACATAGGTTGGGAGCACTTCAGAGGCAGCCGAAATAGCTCAGTTGGGAGAGCGTTAGACTGAAGATCTAAAGGTCCCTGGTTCGATCCCGGGTTTCGGCAGTCAGTGACCGCTTTTTGCTCAGTTCGTCGACCTTGTCGTTGCCTGTAACATGGGCTGGAAACACGAAAGGTCTGTTTGATTACACACAGGATACTTTGTGGGGAAGATAAAAAAGAACTCGGTTGCTGATCAAAAGCCGAGACCCAGGGAGGTTCGCCTTTTTGTTGTCTTAATCGGTTTTTAATCCTGTCCTCACGGGTGAGCGACTTCTTGGCCTAACGACCCAGCAGCGCAGGGAAGACCAAGGAGACAAAACCTGCCCCAGCTCGTTCTGGAAGTGACGATGGCCCCTGCGTGGGAGAGGAGGAAGCCAGAGGCTCTGGGGTCCTCGGAAGCGCCCAGGGATTCCAGCCTCAGGGAGCTCTCCCAGTCCTGCCTTTGTCTAACTTTTTTTTTTCTTGAAAAGAACTCCGGATTGATATGAAATATCCGTCTATTTTATAGGGTGCAGTGCAATATTCAGCACACACACACACCGACCACGCCAGGCCCTCAGCCTCTCCCGTCGTCGATCTAGAGCTACTCACTGTTCCGCCCGCTGCCTGCGCCGACCGCCGGCCCTCGCGCCCAGCCTCTCGTCGCCGGGATTTCAAATCCCGCGTGTCTGCGTGCACGCACGTTCACTCCGGAGGGAAAACGTGCGGCCTTGGGTGTGTCGCGCTTACTTACCCCGCGCGGTGCTGCAGCCGTCACGGCCGAGTCGCGGCAGCTCGTGTCGCGGCGGGCCCGAGGCGGGCCGTGGGGCCGGCGGTCGTGCTGCCGCGCGGGCGCGGTCCCGGGGCCTCCCTGGGCCCGCGGCGAGAGCGGGAGGCGCCGGGCCCCTGAGCGCGCTCTCGGCGCGTCCTGAGCGCGCCCCCGGCGACCGCCCCCGGGGGAAGCTCCAGTCCGCGCCGGCGCCCGTCTTCGCGGCTTTCTCCTCAGCCGCTAGGACGCTGCGGTGCTCGGCACGCGTCGGCACGCGGCGGGCGCCGGTCCGCAGGAAAGTTCGCCAAGAACTCACCGCCTGTCCGGTGCGGCCCCAGGACGCGTGCCGCGCCGCAGCTTGGCGTCTGCGGAAATGGCGTGAAGGCCTTTTTTGAAGAGAATGAGGGAAAAAAGAATTTCCTTTAATCTTTATTGAGACGTAAGGACACCAGAAACTTTTTTTGTACTTTAATTAAAAGCGGCCTTCCAGCGGAAGGCCGGTTAGCTCAGTTGGTTAGAGCGTGGTGCTAATAACGCCAAGGTCGCGGGTTCGATCCCCGTACGGGCCAGGGTCCGTTATTTTGGCTTCCTCGGGGCCAGTGTCCCAAAACCGACTTTCACACTTTCCTCTCTACCAAAGGACAGGACAACCCCCTTTTGTTTCGCTTTTTTCATTTTTAAATAGAAGTGACATACACGCGCTGGGAAGAGTTTATCCAGGAACCTGAGCGGAGGGGCGTGGGAGAGAGGCGGGCGTCCCGCGCGGCGACCGCCGGGCCCAGTCGGCTTCCGGGGCGTCCGCGCGGCCTTCCTCCTCGGAGCCAGCCGCCCGCTCCGCGGAAGGTCCAGCTGCCCGACCCGGGCGCCCCGGGCGCGCTCGGGAACCCGCGCCGCCTCCGCCGCGGCGCACCCTCGCGGCGCGGCCCCGGGTCCAGCCCGAGGAGTCTCCCGCCGCCCGACGGGGCTTTCCCCGCGGAGGGGGCGCCGCATCCCCTCCCGGGGCTCCTTGTGAGGGGTCCGCTCGGAGGGCGGCCGCGTCGCGCAAGCAGGCGGCAGGAGAGGCCCGCCGAGGCCGACTTGCGAGTGTGGAGAAGACCGCGGGCAGGATCTTGTCCCGAGTCCCTCACAGCTGCTTGGTTTGCAAGAACGTCTCACGGCAAGGCCCGGCAGAGCCGGTAGAGGGAAAATTACGTTTCCGAAGCCCCTTTTCCCACTTGGATCACCTCGGGAGGGCACTTGAAGGATTTGCAGCCTCGTGTCGACGTGAGTTCGGTAAAAGCGCCCGGAAAAGGTTAGGCCCGCCGAGCCAGCCAGGAGTCGAACCTGGAATCTTCTGATCCGTAGTCAGACGCGTTATCCATTGCGCCACTGGCCCGCGCCCGCAGGATCCGCCAGAACATTAACGCTTTCTTTCCTGCACGGCCGGGCCCGGCCAGGCGAAGCGCTGTGCTCTTGACGTAGACGGGGAGGAGAACCCCAACCCGCGCTCATCTGACGACAGCGCGGCTTAGCCTGCGGCCGGCGAGTGTGCGGCGCATTCCCCGACGTGAGTGTTTGGAGAACGACCGTGTGCGTGTCTGAGACGTCGCTCTGTCCTGGGACGTCTTTCCTTCGGAGCAGCGTTCATTCGCGCGCGTGTGTAGTCTTGCGCTCCTCATTACGTTTTTCCTGTCCAGTCATCTGCTTGCAGCCGACTTTATTTTTTTTCCTCACTTACACTGGACACTGATGATGTATATGGACGGCCGAGCAATTTAGATGTTGCAAAAAAAAGTGCATTTAAATCCATTTCTGGAGGCACACGTCATACTGTTTCTCTTCTCGTACCAAAAGGAGTAAAAAACTCACCGCCCACTACAGAGAAACTTGTTGTAGAACGGTGTTACAATTCAGTGATGCCGGTAAAACCACTCAAATTAAAAAAAAAAAAAAAAGAGGGAAGAGGAATTCAGTAAAAGGACTATACGTTTTGAGGACCAGGCAGTCAGCCAGCAGCACATATACAACCGGCTTAACACCTGCTTGGCTGCTCAGAGCAGGCGAAATGGCGGCGAACGGGGCTGGACGAGCAGAGCAGGCGAAATGGCGGCGAACGGGGCTGGACGAGGGGCTGGAGCTCCCGAGCTCGCGGCTTCCCGGAAAACTGAGTTAGGAGCTGCGCCCTACGGAGTCCAGCGCGCGGGCTCGGACGGACGAAGCTCAGCGAAAACAGGACAGAAAACGCTAACGCTGTGAGCAGGATTCGAACCTGCGCGGGGAGACCCCATTGGATTTCGAGTCCAACGCCTTAACCACTCGGCCATCACAGCGGCGGGACTGCCGGCACTCCTCGGGTCCCTCGCAGGTCTTCTCCCCGCGGCGCGCGCGTCAGGTGGGGCCGCCGCCGCCGCCGCCGTCGAAAGGGTTTCTTCCTCCGCACAGGCGCCGCACCTCACGCACAGGCGCCGCACCTCACACCCAGACTTCCTCCAGAAGGTCTGTGCAGCCGGGCGGCGGAGGGAACTAACCCCGGGTTTCCATCCGGAGACCCTGCCGAGCAGACAAGTCCGCGAACGTGGAAGCGCCTGGACGTCCCCGCGTCGTCCCCTCTGCGGTCCGGAGCCGCACAGAAGGTCTGTGCAGCCGGGCGGCGGAGGGAACTAACCCCGGGTTTCATCCGGAGACCCTGCCGAGCAGACAAGTCCGCGAACGTGGAAGCGCCTGGGCGTCCCCGCGTCGTCCCCTCTGCGGTCCGGAGCCGCACGCTGGCTGAGGCTGTGCCCTGCAGCTCCCAGCGGGGAGCGTTAGCGTCGGCCCCTCCTCTCAGCCCCTTGGCTTCTTGCAGCGGAGCCCCCATTTTTGTGCTTGCCCCTTTTGTCATTTCTAAGCTGGTCTCCCCGTCTCAACCAAGAGCTCCTGGAGCCGTGACGGACGTTTGATTTTCACCTGTTTTCTGACTCCACGCGCCGGAAACTTTCTTGGTGCTTACAAGCTGCTTTGATGCTTAGACAAGTCCCCAAGAGCCCGGTGATCTGTTTCCTGCTCCTCACCCCTCGCCCCAGCATCCGTTCGAGTCGCGCCTTTGCAACCCTCTCAGCTCCTGAGGTGGCTGTGCTCTGGCAAAGCAAGGCACGGTCTGGACACTGGACACGGCACACAGCACTGGCAGGTCTCACTCTGTTCAGACAGTGAGCGCCAGGTGGACATCTTCAAGGCTGCCAGGTGGTTGTTCTGCGACGATCTGTGCGAATTACTCCTCCCGTCCTCCGTCTCTCATCCTGAGCTCCAGCACCTCCTCTCCCCCATCAGGCGCACCCGAGGGCATTGCTTTCTACCTCTCTGAGAAAAGTAACCATCAGAAGAGAACTTCCATAAGCATCACCAGCGTCCCCCCACTGCCAGCCCCGGGAGAACTGCAGCAGTCCTGCAAGCGCTTGTCAAGGTCACCGGGGACTGGCATGTGCCTAACATTTCCCCTGGCCTGCCTCTTACCTGGCACACAAGTAAGTAGCTTTCCATACGTTCTCCTGAAAGTGCTTCCTTCGGCTGATTTTACGGTAACAATTCTTATGACCACCTTCCACTTAGAAATATGCAGTTAACGTTCCTCCATGTCTTTTCGCGGATTGATAGCTCATTTCTTTTGGTGCCAAATAATATTCCATTGTCTGAACCCACCACGGTTTATCAATGCAGGTTACGTATGGAATGACAAATGTATTGGTTGTTCCCACCTTTTGGTGATTACAAAAGGTGCTATCAACATAGCATGAAGGTATTTATGGAGACATGTTTTCAACGCCTTTGGGTGGGTGCCAAGGCATGTAGTTACTGGATCATATGGTATACATATGTTAGGTTTTGTAAGAAATGGTCAAACTGCCTTTCAAATTGTTTGTAACATTTTTCCCTCCCACCAGCAATGATAGTTTCTGTTGTTCGGCATCCCTGCTTGTCAGCATCCGCTGTTGTCAGCGTCCTGGACTTTGCCATTCTGATAGAAGTGTAGGGTATCTCACTGTTGCTCTAGTTTGCATCTCCCTGATGACACATGATGTTCATATGCTTCGGAGAGGACTTCAAAAAATTCATAGAAATAGAATTAAAAGAGAAGAGTATTTCAATGCAAGCAGTTTTTAAATTTTTAACTACTCACTGATTTGAAAGAGAAACAGAGACAGAGAGAGAAATCTTCTGTCACAGGTTCACTTCCCAAACACCTGCAACAGCTGGGGCTAGGCCAAGCCAAAGCTGGGAGTCGCAGTGCTTCAGCCAGCATCTCAGGGGCTCAGTCCTTGAACTCCTTCTTTTCTCTATTTATACTTGTCCGGGGTGGGGGGGAGGGGAAATCTCACCCGGCCTCACAGCTAAATTAACGTGCACATGCTGAGAACTCACTAGTTTGCATTTCTAGCCTGAGTCTCTTCCCTAAACTTCAGGCTGGTAGAGTCAACCTCCCACCTGATGTTTCAGCTTCAGAGTCTAACCATAAACATCTCTGCTACAAACTGACTCCTTAGGGCAGCCAGGAAACCTGCTTCACTACGAGGCTTGCATAGTTCACTTATTGGCAATTTCAAGTTTTTACACTTTCAGGCAAGAGATCTTGGCAACATTCTTGGCCGGTTACTCTTTTCTTCCACATATACCAGGGAATTCTCTTTGTTCCACATTTAGAATGTATCCAGGTTAACAAACTTCTTCCCAACTTGACTGCTACCACCCTGGTCCAAGACACCTTCTTCTCTGACATGGAATATTGCAAAGCTCTGTTTTTTAGTGTTTCTTTTGCCCATCCCAGTCCTACAAAACATTCTATGCAAAGCAGTCAGAGCCTTTGTGGCACAGTTTTACAAAAAAAAAAAAAAAAAAAAAAAAAAAAAAAAGTCAGCAACATCTCCTCGTTTCATCAGAGTGGATGCCAGGGTCTTTGCTGAGCCCATGTTGTTGTCTATAACTCACTCCTCCTTGCTCATCTGCTGCAGTTGGCATTGGCCTTTTGTTTTCCCATGAATATAACAGGCACATCACTGCCCCAGGACCTTAGCACTGACCGTTGCCTCTATTGGAATCACTCCTGCTTTGATATGCGTGTGGCACAGTCCCGTACCTATCTCATGTCTTTTCTCACATACCACCTTGTATGTGTACCCTTGTAGGTAAAACTGTAAACTCCCCTCATGCCAGTCCCAGTAACAAGCATTACAGTTGTGAGAGTTTCCTGCTGGTCTCTGTGTCCTCAGAGGGTCGTGATTCTGGGCTTCTCTGCCTCCTCCAGCCCTGTCAAAGTCACTTGTGTGTTGTACACTCAGCTCCAACCTCTTACCATCCATGACTTTCTGTAGACTCCCTTCTTCCAGAAAATCGTAACAGCGGCGGACACATCAGCCTCACATGGACACAGACACTGGAACAAGGCAGAGGGAAACTGCTGGTGTACCCTGGGGCAGGCAGGGGAGGTCATGACTGCAAGCTCTCCTTCACAGAACCTGCTATTCCTACAAGCTCACTGGTGCACTTTTACACATGGCTTTCCATTGGGACCACCAGAGCCATTTACTGGTCTGAATATCAGCTCTACTTCAGGTGTGCTGAGGGTTCTGGGGTTGCACAAGCAGTTAAATCAGGGAAATCCAAAGAATAACTGGAAGGGCCCCTTCCTAAAGCTGGACAATCCTGGGAGCTAGCCTCATCAACCTCGGATAACCTCATGGTGTTAGGGCACAGCTATGGGTAGTGATTTATCATGGAATTGTCCCACTTCCACCTCTGTCTTCTATGACAAGGAACCCGGGTTTCCCAGCAAGGCTTAAAGACACGCAGGGGGTAAACGCAGGTTTCCTCCATATTCAGCAGGTGGCATCTCTTCTACTTTGCACCAGGTGAAATCACAAAAGAAGGCAGCACAGGCCCTGCTGGGATTTGAACCCAGGATCTCCTGTTTACTAGACAGGCGCTTTAACCATCTAAGCCACAGAGCCAACCCTGAGGGCAGTTCTAATGGTGTATTATTTGAATTTAATTTCTTTTTTAAAACTTATTTAATGACTATGAATTTCCAAAGTACAGCTTATGGATTACAATGGCTCCCCCCCCCCCCGAATTTAATTTCTTATTTCTATACACTGCAACAGAGTAACCACTTTGTCAGGCAATTTGCCAACAAGCCAGAAAGGCCAAAGCCAAAGAAGAGATTTAGGAGGATGAACACAGGGCCGGGTTGCAAATGGCTGGCTCCCCTTGGGAAACGGTTCCACCGTCTTCACCACTAGGCTCAGGATAATCTCTGGTGGCCATGCTTTGTGCAGCTGCAGAGGATTTGGGGTGAAGAAGCAGTCAAAAGTTAGCATGTGTGTGACACTTGTTGCTGTAAGAATGTGATATGTGACACACCTGACACTCCTCATGGCGTCCATAGCTGCACCGATATCAGCTGTCCAGGGCTCACTGCTCAGTCCCTGTCTGGGGTCGCTCACACCCACTGACCTCAGCACGGTTCTGAGGGCTCCTTCCTGGTTCTGATTCGCCAGTGAGACCTGTGGGGGCCTCTGTAGCAATGCACCCAGCTTACCTTGCCCCCTTGATCCTGCCCACTCTCACGGGTGTCAGTGCAGAGGGCATTCCTGGAGAAACTGCTGTCCGCGAGCTTCCCAGGAAACTGACCCACCACAGCAAGCAAGGGGTGACCCCTGCTTAGGCCTGTTGACCTCAACGTCAGCGGGAACGTGGCTCAAGGCTTCATAGCAAGTGTCCCTCAGGAAAACAATAATGCCTTGTTTTTGCAGACTTTGAGTATTTTCACCACAGGGCAAGACAAGTGACACCCAACTCAAAAGTTGTACAAAGTTAGTGAAAAGGAGAGGGGAATAGCTAATAAGTCATGGCAGTGAAAAGGAAGGTTAGAAAACAACGCAGATTTGGATAGCCAAAGGATATTATCCTCATTTCAAGGAAAACTGTGAATTCTGAGTATGAAACTATTGTTCATCCGTCCTACACATCCCAAGGAAGATCTGATAACACACAGCACTCCCAAGTGTTCGTAGAGAGTAGAATTAAAAGATAAGTTTGTTGTAGTGCAGAACTCTGAAGTCTCTAGTTTTGTTCAAATGCTCAAAGACCTTTTGAAGATCCCTCTGATGCCTGGAATTAAAAACCTTTGTGCAGCAAAATGAACTGATCCTTTGATTCCATTTTTCCTTTTTTTTGGAGGAAAATGTCTACCTGGAGAGGTAGGGCATGAGGAAGGCTTTAGGCATGTGCACCGACAGATTAATGTTTGAAAATCTGATGAAACAGGCGCGGAGGAGGAGGGGGGAAGCAGACGTGCCCAGGATGAGCTACTCCGCGAACTCGGCGGTCTGGGTCGGTCCCGGTTCCGCGGGCTCAGGCTCGCTCTGGGAGCCGGTCGGCGTGCGTGGAGCCCCGGCCTCCCGGGGAAGGGGTGCGGAGGTCTCCTAGCGCCTGCGGCTTCGGGGCGCCGAGGTGCGGGGGCCGGGTCTCCAGAGAAGCATCGCGCGCTGGGTAGTGAACCAGGGAGAAGGCGGGGATTTTTTTTTTTTTTAAGACTGCTTTTAAATTGCTTCAGATTTTGTTTTCCCAAAGAAATCCGAGTTAGTGATAGTGTCGTTTATATCTTCTAAATGGGACAAGCAGCACCATGCGCAGTGGCCGGTTAGCTCAGTTGGTTAGAGCGCGGTGCTAATAACGCCGAGGTCGCGGGTTCGATCCCCGTACGGGCCACTTAGACTTTTGTCCTACCTGCAAAGCAAAACTACACTGCAGACCCAACAGGTGACAGCTAAGTTCTCTCTTCTTTGTTGGCGTCCCAGTCTCGGCTGAAAATGTTGAATCACGTAACCATTGCTCACAGGGCCGGTTAGCTCAGTTGGTTAGAGCGTGGTGCTAATAACGCCAAGGTCGCGGGTTCGATCCCCGTACGGGCCACTTGGGCTTTTTGTGCGAGCAGGAACAGGAAACCAGCTTGCGTCAGATATTTGCGCTCGCAAAGGTTGATGTGCATTGCGTGCAGAAATGGCCCTCCCGTGCCCTTTCTCTGCAAGCTACACAGGTCCCTTACTGGTTCCCCCGGAAGCAGGGTTTTTAGGATCTGTATCTTCACTTTTCTCCTTTAGTTGCCCCAAGTAAATAAAGCTTCCTTCTGGGCACCACTTGAGGCTGACTGGTGACACCCCAAGCAGATGGACCTATTGCATCAACTCAAGAAATTGATGAAGCCAGGTGGGCTCGCTCCTAGCCACGGGGAGCAAAGCGGTTGCCAGGGACAGCTGGTCCAGGGCGTGTTTGCTCTTGGGGAAGCGTTGCCAGCGCTGGTTGGCACGGGAGTTCTCGCTAGGTGCCTGGCGGTCCCCAGGTGCTGACTCGGCGATCCAAGGAATGAAGTGGCCACCTGGACCCCGCTCTGTCCAGCACCCCGTGGTTTCCAGGTGTTAGGGGCCTAAGTCGCTTAATCTTTATTCCAGATTCTTGCCCCCACAGATAAATAGGAATTCAAAGCAGAGGCATAAATACAGTGGGCACGTGAGAGCCGGATTTATCTAGGGGACACAGGGAGTGAGTGCGTGTGGGCCACCCACGTGGGGAGTCACTGTCAGGAGTGGGCCGGAGTTGTTTCTGAGGGCAGAGGAGGGGAAGAGGCCAGAGAAGGAGCCAAGAGCTCAAGGGCCCCTTACTCGCTATCAGTCTCTGTTATGGAATACAAACGGTAGAATTCAGTGTGTCTGGGGCTTTCTGGGAGATTCCTGGCGCCCCCACGTGGAGTTTCAACTCCTATCCGGCCATCTTGGCTCGCCTCCTTCTTGGTCCAGGATGAGACAGGTGCATCATGGGAAACAGGCGTACTGGATTGACAGGTTGGGGGCGGGGAGTCACAAGCAGGGCTGCAGAAACTGCGATTCCAGCTCGCTTGTTCCTGCCTCATCTTCTTGCCTGGCTCCCCTGCACCAAAGGAGTTCGTAATTGCGGTTTGCCGCCGTCCTGTGTGTCTAAGATTGCTGAAAGTAAAAGCCGGGACAGGAAGCTATCAGGAAAGAGCCGGGCACTGGAGAGGGACAGCCTTTTCCTGGATGCCGGAATGGAAGTGTCAGAGTTGGCTGTGGGAGACTGAGGACCCCAAATGGGCGGTCTGAGAAATCGCCCGGCCTTTTTATCCGTTTGGGCTGTTGGATCCTGTGTTCCCTGTCTCGTACCATTTTATTCAGGCTTGGTGATCTCTGCAGGGAACAGGCAGTGAGAGGGAATTTCATAGTTTAGACAACCAGACCTTGATTTACTATAAACATAATGGGACAACTAGTTACGCCGTCACCTGTGATGCCAGCATCCATGTGGGTGCCTGTTGAAGTCCTGGCTGCTCCACTTCCCAGCCAGCTCCCTGCTAACGTGCCTGGAGTGGAAGATGGCCCAAGTGGCTGGTCTCTTGCCACCCTTGTTGGAGACCCAGATGAAGCTCCTGGCCCAACCTCGGGCTATTGCAGCTATTTGCCTTTCAAATAGATAAATTTTTTTTTTTTTTTAGAAGAAAACACAAGATTAACTAGGGAAGGAAAACTCTTGGGAAAGATGGTGCTATCGGTGAGCCAGGAGACCACCAAGAGCCCCTGGGAGTCAGAAGCAATTGTTAAGGAAGACAGGTGGTGTGAAATCCAGCGCTGCCACTGCTAAACCCAAAGAGAAAGTACTTCTGCGGCTAGAGTCCTCTAGGAAGATCTCTACATGTATAAAGAAAGGGAAAGTGGGGGATGCTGCATCCTGCACCCAGCCTGGATTCTCAACCAACCGTTCTCAGTGGTACCACTGGCATCGCTCAGCTCAGCAGGGGACTAGTTGTAAGTGGGGGAGGTGTGCTCCCCCTCCCTCAGTGGTGCCATTCACCTCCTCTAACTTGTGTAATTGGAAGGCTTGAGGGCCAACCCTAAGGGTTTCCTGTCACTGGTAAGGGGCATTTCCATTTCCTAACTCACAGCCCAACCTGGGCAGGTCTTTTTTTTTTTTTTTTTTTTTTGACAGGCAGAGTGGATAGTGAGAGAGAGAGAGAGAGACAGAGAGAAAGGTCCTCCTTTTTGCCGTTGGTTCACCCTCCAATGGCCGCCGCGGCCGGCGCGCTGCGGCCAGCGCACCGCGCTGATCCGATGGCAGGAGCCAGGAGCCAGGTGCTTTTCCTGGTCCCCCCATGGGGTGCAGGGCCCAAGCACCTGGGCCATCCTCCACTGCACTCCCTGGCCACAGCAGAGGGCTGGCCTGGAAGAGGGGCAACCGGGACAGAATCCGGTGTGCCGGCGCCGCAAGGCGGAGGATTAGCCTAGTGAGCCACGGCGCCGGCCAGGTCTTTAATCCTTAAATGACCATCCTTCTAAGAGCAGAGAAAACCCTAGTTGTGCTAGCAAAGGCCCGGGCAGAAGCTGATGAGCAGCTGTCAATCAAGCTGATAAACAGGTATGGAGGTTGGCTTGAGGAATCAGACCCTATGATGGTGCCTACTGTACATCGGGGACCTACAGAGATGACGCATTATAGGAATGTGGTGCTAAAGGCATGCAAGGAGTCAGCAGGCCCTCCACAAACTGGAGTAAGTGAAGACGGATACTGCAGGAACCAGGAGATACTCCCTCTGCCCTCTAGAGCAGCTAAGCGAGGGTCTCAGCCTGCAGGCTTCTCGGGACCTTGCAGCCCAAGTCAGGTGGTTTTGAACACCTCCATACTTTGGAGCTGTGGCTGAACACTCAGAGAAAGTTGGCTGCTGCTCCATTGACTGTTTCCTTCTGATTGGCAGAGATTGCTTTTAAGGTTTTCAACAATTAAGATGTAGCAGAAGATGAGAAGGGTGACATAAAAGAGCCAAGGCAGGTGGCTTTTTTTTTTTTTTGGCTTTTGCTCTCCAGGCTGCTCGTTAATCCAGGAAGTCAAGGGAAGCTGTCAGGGGCCAGTAAACCCTGGCCTCCAGTGGGGACCTCCAGGTAACTTATGGCCTAACCAGTGTGCAAGCAGGAGAGACTGGAAATTGGAGTATCCACGCTGTCCCAGAGAAGGACTCAGAAAAACCTGGGTCCTTTCAACTCCCCTTGACAGAAGAAGAGGGAGGCGACAGGGCCGGGAGCTCCCCAACCAGCTCCTCATGGTAAGATCCAAGTCTCCCCTGGGCTACCCAAGGGACCGAAGGGGAGAAACTTGGGTTTTTGTCCAACACAGCGGAACCACATAGTCTGTGTTGAGTACTAAAAGGAGCTCTCTCTCTAAGAGGGAAGGTACTTTTGAAGGAGTGTCAGGGGAATGAGAAAGGAAGAGACTCCTGGAGTCTTTAACCTGTGCACTGGATTCTAAAGTCATGACTCGCTCATCTGTATGTGTCCCGGTGCCCCATCCCACTCTTGGGAAGAGACCGCTAAATAAACTGGGTGCCAGTGTACATTCTGGTTAAAGTGGAGTAGCAGTGAAGTCCCAAAGAACTGGGGTTAGAATTCTTGGCTCTCCTCCACAAGGCACCCACGGATCCTGACACTGGTCCAGATGGCATTTTGGCTTGGGTTAATTCAGACGTATGAGCCCAGGGCCCAAGGTGGAGTGGGACGGGCTGGCAATGTCTGACCCATAGAGAAAATACCAGTAGCAGACTGGCCACTGGTCCAGGACTGAGCAATGTCCCCAAAGACCTGAAGCAACAGCTGGAATCTCAGTGGTTCTAAGCAGACTCCTTAGGCAAGGATTGACCAAGCCCTGCAGGTTTCCTTGAAGTCCCTCCCTGTTGACTGTTGAGGAGCCAGGTCTGATGAATCTAAGTTAGCTCAGGACTTGAGGGCCATGAATGAAGCAGGTCAGGACACTCATTCCCTACTACCCCATCCCTACTCTCTGCTGGCCAATTCACCAGGGGACAGCAAGTAATATCACACTCTCTGAGATTTATAGGCTGCATTCTTTTGCACTCTCCTGGGCCCTGAGTCCCAGGAGCTATTTGCCTTTGGGAATACCCACAAACTCACTAGAAATCACAGTAGGATTGCACTGGTGTACCACAGGGACTCAAAATCTCACCTACAGCACCATGGGATCAATCTTGTATCAAGGTGTGCAGCTGTTTTGGTCTTCATGGGGGTCACACATGACTGTACTTGGTCATTGCTCTCTGCCTTGTCTGTAACCATGCAGATCCACCTTACCACTAACCTGGTGGATAGACGTAAGAGAAGCCACCTATCCCTCAATCCTGTGATGTTGGATCTCATTTACCAGAGGAGAAAAAAGAAAGCTGGCAGAGGGTGTGACTTATGTTGTCCATCTGCCCCCCAGCTTGGGGGGGGGGTTTGATCTAGAAGTCTTCCCCAGTCTCAAACATGGTGACATCTTCCTCTTGTCCCCTGCCCCATAATATGTCCACCACCTGCCACTGGCTCAGTGACCACATAGCTTGGAGTCCTCTCAGGAATGGGATCCAGAGCACAAGGTTTCTTCCTGCTCCTGAAGCAGAGAAAGGAGCCACAAGCAAATGGCTTTGCACTGGGTGCCAAAGAACTCTGAGAAACCCTGCTGTGGGCTCCAGGGGCAGGTGACCCCATGACCGTGGGGCAGGGAATCTCTCACTCCGGGATGACAGCCAAGGTTCGGTCTCTTTCCGGCTCTCCCTGTCACATGCCTGCTCTCTAAGCCTCATTCTCTCTTCCTCACCTGCATCACTGCTTCCTGGGTGGGTTTTCCCCCACATGCCTGTATCCCTGGAGGTGTTCTCCCCCAGATTTCCTGGGGCCTTCACCCCCTCCTCCCACACATGATCCAGTGTTTTCCCACTTCTTCTACTTCCACTCCTGCAATGAACACATTTTGCCTCTTGGCTCTCTGGATGCCCGTGTATGTAAATTCACTGGCAGCTGAAAGCTTTGCCATCCATTGCTTTCCTTTGCTGCTTAGAAGAAAAAAAAAATAAAAAGTACCAAGTATGGATGTACTCATATTTAAATAATTTTAGAAGATTTATTTATTTATTTGAAAGGTAGAGTTACAGAGAGAGAGAGAGAGAGAGAGAGAGAGAGAGAGAGAGAAATAGAGAGGTCTTCCATCAGCTAGTTTACTTCCCAAATCGCCAGTGGCCAGAGCTGGGCCGATCCAAAGTCAGGAGCCAGGAGCTTCTTCCTGGTCTCCCTCATGGATGCAGGAACCCAGGTACGTGGACCATTATCCACTGCTTCCCCAGGCACATCAGCAGAGAACTGGATCGGAAGTGGAGCAGTCAGGACTTAAACTGGCGCCCATATGGGATGCCAGTGCTGTGACGTAGCAGGTTAAGCTGCTGCCTGAAAAATCTAAACTAAGCAATAGAAAATAAAACAGAAGAAGTGCTGGTGATCTTTAAAGTTGACTCCCAGCAACGTCTCTTCTCTGTGCTTTTGTCTGCACTGCCACAGGTCAAGAAAGGCAGGACTGAGCCCTGACCCTTTCAGCCCTGGGATCACGGAGGAACGTTACCTTGATTTACCACTTGGAAAGTCTCCAGGAGGGTGGAGGGGCAAAAAACAGTCTAGAAGAAAAGTGATCTGGAGTCAGGGAGAAAGAGAATGAAGGGAAGCGACAAGGAAATAAGCTCTGCTGATCGAAGTGTGGTAAAGCCTCTGAGAACTGGGATGGCTAACCAGAGGCGAGCACTCTCTCTCTCTCTCTCTCTCTCTCTCTTCTTTCTTGGGTTAGCAGGTAGTTATAAGTTCCTCTCCTTACTTATGCACTATATGTACATTTTGGAAGTGGGCCATGGCACTTGATCCAACCAAAGGCACCTGCAAGCTTTCCTTGCTTCGTAGAGGTATCCAGCCTTGCTCTGTGCCTGCCCCCTGCCTAGTGATCATTGCGTTCTCTGAGGCTGAGGAGCCAGAGCGAAGCTCCCTTTTGTTACAGTAACAACCTGTCTCCTGACCTCCCCCATCGTCTTGGATTTCTGAGCATGACTGCCCTCAGATGCACAGCCACGACTTTCTCCCATTGTCCAGTGACCTGCTGAATTAAAAAATGTTCTAGTTCAATTTCTTTTCTTGCACTTAAGATTTATGATGCAAACACAAAAGCAGGATTGAGAATTTCTGCTCCAAACACACTTTGAACAGGGGGTAGAAGGCAGAGTATGAGAAAGGATGATCTCTGTCTCTTGAAAACAGAAAGTAATCTGAGGGCATTGTCAAACCCGCTACATGATGCATGAGGCCCCATACAAAATGAATTACAGAGAGAGAGACTGCAAGACAGTAACAGTGTTAAACCAAGTGTGAGGCTCTTGGACACATTGCAAGTGCTGTGTGGCCAGTTCAGATAAAGGGTGATAATAAAAGCTAATGTGAAGAACTCACAGTTTAGTCCCTGGGCCCTGCTGAACTCTTTGAGAGGCAGAGATCATCAGCATAGAAGTATCTGTATAGTCATTATTTTCTTACACGCCTTCCACGCATTCTAATTCCCAGTGTTTGGGAGCTGAGGGAGTTTGAAAACCTTGACCAAGCCTCACAGGTACCATTTCACCAGAGGAGACAAGATCAAGCCACAGCAGAAAAAGCCAACTCTTGGGAGAGGATTCTCCACCCGCGTTTGGGGGGCCTCGGCTGCTCACACCCACTCCGAGGCTAGAGGCCCTGATCGTAGAAGGAACTGATTTCCGCCTTTTCATGGGGTTGTTTCCTAGAGCACAGGTGTGTTGGTGGCAGCGAAAGTCAGGAGGGGTGGATCGGGTGCCAGGGGCAGCAGCCAGGCAGCCAGAGGCTTCGGCTCCTGAACTCGACAGGTGCCTCTTCTCCATCGGCGCCACAGACCCACCCTTCCTGGAGTTCCTGTTCTGCAGGGATATCTCATGGTCTACAGCAAAGCTCCTTTGCCATCTGATAAAAACCCCCTCTGCCTGTGTGACTGGCTGTTGGTCCACACAGTGGCACTGCAGCAGGTGTTGCCACCGGGCACAGAATTTCTTCCTCCCCATGGTTTCAGGTCACCTGATGTCACCAGAAGGGCGGTGACCATTTGAACATCCTCACGGTGAACAAGTGAAGCCTCGGGATTCCAAAGACCAAGTCCCAATTGCCTGGCTGCAAAGATACGCCCAAGGCGAGGGTGAAGCATTTCCTGTTCCTCCAAGAACATCTGACACAAGTATTTGGTTGATGGAAGTGTTGGAGAGGGGATATAGTCTTTTAGATATGCCAGAAATGAACATCTAGAATGTTTAGAATGCCATAGAAATTGGACAGAAAGATTTTCTTTAAGGGTCACTTATGAGGGATGAGAATGGTTTTCTTTGTAGTGGAAAAAGAATAGATATTGAGCACCTATTGTTTACCAGGCACTGTGCTGTATGGTGTGTGTGTGTGTGTGTGTGTGTGTGCTTTCTCAGAATTTCTCTTTGAGATAGGGGATGAGAAAATAGACCTTGTGGCTCAACAAGAGTAAGTGGCAGAGCCAGGACTGGAAGGCAATATTGTCAAGGATTCACTCCATTTCCCTTTAAACAGTGTCAGCTGGGGGTAGGTCTACACTGGCTGTGCAGTCCCAGAGCTCTGGTTCTAAAAGGCTACACACTCCTCTGCCTGCCAGGACAAATTCATCCCTGACCAGGCAGAGACCACCCTCAGGGAGCTCTTTTAGCTACAGAATCTGATTCATGGGATCCTGAAATGTTGCTTGTTCTAACTTCCACTGTCTTTCCTTGCCACTATGGGGGGTTGGAGAGCAGTTTTCCAGGGAGGGATTTCTGACCGGCAGCCTTGAACCCCAGGGCAAGAGAGTCTTTCTAAAGTTCTGTGTTCAGTGTTTCATGGTGGATCTCTTTTTTATGCCCTCATCTTTGACACAATGATCTGAAGGATTGATTTTTGCTTTCTTTTTCACTGTTTCTGAATTTTTTCTCTTTTTTTATTTTAAAGTATTATAGAGGATTATTATAAAAAATCACAAATATGGATAAGCACATATATATTTCCCACCACATTCCAAAACACATTTTATACATGTATAAATATATGCATATATACACATAATTAGTGTGTGTACATTTTTGAAAAGGAATTATCACCCTATAAAAATTCTTTTATATTTTTTAGCTTACTGATAATTTCTTTTTTAAAAAAAGATTAATTAATTAATTAATTTGAAAGATGGAGTTACAGAGAGGCAGAAGCAGAGAGAGAGAGAGAAGTCTTTCATTTGCTGGTTCATTCCCCAAATGGTTGAAATGGTTAAAGCTGGACCGATATGAAGCCAGGAGACAGGAGCCTCTTCTGGGTCTCCCACGTGGGTTCAGGGGCCCAAGCACTTGGGCCATCTTCCACTGCTTTCCCAGGCCATAGCAGAGAGCTGATCTGGAAGTGGAACAGCTGAGTCTTAAAACCGGCCACAAGCCGCCTGATATTTCTTGAATATCTTTATTTGATAGGTATTTGTTGAACTAATGCATCATGTCTTTGGACCATGAGCTTCTTCTAAGCAGGTATCTCTGACTACCTCACTGCTTCAGACAAAAAATCATTCTCCCTCACTGGAGGAAAAAAAAAACTAAAGGTGTCATTTTTCTCCTTTTCCTATACTTGTTCTCTCAGACGCTATCGACTTGCACAGGATGAGAAGTTTGCAGACTCCGTTCCAGCTGGGTTGGATAAATCATTTGAAAATGAGTTTCTGTTTTGGTATTATAAAACTTTGAAAGTACTATTTGTAATCTAAGTACTGGTAAAATGGAGATCTATATATAAGTGAAAAATGGAACTGCAAAAATAATGGGTAAATGGTTTACTTAGGTAAAATAAGATGATATGGGTGTTTGCAAATGGCACAAGGAAGACCAGGAAGGGTGTATAAGGTAGAGGGGGGGTTCTGAGGGGATGGTGGAAGACCAGGAAGGGTGTATAAGGTAGAGGGGGGGTTCTGAGGGGATGGTGGAAGACCAGGAAGGGTGTATGGGGGGGGGGGAGGTTCTGAGGGGATGGTGGAAGACCAGGAAGGTATATAAGGTAGAGGTGTGGGGGGGCAGTCTGAGGGGATGGTGGAAGACCAGGAAGGGTGTATAAGGTAGAGGTGGGGTAGGGGTTCTGAGGGGATGGTGGGAGGAGGGGCTTTTCACTATGCTTTTCTCATTTTCAAATGACACAAATATATTACTCATACTTTAAAAATTAAATTAAAGGACTGGCATTGAGCCTGTGATGCTGGCATCCCATATGGGCACTGCTTTGTGTCCCAGCTGTTCCACTACCAATTCAGCTCCCTCCCTGGGAAAATCATCCAAAGATGGCCCAAGTCCTTGGGCCCTGCACCCATCTGGGAGACCCAGAAGAAGTTCCTGGCTCCTGGCTTCAGGCTGGCCCAGCCCTAGCTGGCTGCCACCATCTGGGGGAATGAACCAGCAGATAGAAGGTATCCCTCTCTAACTCTGACTTTCAAATAAATAAATCAATGTTTACAAAAATAAATGAAATAATATAAAAAAATTACATCTGTTTCATTCTACTGTGTTCAGGTTGGTGGAAGCGGTTCTTCCTTTTTTTTTTTTTTTAAGATTTATTTATTTATTTGAAAGGGCAGACAGAGAGAGAGATAGAGAGAGATAGAAAGAGAGAGAGAGAGAGAGAGAGAATCATGCATCAGCTGGTTTACTCCCCAAATGGCCACAACGGCCCCGGGCTGGGCCAGGCCCAAGCCAGGAGCCAGAGCTTCTTCCGGGTCCCCCAGGTAGATGCAGGGGCCCAATGACTTGGGCCATCCAATGACTTGGGCCATCTTCTACTGCTTTCCCAGGCCGTAGCAGGGAGCTGGCTTGCAAGGGGAGCAGCCGGGACTCAACCGGCATCTGTGTCGGATGCCGGCTCTGCGGCTGGAGGCTTAACCTTCTATGCCGCTCTGTAATCCTGCTTTCTCTTACACTGTGTCTACTAGAGAGGGCTACGGGGTACCCAGCTGTATCAGCCAGACACTGTTCTCGCGGTTTCTGTGAGGGTACTGGTAAAACATTTAAACTGAGCAAGGCAGGTAGCGGGAGTCTAACGGAGAGGAAGCCTGGCCTCCCACCACGCCCCCGACCGCAGACAGCAGGCATGGTCTTTTTGTCGGTTTGCTTCTTCTGTCTTTGGGCTCAGACCAAAACCTTGGCTTTAAACAAGCAGAAAGAAGCAAACAGCGACTCGGGGAGATACGGTGCATGAGCGTTTTCTCAGCGGTGCCAGCACAGGACCCGAACCAAGGCGGCGACGGGAAGCGGCTCTCGGCCGCCTTAGCTCTGCAGCCACCGCGGCAAGGCGCGGGGCGTGGGAGCCGCGCTGCTCCCGGGGACCCGCGCAGCTCGTGCTCACGCGGCTTTGCACGAAGACAGGCGCGGGGTGGCGGCAGAGGGAACACCGCGCCTCCCAGCTCCGTCGGCCCCACGTTCCGCAGGGATTCGGAAAGAAAAGCTATGGAGGGGCGGGCGCAGGAGGAGAGCCCGGGCCCCGCTTCCAGGGCGGAGTTTCCCTCGGGGACCGCGGGTCCAGCGCCCAGCGTGGTCGGGACCGGCGCTGCGCCTGGCGGCCGCGGGGTCTCCTGCGCACGCACAGGGGGTCGCGCACACACGGACCTCGCGGTCGGGTCCAGGTCCTTGCTCTGGAGCCCTTGGGTGACGGCTCCGCGCTGTATCTGGCCAGGCTGAGAGGAGGTGCCATTAGCCTGGGCGTTCCTGCTTTCCCTGAGAGAGGAAGGCAATTCGGATCTTCTTGCAGGGGCGGGAAGTGGCTTTGGAGACGGGGTGCAAGGGGGCCGGGCGGTTGCGTGGAAAGCCCCAGGGCGAGCGCATCGCGTGTGGACGCTGAGTCCGCCGATGGTGTTGCTAACGCGAGCCACACCGCGCGCTTGGCTTTGGATAACAATGTGCTGTATGGTGGTTTTTGTTTTGTTTTTGAGCTAGATGAAAGGATTTTGTGTTTTCACCATAAGGGAGATGTTTGAGGTCTTAACTATATTTGCACAATATGTACGTGTGTGTGAGAACAACATCACGTGGTACCCCATGAAGAGGTACAATTTTTATGTATGGCTTAAAAGCAAGAGATGCCATGAGTTCAGGGACAGAAGGTTCCCACCGGAGAAGCACAGCTCACATGCTTTATGGAGAAAAGGAAAGAACTCACTGGAGTTTGTTATAATACCTCCACGAAAACCATGCCTCTGATGTATAGTGTATGATAATGGGAGAACATGAGTGAATCACTTGAAAATGGCAAGGGTCTAATATATATTATACTTATTATACATGGATAGATTCTATCTAATAGCAAGAAGCCACTGACATCCATAAGATCAGGACATCAAAATCAAAAGGAAATGAGTAAAGATTGGGACAGGCAATTGGAGGAGAAACATTATATAGACAAAATTGTGTCAAGTTGTTAGTAATCACACAAATAAAAAGTCAAAAGATGCCATTTCACCACCTTTACCTGGGCAAAACCAAAAAACTGAACAAAATCAGGTATCGCAGCACCAGTGACAGAAAAGCCCTCATGGCCTGCTGCTGGGAGCTTGGACTGGTGAAACTGCAATGCAACAGGACAAGCGCACAACACAGAACCGCAGGACACAGCCGAACCGAGCGAATGTGGCTGTGGGCCATCACTGGTAGAAAGATCTCTGCTGGGGTCCTGTTTTTCCCCAGAACGAGAACAGCTTTCCTCTCTGGGTTTGTCTACAATCTCAGGTGTACCTTTTTATTATATCCTGAAGAAATAAAACCATGGACAAGCAGAAGTGTGAAATTTTGTAAAATATGGTATCACACCCATGTATGGCACACGGGGCCTTGTGGCTTAGCTGGTTAAAGCGCCTGTCTAGTAAACAGGAGATCCTGGGTTCGAATCCCAGCAAGGCCTTCACTGCTTGGTGGAGATTTTGAAGTTGAAACTTCAAAAACAAGCAAATTCTTGTCACTGCTTGAAGAGAACTCAGATTTCTAGCGCCTGGGCACTCTGGAGATCCCTGATGAGAGGATAATTTCCTCTCCTTGAAGCTTACCTTTAGAATTACTTTCCATAGTTCCTCAAAAACAAAGAAATATTAATGGAAATATTAATGGCTCTGAAGAGTCTTAGTTACAATACAATTTAGAAGGAAGGCAAGAAAAAAAATTAAACACTCATCAAGACTGAGTATTTTAGCAGAAACAATGATTAGTGAGAAAACGTACCTGAAAGAGACAAAAACCCTAGAACCACCAGACCAAAGACTGGAGGCAATGCAGTGGATCCAGATTGAAACAGAAGAGTAGAAACGCTAATGAAACTCTTGGTTGCTTTCTCGTGCCCAGGCCATGTCTTCTATTGTTCATTCTACAAATGTCCCCTGGTCTGCAGTGTTGTGCGCGTCAGCCCCTGTGCAGGGTGAGAATGGCCCTAATGATACCCATCTCAAACCAGCAATAGCAGAGCACTGAGGTTCCTGCCCTTGTGCGTGCCTGAGCTGCGTGGTCGCCACACTGACTGCGCTCAGAGGTGCAATTGTTTGTCAAAACTGAATTTTAAAGGACGCCTTAAAATGGGATGAAATCTAAAGTGGCAGTCAATGATACCAAGAACCGCTAAAGCTTGAAGACTTAAAAGATATGAAATAGGAACTTGTTACACTGTAAGACTTCGTAAAATTGTGGCTATGTGAGCTCTCTCGCCAACTAAAGTCACATTTGTTTTCAACTTGAGCTATTCTTTCCCCAAAGGCACTCCTGTCTAAGGGTGTCACCTGACTGGGATGCGCCTCGTGCCTAAGCCTAGGCGTCTGCCTGTCACAGGCTCACACGTGGGACTCGTGCGATACGTGTGTTATGACAGCTGCTAGGAGGAGACAGTGGGTTGCATTTTCACTAAGCTTCGAGCCAGGGACTTCCTGCCACTGTGCCACAGACTCTGGCCTAAGACCTCTGGGGAGGTCAGCACCGTCCTAGACACCCAAGGCACAGTGGACCCGGCACTGCACCGGCCCAGGAAGCATCCAGTGTTTAAGTCCAGTGAGCCTTATGCAAAAACCATGACTCTACAAGGGAAGGCAAACATCCCAGAGCTGACCACACTGGGCATTCCCTGCTTGATGTTGTGATGAGGAAGACACGGGGACTCATCCCTCCACATCCCTTCAGAATTCCTTCCCACCTCACCCCTGCATCGACCCATGGCAAAGGTCTGCCAGGTTTACATTCAAACTCCTCTGCCTGCTGCGTATCCTGGACCAGATCTCCTGTCCATTCTCCTCTGTTGAATGGTTTCCCAGCTCCACACTAAATTTATTCTCTGCTAACCTTTCTCTCTCTCTTTCTTAAGATTTATTTATTTGAAAGGCAGAGTTACACAGAGGCAGAGGGAGAGAGAGAGAGAGAGGGAGAGAGTCCCATCTGCTGGTTCACTCCCTAATCGGCCATGACAGTCAGAGCTGGGCCATATTGAAGCCAGGAGCCAGGAGCTTCTTCTTCTGGGTCTCCCATGTGGGTGCAGGGGCCCAAGCACTTGGACCATCTTCTACTGCTTTCTCAGGCCACAGCAGAGAGCTGGAGCGGAAGTGGAGCAACTGGGACCTGAACCAGCGCCCATTATGGAATGTCAGCACTACAAGCAGCGCTTCTACTGGCCCCAATTTTTCTCCTTTCCTAACATGTGAATTTATTTTTCTAGATTTTTTTTTAAAGGAGAAGTCTACGTTCACTGCAAAATTGAGCAGTAAGTACAGAAGGTTTCCACAGACCACTGCCCCCGACATTTGCAGCCTCCCGCTCCATCAGCGCCCAGCCAGGCAGTGCGTTCTAGACTACAGACATCCCACACTCTGGGCAGTCGTTACCCAGAGACTAGTGTCTGTGGCAGGCTCACTCCTGGAGCCGTGTGGCCTGTGTGTATAATCACGTGTCCCCACCATTATAGCATCGAATGAGTGGTTTCCCGTCCCTAAACATCCTCTGGGCCCCACCCTTTCCTCCACCCAAACCCTGGCAAGCACTGATCTTACTAAGTCCTTTGTTGTGCTTTTCCCAGAGGTCACATGGAGCATGGAGCTGTTTCTGATGAGTCTTGCATTTAGTAACATGCATCCAGGTTGCCTCCACACCTTTTCATGGCTTGAGAGTTTTCTCTGTCCCTGGAATAACCTTCCATTGTCCGGATACATTGCAGTTTATTTATCCATTCAAGTACATCCACGTGTGAGTTTTCCTGTGGGCATATTTTTCAGCTCTTTTGCACAAATACCAAGTAGTGCATGGATCTGATGGAAAGAAGTGTTTATTTTTCTAAGAAATCATCAAATTGTCTTCCAGACTGGTTGAACCATTTCTCTTCCCACTAGCAATGGATGACCTTTCTTTGTCTGTATCCTCAGCAAGTCTGTCATTGTCAGTGACGTGGATTCTGAAAGTTGTGTGGTGTTTTAGCTTACATCTCCGTAGCTTTCGTTTGCGCATTTGCCACCAGTATATCTTCTTTGGAGATCTGTCTGCTCAGACCTTGGGTCATTTCTTTAATTGGTTGTTTGTGTTCTTACTATGGAGTTTCTGGGAGTTGTGTGTTTTGAATAATGCTCTGTTACTAGATGCATCTTTTGCAAATATTCTCTCCAGTTTGTGGCTTGTCTTCATTCTCTTGATGTTACAGGTTTATCATTATTATTTTTTTTTTCGCATTTCTTATTAGTTTTTCCTAGAGCCCTCACCTCTCTGCTCCCATTGCCTGTCTTGCACGTCTGCTCTATCTGGTGGAGCTCTTCACATCTTAATCTAGATTGTTTCAACTTTCGGGTCTGATGATTCCAACATCCTTGCCATCTCTGAGTCTGGTTCTGATGCTTTCTCTTCAAACTGCTTTTTGCCTTGTAGCACATCTTATTTTTTCTCCATAGCTGGATATGTGGTACCAGGCAGAAGAAACTGCTACAAGTACTTCAGTAACATGATAAGCTGCGGGTGGAGGGGATGCCTTCTCTGGTCCCATGAGTGGGTCCTGGTCTCCCAGTGACCCTGTGCCTCTGCACTGTGAACTCACATGTGCTCCTTAGCACACCCCCCTCCCACCCCCACCTTCAGGTGAACTGATTGGCTATAGGGGCTGGAGTTGGGTATCCTTGGGTGCTTCCTCCCCTGGCTGAGTCAGTTCTGGGATGCTGGAGTCCCTGCAGGTGAGGCTCTCTGGGTAGTTTGCTTCTCCTGTTCGCAGACCTTTTTAGCAGAAGCTCCATTGTCCTCCAGAACGGTTCCTCTTCTGGCATGGGAGGGGATTGCTCTCTCTTGTTTGCTATGAGAACCTGGTCAAGCTACTGGATGTGACTCGCCCAGGGTTGCCTGCAGCACTTCCTGAACTGCGGCCCTGGCCCTTTCTCCCACACTGGGTCCTGTTCTGGGTTGGGATTCTCTGTATCACTCCTCTATTTCTCTTCAATTGTGGGGCAGCTGTGGGCTCCCTGGTCTCACTTCTCCAGGAAGAACTATTGGGTTTCGGTTTGTTCAGCTTTCCACTTGTTTTGAAGACTGCCTGGCGACTTCCTGCTTTGCGCATATGAGATGGAATAATGCATGCATGTGAATCTATAATTGGTGCTTCAAGAACTGTTTTAGCACCTGTCTACACATTCTGATATGTTGGATGTCATTGTTTTTTGTTCAGATTATTTCCTTCTTTACCCTTGTCATTGTCTTCTACCCATGGGCAATTTAGGAGTGCAGGGTTAATTTCCAAGCACTTGGAGATATTCTTGTGTTTTACTGATTCCTATTTAATTCTGTCTTGATTAGAGGATGCTTTATTATTGCAGCCTTTTGTCCTTGGGAGATTTTTCTTAATGGCTGGCTTTCCATGAATTTTGCATGTGTATCTGCAGACTGTACACTTGGCAGGTGTTTCACATTGTGTCTCACTCGAGTCTAACAGGTCCAGTTATTTGGTGACGAGTGATGTGCACATACTGAGCAATCTGCTGTCTGGCAAGGATCAACAGTCATTGCTCTGTACTAACAAGCAGAGCGAAACCTGAAATGGTTACATACAAGCAGATAGTAACTGCCACTGAAGTATTCACCGGCAAGCAAAAAACAACCAGGTTTCATTCCCAGGACCGATGCCTCCCTTTTCCTCTTTCTGACCTTGGGAAGGCTTCTACCGCAGCTTTAATCATGTCAGCTAGAAACAAGTTTAATTAAAAGACAAAGGCCTCCATCACACCACCAGCAATGGACAAGGCTGTTAATTTTCCAAATCCTCCCTGAAAATTGTCATTTGCCTTTTCTATTCTTTGTATTATTGTTGTTAATTTGGCTGTAGCCATCCTAATGGATCTGAAAGGGAATCCGAAGGTGGGCATGACTTGCATTTCCCAGATACACAGTGACGCTGAGATCTTTTGATGTGCTCACTGCCTATTTTATCTTGTTTGGAGAGATGTATATTTAAGTCCTTTCACTGTTTTCAAATTGGATTTTTGCTGTTGCTTCTAAGTCATTAAGAGTTGTTTACGTATCCCAGATAGTAATCCTTTATCAGACATAAGATTGACAAACATGTACTGTCATTCTGTGGGTTGACTTTTTACTTCTTGATAGTGTCATTCATACACATAAGACTTTAATTTGCTGAAGTCTAACTTATGTGTCTTTTTAATTTCATTGCCTGTGTTTTTCTGTCATATACAAGTAATCATTTCTAAATCCAATGTCCTAAAGATTTCTCCCAATGTTTCATCATGGAGTTTTTTGGTTTTAGCACTTGTGTTTAGGTCTTTGATCCACTATGAATTAATTTACGCATGTGGTATGAAGGATGCATTCAGTTTCATTGCTTTGCATGTAGATACACAGTGTTTCCATTTGTTGAAAAGATTGTCCTATCTCTATTGAATGGTTCTACCACTCTTCCCAAAGATCAATTGCCCATATACGCAAGAACTTACTTGTGGGCTCTCTATTCTATTCCATGGGTCTATGTCTGTCCTTAGGCAGGTACCATATGGTTTTGATTGTGGCAGCTTTTTGTTTCTTTCCAAAGGCTTTTGTTGCCTGTTTTGGCCTATGATTGTTTGTCTTAGGCTTTGTTACTCTGTAAAGTCAGAATATTTTGGGAGCTCTGAGACAAAATGAACACAGCCCTTTGTGTACACGAGTTCCACATCTGTGGATTCACCCAACCTGGGATTGAAAATGCTCGGAAAACAAGAATCTGATGTGTGGGTTTTCTGCAAAGGGAATTGGATGGTCCATTTTGTGCTGTTTACTCCCTGTACATGCAGATTTTTCCTGAAATAGGTGGGTGGCTCGTCCTGTGGAGCTTGCACAGACTGTGAGGGGTCAAACAATAAGCAAACAAGTAGATCCTGACCTGGTCCCTGTGGACACTCAACTCCTGATCCCTGCATTTAGGATCTTGAGACACAAATTACATGAACTGAGCAGTAACTAAGAAACTAATTGTGGGGTGAAAATTTGGCGCAGTGGTTAAGGCTCTGCTTGGGAACGCTAGGGTGCCTGGGTTCAAGTCCCAGCTCTGTGTCTGATTTCTGCTGATACACATCCTGGGAGGCCGCAGGTGATGGCTCAAGAATTTGAGTCCCTGCACCCACATGGGAGATCCAGACTGAGTTAAATAAACTCTCCATCCAAATGACTGTCAATCACATTTTTATAATAAAACAACAACAACAACAAAATCCCATTCTGAGTGGAAAAGTCTTGATGCTGCATGTTTTAGGGAAATGAGGAAAACGCTTTCCCAGTGCACGCCCAGCTTGCTCCTGCAGAGGAATGCCATGACCCCTTCAAACAGAACCCAGACCAGCAGGAGGACAGTTCTGCCATTTCTGTTCTGTGCATTTGGGTCAGAAAGTTCTCCAGGAGGGTACAGGAGAGGAAACTCCCTCCCGTGTTTCCAGGGAAACCCTGGAGCCATCACGGCTGGGCCTGGTGGGCAGGTGGCAGTGGGCAGGCACAGGGACGTAGAACACAGTTCTGCAGTCTGATTTTTCATGGATCTGCAGTTTCCTGAAACTCGTGGGACTCACTTCCCCATGTGGCTGGGGTGAGTTTGGGATGCGCCGTGGGAGGTACCCACCCTTTGCCTTCCATTTCCTGCAGCCTCCAATTCCACTTCTGTGAATCCTTGTCCTCCGTGTTCCCACTTGAAGCCTAAAATACAATCCCAGCATGGTGGCTGCTTCCACCACTACAGCCTGAGAGGGACTTTAACCTGTTTATGTTGCCTCTGTTTTAGGTGCTTACAGTTTTCCCTTATTAATTTTTAAAATAAATATACCTTGGCTTTGGCCACTATTCCAGAGATTACTCTTGTCATCGACTATGTGCTTGTAGAGTTTGTTAAATTCTTTAATTTAAAAAAGAAATTAAGGCACATTTGCTGGGTTCCAATATCTGCAATATGGAATGAGATGCAACAAATGTCATTTCTCCCGCCTGCTTGCCATCTGCCCAGGGCAGGCCCCACCTCCGTGGGTTAGCATGGTCATGCATTTCCTGCCAGCTTTGCAGAGCTGTGGAAGTGCACACAGAATCTAATCCAAGGACATGGTTTCTCCCTCCCCAGCCTGCATGCTGTCATTCACGACATGTTGTTCGGCACCTGGCTTTTTCCATACGGTGATATTTTTGAGAACGTTATCACTGAGTACCTGAAGATCCTCCTTATTACTTTAAAGTATGCATTGTGTCCCATTTTGTAGATTTATTTGATAAATTTTATGAGGATGAATGAGTTTTTTCTTATCTTTCTGTTACAAATAACGCTGCAGTGAGCAATGATTTCTCACGTACACAGGCACCCTTTCCACACTTGAAGAAATGCACCTCAGGAGAGCTCTCTGTCTCCCTGCCTTTTTTAAAATATTTGTTTTTATTTATTTGAAAGGCAGAGTTACAGAGAGACAGAGAGATCTTCCATCCTCCGGATCACTCCCCACATCTGGCTGCAATGGCCAGGGCTGGGCTAGGGCTGGGCTAGGCCGAAGCCAGGAGCCAGGAGCTTCATCTGGGTCTCCCCTGTGGGTTCAGGAGCCCATGTACTTGGGCCATCCTCTGCGGCTTTCCCAGGCACATTATCAGGGAGCCGGGTCGGAAGTGGAGCAACCAGGACTCAAACTGGCGCCCACGTGGGATGCTGGTCTCACAGGCGGCTTTACCCATTATGCCACAACGCCCACCCCTCAAACAATCTATTTTCCTCCTCCATCTTTATTGGAATGGTTTAAAATTACATTGCTATTTTCTAGGACTTCAATTGCTTTTCCCATCTGACTTTTCAAAACTGATTACAGCCAATGAGACATGAATGTCCAAGTGACATGACACACAAAAATAACATCTTGATTTCTTTGGAAATGCGTTTCTCTGTAATTTCTGAATATCTCCAAAGGGTGCTAACTCTGAGCATCAATGTTTCCCAAGGGTTTTAGATTTAGTCTTTGAAAAAATGTGTCCGAAACCTCTAACGCCACCATCTGTATGCCCAGCATCAATGCTCAGGCTTGTATCTGCATTTCCCTTGCGTAGTCTCTAACACGCATATCTGTCTGTTAGCCTTGTGTACTCCCACCCAGCTGGAGGTTCCAGGAGGGCCTCACTCAGATGTTACAAGGGTTATTTAATAGCTACCGAGGTCAGACAATCCAAGGCCAGCATTATGCTAAAATTAAAGTTATTTGTGGATGCCCATGGACACTTCCAGAATTGGTTTTACCTCCTACATGGGAACACAGCCGAGAAACCCAGAGCGGACTCACTGGTCTGAGTCCGCTCCCATTCATGCATTCTTGTTCACCAGTGGCGTGGAAAGGGGGGTTCTTCCACCAAGCACCACACCCAACGCCTCCACCTCCCCACACCTGGAGCACCCGGAGCACCTCGGTGCAGTGTTTGAGCGTGTCCACGTTCTCCACAAGAATAGCACTTCTGCTCACTGCCATGGTCACGGTCAGGAGCCTGGCCTGCCGTGGTTGTAGTGGCACGGCTCTTGCTCTCCCCTGGGCTTCTCGCGGTCCTGGGCGGTGTGGCCATCTCTGCCACAGCGGCAGCCGGCTTCATCCTCCTGATCACACTCTGGGAAGACAGCCAGACCTGCCACAGCGGGAACACACACCTGGGAGAGATGAGGAAACCAACTGGGAACCTCTGCCGGGCTTCTCGTCCCACTGCCCGGCCTCCACCAGCGGGGCATTCCCCTGGCCCAGGGGCCAGGCTGTTCGCACTTGCAGGACTGGGCACTGCTCGTGGCTGCAGTGAGATCTTTGGAGTGGGGGCCGCAGGCCAGGAGAAGGAGACTTGCAAGGTCGTGGCCATTTATTTTCAGGGTCTTTGCCTGTGCCACACGTGGTCTGCACCCAGCTCTTCAAACAATTAAAAAAACAACAACAAAAACAAAACAAACAAACAAACAAAAACCTTAGCGGGGGGGCCAGCACTGTGCATAGTAGGCTAAGACGCTGCCTGTGGTGCTGGCTCATGTCCTGGCTGCTCCTCTTCAGATCCGTCTCCCTGCTTATGGCCTGGGAAAGCCGTAGAAGATGGCCCAAGTCCTTGTGCCCCTGCACCCACATGGGAGACCCAGAAGAAGCTCCTGGCTCCTGGCTGGGGCCTGGCCCAGCCCTTGTTGTTGCAGCCATTTGGGGAGAGAACCACTGGGTGCAAGACCCTTTCTCTCTCCCTCCCCCCCCCCCCCATATTAAATCATCCCTTTCTTCAAGGATTACCTTCCCTATGGAATTTTCTGAGAGCAATGTGGATTAGATGTCCTTTCTGTCTTTCAGTTTGACAGGAGGAAAATCTTACAGGGGTTGAATTTCTGCAGGGGAGAAAGGTAAGCTTTTAGTCTTAGCCATCTAAGGCTTCGACTTTGCTGTCCAGGCATGAACAGAGTGTTGATTTCTACCCAGCCTTCATGTCCCCAGCCATCCCACTTCTAGGACTGTCCCTCAGTGAACTTTCCTCCTGGCCCTGTGGTGCTGTCCGAGGTAGTGCAGGGCCGGCATCCAGCCAGGCCCAGGCCAGGAGCAGGGAGGGAGGAGTAATGCTTTTGGCTCCTTCCTGGCACCACGAGGCAGTCACAAGTGAGGCACCTGGACCAAGAGGGAAAAATCTTCAGCTTCAAGAAAGTAAATTAATCAAGAGACAAATGACTTCCCAAGATCCACAGCACTGTATGGAAGTTGAAACCACAGAGATACCCAAATCAAATGGGAGACAGCGGCTGAATGACTAAGGCCTGGGGAAGAGTGGGGATCATTGTGGGGGGAGAGACGGAGTGGGAGGTGGGAGGCCACTCCTGGGAGGCAGCTGTCCTCTCCAGGCCCCTCAGCCCAGGCCCTCCACAGTCTGTCCTACAAAGCATCCTCTCCTACAAAGTGCACTGGGCTCCAGGCCTCCCCGGAGAGCCTGGTCTCTTAAGCTGTTTCTCGGTTGTCAGACACGGAAGCAGCCTTGCAGCTGGGAGGACAGAGAGACTGGCCCAGGACAGCCCATGAATGGCCTCCGATCACATCCCTGCACATGTAGCCTGAGCTTTCCCAGCTTGGTGTTGGTGAGGCCCAACCCTTCCTGGGCCTGGGCTGCACATTGTGGAATTTTGTTTGTGGTGGATTGAGAAGGCCATGCCAAGATGGCTGCTGGCAAACAAGCATCAGTTACTCAGGAATGGCTTCAGCAACCCCCTGGGAACCCACCTGGCAATGGAGCCTGCTTGGCAACAGGCTGTGATTGGTTAGGGCATAAACTGCCCCTTGACTGGATTGGCTGCCTTGCCTATATAAGCTGCTGTACCAACAGAAATAAAGGAGTATGCGGGCTGCTCGCCTCTGGCCAGGTGTCTGTGTGGTGACTCCGCGCCTCTTGCCCCCACCATGCTCCTCCTCCCAGAAGTACCCACAGCAACAACTGTCAGTTCTAACAAATGGAATGTAAAAGGAAATGGACACAGTGCCCCAACTCTGAAATTGATGTCAATTTCAACGTCAGAGACGTACCGGAAATGTCTGTCTTGAGTTTGGTGACAACTCTGGCAGTTGATGGTTTCCATGGAGAGTGTGTGTCACTCACGCACTTCAGCTCCAGACTGGGTGGAAACACCTCCTGCCCAGCTGTGTTGCCCTCTTCTCCGTGTTTCTGCTTGGGCAATGCCTCATCTTTTGAAACTGTACCCTTGTTGAAGATGCCAAAGCTGAGGTTGTCACCGGAAATGTCACTGGGGGACCTCACTCTCATCTGTAGTCTGTGGGCCAGGGCTGCACCTGTGAGGTGTACAGCCTCATGGGGCTGCAGGGAGTCTGAGGCACTCACTGTCCATACAGTGGACAGACCTGCCTTTTAAATCACACTGAGTGTATCTTATTGGATCTTGTTTTATTTTTAAACTGATTTTTATACATCCCTAGGTCGTGGTTCTCTGTTGAATATTTGTATTGAGAGTTTTTCCCACCTATGTCTGAGACAGCATCCCTCAAGTACAGTGATTCCTGGACTGCGAAAAGGAACAAAAAAACTGGTGCACGCTTCGCTGTGAATGGTCCGCACTTTCAAAACTGTCTCCACTGTCTGTTAAATCAAACATTTACCCTTCATGCCCTGCTGGATCAGAAATTTCTAGAACTTATCCACTCTTTCATGTAAGAGGACTGCGAAAAGGAACACAATTTATCCATGCTCGCTTGAAGATTTGGTGGGCTTTGCAAAAGAAGACAGATTTGAATTGACTCAAACCATACTGACAGATTTGGAGCTAGCTGCCATCCAGGCTTCTAAATGTGAATTTCAGAAGCATTGCCTAAAGGTGGCTTTTTCAGCCCAGTGCATTTCTGCTGGGGTGATGGTGGGGGGGAGTCAGGTGAGTAGATTGACACTTCTGTTTAAAAATTGTGTCATTTGCATGGATTTCTAAGAACTTGTAATGAGTTAAAGCCACACCTGCCTGAAGTTGTCAGGGAAGTGACCGACTGGTCTGAAAATAATTACGGGCAAGACAGGATAAGAAGGCCCTTGGGAAACAGTGCCAATGTGGTGTCACCAGCTGTTACCGCTGAATCGGTGGTCTGCCTGTGACTCCTGACCAACACAGAAGCACGGCACAGAAGACAGGAGACTCAACGGGGAATGCTCACATCCCTTCCATAGCAGCAGGGCCTCACAGAACAGGAGCCTGTGTTCTCTGGGAGCCACGCCCTGCAAAGCAGCGTGGGACTTCACGATGCAGCTAATGACGTGGAAATGAGCCAGTCTTAACAAGGTCCACACTACTGCCTGTAACCTAGCCCTGTGGCACAATATGCTCATATGAGTCTCTTTGTAGAGTTTCCATTTATTTTCCAACTTTTCTCCATGTTCACTGTTCAGGGTTAATTTTTAAAACTTGCTAGGCTGTGTGTTTTATCTTTGCATCATTTCCAACCCTGGAGGTATACATGGTGTCAAGATGCTTCGAGTTCTAATTCGTTTTATACATTGTGCAGACGCACATGATAACAGTGTCGACTTTGTGAGCCTGTGCCTGTGTACAAAAATGCTGGAACTTCCTCAACCAGACAAGTTCTGCTCGTATTGGCACGTGTGAAAGATACAAGTTCGGAAGATCTTGGCTCCTTGAGGACTGGGTATGTGCTGGAGACCATTGTGGGTTTTGATGGATGTGCTCCCGAGACGTCCCTTGTCCGTCTGGTCTCAAGAACCCTTCCCTTTCTGTGTCCGTCTGTCCAGTGCGGCCACAAGAGGAGACATAAGGGAGGCTCAGGAGCGGAGCTCACTCTGCTCACAGGTCCTGGACGCAGGGGCCGGCACACCGTGCAGGGCACGTGGTCAGGCGGCAGGAGCCGGCAGCAAGGGGGACCGTCTGGCTTTGCGGGAAAGGCAGGCAGGGCACGGTGAATGCGTTAGGGACCGGCTCATTTGAATACTTTCGGTGGCTTCTGTCAGCCGGGTTGCTGTGATTTGAATGCTTATTCCGCGAACAGCGTTAGGATGGAGGGCATTCCGCAGGTGAGCAGGCCCTGAGGCCCCCACCTCCTGGGCTGGGCACGGCGGGCCCTCCTTCACTCGGTCCCTGGCCTTTTTACGTGTGATGACTCGGCGAGGAGGCCTTGGCCTGAGGCTGGCACTCGATTTTCCACTTCCTACACCTCGGAGGCCTGAGACGACGCGTTTCTGTGCTCCTGAGCAAGTCCAGCCCCACACACTCGGTCCTCACGGCACAGAGCCGACTTGGACCGGGAGGGCTCAGGCGTGACCCTGAGGGCGGATTCCCCCGCCCGCACTCAGAGCCGCGCTCGGCCAGGGTTCCTGCAGTGACCTCCGCCTGTCCTCTCTCTGGGGTTCCGTTAACGCGTTACTTGGGATGGACTTAGTGAGGCACTGTCCAGCCATCCTCTTCCCTTGCGTCCGCTGTGGGGCGCTCCCCGGCTCCCCTCGCTCGGCTGGATCCTGATTACCGTGCACAGCTCTGTCTCCGGCCCCAGCTTGGGGCTGAGCTGGATTCTCCATTCTGGGACGTTTCACGGAGCGGGGATGCTTTCTGGTTGCGGCTCCGCACCGGCTGCGCGGACCCTGCCCAAGCCACGAGCGTCCACCCTGCCCGGGCGCTTCGGGCTCGCTTCCTCAGGGTGTTTAGATGCCGGCCCGGCCCCTCCGGATCGGCAGGGCCCCCGACCCGCACAGGAGAGACCCGCGGTCAGCCCGAGGTGCCCTGCTCCTGCGCTTTCCGAGCCGTGCCTCCTCCCCGGCTCCCGCAGCAGGAGGAACCAGGTTGCCTGGGTGCCCGCAGACTGAGGAAGCCCGCACGCTGGGTGGGTGGGGTGAGGGTAAGCGTCGCAGCGGTTGCGGAGTTCAAACCAAAGCTCCTAGGAGCAAAATTCACGCGTAAAAACATCCTGTTTCCGCCCGGTTTCGAACCGGGGACCTTTCGCGTGTTAGGCGAACGTGATAACCACTACACTACGGAAACCCACGGGGGGCGGGTGCCTCCCTCTTCCTTTTACAAGCGATTGCTGGCTTCTCTCCTAATTTATGGGTAACTATTTTCCATACTTGTTACCCGACGATCTAATTTAAAGTGAGGGACATTTACTAAACAACTGCCCTTTCCTCTTAATAAAATAATGCGTTTCTTACTAGTTATAAAAATAAACATTGGCTAAACTGAAAGCATGCCATTGTAAAAATTAAAAAAATAAAAATTAAAAGAATAAGAAAGGAAGGAGGAGGGAGGCTAGTGTGGGAAGTATCACTGTGTTCCTAAATCTGTATATATGAAATACCTGAAATTTGTTCACTTTATATAAGTTTTTAAAAATTGAAAAAAAAAAACTGGCATAGAACTAACATTAAAATTTAATTCCTATTGAAATCCACGCATCTGTGAATCTATTTTTACACCCATTTATGTTTAGATATAATTCTCATCATTGTATATCTTTAAAAAATACTGACTAGTTTTCAAAATTATATTTTAGTGTTTAGCTCTGTAAAGCTAATAATTTCAATGATATTTGAAGTGATGTACATGTCTATGTTTATTAGGAGAAACTTCCTTAAAAACCTCTAAGCGTGGAAGAATATTACGTTTGAAAGATAAGTTTATGGGAAATTCAAGAAGGAAAAAATGACATTGCAAGGTATAAAAGAACTTGAGCGTTTGCATTTTTCTATAAATGATTGTATCCATTTGCTCTCCTACCGAAAATCTTTTGACATTTTTAAATTATGCGAGAGTTTTATTACTGCAGGCAAATAATGACAATAGGAAACAGCATTTGGTCTAAACAGTTTAATTAAGAATATTATGTCAAATTAAAAGTGTGCCAGAGGAACCCCTCCCCCCCATAAAAAGGTGGGAAAGGTGATGGGTGAGCTTCTGAGGAGCAGGGGCGCCAGGACACGGGCCCAGCGGTCAGGACAACCGAGCAGCGTGCATTTCCTGGCGGTTCTGGGGGAAAGTGGGGTTGTTAAACAGATATGAGCGCAGCTCCTGCACAGGCGCAGACAGGGGCGACGCTGAGGCACAGCTGCACACACGCCCCTGGGCCTGCTTCCCGCCGCCGCCACCTGCCATCGCTCACTAGGGCACCGGGACGCCTGCGGTGGCCGGTGGCGGAGGGGGGGGGGGAGTCCTGCTGTCCCAGGGTGGTGCAAAGGCCGGCCGCGCGCACCTGCTTTGGAACCACCGCACGCAGTAGATACCTTCGGAGATGTTGGGAGCAGGACTGAGGACAGGCCGGGCGCTGGGGGAGGCTTGTCGGTCCCAGCCTCCTCAATTGTCTCCACCGCCCCATCATTTCTGCATGGTTAGCAAGTCAAGACAACAACAGGGAGCGTTCTCTTTTCTTTTTTCTGGCTGTGACGGGCTCTATTTGCTTCTAGAAATTCTTGTGGGAAAGCAGGTCCATCAGAGGGTGGCATATAGGGCGCGTCCTCGGGGTGCAAACCCTAGTCCCCTGGGCACTCAGGAAGCAACGGGACTCGGGCCAGGGGAAGGGAACACACGCGGGTCTCTGTGGCTCTCGGGTCAGGGAAGATCAGATCTAATTACAACAGAAAGAAAAAAAGGAATTAAAAATCCCTGCCTGCCTTCCAGCCCAGGGTCCTTCCTAAGGGGGGCTGTGATGCCCACACCGGCTGTGGTCCGGGGCTCTGCTCCAGGATAGAAATGGAGGGGTGTTTCTGGCCTCCACACTTCGAGTAGGCCCAAATCAGCAGGCCAACTCCCTGTTCTCTGGAAAAGGCTTTGCTTATAAACACAACTTCTCTGCCAATGTCACAGAACAGCAGCAGCAACAGCAGCCGCCCCCACCCCCACCCCCACCCCCTCCACTGGGCTGTCCTAACCCTGTGTGGCTTTTACCTTCTCTCTGATGGTCGCCTCTCTGGAACCAGGCTGTGCAGGACACAGCACTGGAATGTGACCCAGCAGCTCCAGGGTGAGACTGTCCTAGAGTGGAAACATGGACCCTGATGCTGGGTCATGGACAACTCACTGAGACATGTCAGTTCTGTGTCATTCGTTTGGTTCCAAGGAGGAAGATGAAAACCGGAGGCGGTTTTCTCTTTGTTCTTTTCTCCCTTTCTCTGCATTCCCTCTGAACTTTCCTGCCCAGCTGTCTTCTCTCCACCTGGCAGGTGAACCCCACACACTCTGTCTGTTGGGAACAGAACTGCTGGCTGGGCTCCCGGCCCTCTGCTCACCTTTTCCTCACCTGTGGCTGCTGGGGATGGACCGCAGCTTCGAGACTTAAGATAATATGAGCTGGAGCATGGATGCATTGGAACGTTGTGGGCGAGGATCAAAAGAAAGACCACGTCCCCTTAACAAGTTAAAACCAGAGCAGCAGCCACAGGGATCTTTAACAGTATTGTTGCGCATATGTTAATTCTACACGTCTGTTAGAATAAATTGTTGCCACACTGTTCCTTGACCCCAGGGTACCAGAGGGATGAAGGACAGAGATGGCACAATCCTGGCTGTCCTGGAGAGGGTAGAGGAGCCCAGGCAGTGAATTCAGCAGAACTGGGACGTGGAGCGGCCGCTGCCACACAGCTGGGCACTTTGTGGGGAGCACAGTGCGGGAGCATCTCTCCAGTCTTCACACTGGCAAGGCAGATCTTTGGAGCCACACACACTGTAAAACGTAGACGTGGTGACAGCTTTTATATTTACTGCTTTTCAACGTTTTCAAGCCTCTGTAGTGCAGATCTGAGTTTGTCTTCTGGGGTTTACATTTGTGCAAGTTAAAGCTTGGAGATAACGCACAGAGGTTATGTTAGCCAGTAAAGGACAGCACCCAGTGCATTTGTCTCCAGAACTCATGGTCTTGACCACAATCCTACACTAGGTAGCTTGGAAAACTCCTGTTAGGGGGAAAAAATAAAAAAGATTGCAGCCATTTGAGGAGTGAACCATTGTATGGGAAATTTTCTCTCTTTCTCTTTCAAATAAATACACACACACTTTTTTTTTTTTTCAAAATTGATGGGCTGGGCCAGCATTGTGGTGTAGTGGGTAGAATCAGCCATGTAGGCACTGGGTCATGTCCCAGCTGCTCCACTTCTCATCCAGCTCTCTGCTTATGGCCTAAGAAAGCAGTGGAGGGTGGCCCAAGAGCTTGGACCCCTGTCACTCAGGTGAGCTGCTGGGTCACATTCCAGCCTCAGTCTGCAACAGTGCTGTGTCCTGCACAGCCTGGTTCCAGAGAGGCGACCATCAGAGAGAAGGTAAAAGCCACACAGGGTTAGGACAGCCCAGTGGAGGGGGTGGGGGTGGGGGTGGGGGCGGCTGCTGTTGCTGCTGCTGTTCTGTGACATTGGCAGAGAAGTTGTGTTTATAAGCAAAGCCTTTTCCAGAGAACAGGGAGTTGGCCTGCTGATTTGGGCCTACTCGAAGTGTGGAAGCCAGAAGCTTCTGGCTCCTGGCTTTGGCTTGGCCCAGCCTGGTTTTTGTGGCCATTTGAGGAATGGATGGAAGATCTCTCTCTCTCTCTTTCAAATAAATAAATAAATAAATAGCATTTCAAGAAAATGACAATGGAGACTAATACCATAGGCCTTCTTCCCTACAACACCCTGTTTCTTTCTCCTTCCTCCACCTACAACTTCCCCCATCCCTGATAATTCTGAAACAACTTTAGACATTTCCATAGCAACAGATAGCAACAGCACTTTTGGTGCATTTTCATGGGATGTGTTTCCATTTAGCTTTGTGGCTAATGAGGATATTGCGCTGGGCAGAGGGTCCTAACCAGCCCTGTCCCTCAGATCCACGGTGAGGACCTGCCTTAGGGCTGAGCACAGGTCGTGGGCTGTTCTGGGGGGAGCAAGAAGCCCCTTGTATTTGTGTGGGCTTTGCTTTCAGTTCTCCGGGGGTGCATCTAGAAGTGGAATTGCTGGACCATGTCATGATCCCAGCGTGAGGAACTATCAAACTCTCTTCCCCAGTGGCTCCCACCTGCAATGTGCGACGACATTAATTTTGGATATCCTCCTTGACGATTGCTAGAGTCTTTTCTTTCTCCTTTCCTTCTCTTCTTCCTCCTTCTCCCCACCCCTTCTTCTAAGAGCTTCCATCCACTGGCCCACTCCCCACGCAGGTCCAGGCATAGCTGGGAGCTGGGAACCCAGTTCAGGTCCCCCATGAGTGGCAGGGACACGAGCACAGGCATCGTCAAAGGCTTCTCTGGGTGAGCATTAGCAGAAAGCTGGGGTTTGGACCAGGCATGGGATGTGGGAATTCCAACAAACCTAGGCCAACACCGACCCTAACCCTAACCCCGGGGCTTCTTTTAGTTTTCCTGGGTTGCTTCGTATTTCTGCAACGCCATAACAAGAGGCATCCTGACGGCAGAGAAGGGAGTTCCAGCCCCGAGAGACACAGGCTGGGCCCAGCTCAGCGGGGCCGCCCGGGCTGCGGGCGCCAGCGCCGCTCGGGGCGAGGGCGCCACCTGGAGGCCGAGACGGGCACGGCGCCTCCTTCCCGCGCGGGGGCCTCTGACCGTGGGGACCCGGGTCCCGGAGCGTGGGGAGAGGGGCGGAACTCGGGGACTGCAGAGACCCCGCCCCTGCCCCAGAGGCCCCGGAGGAGGGGATGGCGGCCGCGCTGCCTGCACTTAGGTCTGCCTCTCTGACCACATCCAGAAATTCCTTATTTGTGGTATTTACGTAGTCATTTATTTTTGTTAAGAAACAGATGCTTGCATCAAAAACGGGATCGTTTTAGGCCGGCATCATTGGCCCTGCCATTCGCTCTGAGTCCTGGCGGCCCCTTCCCTCAGGGAAAGTGTCGCTCCCCCTCTTCGTGGAGGAACGACACAGGACCCTGCGCTGTTCTTTCGTCTGCTCGGCCCTCCCCGGGTTTGCTGCTGGTTCTTCCCGGGTTGGCTACCGTCCCTTCCACCTCCGTGGAAGGGCAGTTCCCCCTGGCCACATTCCCCACTTCCGCAGGGGAGCGGCACACCGCCGGCCGGCTCTCTGGGGGCTGCACAGGTGTTCCCTTAGATGTTCCCCTTAGATGTTCCCCATAGATGTTCCTGGTGCATGCCGTCTCTCTCCTCCTTTATAGTCCTCCTCCGCCAATCCCAACTCGGCTGCCCACACGCCGAGTACGCTGCTCTCCTCCAATCAGGAGCAAGTCCTACAGTTTATTGGTTGAACTGGAGGCAGCTGTGCGGAAGCTGTTTACTTCTCTCCCAGCGCCATATTGTGGGAGAGCAGATGCATAGAATAAGTCTTAATTCCAGTAACTCAGTCCAGTCCGGATTGCTCCCCACAGGAAAGTTGTTTGCACGTGAGGATCAGCCTGCGTGAGAGAGCTGATCTTTGCCGGAATTTTGCTCAAATGTCTGTAAATACGTGGCCCTACTTGCCCTGAAGGTTCTCTGCAGGTTCCTGGGTTGCACCTGGAGAGGGTCTGCTGGCGAGGATATTCCACCCGTTACTCTCCTCCCTCTGACTGGTAGCAGCCACAGTCTTTCAGATCCGTCTGCACCGGCTGCTGCTGGCTCCGGGCGCTCGGAGCCTCCACCGGCAGTTAGGGTCTGCTTTCTATTTTTATGCAAGGTAGACGAAGTCCACGTATTTCGTAGGTACAGATTAGGAGCAGGGATGCTTCCCTTCCTCCCCTCCATTTTCACAACGATCTACTCTCAGGTTACTTTGTACTCCTAAGATTAACCCGCACAGTTCAGCACTGGCTCAGCAGCAGAGCCAGGGCTGTGACCAGTCCTCCGACCTCGGCATGCCCATCTCACTCCTGTACCTGACGTTGCGGGTACTCCATTAGTGACCCCAGATCAAGGCACGCCTCTGCTGCTTGTCTCCTTGGGACTGGCTTATTTCGCTAAGTATAATGGTTTCCAGTTGCCATAAGATCTGGTCCACAAAGGGTTTTTCTCAATCTCCCATTTTCTTTCTAAGGGTTTTGGAGTTTAGCTCTTCCGTTGTAACATTCGGTCTTCTCGGATTTCTCATTCTCTAGCCCTCTGTATTTGGCCTATGGTGTGGAGCATGAGTTTCCTTCTTCACTATGTGCAGCTGTTACTCTGAAATAATTTTTGAGTATAAAATAATTTCCTGACATGAGATGCCATTTTTACCATAGACTGTTTCCATGCTACACGTTTTGGACTATATGTTACCAAATAGTTATAGTCCTTATAGCTTTATGATATATATACACGCACAGGAGCCACCACTTGCTTCTCTAATTTTTTGGACCCCTCTTGTGTTAAGACTCTGTTTTGATGAGGTCTTTCCTGGCCAATCATTCTGATTGATGAAATAAAAGTGAATACATTGTATTTATCTTTGTTGTGGGGATCGGGACCTCCCAGGTAATGTGGGGATCGAGTGCCCTGGCTGCGCCCGAGTGACCCCCAGCGGGGCTCAGGCTGGGTTCTCATTTCCTGTCCATAGAGGTGAGACGTGGAGGTGAGACGAGAAGCAGATGTATGGAAAGGCAAAGGGTAGCGCTCTCGGGCCGGAATGCAGACAAGCCTCCGGCACCTGCACCTGCCAGGCCGGGCTCTGCCGCTTGCCGGATGGGACCGGACTGAGGGTCCAAAGGAGGCGGGCTCCTGGACGAGGCTGCAGTGCGTGATGGTCGCCGGGAGGGTGCTGGGTCTCGGTGCGGGGTCTCGATGCAGGGTCTCGGTCCAGGGTCTCGGTGCAGGGTCTCAGTGCAGGGTGGGTCTAGGCGCGGGGTCTCGGTGAGGGTCTCGGCGCGGGGTCTCGATGCAGGGTCTCGGTGCAGGGTTTCAGTGCAGGGTGGGTCTAGGCGCGGGGTCTCAGTGAGGGTCTCGGCACGGGTTCTCGATGCTGGGTCTCAGTGCAGGATGGGTCTCGGTTCGAGGTTGCGGTTCGAGGTTTCGGTGCGGGGTCTCAGTGAGGGTCTCGGCGCGGGGTCTCGGTGCGGGGTCTCGGTGCAGGGTGGGTCTCGGTTCGAGGTTTCGGTGCGGGGTCTCGGTGAGGGTCTCGGTGCGGGGTCCCGGGGCGTGGTTTCGGGGCAGGGTCCAGCGAGGCCGGGGAGCTGTCCGCCGCCTCCTCTAGCGCCTGGCACCCCTCACCTTGGTTTTCTCTGAGTTCGGAGCAGTTCTGGGCAGGTCGAGGCAGGTCGAGCGGAGGGAGCCGACGCCACAGAGGCTAGAAAAGACGGCTGATCTTTAACTTGGTAAACTAGAAGAGCAAGTACAGTAGGCCGTCAGCAGAGTGGCGCAGCGGAAGCGTGCTGGGCCCATAACCCAGAGGTCGATGGATCGAAACCATCCTCTGCTATCCGTTTTTGAAGACTACGGATAACATTGAAGGGATGACTCGAAACAGTTTGTGTTTGAGGCTGTACTTCCAAGTAATAACCGTTTGTGGCATTTTCTCCCAGTCCTCTTCCAAAGAGAGGCAAATCTGTCTTGGGAAAAGGAGGCAAGAGGTTCCAGGTTTACTTCCAACAAGTTAGCCATCTATCTTCCAGTGGGTAGAAAACGCAAGGGTACTTCAAAAAGCTTGTGGGAAATGGAATTAAAAGATTTATTTTGGAGAAAATTTTTTTAAGTACATGCACAGTTCCTTCATAGTCCACAACTCTGCAGGCTCACTGTATGCTTGGATTCCAAAACATTTTGTATCAAAATAAACTTTTGCCTCCATTTCCCACCAACTTTTAAAAATATCCTTGGACATTGAGGTAGAAAGTGGTTTTATATTTTCTTGCACTCAAATGGAAAGCACTGCTACTGTTACTGCCTTTCTACTGGGGCAGGAGCCTCCTGCTCCAGTTACCCGGTTGTTCATTCGTATGCGCGGTTTATTAAACTCATTTCAAGGGAGTGGTCACCTACTGCCGATTCTCCTGTAAAGCGACTGCTGTGCTAGCCAGGAAGACTCCAGCGAGGAAGAGGTTGACTCTCCCTTCCCTCTGCTCTCACACGAGGTAGACTCATGGGAGTGTTGAGAACAATGAGGAGCAAGGCAGCTCAAGGTGAAATTGTAGAAAACATTGGGATGCATAAAACACTTTGTGCGTCAGGAGTCCATGGACAAATTCAAAGGAGAAATGGAAATCTTGCTGACATACCTCAAAAGAAATGGAGAGAAAAATACCACTCAAAATATTTGAAAATTTTTAATATTTTAGCTTTATTTACTTGACAGGTAGACAGAGTGACAGACAGACACACACACACACACACACACACAGCTCTTTCATCTGCTGGCTCACTTCCCAAATGCCTACAACAGCTGGAACTGGGACCAGGTTAAAGCCAGGATCCTGGAACTCAATCTGTGTCTTCCACATGGGTGGCAGGGACCCAAGCACTTGAGTCATCACCTACTGTGCTTCCCAGGTGCATCAGCAGGAAGCCGAATGGGAACTGGAGCCAGGACATGAACCCGGCACTCCCACAGGGGGTGCCAGCATCCCAAGCAGGAGTCTCATAGCCACGGGGCCAGATGCCCACTTCCAAAATACTTTAAAATGAGTGCCTGAAAGAAAACGTGAGCCCCCCTAGACAACGGGAATTTACAGAACAAATATCAGAAAGGAATGGACAGATGGGAGGGCTATGCAGCTACAAAAGAGATACAGTGTGGTTCCAGGAAATAGTGACAAAAAACTGCCACTGAGTATTACTGTTTGCCTCCTTGGTTCCAAAATGAAGGGGTATTAGGAACACATATGCATAGCTCTCTTACTTTTTGAATAGAAAATACAGTGAAGAGAAACCAGAACACAAGGAAGCTAGTTTTGAAAGCATGTAGAAACTCCATTTCAGATAAACAAAGATGGGAACTGAATGGGGAAAACAAACAAACAAACAAAAAACTAAAACTGAACTCAGATGAACTCAATCCTATTCTGAAACATGGCTACATGGGAAGGAACAGAACACAATTTGGGGGAAAAAGGGCATTGGACAATACACCTTCACTCTTGCAAAAGGGGGTGAGGGTGACTGGGCAAGCTGCAAACCAACCTTTAACTCTTTCTGGTGGCTGATTTTTGGTACCAGATGGGCAGAACAATTCCAAACCTAATGTATTTTAGGCTCAAGCAAGTGAGTGGGTCTGTTGCTATTATGGACTGAGGGCTGTCAGTGTGCAAGAAGGGGCACAGAGAAACACAGAATCCTGCAGAGATGGCTTGGAGTTGGGGGCATGGGTGTGTCAGCTCATGCTTCTAACACATATGTGTGCAGGTGTACCTGCATGTATACATGGACACATATGTATGTGCATATGGACATGTATATGTTTATGTGAGTGCCACGTACAGGGATAAGCATGTGCACACACCCCCTAGGTCTTTCCATGAAAAAGGCCAGAAAGGCAACATCATGAAAGTGATGGCTACAGCCAGCCCTGGACATGGGTCCCCACTGAAAGGGATCAGGGCATCGCTGAGAAATGGCCAGGGTCCATGCAAGTCAAGCCTGGACCCACCTGCTATGCTAAACAGCAAGAAAGTGCTGGAATAAATGGTGATGGCAGAGTGCAAGGCCAGAGAGCCAGCCTGTCTAGCGCTTCCTCCTGTGCGATCTGGGTTAGTTTGAGCACCAAGATAATTAAGGGCAACACTGAGTTATAAAGCATGAGGAAAACAATAAGGTCTCATGAGTTCACATCAGTGACAGGTATTTAAGTGAATGGAGAAAAGCGGAGACTTTAATTCAGAACGGAGGGAGGGCTCCAGGGCCACGTGCTGCCTGCACTGAGGGGCTGTCCCAGCGCAGCGCCTCCACCCGCTGGTGCTCAGTCTTCTCCACAAGCCCCCCCCCCCCGTCCCCCATTTTCCACCCCCAGTGCTCTAGTCCAGCCTCTCCTCTGTCCACACTCCTCAGATCTCAAGGGACTTCACAGCCGGCCTCTCTGGCTTCCACTGAGTTTGGCTGCCCTCATTTGCATTCCCTCCCCCCACATGGTCCCTGCCACACCTCCACAAACTTCCGTTCCTTGTTCCTCTGACCTAGCAAGCTCCAGCCCTGAGGCCCCGTTCTCCTCACACTGGAGTTCGCAAGCACCTGCCGGGGCCTTTCCCAGAACTGAGGGTGGCTCACTGGCACCTGTGCCCCAAGTCTGCCCTGGCTGTCCCCAGATGTCTTGCCCTCAGCCCTCCTTCTTCACTGATGTTAGACCTCTGCTTGCTTCTGCAGGCACACAGTTGATAACTAACACAGGGGCTGTGGGGTGGCAGAGTGGCCCTTGTGTGCGCAGTGAGTTCTGTGGCCAGTTCTGCGCCCACTGAAGGAGACCCACACTGGCTGCCCTGTGTTCTTGTGGGTAGCTCTGCAGGAGTCACTGCATGTGTGTGTGTGAGAGAGAGAGAGAGTGGGGGTGGGGGGTGCATGTGTGAATTCCAGAAGAAAATCATGGTCAAAGGCCACTTTCGTGAGCATTGCAGGACGGAGTCAGGAGGCTAGAGACCAGGGCCATGGCACATGTCACCCTGCTGCCTGGGAACAGGAACCCTTGCCTGGGCTGCAGGAAACGACACACGATTGGGAACCTCTGAGCTGGGCCTAGGCCTGCAAAGCCATGGATGCTTTTTCTTGGCCATTGCAGCTGAGCCACTGGCAGGAGAGACCAGCAAACGCCACCCTAGAGACAGTCCAGCCGGCAGTCAAGTGCGCCGGCCTGGTTAGGTGGGGCCCAGCCGGAATCCCTGGTCCATCTGCTCCCATGACTGCAGGAGGTCCCCGGTTCTCAGCTTCTGCCTCCCCGTGTGGCTGCCTCGACCCAGCGGAAGACAACGGTTTTCCAGTTCTCAGGGCCCAGGAAGGGCTCTTTGGCTCTCAGTTTTCTTCTGAGTTTGAAATGATCACCACGCTGGACATCCTGCTCTGCAAGTCAAGAATCTACACTGAAATGCTCAGCCGTGTCCTTGTGTCCCGGCCATCTCGTCCCTGTACCCGGCCCCTGATTCCTCCCCAGCCTCTGGCAGGAGTCACTCCCCTCCCTACCCATCAGCGTTCTGCTCATGGGCGTGGGCTTGGGCGTGGGTGGGTCTGGCTGTGGGAGTCGGTGCTGCCTGCAAACCCAGAGCGACACCCAGTGTGGGGCTGCGTGCTTGGTGTGCTTGTGAGGTTAACCTTGCTTCCGCAGGTCACAGCCGCTGGGGTGTTTTACACCTTTGAGGCTGTGGCGACAAACATGTGGGCTTTCCACTCCCAACTGTGGAATCATCCTGTTTGTAAGGATCATTTGCATGCTACACCCAAGACAGCCTGGAATTCCAGGTAGAGGTCTCTCTCTCTCTCTCTCTCTCTCTCTCTCTCTCTCTCTCTCCTGCTTCTTCCTCCTCAGTGTAGGTCATGGGCTACTCTTCCCCAGTCTCATCCTGGTTTGCAAGAATCCTCGCACTCCGCTGTTTCCAGGGGGCTTAACACTGAAGACTTTTTCAAAGGCTTGTTTGTGCTGGGGCAGGGTGAGCCTTCCACAAGCCCACTGTGGTCCATGGCATCCAGGTTTTTGTTTTTAATGATTGGGCAGAAAATACATATAAAGAAAATATACCAACTTATAGTTCAATGTTTTTTCTTAAGATATATTTATTTATTTGAAAAGCAGAGCTAGAGAGAGACAGAGAAATCTTCTGCCCGCTGGTTCACTCCTTAAATGACTGCAGCGGCTGGGGCTGGCCAGGCCAGAGCCAGGAGCCTGAACTCCATCAGGGTCTCCCACGTCGGTGGCAGGGGCGCAAGCACTGACAATTTGACATGCTCTAGAATCCTTTAAAAACATATTTTGCATAATTTTATTTAAGTCAAAAAATGCTCATAAATTCTTTTTCTCTCTTAAAGAAATTTTTGGTCCAAATCTGCCACAGAATTTTCTTTCAGTAATATCACATGTTTAAGCCAAAAGTCTGTGACTGATCACACTATCATACCGCTCTGGAACACAACCATAAACATTGAGGTATAGTTTTTAATTACCAATATTTCTCTGCATTTTAAGTATCTTTCCTCTGATTAGAATCATTGTGAAATCGTATATGCACTTACTACAAATAGATGGTTTTTGATAAGTGCTTATGCAGTATTTGAAAAATGAAATTGTGTTGAAAGTTCATCGCTTAATGAAAGGTGTAGGTCCTCCCTCCTTGTCCCTGGTAGCTGATGAACCTGCTGATAAACGCTTCTCTTGGCTGGAATGCAAACGGAGTAGATGCAAGTGCGATTCCAAAAAACTTTCCCACCAAGGTCCCACCGAGACTTGAACTCGGATCGCTGGATTCAGAGTCCAGAGTGCTGACCATTACACCATGGGGCCGGCTCCTTGGGTGCCTCCTGGCTTGCTGATGATCCAGTGCTAATTCCTGAGGGCATCCTTCCCCACCCTCGCCCTTCGGCTATATGGGAGGTGAGCGCACCTTCCTCGCTTCCTCTCCAAATAACTGACCCCTGCGCACTTGCACCCAACATCCGTTACGCCAGCGCCTTCACCCGGGAGAGCGCGGTCTTCCTAACGGCAGACCCCTCGCCGCATGCCTCCTCCGTCCTCCGAGGGCAGGTACTTGGCGCGTCCCGGCCTCTGTTTCTCCACCGGAAAGCAAGGGGGGCGTTGAGCAAGGCCGAGCCCTCGCCGTGCGCCGGGTTTCGCCACCCGCGTTTTCTACGCTGGCGCCCCCGGAGACTCGTGATCACCGGTGAGACGGGCCCGTGAGCGGCTTCCGCAGGCCGGGAACGCGGGTCACGCCCGAGCTCCCTCGCGGTCAGACCGCGCTGCCCTCCCAGGAACCCTCTCCCTAGCGCGGCCCCTGGCGCTGCTGAGGACGCGGGTGGCCAGATCTCAGCAAAGTCACAGGCGAGAGCTTGGTGCTCACGGGAGACCGAAGCGAGGGTGCGTGTAAAACGGCGCCGGACGAGGATCCGCAGCTGTGGGGGCGCCACTCGGGGCGAGGGGTTGGAGAGGGGGCCCCGCGGCACTTTCCCGGGAGGGCTTAGTCCAGGCCTCCATCGCTCCGTCGCGCAGAAATGTGCCCCGGGAGGCCCCGCAGTGCTCCGGAGAAGAGTCCCTGGCCTGCCTGTCTGCACGGCCGCACCTCCCGCGCGAGCGCGCGTGCACCTGGCGTCTGTCGCGGACTCCGGGTCGCGTGCCGCCCCAGCCTGTCCGGCAACACATGCTGCCTTCGAGCCGGCCGGGAGAGCCGGGATTCTGCGCACGAGTGCGCAGTTCCTGGGTGGGAAAGAGGATTCCAGGTCCGCTTCGAGTGGTTTACCCGGATTCGACCGGCGAGTGCAGCGAGAGCCTGTGTAGTGGACACTTACGGTCGGGGTTTGCGGGTCCGGGGCGCTGCATCGCAGGATTTGAGGTTTTTAGAAGACGCGCCGCAGGCGGGCGCCCTCTGCCGGGCTTCTCTTGCAAAGGAATTTTTGCAAGTGGCCGCCAAGGGACAGAGTCTTTAAATTCAAGTCTTTTCTGGAAAGAGATCGTGGACGGCCCAGGCTCTTTTTCAGCACAGGAGGGAGAAGATTCCACACTGTCAGTTCGGATGCCCTCCGGGTTCAGCAGTGAGAACCCAGCCTACATCTCCGGGGCAGGCTCCCGGCCCCGTGTGTCCGCAGGCCAGCTGTGAAGAGACCAGGCAGGACGCATGGCCGGGGAAGAATCCGTGTTCGGAGGCAACCTCTCTCCTGCACTCCTAGCCGGAGCACTTGCCTACTACGCAGCAACAAACACCTGACACTTGTTGCGAGTGTGACCAGTGCCACCCAGTGGTCAGGCCGGTGACCTGCGCCGGACTTGGAGAACCATTGGTCTGGAATGAATTGCGTGAGTTCTTCCCCGAAGGGAATTCCACTCAAAAATATGGAGAACCCAGCGGCTCATTCACATCCCTCCCTTCCCCTGGTGGACTGAGCGGCCTCCAGCTCCGGAGACGCTCCTGCCCCGGTCGTGCGCGGACTTGTTAGCGTGGGTGTGGACTTAGGGCTGGTGAGGAAAACAATGGACATAAATCCGGGAGGGAGCAGGGCAGAAAAACGAACCCAGCGAAGAGAAGTCTTTGCACTTAGCAAGGGTTTCTGGGCTCCTAACCAGAGCCAGGCGCGCAGGGGCAGCCTTGGACAGCAGCCGGCCGGACTCCAAAGCAGAATTCGCTGTGTCGAGTGGAGGGAGAGCTTATCAGACAAGCAATGCAAGGATGAGTGGGAGGGGGCGTGGGAAAGCGCATCGGGTGCGGGGGACACACAGAAGAGCCCCCCACGCCCAGGGAACGGAGCCTAGCTAAGGCTTGAGGCAGTAGAGTGAGACCTCGAGAGGGCGGGCACGTCTTTCAGGTAGACGACGAGAGGGGAGGAAGTGCAAGAGTAGAGGCGACCTCACCGTGCTCGGTGACCAGGAGCTCAGAGTGGAAGGCCGCAGGGCTTGCAACCTCCCGTGAGACAAGGAGCGAGCGCGGTTAGGGGAATGCGGCCTCGCACGCCCACGCAGGTCCTTGTCCCGCGCGCGTTTTTTCGGAGGAGCAGAGACCAAGGGGCGACGCAGGGAGACTGCACAGCTTCGCAAGCGCGCGGGGCCGAGGGCGCTCCGTGCCGCAGCGGCGTCCCCGGGTGCCCACTGGCTCGGGCAGGTGAGGGCTCACCTCGGCGGGTTAGCACGGGTGGTGGGCGGGGTTATCGAAACAGACAAGTTCAGGGGGAAAAAAACGAAGCAGGTCCCACCGAGATTTGAACTCGGATCGCTGGATTCAAAGTCCAGAGTGCTAACCATTACACCATGGGGCCAACAAACACAAGTACTTGAAAAGTCTCTCTTGTGACAAATGTCATTTCAGAGGCAGGCGCCCACAGGCTGAATTTTCGGCTGGGATTTTTCTTTTTGCAAAAGCTGCACGCCCTCTAGAGGCGTTTTGGGATGTGTGGGTGTTCTTGCCTTCGGTACACCTGCTTCCTTAGGAAGGCACAATGTTGCAGAACGAGTGTCTCACCCGGGTTTGCTGGGTTTGCTAACAGTGAACTCCTGTAGGATCTCCTACTCCTGGGAAACTCACCTTCCGTATCCTGACCTTGCACGCGGCAAGTCTGAGGCCATCGCAGGGCTTAGGGAGAGACCACACACAGGTGCTCTGACCGACAGCCCCAGCCTCAGCCAGCACCGCCTGCCAGGCATTGGGTGAATGAAGGACGTCCCAGATATCTCCATCGCTCAGCAGCCACACCGAGAATCACCCCAAGCCGGTGTCCGCCTGAGGCCCAGGTATCCCGGCCGCAGGACCCAGGACTACTACATGCTTGCTTCATAGCCTCACGTTTTGCACTGACTTGTTCCGTGGCAATCACATCAAGAACAAGTCCAGGAAAGAATTCTACCCATTTACCTCAGCGTTGCTCCAGAGCACGGTCCTCAAGTTTTTGCCACCATCAATCATGTTTTAGTGAGTTTCAATTTATGGGTCTGTTTAAGAGTTTGTCATATATCTCCAAAAATGATGTTTGTATACAGAATCGTCGGCCCTGGGGTCTGTGAGAATGGGATATAATGTGGAAAAATAAAAGCACATGATTAGACACTACACTTGATCTTAGCCAAAAGGCTGAGAAGTGATAAAACACGTGAATACATACTAGGGATAAAAACTTCCAAAAGAGCCCTCTGCCAGCTGCTGTTAGGACAAGCACTACAAGGACATCTGTCGAACTGTTGTGCAGTCTGCATTCCAGCCACTGGTCTTGGTGCTAGGGCGACAGCTGAGACTCCTTTGTTAGAATTTTCTCTTTGAGGGACAGTTTTCTAAGAGCAACATTCGCTTCCCACATCTAGCACCTGGCCGAGGTAGCACCATCAAATCTATCTTGTTTGCTGCTGCAGTTTTCCTGTTAACTATTCAGAAAACTTGCAGGCAGCCAAGGCTCTGTGCGGGAGTTGTATTAGACTAAAAGAAAGAGGCCCTAAGCTTCTCATCACAGGCCCCGCTTGTCTCTCAGTCCTAGACAGAGGCCCACCCTGAGACTTCTGCGCTCCCAGTTCCTTCTGCCCAGAGTAGCTTAGGCAGCAACACTCACTTTTGATGACACTGACACCTCTTAAAAAAACCACAAGTCCCACCCACCCCTTTCTGGCTGTACCTCTATCCAAACCATGCTAGACAAGGTGATGGCTTGTTAGGGGATTTAGCAACTTATCTTCTGTCTGGCTCCCTCTCCACCTCAAAGTACAAAAACTGGAATGTTAGCAGGTTGATTGGGTCACACAGAAGTAAAATTGGTGACTCAACAGTGACTTGTCTGACTTGTAACTGGAATTTGTATTAATTTCTGTATTGTTCACTTTGTTTTGATGCATGACAATTATTTCCCTGTTATGGACATCATCTTATTCAATTTATATGTCTCGATGAAATTGGACTGATTTACTGCCTTTGTTTTCTGGATAAGAAAGCTGGTGTAATGAGTTTCGTGGACTTGTTTGCACAGAGGCCAGCTGGCATCGCCTCTGTGACCTGAGATTCTCGGCTTTTTGCCCCTCCCCCCTCAATGCAGGTCTGCCTTTGTTGCCCGGTTCTTTCCTGGGGCAGAGAACAGCCCAGGGCAAGTCTGTCCAGTCATCTTGGATCTTTCCCTGTTTTGTTTGTTTGCTTTAACCGAGGAAGCAGCGTCCAAAAGCTTCAGCTCAGGGAGAGCAGGAGAGCACAGGAAGCTCTGTAGGCCTCCGAATGGGAGGCCACACTCATCTGTTCAAGCCTAAAGTTCTTCCTGCCTCTTCTGCTTTCCTCCTGAAGCACTGTTCTTATACCTGGCAAAATCGTCAGCACTGCTGAGCCTGTGGCCTCCCTGCCCACACAGGTCTTGAGATTCCAGATCAACGCATTTGAGATGCGGAGCTGTGCGTCTTTTGGGGGCCTCCATCTTGGAGTTATAGGCCTCACATGGGGTTCTTGTCCACAACTGGAAGACACAGAAGTAGAAGTGGGTGATAATAGGAGCAGAAACAAAATGGATGTGATTCTTTCCAAGCTCTCCAAGCCTCTAATGGTTCTCAGACACTCAGAAATCATCCAAATGTGAAAGGACATAAAACCCAGGTAAATTCAAACAATTTAGTGATAGACACATGCATGGCAGTCTAATCAGGTCCTGGGAGGGTCCACTTAAAGAGAGGTGGGGAGAGAGATGTTCCATTTGTTCCCAAATAGCCACAGTGGCAGAAATGAGGGGCCCAAAACGCCAACCATCCAGGGCTCCCACACGAGTGCCAGAGGCCCAAGCACTCAGGCCATCTTCTACTGCTTTCCCAGGAGCTGAACTGGCAAAGGAGCAGCCATGGCTTGATCTCACATGAGATACGGGTGTTGCATGTGGTGATGCAGCCAGCGGCACCACAAGGCTGGCCCCAACACGTGTCTTTTTAACTGGTAATAAAAGCTGTAAGGTTCTTCTACTAGTTCTGAGGGGAACTAATGTTAGTTTCTTTTTCCCCCTCATGCTTAGAGGAACAAAGAAAGCCCTGTGACAGCAGATTATAAATGACTCATAGCACTTCATTTAAGTAACTATTTGATGTTAAACTGACTTTAGGATTGTACATATTTCAGAATCTTCCTTGATGAGCTCTTCACAACTCACAGCTGGTGTTTTATCAGGAAGTCCTGCGACCATTTGGAGCTGCCCACTCACAATACAGAAGCCTGGCGCCTTCAGCCGCAGGCGACTTGGCCAGCCCCTGGGCCATTCCTCTCGGTCTCCCTGGGCGACCTCAGGGCCCCCACACCATTTCTGCCCTTGGACGCGTTCTCTCACTCCTCTGCCTGGTGTGCTATGATGGGGCAGCCTATTGTGTTCCTTGGGCCGTTTGTGCCCAGCAGTGCAGAGCCTTTTGTGCACATAACATGGATTTTACTGATATTTGAGTGAAATGCTTGTTTTACACTATTCATTCATGGATGGACAATGCACACATGGGATTCAGACTTCAGAAGTAATAAAAGGGTTGTAAGGAAGAGACCGTCGTCCCTCCACTCCTGCGCCAGGCCCCCCAGATTGCTTCTCCAGGGGCACTGTTCAGGAACACCTCACACCAGTGCAAACATGCACGAGGGGACTTCAACTGAAGTAGCACCTTGACAGTAGGGACCCCATCTTGGAGCACCTGCGACTCCATTCTGGGACGGCCCCCTCACACCGTGAGACTCTGGTCTGAAACTATGATCTAAACCAGTCGGACAACAGCAGTCCACTACATCACACTTGACGGAGCATAGAAACCCCCTAGTATGATCACTCAAGCTTGAAAGTAGAAAGGCTATACCTGGGTTAATGATAAAAATGTGATTTGTCTCTGTCCTACATATACTTAAAACCAATAATTGGATTAATGTCAAGATTATAATTGATCAATGTTAAGATTGCAACTGGTACTGTCAACACTATAACTGATATTAATTTTGCATAGGTTTTAGATTAGCTTGACCCCAGTAACCATGTACTCCCCGTGATCTTAGCAACCATGTATTCCCCTCCCAATTTTGTGGTTTTCGCCTTTATAAACTCTGTTGTTTTGGGCTTTGGGGTCGAGAGTTCTTTGGGGCATGAGCTCACTCTCGGCTGCTGGCAATAAAGGACTAAAATTTCTCAGTGTGTGGCGCTCCTCTGTCAGCACTCGCTCAGGCACAACACAACAACTTGTGTAAATTTTCATTTCATTCCATTTTCCACAAACTTTTTGAAGCATCTTGTTCTACATACATAATTCTACTACACATTAGTCAATACTTTGCTTTTTGTACTATATAGTGAACTTTGGAGATCATCACCTAACAATTCCTAGAGACCTTACGATGTACAGTGGTTCCAAATACAGATTCTGGGGCTCACACAGTGGATTAAGCTGCTGCCCTTGACACAAGCAACCCATAATGCCACCGGCTCGAGTCCTGGCTGCCCACTTCCCATCCAGGGCTCTGTTATGGTCTGCGAAAGCAGTGCAAGATGACACAAGTGCTCCGGCCACTGCCTCCCACATGGGAGACTCGGATTCAGATGAGGCTCCGGGCTTTGGCGTGGACTAGTTCCAGGTGTTGAAACCATTCAGGGTAAATCAGTAGATGGAAGATTCTCTGTAACTCTGCCTTTCAAATAAATAAATCATTAAAAAAAAAGATATGGATTCTGAAGCTGTAGTCTGGTTTTGAATGACTCACTACTTCAGGCGATTTTCTTAATCACGGTGAGCCCTCATTTCATGATCATTATAATACTTTCAAAAATGAGTAACTTCCTGGAGGCGGACATTTTTGGGTGTAGATAGATATAAAGCAGCACAGACGGCCGCGGCCACACCCTCTGCAGGGTGGGGCTGATCCTGTCAGGCCTCCCCACACCTCGTCTGGATCAGGAGCAAGGCAGGAAACCAGTGCAATCGCGGACGCTGACGCAACTAAGTGCACGCGCCATCTCAGCACCCGCCCCCATTATAGAATAATAGCCTGCGGGCCTGAACCGCAAAGTGCACCAGCTGTCTGGAGTGGTAGTGGCTCTGAAAATTAGCCTTAGGTCTGACAAAAATCTAGTCGCAGCGGAAGCGTGTTCCGCCCATAACCAAGAGGTCGATGGATCAAAACCATCCTCTGCTAGTCTTTTTTTTCCCCTCCCCTTTTAACTCGGGTCAGAAGCAAGAGGCACAAAAATGAAATACTCCGCGTCCAAGAACCATGAACCGATTATCTCAAAGACGCATTCCTCGGCTTGTGACGCTGGGGCGAGCACGGGCGCTGAGGGTTCCTAGGAGCCGGAGGTAGTGCGCTCGTGTCTGTTGCCAAGATCTGGCTAAGGAGACTGGGGTGATCAGCAACGCCCAGCCATCTCCTCCCCACGTTTTCCTCCTTGACATTCACCTCTGTGTAGCAGAGCTCATTTTACTTGTTCATTTAGTGTTTCCTCCCCGATGGGAAGCAAATTCACAAGGAGAGCGACTTTTGTTTCGGCCCGTGGTTGCCATTTTCCCCAGAACGTGGCCTGGCACATGTTAGGTACTGGTGATCTGGCAAATGCTGCTAAAAAATCGCCAATTTATAATTCACGGCCGCCAATGCTTGACATTCTTCACCATGTTTCACCCTGTAGGAAGCTACAGAGGGGTGCGAGAATGGTCTATTATTTCACACCGTGACATACCGACTACAGATCATTTACATAAACAAGACACGAAATGTAAGTGCCCCTCGATTCCAGCTCCATCCTGCGATCCACTCTCGGGCGTGAATCTGAAGTTAGAGGTCGATGAGAAGACAGTTTCTGTCTGACACGAATGGTAAAAGCAGATTCTCAGTGAGAAGTTTCCAATCCCACACATCAGCAGCTCGTGTGATTTGTCTGTGAAAAATAAGAAAGAAAGAACGAAAGAACGAAAGAACGAAAGAAAGAAAGAAAGAAAGGAAAAAAAGCCCCAATATGAACATTCTATTTTGTCCTGTGTCCTATTTAAGACGCCGATTCTTATTCAGCTCTTGGATATTGTGACCGAGGTCAGAACACCCTTTCAAAGTGGACAATCCAGGCAGCCTCAGAATTTCCTACGAGGGGTGAATTCTCTCTGAAGATTTTCGAACTGGTGAGCATAAACACAACAAGGGAACAGTCGTGCAGCCATTTTGCAAAGCATCCCAGACCATGGGCCCTGCAAGCACCGCCTCTGTCCACCTGCTTTTTCCAAGCTCCAAGCAAGCCGTGCCATCTGTGGGTTTGTTGCAGGTCCACGTGGAGCAGGCCTGTTTTTAACACCATTTCCACAGGACGGAGACGCTGATCACTGTTCACTGAGGAGGAGGAGGTCAGGAGCAGACAAGCCAGTGGACCGCAGGGAACCAGTGACGGTGGCTGCCAGGCTGTTGAGGGTCAGAACTCGTGCCTCCTGAGTCCTCGAAGCGTTCATGCAGCTGCCCACTCCACAGCCTGGGATGAGATTTCCAAGTCGCAGAGTCCCTGCAGGCCCGACTCTCCTGGTATGGGGCGTCACTCTGCCGGCAGGAAACCTGGTGAGGTCTGGAGGAACAAAATGGACTGAGACTCTTCCCCTGCCCCCGCCCTCCTGTCCACACTCAGCCCCTGGAATTGTCAAAGTCAACATAAATACAGAGAGGAATCTCCAATAAAGGGACTTGGTGGGGAGGGATAAAGACCAGGATTGCGGTCTGGAAACAGCCGGGGCCACTGTTTGTGTCCAGAAACAAAGGGAGGATGAGGGCTTCCCTGGGCCACGAAACCCTCACGCGTGGTTTGCAAGGAAGGCCCACTGGTCCTCTGGTGCGAGTGGGAGTGAAGCTGTCCATGGCCGATACCACTCTTGTTGCTCATCTTCTGGATGCTGCCCCAGGCCGTTTCAGTGTTTGGCTTTCATAGCCAGGCGCTAATTAGTGGTGTTCTACCTGCTCCTGAACACACAGGCCCTTCTCAGTGCTGTGGAGAGAAATCCCTTCCCTCACAGGCATCAGAGGGGCGGATCCTGCCCTGGGCGCCAGGGAAAGGCCCAGGCCCTGAAGAGTTAAAATTGTATATGTGTGGGTGTAAAAAGTTAAGCTTAAGCTTACAGGTTTAAACCTTCCTGGTGCAGCTGTGAAAATAAGACAGAGTGAAGTAGCACCTTGACAGTAGGGACTCCATTTTGGAGCACTTGAGACTGCATTCTGGGAAAGCACCCCCCCCCCCCCACCATGAGACTCTGGTCTGAAACTATGATCTCAAATAGTTGGACAATAGCAGTGCACTACATCACCCGTGGCAACGCACAAAAACCCCCTAGCATGATTGCTCAAGCTTAAAAGTAGAAAGGTTGCACCTGGGTTACCTGGGCTAATAATGAAGATGTGATTTGTCTGTGTCTTAAGATCATAATTGCTGATTGTAAGACTTTAGCAACCGCTTAGCAACCGTGCATTCTCTTCCCCTTCCCGGTTTTGCGGTTTTTGCCTTTATAAACCCTAACCTTTGGTTATTCGGGGCTGCTCTGTTCATGTATGACCAGACAGCCCCAGCATGCTGGATAATCAATAAAGCTTCCCCTTGCTGTTTGCATAAGAGACATGTCTCTTGGTGACGTTTTTCGGGCTGTCGACTCTAACATATGGAGGCCCCAGCGAGATCGCGGCTGCCCGTGGACGCCTCCAACGGATATCTCTTGGGGTAAGTATAAAGGCGCCTAAGGTAGGGACTCAGTATATGCGCGCTTCAGGTTTCAGTTTTTTGGGTTACAGGCCTGTTTCGGTTTCAGATTTTGGGTTGGCACGGTATGCACTGTGGCTGGCAGACGTGCCTGGAAGCCCCAGGCTACCACCTTGGGGGACGCCCCGAGAAGACGGGGAGACTGAGGACGCTCAGCGAAACTCCCATCAGAAATTCCCCTAGGCGGGAGTTTTGTGCCAACAGCGGTTACATTTTAGGTTTCAGTTTTTTGGGGAATTGCTTTTCTGTCTGTAACATGGGTCAAACTGTGTCCACACCGCTATCTCTTACTCTGGCTCACTGGCCTGATGTGCAGGCTAGGGGATCTAATCTCTCTCTTCTGATTAAGAAGGTAAAGCAGCAGTCTTTCTGTGCCTCTGAATGGCCTGCTCTTGGAGTGGATTGGCCCCCCGGAGGGCTCATTCCATTTACCACTCATTCGCTGAGTGAAAGAGGCCATTCTCCTGCCTGGCCGTCATGGGCACCTGGACCGGGATTTTGAGAAGACATCGGAGGTCAGTATTCCTTCCCTCAAGCGGGACCGGATCTGTGGAAGTGACCGTTGAGTGTCCGGCACCCCACAGCTCTCCGAGAACGCGGAGTCCCCCCGGCCACGGCTTAGCTACGGTCGAAACTCCAGAGGGATTGTAAGGAACGGGAGGGAAATTAGGAAGGGCAGTTGGCTGAGAGCCTGGAGACCCCCTGAGCTCGCTTTGGCTTCCCGGCAGCCGGACTGCGACCCGAGGACCAGGTCTCTCTCTCTGAGGGACGCCTGGTCACGCTGCCTACTGCTATGCGAGCAGGGCTTAGCTTCAGTCGAGGCTAATATTGGCCCTTCAGGTAACTCAGACAACTAGGTAGTGGGTAACCTTGAGCGATAGGAGATTTCAAACCCCACTCAGCCCCCAGACCGGAGGAGGTCATTGCTTTCTGCCTTCCTCCTCCTGGGGGGGGGGGCTCCTTCCCCAACTCTTTTGCTCTCCTCAACTCCATTCCTATACCACTGGGCAGGAGAAAGGGAGAGGGAAATTCCACAAGTCTCTCCACCTAGGGAAAAGCTGTTACCTGTTACCTGTTAACCCTTTCCAACCTGGTAGAAAGTTTTCCGTCTTTGCAGCTTATGGTAGCTCTGGTGCGTCTTAAAGTTTTTTGTGAACTATTACTGTTGCTAAGCTTTGATTGCCTTAGGACTAAATCTGGAAAAAAAAAAAACTATCTGTTGTAATTGACTGAGTGTCTGCAGTAGTCCTAATTAATCTGGCTTTGGTTAAATTATAGGAGGTTCCCAACACTCTTGGTAAAATGGCACACCTACCCAACCCCACGGTTAGTCCTGCCAAGCCCTGGTGTGCGCAGTCTTTCCTGTAAATGGGGGACCACAGCCTTTCTCTGCACTCTATTCTAGTCCATGTGGCCTGGTGCACCCAGGCAGGCATAGCCAAATATCTCTAGGCAGAGCCCCCATGCCAGGGCTGCTTCTTTTTCCTCTCCAGGAGGAATTTCCAATTCAATACCACTGCTGACCTTACCTAAGGGAGCCAAAACCTTAAGCCATTAACCCTTTCCAACCTGATGGGTTTTTCTCTTTGTAGCTAATGAAAACCTAAACAATGGGTTCATATGCTGATAATCAGCTCTTTTCTGTGCTGCTGTCCCTGACTCATCTGAGAGCGTTCACCTGTCTTGAAGGTTTCGCGTTTTTCTATTGCCATTAGAGTCTTGATTAAAAAAACCACAATGCAAAGTTGTTTACATTGTTTATCTGTTTTTAATGTCTGAGTGATTACCCAACTGATCAGAAATGTACTAATTTTGGCTAAATGGTTTGACTCTCTGACAGCTTAAATTCTAAACCGAGTCTTCCAACTTTGGGCTTCCAGTCGGATCCCTGGAACTCTCAAAGGATGAGACTCTAAATTTGTTAAAGTAACAGCTGCTTGGGTCAATTCAGATTATATAAAATATATTAAAATGTTATAAATGGTGTCAGACCTATGCTGTATTTATGTTTTTGCTTTCCAGCTAAAGTGGTCTTATAAAAATAAGAGTAAATTCTGTGTATACAAGCCTTTATGTTGTTAACTAAAGTAAGCCAATGCAGATTGGTTCAAAAAAATTGAGGTAATGCAAACGCCCTTCGGTTTGCTCAGTGGCTTGCTTGCTCAGTTTTACATGTGTTTAATATGCTTTAAACTTATTTCTCTTAATGATAAAGATCTTTTCAAAATTGTAAACATGCACTAGTGTTTGCTGTCCAGGAGGTGTTATCCTCATGTTACTTAAAAACATAAAAATGTAATTTTAACTTATTTCAGATAATTGTGTGGTATTCATTAACAACTCAGTGTCTTAAGTCATCTAGGCATCAGTGCTAAGTAAAACTTGGAAAAATATATATACTTTTAACACCTCAAATTCAATAAAAAAAAACTGTTTAAGTTTGTTAACATGTATTCTCATAGGTTGTCCATACATGACAATTCAAGGCTATGTAAAAGTAACAATGGTATAAAATTTCAAAAGGTGTAAACAAGTCATAAAAAGTTTTAAAATGTTTACGATTTTAAAATATTGTTTACAGAGTTAAGTGCTAATGCCAAAATTACACTAACCTAAAGTTAAAGTCTGATCTTCTGTTATAACAATGGGTTTTTTTTTTAAATGTGTACTAATGTTAGTAAATATCTAAAAATGGTCTAAATCATAAATCTTGAAATCTGTTTTTGCAAAAACTGTAACGTCTATTTTAACAGCGTCTGCTTATTCGGTTACTCTGCCATTTCTAGAGTTAGGTCCTGTAAGCTCTTTTTTTGACTCTGTTAAATAATCCTAAATTATGTAAACTCTTATATACAAGTTTTTTTTTTATTTCTGGTTTATTCGACAACAAGAGACATAAAATTCATGTTAATCCATTGTGTACTCTACTGTCTCTGTTAAGTTATGGTTATGCGGCAGATGCTAGAAAACTGGGTTCCAGAAACCCAAGAAAGCTCTAGTGTCCACAGGCTACACGGTAAATACCCAGAAGCCAAAGAATGGCAGAGACCTCTGCCACAATTTCTCCTCTAAGTCAGGCTATGCAGTAAACACTGGTTAAACTGCCAGTTAAATCTAAAAGCCCAAAAAGTCAGGCTAGAGACCCAACTCGCTGCCTCACTTCTCCTCTTTTCTCTTCCAGAAGGGAAGTTACTACTGTTCTGCAGGACTCTCCACTGTGATGTACGGTTTAATCCCCAGACCTTATGTAAGGGATGACTGACCTTTTCTGTAATAATGCCTGGCCACAGTATAGGGCCCCAAACAACAACAACAACAACAACAAAGGTTAAACTATAAAATAATGTGACAACTAGATCAATTTTTCGGTGTAAAAAGTTACACTGACGACCTCAAAGTATGCAAGCAGGTCACCACAGTTGATCTTACCTAAAGGGTCATAGTTCTCCTCATGTCTTAACTCGCAGGAAAATACTAAGTGTCAGAATTTGCCCATGACCATAGTTTTTCTAGCTCACCCTGATATTTAAAAAAATCTCCAAAAATCAGGATTGGGTTGAGCACCCCCTTGATTGACATCATAGAGGCTGACTCCTTGGTCTACTTTATTAGAGACCAGGAAAACAGGAGCAAGCTAGCAGCAGAGGATAGGCAACAGACCAATCAATGGCTGCTTTACACGGTGATTGCCATCAAGGAGACCCAGCAAGGCCAGTGCACCCCAAACAGCACCTGTTGCTGATATAAGGAGCCAGGGCATTGGGCAAGCAGCTGTAGTGACAGCAAATGCCTTCTGTCAGCCCTGCCAAGAGCACGGCCACTGGACAAGGAACTGCCCTGGGTGTCGAAGGACTCCTGGTTCAGAACCACAGACCCTGTGGCCCTGAGCTAAAAAGCCTTTGGCTCTGTCCAGCCTCTGCCCAGCTTCCAGCTCCAGCCACTGCTATTGGGGATGGCCTAGGGTCAGTGAAATGCAAGTTGCCTATTTCCATCAGCCTCCTATTCAGCTCTCCTCCTAGTCCAGCCATGTAATGCAAGTCAACAGGGTGCCTCCCTTAAAGGAGATTTGCATCTCTTTCAATTCTCTTCCAGCACCCCATGGATAGGTCTGGGCCTCTCACACCCAGCCAGGGCTTAAAAGTCTATCCAATAACATTAAGCTTAGAAAGCCCTCCCTGCCAGTTCCTAAAAACAGGGCTTTCGGTAACAGCTAACTCAGATAGCCCTACATCGATTTGGACAGGTCCTCACTGAGAACTTAAAGGGCCTATCTCTTGAGGGGGGTGCACAATAATCCATAATATAAATGGTTAAATGTAAATAATTCATTAGTCTGTCCTTTTCCCAGCCTGAGACTCTAGTCTTGTACATTGGCTTAACTTCCTAGCAAAACTGGCTACTAAATATCAAAAAAAAAAAAAAAAAAAATTGTCTCTGGGTCAATCAGACTAGACAGGCACAAACCCAAATTTGTACTTTTCCTGGAAAAAGCCAAACAGCTCCAGGACCAGGCCAAGCAGGGCTGGGATTTCTGGCCTGCCATCTGGTCACGGAAATCCTGGCTATTTCCTCTCCTTGGCCCACTAACTTCTGCAATACTGATGCTTCTCTTTGCACCGTGTGTTTTTAATGCCCTTGTTCGTTTTGTCTCTAACAGAATAAAAGCTGTTGAACTCCAAATGGTCATCAGGCAAGACTTCCAGCCCATTCCACTGGACGACTTGAGCAGCCCTCTGGACCGAGCAACACAGTCTTTCCAAGGCCACTGTTGCACACCATAAGACAGGTAGCAAGAGGAAATACCCAAATCCCCTCGACACCCACATGCCAGCTTCGAAGAAGTTACAGAAAACGGAACTCCATCCATAATCCCAAAGAAGAATTTTGGGTATTACCTCTTGAGGGGAAAATATTAGGCAGAAAGTCAGTTATAAGCTTATGTGTGTGTGACATAAAGGCCTAATGTGTCCAGCATATGCATCTGTATCTCAGTCATCCTGACAATGTTTCACGGGCAGCCTGGCCTTCGCATCCTGCCCTGCCCCCTTCTACCTGATAACCTGCCAGGTGGAGGTCCCCGCCCCTTCTGCCTGACAAATCTTCCACAATCTCCCAGATGCAGCCCAGTATCTGCATTTCAGTATTACAAAACAGGTGGGGGTTAAATCTCATTTTCATGGTGGGGGGTTATGCACGGCCCTAAAAAAAAAATGTTGTCTTTATGCCGACTAAACTGGGGTGGTTAAAAACTCCATGGCCAAACTCAGAAAACGACTGGAAAAATGGCAACGGGAGAGGGAAACTCAACAGGGATGGTTTGAGTCATGGTTTGGCCGGTCCCCATGGCTTACTACTCTACTGTCAGCCCTAACAGGACCCTTAATTGTTTTACTCCTAATTGTAACCATAGGACCTTGTGTGTTAAATAGACTCATCACCTTCGTGCGGGAACAAGTTAAAAATGTTAAACTCATGGTTATAAAACAACAGTATGTCACATTAAAAAAGACAAAAACAAATAATCTCTAAGATTAGAGATCCTCACAAGGAGTGGGGAATGAAGAGTTAAAATTGTATATGTGTGGGTGTAAAAAGTTAAGCTTAAGCTTACAGGTTTAAACCTTCCTGGTGCAGCTGTGAAAATAAGACAGAGTGAAGTAGCACCTTGACAGTAGGGACTCCATTTTGGAGCACTTGAGACTGCATTCTGGGAAAGCACCCCCCCCCCCCACCATGAGACTCTGGTCTGAAACTATGATCTCAAATAGTTGGACAATAGCAGTGCACTACATCACCCGTGGCAACGCACAAAAACCCCCTAGCATGATTGCTCAAGCTTAAAAGTAGAAAGGTTGCACCTGGGTTACCTGGGCTAATAATGAAGATGTGATTTGTCTATGTCTTAAGGTCATAATTGCTGATTGTAAGACTTTAGCAACCGCTTAGCAACCGTGTATTCTCTTCCCCTTCCCGGTTTTGCGGTTTTTGCCTTTATAAACCCTAACCTTTGGTTATTCGGGGCTGCTCTGTTCATGTATGACCAGACAGCCCCAGCATGCTGGATAATCAATAAAACTTCCCCGTGCTGTTTGCATAAGAGACATGTCTCTTGGTGACGTTTTTCGGGCGGTCGACTCTAACAGCCCCTGGCCTCTGACAGCCAGACCTTGGACATTGTCACCAGGACTCAGGGAAGTAGCATTCAGATTCAAAACGTTCACAAACGACTGCTTTGCTCTTAAAAAACATGTTTCCTTATACAGGATGTGCAAACTGACATCTTTTTCTTCCCTCAAGAATTCAGGCATGGTGCTATTTCTTTCTTTAAGTCTGACAAACACAGCCAGTTCTTCCTGCTTCTCACAGGAGTGGAGGTCAATGAAATCCCTAATCACAGACAGAGGGCTGATGTAGACAGGATCTGAGCCTGTGTCCCCTGTAGTGGAACATTGGAAAGGGGGGTGGAGGCAGGGGAGACTGTTCTGGAAACAGGAACACTGGCAGAGAGGCCACAGCACAGAAAAAGGGGCTGGGCTTCAGCCTGATTCCAGGCCCCTCCACCTTCCTTCCTTCCTGCTTTTGTTCATTGTAAGACAGGCGAGAAAGCAACACTCCCTAGAGAGAAACGAGGACATTTCAGAGTCAGGATCAAAGGAGAGTAGAGATAGAATGTGTCACAATAACAAAGCCAAGGGAGGTGCATATGCTAATCACTAGCTATGACAACCATTTGATCACTCCCTATTGTTTGTTCACATGTATGAAAACATCCCCTTAATGTATATAACTGATGTATTAATTGAAATATTAAGGGGCCAGTGCTGTGTTCAGAGGGTCAAGCCCCCTGTGTCCATGGCATCCCACATGATTCAAGTCCCAGCTGCTCCACTTCCCATCCAGCTCCCTGCCGCTGTGCCTGGGAGAGCCGAAGATGGCCCAAGCTCTGGGGTCAGAGAGTTCCAGGTTCATGGCTCCCGCCTGGCCTAGCCCCAGCTGTTGTGGCCATTTGGGGACTGAACCAGCCAATGCAAGATTTCTTTTTCTTTCTGTCTTTCCCTTTCTATGTATCTCTGCCTTTCAAATAAATACATCTTTTAAAAATATTGGTTAAAATATAAGACAGATGTAACACAAGAAGCAAAGAACATATAAAAAAAAAGCAAAGATCCATATAACTCTTCAATCCACACTAAACAACTCCAAACATTTTTTACCGCCGTCACCTCGTTGCTGTGAGTGAAGAATTTAGTTTTTCTTTCATTCACTTCACTTTATCCCGTGCCCCGCCCAGAGAGGCCAAGAGAGGAGGGGGTTTTCAGCTGAGGATCTAGAAAGCTGGGAAGGCCGGGGTGTCTGACCTGGGCCTGGCAGGGTCAGTAGACCAGACAGCTTTCACGGGCTGAGGTTTTGTTTGTGGCCAGATCCTGAGCGAGATGACTGGATGATGGCAGCAGACGTTGGTTTTGTTTAGTCTGTAGCGTGTTATATATATACACATATAATTATAAGTTGCCAGTATTGAAAAACTAGATTAGATGAAGACGCATGTCCTCTTGGAAAGCTGAAAGGCTCCCTGTCTGTGCCCACACAGCTACAAAGGCACCTTGTGAGCGGCGTGGGCGGGCCTTGTGCTCCTCTGTTCTCTGTGGCTCCCACAGGCCCCCACGTCCCACACGCCAGCTGCTCTGGTGCCACGCCCGGTCTCACGGCAGAATTAAAAGAACAGTGGGACACGTCTTGGTCAGTATCTCTTCCAGAACTAGAGAAAGGGAACAGTGTCGGAAGGCTGCGTGCTTCAGGGAGAACAGCCAAGGGCACTTTTTGTGCACATGAGGCCTGGTCTCTCACACCCAGCCACTTTTGCTTTCATCGGCTGAGACCTCAGGGGCAATCAGCTTTTCACCTCTGGTTTAGGAAATTTCAACGGTCACTTTAGCCATTTCAGCAAAGAGAATTTGGAAGAGCAGGCTGGGATTGAAGCATGGAAAACAGTCCTAAGTGCTGTTAAGAACTGAATGGGGGGAAGGGTCGGCATTGTGGCATACTGGGTATGGTACCCGTTTGAGCACTGGCTGCTCCACTCTGATCCAGTTGCCTGCTAATGGTCTGGAAAAGCAAACCCTTGGGCCCCTGCACCTACATGGGAGACGTGGATGCAGTCCCTGGCCCAGCCCTAGCTGTTGTGGCCACTTGGGGATGGAAGATGGTTTTCTCCCTCTCTCTCTGCGACTCAGTCTTTCAAATAAATAAATCTCAGCGTTGTCTTAATCTCCGACGTGAATGGTAACGGAGACAGGGCTCTGGTGGCCTCACAGAGGAAGAGGGGGCAGCGTTGGAGGGCGCAAGGCAGGTCGTGGGTGGGCATAAACAAGGGGAGAGAGACTCAGCCCTGCTGAGGCTTTGATAGCCAGAGGGCGAGAAAGTAAGTCTGTAGTTTAGGCCTCTGTGCTGTGTGAATCCTATCAAGTGAAGCCCGGTTGCAGCGGGATGCGTGGAAGAGAAAGTCTCTCTCCAAAGAAGGTAGGCGAGTGGAACTTTGGAAGAGAACTCACAGGTGCTTAAAGGAAAAGGGCAAAAGGAAGACTGCGAAGTGACAGATGACCAGGCTGACAGCGGCCTGTTCATGGTGGGCGAACTGCGCCTTAAACCGCGTGATTATCGTCCTCCCGGGTCAGACAGGGGGCGGGCAGCAACCCCGCAAAAGCCACCTGGAGACGGTCGGTGCTTCTGAGGACCGGAACCAGAGAGCGTAATCCTGTTGTCTGGTCCTAGGGTACAGAACGTTCAGTTTGTATTGAGCAACTCAGACCACACCCAACACGACCGTCTCTCCGTCCACCCCGCCCCCCGCCGGCCTGGCACACGCGGGTTCCTGCGGATGCGGGGACAGCGGGGTCAGCGTCGCTCCGCGGAGCCTCCCGCCCCAGTGCCAGGCGGGAGGGAGCCGTCCGCGGGCCGCGCTCCTGCGCCCTGGCCACGAGAGGGCAGCGCGTCCGGCTCCGGAGCGGCCAGGGGCGCCCGCGTCGGGCAGGGCACTTCGGGGACCCGCCCGCAGGACCCGGGCCGGCTCGGCCGTGCCAAAGCCCCTTCCCCGGCCTCGAGCCCCCTGCCCTGCCCCGACCCTCGGGCGCGGCTGCCTCACCCCGCGCGCGGGGCTCTCCGGCTTCCGTCACAGGAACCTGAGGGCGGCTCCCACCGTCCACACTGGGAGCGCGGGATCAGACCTGAGAGCCGCGCCCGCCTGAGTCCGGCTCCCACCGTCCACACTGGGAGCGCGGGATCCGACCTGAGAGCCCCGCCCGCCTCTGTCAGAGCACGGACCTCCCACCGTCCACACTGGGAGCGCAGGACACACTTCCAGATCCGCGTCTGCCTCAGAGCACGGACCTCCCACCGTCCACACTGAGCGCGGGACCACCGGACCGAGCGCCGCGCCCGCCTCAGAACCCCGACCTCCCACCGTCCACACTGAGCGCCGCGCCCGCATCAGAGCCCCAGCTCCCTGTACAGGAGGGCGCCCACTCTGAGAGCGCGGGGACCCGAGTCGGCGGCTCTTATCCTAAAGCTTCATGTCCGCGCCGCGCCCACCCCTTCCCGGGCACAGTGCAAGGACTAAAGCCCAAGCCCCCCACCGAGAGGCGTCCTCCGAGCAGTACCAGGGCTGACGGAAAAGCCGCCATTCCACTTCCGCGCCACCGCTGGCACTGGCCAATCACGGCGGGGGGCGGGTGCTCGGACGGCTCCGCCGCCCAATCGGGTCGCCTGCGGATGCGGGGAAAGCGGTGACGGGCAGATGCCTCTGCCGCTTCAAGACCTCGCCCCTCACTCCCACCACACGACATAACACAACACAACACAACACAACACAACAGCACAGCTGCTTCTCCTGAGAACGTGGTGGCTCTGAAAAGAGCCTTTGGGTCCGCCACGAGTCGATGACGAGCGTCTACTTGGAGCTGGTGTACTTGGTGACGGCCTTGGTGCCCTCGGACACGGCGTGCTTGGCCAGCTCGCCGGGCAGCAGCAGGCGCACGGCCGTCTGGATCTCGCGCGACGTGATGGTCGAGCGCTTGTTGTAGTGCGCCAGGCGCGAGGCCTCGCCGGCGATGCGCTCGAAGATGTCGTTGACAAACGAGTTCATGATGCCCATGGCCTTGGACGAGATGCCGGTGTCGGGGTGCACCTGCTTGAGCACCTTGTACACGTAGACCGAGTAGCTCTCCTTGCGGCTGCGCTTGCGCTTCTTGCCGTCCTTCTTCTGCGCCTTGGTCACCGCCTTCTTGGAGCCCTTCTTCGGGGCCGGCGCCGACTTCGCGGGCTCGGGCATGCTGCAAACCTCTGAGTCTTCTAGCGCGAAGAAACCAAGTGTGGGCCAGCGCACCCACCCTGACTATTTATTTGCTGCGAATGCAAATGAGGGGTTGCAGCGAGGCGGATTTTCATTGGCTCGTTTAGTGTCTTCCTCTCTGATAGGCTAGCTTTGATCCTGCACTCTGATTGGTTCCTTTTGCATCTCCCGCCTCCGGGACGATGGCCTTTGAACTCGTTACGTTTTACGGAAATTGGGAGCGGGCCTGGCTCTACTGCTGCTTTCTGATTGGCTGCAGTTTGCATCCGGCCACTGGCATAGGCTGCGTCAGGAAACCACAGCAGGGTATAAGTAGCTGGTAGCGCCTCCACTTGATCACGTTGCTGAGGCTCGATTTAACAGCTGAGCATGTCTGGACGCGGCAAGCAGGGCGGCAAGGCGCGCGCCAAGGCCAAGACGCGCTCGTCGCGGGCCGGGCTGCAGTTCCCCGTGGGCCGCGTGCACCGGCTGCTGCGCAAGGGCAACTACGCCGAGCGCGTGGGCGCCGGCGCGCCCGTGTACCTGGCGGCCGTGCTCGAGTACCTGACGGCCGAGATCCTGGAGCTGGCGGGCAACGCGGCGCGCGACAACAAGAAGACGCGCATCATCCCGCGCCACCTGCAGCTGGCCATCCGCAACGACGAGGAGCTCAACAAGCTGCTGGGCAAGGTCACCATCGCGCAGGGCGGCGTGCTGCCCAACATCCAGGCCGTGCTGCTGCCCAAGAAGACCGAGAGCCACCACAAGGCCAAGGCCAAGTGAGCGCGCGCCGCCCGCCCCGGCCCGCGCCCGCACCAAAGGCTCTTTTCAGAGCCACCACGGCGTCCACGAAAGAACTGAGCACTCGGTCACAACAATGGAAATATGAAAACTTGTACTATTAAGCACGAAGACAAAGTAGTGCTGGATTTGCAGACGGAGAACCGGCTCTTGTGTCCGCTGGTCACTCCCTACACCTACAAGGTGACCCGTTGTGTAAAGCCAGGGCTTCTTGAACTGTGTGGTGCAGGGGGTCCAAGCATTCGAAGTAGCTTTTGTCTGCTTCCCTAGGGACGGGAGTGGGCTAAAGAACGCGGATATTCGCCCCATCCCCGGCTCTGGTGAAGTCAAGCCGGCGTGCCCAGCTCCGTTGACCCGGGGAGTTCTGAGTGCGCACAGATACTCTGCCCTGGGCCGGGAGGACGAGGCGACACGCGCAGGTCTCCCTCGGTCTGCCGGTGCCGGGCTTCCGCGAGCACTGGGACGGCTGTGGGTGCTGGCGCCGCGGGAGCCCACCGGCGCAGGTCCACCTGCACTGTCCGGTGGGGTCCGATGGACTCCGACTCTGCCTTTACTGTCCCTTGACTCAGGGCCTGCGGGACTCTACGCACCCTCCCCGGGCGAGCAGCTCTCCCGGCGGGGCCGACGTGCCGGGCTAACGTTACCGCGGCTGCAGGGAGTCCAGCGGCAGAGGCGTCTGCCCGCCTCCGCTCCCCGGGGCCGCTGACGGCCCTGATTGGGCGGCGGCGCCGTCCGAGAGCCCGCCCCCGGTCCTGATTGGCCAGCGCCTGCCGCGGCGCGGAAGTGAAATGGCGGCTCTCCGTCAGCGGCGGAGCTGGTCTCGGGGGGCTGGGTCTCTAGTCCTCGCGGAAGTGAAATGGCGGCTCTCCGTCGGCGGCGGAGCTGATCTCGGGGGCTGGGTCTCTAGTCCTCGCGGAAGTGAAATGGCGGCTCTCCGTCGGCGGCGGAGCTGATCTCGGGGGCTGGGTCTCTAGTCCTCGCGGAAGTGAAATGGCGGCTCTCCGTCGGCGGCGGAGCTGATCTCGGGGGCTGGGTCTCTAGTCCTCGCGGAAGTGAAATGGCGGCTCTCCTTCGGCGGTGGAGCTGGTCTCGGGGGGCTGGGTCTCTAGTCCTCGCACCGAGCCCTGGAAGGGGTCGGGGCGGCGCGGACAGGAAGCTTCGGGATAAGAGCCGGGCGAGTCGGGTCCCGCGCTCTCAGAGTGGGCGCCTGACGGGGCAGGGAACCGAAGCTGAGGCGACCGCGGCTCTCAGGCCGGGGTCCCGCGCTCCCGGAGGGGACGGTGGGAGGTCGGGGCTGAGGCGCGCGCGGCTCCCGGGCCGGGGTGGGAGCCGTTCCTCAGGGACCCCGAGGGAAGCCGGGGAGGCTACGATCGCGCCGCTCCGCGTTCGCATCCAGCTGAGGCGGTCAAAAGAGTCGAACAAAAACGCGTTTCCTGAAGAACGGTTCGCGCTCCATTCAAAAATCCTCTCCGTGGGCGGAACACGACCGCGATTGGTCCAAAGCAGCGAACGAAATGTGACGTCAGGAGCCGTGACCCGGATCCGAAGGGCGGGAATAGCCAAACGCACACTGGAGTTCCCTCCAATCGGGTTCCGCCCGCCACAGCTCTGCCCAATCAGGGCCGGATGAGCAGTATAAGTGCTGGCCGCCGGCGCGGGCTCTCGGTTGCTCGCTCTCGCAGCGCGTAGGATTCTCAGGCATGGCCCGCACGAAGCAGACGGCGCGCAAGTCGACGGGCGGCAAGGCGCCGCGCAAGCAGCTGGCCACCAAGGCGGCCCGCAAGAGCGCGCCGGCCACGGGCGGCGTCAAGAAGCCGCACCGCTACCGGCCCGGCACGGTGGCGCTGCGCGAGATCCGGCGCTACCAGAAGTCCACCGAGCTGCTCATCCGCAAGCTGCCGTTCCAGCGCCTGGTGCGCGAGATCGCACAGGACTTCAAGACGGACCTGCGCTTCCAGAGCTCGGCCGTCATGGCGCTGCAGGAGGCCTGCGAGGCCTACCTCGTGGGGCTCTTCGAGGACACCAACCTGTGCGCCATCCACGCCAAGCGCGTCACCATCATGCCCAAGGACATCCAGCTGGCGCGCCGCATCCGCGGGGAGCGGGCCTGAGCCTGGCGCCCGCCCCCCCCCCGCCCACACCCCAAAGGCTCTTTTCAGAGCCACTTTCTTTGTCATAAAGAAGCTGCACGCTGCGATTCAGTGTATATTCCCCGAAGCTATCACGTTGCTGCCTAATGCTTAGCTGCAAAACACGTGGTCCTGAGTCCTTTCGGACAACGCTAGGGTTGTGATTTAGCCAAGTGAGTGCATGCTCAGCTGCTTAAAGCGCTTAGACGGGAACACTTTGGAGGTAGCTTTGAGGTTAGCTGGTTGTACTGTTGGCAATGGCGTCTCCACTGTTCTATTAATAGGTAAGGGGCCATTGTAATGGAGAGGAGAACAACCTAGGCCTGGCAGTTTTAGTGTTTTCCTAGAGTCGAATAGTAGCTAGTGGGCCTCAAGTTTTCTTAGTGTTTTGAAACATTTGTGCTTGGCTATTTCTAGGAAATCATTGTTCGGGTGAGATGAGCATCCTGACTGTCCAGTGTTAATCCACCTCCTGGAATGCTATGGATGAAACAATTGCTCTCCTTTGCACTCATTCTGAGATGCTGCGAAAAAACCCTTTTTATTTAGGAGTTTCCAGGAGCCTCAAGGCAGTCGTGTGATAACTGGCATCAGAACCCAGGTGCAGAGCGCTGCAGGAATCCGGGTTTATACTAGCGACTGCACTGAGGCAGAAGACTACCCCCTCCACGTGGGTGCTTCTTAGTGACCCTGACTCTGGGAAGACACTGGCACCCAACAGCTGCTCCAGGAGACAAGTGGTCCCTCACCGATTTGTGAGAACATAAGTTGCTAGGGTCCCATGAGCCTTACTCCATCTTCTGTGTGTTGTAAACTGAACGATCTCGATTCTGCTCGCTGCTACATTCATTCGTAGGAGAGAACGTGATTGCGGCAGGTGCACAGTAAATGGTAGCAGCATGAAAGTCTCGCTGTTTTACTATCTTGACGGACACAGGCAGCTCCCACTCAGCAGGAGAGTCGCTGTGTGCCTGCTACCTCCTGCATTGCATATTCATCCCCGATACTTTTGGTCACCATTACTTTTATTTTCATGATGAGCAGAGAGACTGACAGTTATATAAATGCTCACAATTCCCTAAGTGTTTTCACGGATGTTTAAGTGTGAACCTGAAGCTCTAGGGTTCAGACAGGTCGTACGTTACTCCCTCTAGAATTCTAGTTTTTTCCAAAGGTACCCGCATAGTGGAGGATAAAAGTCGAGCCTTTCAGTGTCCCACAAATGCGAAGGGGAGTTCTGGATAAGCGTTGAGTGGCTGGAGGAAGGGCTGTGGCAGGAGTCCTGGCTTCCTGCAAGTGGAGGGGGCAGAAATTGGATTGTTCTCTTCAGCTAGGAGAGAGACTGGAGTCGTCAGAATCTAATGTGTGGGGTGCTATGAGGTGGTGAGGGCATTTAGTATTTGCAGGCTACAGTTGGTGCTTTGGGGAAATATGTAAAAACCTTCTGATACTTGTTTCCAAATCGGGTGCCCAACTCCTCTTCCCTGGAGCGTGGCTAAATTCAGACTGCCTTCTAATGAACACAGTAAAAGGCACAGAAAGACTGATGGTGAGTGATGGCAGAGAGCAGGTCATACCAGTATTGGAACCTGTTAAGCCAGTCAGTGAGGCCTGATACAACTGGTTAGGGCCCTGGGCTTGACCCCAGGCCTGATGTTAGAAAAGTAAACTAACAGCCAGTGAAATGCTGATTGCTCAGGAAAACCCCTCACCTGGGGCATTCCAAACTGCTACCACACTGTCAACTCACCAAGGAGCCTGCCGACACGTCCCCACCTTACCAGGGTCCCTGTGGCACGCTGCACCTGCCCCAATACGCAGGGACTGCACGCTGCTCAAACTCCGGGCAGGCCCAGCCCTCACTGTTAACCGTCTCCCATAATATAAAGTCTTTCTAGCTAACTAGCTGCCTCTTCCCCTTCTTCCAACTCTAAAACCCTAAAACCTAACAATCGGGTCCTGTGCTTCCTCCTCGGTGTCTCACTCAGGTTGTGTGCCGCCTTTTCCAGCCAGGGACGCCCAGCAGCCACAGGTATGAGAACTTTCCGGACCCCACTCAAGCCTCAGAAAACTTCAGCCCCCCCTCACATCTCATTTCTTGAGAGACCACGACCACATCCATACAATTCAATCCCTCCATTTCTGACCTGCCATCAATGTGTGAGGTCATGTTTACTGTTTGAAGCTGCCAACATTTGGGGAAATGTGTCACAGCACAGGTAAGTAACTGGTGCAAGAGAAAAATGAGAGTGAGGAGATTCCAAGCAGAACCTGCTCGCCTAGAAGACACTCTAAGGTCGTCACAAAACACACCAAACACCGGAGCAAGGGAAAGGGTTTATTGGGGAAAACCCAGCAGACCGCAGAGAAGGGGTGAAGAGGAAAAAGAGAGGAGAGTATAAGAGAGAGAGAGAGAGAGAGAGAGAGAGAGAAGAGAGAGGAGAGGGGGAGAGGAGAGCAGAGAGGAGAGGACAGAGCCACGTGTTCAGGAACAGGTCCTTTTAAAACTTTGCCGGAGGGCGCGCAGGGAAGCAGGAGCAGCGAATCCCATTAGGATGGGGGTGGAGCTTGACAACGGTGGTTGGGCCAGGTGGCCACCTGGCTTCCAGCAGCGGCGGCGGGGGCTAGGGCCTAGGATGGTGTCAGGGTGTAGATCGCGCCCTACACTTTATCGCAGGTTACTCCCTTGCCTATCAATGTCCAGAAATCAGCAGGATGTATTCTTTTGTGATGCCTAGAGAGAGAGGCTGGAAACCACCCACAGAGAGGACGAGCTCAGTTGACTGTTCAGGTGCAGCCGCTGAGCGAGTAGGTGCCTGGCGCCTGGTGTGGTCCCTTGAGCTGCGTCTCGGGTGGCAGGGGTTGCGGAGTATACATTTTGTCTTTTGTCTAAGTTCACCTGGCAATGAAGTCTACGAGGAAGCAATGTGCATGTGAACAGATCCCGGTGCGTAGACCAGCATTCTACCTGTTTTTAGAAAATCACCATTTCTCAGAGGAACAGCTAACAACACACGTGTGCCCTTCCCAGTATAAGCCACAGCGGGGGCATCCGACACGGCCTCTGCTCCAGCTCCGGCCAATTCCCACCCAGCTCGCTGCTGTGGCCGGGGAGAGCAGTAGGAGACGGCCCAAGTCTTGGGGCCCCTGCACCCACTGGGAGACCCGGCAGAGGCTCCTGGCTCCCGAACACTGATAGAATCCGCAGACACCGACTGGAGCTAAGGCGAGGCCAGGGAACTGCCCGGTGAGGGGCAGCACCGAATAACGCAGCAGCAGCCACCGAGAGCACTTCCCACCCAATCAGAAGGCTTCATGTTGGGAAGTGCCGCGTAAGCCCCGCCCCCTGCTCCTGGCCCTGCAGGCGGGACTCAGAGCTGGAACGGAGGGTTCCCAATCAGGTCCGAGACTCCGCTATATAAGCCAGCGGCTCCGCCGACTGCGACGGGTGATTCCGGCAGACGCAGGCATGTCCGGACGCGGCAAGGGCGGGAAGGGCCTGGGCAAGGGCGGCGCCAAGCGCCACCGCAAGGTGCTGCGCGACAACATCCAGGGCATCACCAAGCCCGCCATCCGCCGCCTGGCCCGGCGCGGCGGCGTCAAGCGCATCTCGGGGCTCATCTACGAGGAGACCCGCGGCGTGCTCAAGGTCTTCCTCGAGAACGTCATCCGCGACGCCGTCACCTACACGGAGCACGCCAAGCGCAAGACGGTCACGGCCATGGACGTGGTCTACGCGCTCAAGCGCCAGGGCCGCACGCTCTACGGCTTCGGCGGCTGAGCTGCCCCGCGGCCCCAGACCCCACCCAAAGGCCCTTCTCAGGGCCCCCACAGTCTCTGGGAGCGCTGTACACACCGCGGGACCCGCAGTCCTAATAACAGCAGGAGTTGAAGGGTGGGGTTCCCGGGTGTGGATACGTGGCATCGGGTCGCTGTGCGGCTTGGCCTTGCAGCCGGGCGTAGCGGTCGCTCCAAGTCCTAAGTCGACTGCTCTCGGTGAGGCTTGAACGCTGGCACGAGGGCGTACGGAACCCAATACCTCAATCCCTGTGGAATCCAAACTGGGCAGGTCCGGGCCTGAGCGGGCACAAGGCTTCTGCGCCCAGTACAGCCGTGGGCACTGAGATCAGACCGCTCCCTCCGTGCTCATCACGTGGAAACCGCCACGCTGGGCCGTGTGGCTGCACCACAGCCTGTATAAAGGACACTACCACCTCCTTCAAACACGCAGGGCCTGCTGCTGCAGGCATGGCGCCAAACACGACCCTGGGGTGTCTCCCCCTCCCTTATTCCGCAGCGGACACCCTAACCGCGACCACCCCTCTGCGCACACAGTAAGTCAACAGTTCCCCCCTGGTGACGGCTGTGGGGGCTTTGGAAAGAGCCCTTCGCGCCAATTGAGGCGCCAAGTGAATTAACGCCCTGACTTGCAGCGCCAGCATCGCATATAGGCGCCGGTTGTAGTCCCGGCTGCTCCGTTTCCGATCCGGCGCTAATGTCCTGAGATAGCAGTAGAAAATGTCCCAAGCGCTTGGGCCCTTGCACCTGTATGGGAGACCGGGAGGAGGCTCCAGGCTCCTGGCTTCCCATTCGCTCGGCTCCGGCTGTTGCGGCCATTGGGCAGTCGGATAGAAGACCTCTCGTTTCTGAAAACGCTTTTCAAATAAATATTAAAAAAAAAAAAAAAAAAGGCGCCGCATAGGTTATAGTCCAATCAGGCGCCAGCTCGCGTCCTGACCTGTTAACGGCCTGGGAAAGCACCAAGAGTCGCTAAGAACTTGGGCCCCTGCACCCACATGGGAGCTCCGGTCTTCGCTGTGGCCCAGCCGTAGGAATTGCGGCCACGTGGAGTGTGCCATAGAAGGGAGAATTCTCACTAAAATGGTTTCATAGCCTGGGTGTTAGAACGCCTGACTTTCAAAGGTTCCCTTGCAGTTTCTCCGCGTTATGCAGGGAGAGCTGGTTTAACCCCCCATGACATTTAGGGCCCCTAAAGGCGCCTGCCCCAGGTCTTCGCGTGCCGGTGCGCGGAAGCCGTCCGGGTCCAGTTACGGTACTGCTAACAAACATCGAAACGGAGGCGAAGACGTTCTCCCTTCATTCATGGATTAAACGGGGCGCCAATTGTGCTGGCGTGGAGGCGTGGCGCAGTAACCACCCAATCAGGGAGCGAGGCATCGTCCAATCAGAAGGCGAGGGCTGCTATAAACGCCCGGGCGCCGGCTTCCTCCGCTCATTCTCCCAACTGCTCGGGAATCTTCATTATGGCTCGCACGAAGCAGACGGCGCGCAAGTCGACGGGCGGCAAGGCGCCGCGCAAGCAGCTGGCCACCAAGGCGGCCCGCAAGAGCGCGCCGGCCACGGGCGGCGTCAAGAAGCCGCACCGCTACCGGCCCGGCACGGTGGCGCTGCGCGAGATTCGGCGCTACCAGAAGTCCACCGAGCTGCTGATCCGCAAGCTGCCGTTCCAGCGCCTGGTGCGCGAGATCGCGCAGGACTTCAAGACGGACCTGCGCTTCCAGAGCTCGGCCGTCATGGCGCTGCAGGAGGCCTGCGAGGCCTACCTCGTGGGGCTCTTCGAGGACACCAACCTGTGCGCCATCCACGCCAAGCGCGTCACCATCATGCCCAAGGACATCCAGCTGGCGCGCCGCATCCGCGGGGAGCGGGCCTGAGCCTGGCGCCCCCCTCCCGCCCACACCCCAAAGGCTCTTTTCAGAGCCCCCACAGCCGTCACCAGGAGGGAGCTGTTGACTTAGTGTGCGCGCGGAGGGGTGGTCGCGGTTAGGGTGTCCAGGGAGGGGGCAGGGAGAGAACCCACGGTCGTGTTCGGTGCCGTGCCTGCAGCAGCCGTGGTTGCGTGTTTGAAGGTTGGTAGTGTCCTTTATACAGGCTGTGGTGCAGCCACACGGCCCAGCGTGGCTGTTTCCACGTGACGTGCCGGAGGAGCTGTCTGCTGGTCGGTGCCCATGGCTACTGGGCGCAGAAACTTTGTGTCCGGTCAAACCTTTTTCAAGTTCCTAAGCCATAAAGATTTCCCCAGGTTTCCTGTCACGGTTTGGGGTTTCCCCTGCAACTATATATGATCCCATCAGTTGGTCTTTTTCTCCATGTTTTTGATCGGAAACGGGAACAAGAGCTTTCTCGCTGCGGCTCGCAAATAAGTTAACGACCCGTGGGCCAGAAGCCTCTTTAGCTAGGACAACTTGGCGCGCTTTCTACCAAGTGTACCTGCCCCCAACTTGTTTTCCCCTGTAGAGCTGAAACAGGGTGAGGCTCAACCTCAACGGCCAGCTACTCGCGTCTGATGTGTTACTCCTCCAGCTATTCGCCTACGGTGTGTTACTCTTCCCCTGAGGGCCTCAGCTTAGAAAGCTGTGAGGTTGGCAAGTGAGTAAAACCCGCACATGCACTCCCTAAAGAATGCTGGCTGCATTGTTAACCCCCAGAGCTCCCTAAGGATGGTTTTGGGGGTTTTCCCTGGTCCCTTTCTGAGAGCTGTGCTGGGGACGGTGAAAAGTGCTTAGTGCAAACATTTTCTTAGAGTTTCTCAAAAGGGCCTGTAGCAACATCTGTATGCCTGTGTGGAGGATTATAGAACATGGTGGAAAACGCGGGCAGTAAAGTTCACACATTGCAGACCACATCGTTTCGAACCGTTTAAAAAAGACGTAACAACTTAAAGATTGAGCACCACACAGAACAGGGCACTATCCAGTTCAGACTGCGGTTTGCCAACCTCCTGGGAGATTCTAAAGAGAAAATGGCCTGTACATCGCTGCACAGCTTTCCACTGGCACAAACTAAAATGATTTCAATATGGAACTAAAGTTGCTTGAGCTCCTTTAAAATGCTGCCTGCTCCCCCCTCTTCGAGAGCAAACCCCGCTCCTCATTCCGACCTCATGGCCTTCGTCTCAGTTGTTTCAGGATCCTTTTCTGAACCGTAAGAGCATTCAGCCTCTCGAAAACTGCAGCTCAGCCTTCCACAGTCAGTATCCAATTCGTCTTCCAAAAAATGAGTCTGCAAAAACACCCATACTGGTCCACCCTGGCTGCTTACAGAAAAGAGCACTTGTGATCATGTAGTTCACGCAGTGCTGTCGGAAATCAGTGCAGACATTGGGAAGAACGCTTCGGAGACCAGACATCACCCTACATCTTTAAGCACTCGTGCGCTTATTAGGTTACTAGGCGACCTGGTTCATTTTTCATACTTGAGAGGTTGTTTTGGTAATGCAAATTATCTGTTAAATATCATGTCTATTTTAATAGATTTAAACCAGCAATTAAAGTAAGTATCCTAATTAGGAAATGTACAAAATTTAGAGTTTGATTTCAAGGAGTTGGATTCTAAAGTCAAGGGCTTTTCTGACCCTCCGGTTGCTATTCGCAACAATCGCTCTGAAAACCCAGATTTCCCAAGCTGAAAACCTCATTCCCTGAAGACCTCCTCGGCCCCCATAAACTGTCTTTACAGCCAGTTCGGTGTGACCGGCGTGAGGCTGCAGACAGCCAGCTGCGCACTCCCTGTGCTACTTGCTACAGCTAGAAACAATGTTTCCGTCCAAACCAAGGAACCCAGCGCCGCTCCTCTTCTAGGAATCAAAGGCTGACACTAGGAATAAACCCTTCTAAACGCTGTTCGCTGGATACTTGTTCGAAATTTATTGCAACTTGCAACTAAGTAGCAGGATACCGTCAGCCCAAGGGGTTCTCACCAAACGCCGCAGGGATTTTTAAGAATATCCCGCCTCCATTGCGCTCGGTTGACGAACCCACAAACAAGTCCGTGAACCTGGGGGCTGGTTTCCTCCTTTGGAACGCCTAAGCGTCAAATTCCGTGCCGATGTTTTCTGCATTTAATCGAATTTCGGGGACGAACAAACACAACCTGGAGACGCAGCCTCGAGCGGCGGCGGCCCGAGGGCGGCGGATTGGACGCTCCACCAATCACGAGGCAGCGCCGGCTTATATAAGCCCCGACCCGAGCGAGGCGGCATCGCCAAAACTTGTGCTCTGGGCTCCGCAGCGACTCCTGCCGCCATGTCGGAAGCCGCTCCTGCCGAGACCGCCGCTCCGGCGCCTGCCGAGAAGTCCCCCGCCAAGAAGAAGGCGGCCAAGAAACCGGGCGCGGGCGCGGCGAAGCGCAAGGCCGCCGGGCCCCCGGTGTCCGAGCTGATCACCAAGGCCGTGGCCGCCTCCAAGGAGCGCAACGGGCTCTCGCTGGCCGCGCTCAAGAAGGCGCTGGCGGCGGGCGGCTACGACGTGGAGAAGAACAACAGCCGCATCAAGCTGGGCCTCAAGAGCCTGGTGAGCAAGGGCACCCTGGTGCAGACCAAAGGCACCGGCGCCTCGGGCTCCTTCAAGCTCAACAAGAAGGCAGCGTCTGGCGAGGCCAAGCCCAAGGCCAAGAAGGCGGGCGCGGCCAAGCCCAAGAAGCCCGCGGGCGCCACCCCCAAGAAGCCCAAGAAGGCCGCGGGGGCCAAGAAGGCGGTGAAGAAGACGCCCAAGAAGGCCAAGAAGCCCGCGGCGGCGGCCGTCAAGAAGGTGGCCAAGAGCCCCAAGAAGGCCAAGGCTGCGGCCAAGCCCAAGAAGGCGGCCAAGAGCCCCGCCAAGCCCAAGGCTGTGAAGCCGAAGGCCGCCAAGCCCAAGGCTCCCAAGCCCAAGGCCGCCAAGCCCAAGGCCGCGAAGGCCAAGAAGACGGCCGCCAAGAAGAAGTAAAAAGCTGCGCCGTCTGGCCACCGACCAAGCCCCAAAGGCTCTTTTCAGAGCCACCCAGAGACCTCTGGAGAGAGCTGTCTGTCCACCCTTCGCTCGTGTCCAGCCAGGCTCGCACGTAGCTATGTGGGCTTCGAGTGCCCTACCATTCCACGGAGTGTAGTGTCCCCCCCCACTCGCCTGTCGGGGGTAGCCCTCGCCACCTGGCCCCGGGGGACGTTGGCTCTCCAGGAGCGGTTTCCATGGCTCTGAAAAGAGCCTTCGATGCGGGCACAAGCCGACGCGCAGCTTTAAGCTCGTTGCGGATGGTAACTGCAGGTGCGCGTCTTGTTGCGCACTGCGTAGCCCGCCAGCTCCAGGGTCTCGGCCGCCAGGTGCACGGGCGCCCCCCCCGCTCCGCGCGGTTGCCCTTGCGCAGCAGCCGGTCCACGTGGCCCACGGGGAACTGCAACCCGGCCCGGGATGCCGCGTCTTGGCCTTGATGCGCACCTCGCCTCTGCCTGCCGCGTCCGGACATAGTTAAACACGCAGCCGAAAGCTGCAAGTAGAAAGTAGATTATGTTGCTGCTTCTGCTGAGCGCGAAGAGGTGGCCGTGCGATTGGCTCCTGCGCTGTTTTCATTTAGGCCAATGGAATAGGGTGATGTAGGGTAGAGCCTTCGATTGGGTGACGCATATGTGACGCAGTCGCGGACAGCTAGCTGCCTTGTGTTCTGTGCATAGCGTCCCGTAAATGAAGAGCCGTGGCGGGCTCTTCTCGCCGCCCTCCGTAGGCTGGTTTGTCTTTGCGTCTCCCTCTTGCCAGGAGCTAGGCTGCTAGCTCACCACCAAGGGCCAGTGCAGGCGCATCCACGTACGTATACAAGGCACACCAGCAGGAGCACCCCGACGGCTGCCACTAGTCCTATGCCTCGGGCGTCATGACATCGGGGACCTAGCTTTAATCGGCACAAAGATGAACTAGTGATGCTGAAGTCGAGAAGGAGAATGAAGTTCAACCCAATGAATCCCCTTTTCTCACCAGTTAGGGAGGGAGGGTGGGTCCTCGCCGCTACCGCAGGTGCTGGGCCCGCCATTTACAGGCTGCCGGCGCCTCTGAACGCCTGTCCCTGTGGGGCCGAGGTCCTCTCGCCTCCCCCCGCCTCCATGCCTTTCCCGCGCGGTTCCTCTATCTGGAGTTCCAGCTCCCGTTCACGCTCCTGTTAATCTTTCCCTTTAAGGGACGGCGTTTACTGTTTTCACTTGGTCGCCGTTTTCCGTCTTTTGCGTCTCTGAATCGGCCCCAGGCTTCATTTCCCGCTACTCCCCCTTACTGTGTTTTCCGTAAGAAGGGAAATTGTAAACCAAAAGGCCAGGAGGCCTTTCCTCACGTGCAGGCTCGCAGCGTCCCGGCTGGCAGAGCATCTTGCCTTTGACGTTAAATTAATCGGTGTGGAAACGACGTTCTGCAAACTGCCCAACACCGTCACCGTGCGTGTAGGTATTGAGCTTCCTGTGGCTTCATGCTTCAGGAGTCTCAGAAGTGTACATCCTTTCTAGACTGCCTTTTCCTTTGTAATCCATTTCTAACCAGCATTGCCTGTCTCCTCTATCATGGCTGGCTTATGGGACTTTCACTAGTATCCAGCTTTGAAATCAGGAGACCAGTTCCTAACACATACGGCCACTTGAAGACAAAGAATTTGGCTTCTCTGAAGCTCAGTTTTATGACCTGGAGGAAACAGCAATTCATGGTTCCATGACTGACCTGAGGAGCAGTGAGAATACTTTTGGAATTAAATTGGCACATATTTTTCAAAAAGAGAAATCTTATATGAAAATTCACAGCATTTGAAAATTTTCTTGCACTAAAATAAACTTTTTGTTCTCATTTTTTAAAAACTTTTTGCAGCGCCTTCTATTTGGCATTTTCAATGTTTCACGCACCCCCATTTGCTCACCAACGTCACATTCAGCCCGTGCGGCGCTGGCTGTGCTGTGTTTCAGTTCATTTCCACTTCCAAAGCTACTTAGTGAGTGTATGCTATGTGCCAGGAACTCCCCTGAGGTCAAAGAAACATAGCTGTATAAACAGGAAGAGTTTATTCGTTGGATATTTTCTGATGGGGCTGATACATTAAAGACTGTCAGATAATATTACATTTGTAGGAAGGTGGAAAGCAACACAGAAAGGAGACAAGGGAGAGGCTCTGCCTTTTCCATTTTAAGTAACAGCGTTGCAGAACATCAGCCCTTTTTTTTTCCATTTCAGCCATTTTTAATGAAAGTTGTGTAGGGAAGATTATTCTTATTCCTGCAGCTTCTCAATTGTTTCTTTCTTGTGGTTGCCCCCTCTTCCCTGATTGGGGCAACTTGGCTTTCTGGGCAAGGGTCTTGTTTGTGGTCTTTGTCCAGTTCCAGCCTAATAACACCCGCCTTGCGGGGTGAACGTCCTTGGCCTCTTCTTGCTGCACCCGTCCAGTGTACAGGACGCATCCGTCCCTACAAACACGGCTGACCTTCGTGGTGTCCTGGCCAGCTTGTGCCTCACCATCCCTTCAGAGAAGAATGGACTGCACACTGCACTTCTGTCTCAGCTCTTTGGAACGAGGAAAGCTCTTAGGAGACAGTAGGCCTTTGGGGAAAATTATTGTAGGCCAAAGAAAGAACAGGAGGCCCTGAGGTGCTGTGCAGGGGGTGGAAGGGCACTCCCTGGGCTAGCAGGATCCACAGGACACCAGGTGGCCAGTGTGGCTGGAACCCAGGGAACAAGGAGGAAAGTAAGCCAGAGTGGAGCTACGGGCAGGGGAGGCTCCAGAGCATGGAGAACCTTCTGTGGCACTGATATGGGGCAAATAGGCTAGCAGCTAGATATGTCTGTTTGAGCTGGAAGTCTCTGCAAGCCTGCAGATGTAACACTGTTCCCCGACTTGTCAATCAAGATGGCCCCCTTTCCAGGATGCACCTGCTTCATCTAGGACCTAAGGGGGGGGGGTTGCCATGAAAATGTGGACACTAAGTTTCCTGTGGAACTTGTGGAGGTGCCATAAAACTCCCAGGTGGCTTCACGGCTGTAGAGGCTCCTGTCCCTATCACAAAAGGTGCCAACATAGGGAGTGCATTCTCTCTCTCTCTCTCACCAGGAGACCATGGCTACAGGTGCCACACAGGTGCTCTCCCTCTCTCCCTTTCCACACCTCTCCTCCCTTTGGGCCATCCTCTGGCCCACTCATAACCAGTATTTCTCAGTGTGGGGCAACCCACACTCATGGGTGTGTGTTCATGTTCTCACCTTATGAACAAACTCTGCTGTTACTTTGTACACCTCTTATGTGCCTGCACTTAGTAATCTCATGTTGGCATGAGAGCCTGCAGTAAGATTGATACGCCCTTGCCCACACCAACGCCATCATGGCTGTGGGTTGTGTGGTCATGTAGCCATGCTCTCAGTAGCTGCAGGGAGCTGTGGGGTTGTGTCATCAGCACTGACTTATTTCAAACTCTGGCCTTGGTCTTCAAAGGAAGAGGCACAAGGCACTCCACGTGTGTCTACTTCCTGACCCTGCCGGAGTGGACCGAGAAGAAGCCCCGGTGTGAGGCATCAGGACTCCCACAGGAATGCCAGAGGAACACTGAGCTTTTCACTCCCAAAAGCTGCTTTCGTCCCAGAAAAGCCTTCTTCCCAAAAACCTCCCTAACAAGCAAGTGCTTATGGGGGAATCATCAGTCTCCAACCTGCTCCCAGCTGGGGGCAGCAGCAGCCACACAAACATGGGCTGTTGGCAAATGGGGCTGCTTTCCAAACAAAAAACCTCACCCTCATCCATGCCTGAACCAGGTTACTGTAGATTCATGCCTTATTTCCACTGTCTCAAGCCAAGAGAGCAAAGTCTCTGGTATTTCCTCTTGTGTATTATCCATAAAATTAGGTAATAATTGAATAGCTTGTTCAATTAAATATCAGTCTTACATTCCTTATATCTCCTCCGACAGGTCTCAGCTTTAATCACGCATCAGAATCACCAGTAGAACTTGGGGGTGACGGAGGGAGAGAATACCCTTGTCCAGCGGCCACCAACCCCAAAACTCAGATTTGATTGACCAGCATTGGCGACCCTGGGACTAAGGTGTAGCTGGAGCACCTGGATTTTCACCCTGCGGCTCTAAGACCTGCGAGGCAAGCTGTTGTGTGGCAACGATGGCAAACAGCCTCCCAGACGGCCCTAGTGACCATGCATCCATGTTTGCGCCTTCGTGTGCAAACTCCTCCCACACTGTACTGTGGTCAACACTGGACGGCAGAGGGGACAGGATGTTAAACCCAAGAGCAGATGAGAACTCTCATGCTGATGCTCCCACTCTCCTGGATCACTCACTCCAGGAGCAGCCAGCCAGCCCTTGTCAGGAGTCGCCCTCTGGAGATAGCCATGGGACAAGGAGCTGAGGTCTTGACCAAGGGCTGCGTGAGTGAGCCCCCTCAGGCCTGGAGCTCCAGTGCAGTCGAGATTATAGATGACCCTGGTCCTGACCACAGCCTCAGGAGAACCTGACAAATACTGGGCTCCCCAAATTCCTACAGCAATGGCAGCTAGTACTAAATACATCTGTATCCTTAGGTAGTACACAGAGGAATGTGGTTTATAAAATACTATCACATAGAGCCATAGTGTCACTTTGCCATGTATGATTTTCTGATACTATTCATTTTACTCAGTGTTGATTGTTCAACCCTCAGTCAACTAGGTTTTTTTTTTTAAACTATTCATTTATTTATTTATTTGAAAGGCAGAGTTACAGAGAGGCAGAGGCAGAGAGAGAGAGAGAGAGAGAGAGAGCGCGCTCTTCCATCTGCTGGTTCACTCCCCAATTGACCACAACAGCCGGAGCTGTGCCAATCCAAAGCCAGGAGCTTTTCCGGGCCTCCCATGTGGGGTCAGGGGCCCAAGGACTTGGGCCATCTTCTACTGCTTTCTCAGGCCATAGCAGAGAGCTGGATTGGAAGTGGGACTCGAACCAGTACCCATATGGGATGCCAGCACTGCAGGCGGCAGCCTTACCCGCTACACCACAGTGCCAGCCCCAGTAACACTTTTACAATTTGTTTCTTTTTGCTGTGTCTGGGTATGAGCTATAAAGACTGAGACAGAAAACTTTTCTCTGGACCAGGCCTACTTTGGATTCTTTGATATAAGCAGTGAAGCAGACTAAAGAAAACTGAGAAAGAAGTTGGACTGAACAGCTCATTGGGGCCAGTGCTATGGCACAGCAGATTAACACACTGCAGGTTGAACCACCACCTGCAACGCTGGCATCCAGCTCCAGCTGCTGCACATCTGACCCAGCTCCCTGCTAATCTCTGGGAAGGGAGCGGATGCCCAAGTGCTTGGGCCCCTTGCACTCCTGTGGGTGACCTGGAAGAAGCTCCTGGCTCCTGGTCAGCCAAGCCTTGGCCATTGTGGCCCTTTGGGGACTGAACAAGTGGGTGGAAGACCTCTCTGTCTCTGTGTCTGTCTGTCTCTGTCTCTCTGTCTCTGTCTCTCTCTCTCTCTCTATATATATACACATACCTATATATAAAATTCTGCTTTGTAAATAAATTAGCTAATTAAATTACAGACAAAAGGGCTACATTTGACAATTCTTGCCAACAACGTGTCTCCTCCCCACGACACTCTCCAGCCTGCACTCTGGCAGATCAGGACCTCCCTCACTCTGGGAGACACAGCACACAGGCTCCTCCCACTGGGGCTGCTGCTCAGAGAGGGGGCTCGCTGTGCCGCTGTGGCTGCCTGAAGTTGGACCAGACAGAGCCAAGCCCTGACAAAGACCCCTTTTTGTAGGGCAGTTTCCGCTCTGGGAAGCACATTCAGCCTGCAAAGCTGCTACACACTTTACAAACATCATAAAGGATATCTGTAAGCATGTGATACATCAGTCACAAGTTTTGAACATTTGCTTTGAGAAAATTTATATGCAAATTTTATTTAAAATATTTATTTTTCATTTGAAAGGCAGAGTTATAAGAAAGAGAGGGGAAGGGCTGGCGCTGCGGTGTAGCAGATAAAGCACCACCTGCAGTGCCGGCATCCCATATGGGTGCCGGTTCGAGTCCCACTTCCCATCCAGCTCTCTGCTGTGGCCTGGGAAAACAGTAGAAGATGGCCCAAGTACTTGGGCCCCTGCACTCACGAGGGAGACCTGGAAGAAACTCCTGGCTCCTGGCTTCGGATTGGCGCAGCCACCTGGGGAGTGAACCAGTGGAAGGAAGGCTATCTCTCTCTCTCCTCTCTCTTTCTCTTCTGCCTCTTCCTCTCTGTAACTCTGCCTTCAAATATATAAATAAAGCTTTAAAAAAGAAAGAAAGAGAGAGAGAGAGAGAGAGAGAGAAGACAGAGATTGAAATCATCTATCCGCTGGTTCACTCCCGAAATGGCCACAGTAGCCAGGGCTGGGCCAGGCAAAAGCCAGGAGCCAGGAGCTTCATTTGGTTTCCCACATGGGTACATGGGCCCAAGTACTTGGGCCATCTTTTGCCATTTTCCCATGCTTCTTAGCAGGGAGCTGGATAGGAAGTGGAGCAGCTGAGACTCAACCAGCGCCCGCCCACATGGGATGCCAGTGCTGCGGGCAGTGGCTTTATCTGCTGTGCCACAGTGCCACCCCAACATGCAGGTTTTAATGTGTCAATTTCACTACAATATTCAACTGGCAGGACCTGGCAGGCTCCCATGCTGACCACAGGGAAGGGCAGAAGATGGCTCCATGAGGCTGGTGGGTGTGCGTGTGCATGTGCGTGTGTTTTGTAGGAATCCCTTCCTCGCCCCCCCAAACAGTTTTCAAGATTTTCTGAGAGCAAATTTGCACTTGATTTTTTTCCTTATTGTTTAGAAACAAAAGAGAGAAAAGCACCTCAAGCGTACAAGGACATTTTATTTGCAAAATAAAACAAAACAGAAATGGCTGGTCCCCATTATTTGTGAAAGCAGCTAGTTGGAGGCCGACCATGGATCACAGAACCTAGCATGATCACAACCAAGGCCCCCACTGTGAGGTCCATAGCCTGTGTGTGCCTGGGCCCCTAGGGGATCTCATGCTCACCCATCACACAGGTGATGGTGGCCTCCAGGGCCTGCTGCAGGCCATCCTTTGTTCCTGAAACGGACTGAAACACACTGGGGATGTTGGAGGGCCAGGGGCTGGGGCAGGGCACAGGCACCTCACGCCTCGTCTGGGGGCTGAGCTTTCTCCAGCAGTGACTTGTGTGTAGTATTCCGTTTTCTTCATGCCATCACTGCTTCTGAAGTTATTTAAAGTAGTGATTTGTGCCTCAAAGAACTTTGCTCCAGGATGCGGCCACTGCCCCAGCATAACACCAGACCAGAGGGAGTCGCAACTGCCTAAAAGATGCCGAGAACGGCGTAGCAGAGGGGGGGCCCACCTTGTCAGAAGGCAGGGTGGCGTCAGGGAGGTGTCCTCCGGAAGAGGTTCGAATCCGCAGACACAGACACAGAGCAGTGCAGGCAGGAGAGCTTCCAGTGTCTCAGCTGGCAGTGTGAAAGGGTCATCCCAGTGAGAGGAGGCTGGTGGGCCTGGAAAACAAGGCAGACAGAGCGACTGAACAGCCGTCAGCTTCGACCACACACGGTGTCCTGGGCGAGGAGGAAGGTGACTCAGACAGATGCGTGCTGAGCTCTTTGGTGTGGGCTCTGCACAGATGTAGACCCAGAATAAAATGCCAGCCTTTAAGGAGATCTGACTCAAATATGACATACTTTTTTTTTAAGGTGCCATTATTCTCTGTATTTATACTTTGGACTTCACAGAATTGAATTATAAAGTTTCAACGTTATTTCTTGATCCAACAATACAGTGTGTAGTCTCCTTACTTATTTACACCCCATGTGTCTCACTTCTTTGGTTGTGCACAACTGACCCATGAGTGTCACAGGGAGAACTCGGGCTCCTCTGTGGGAACCTCTCTGACAAGGGTGTGACCACCTGACCTCTATCAGTTTCCTACCACTGCCTTGCTAAGAGATTTTAAGGGCTGGAAGTCCTAGAATTTATGTATTGTCATTTAAAAGCCATTTAAACAAATACTACGCTACTGATTCTATTTCCAGTTATGGTAAACTACAAGACTCAGATCAACCCTGACGCACAGAACAAAGAAAACAATGCAGGGGCTGGCACTGTGGTGTAGAGGGTAAGGCCGCCGCCTGCAGTGTCTGCTCCCCATATGGGTGACAGTTGGAGCTCTCTGCTAATGGCCTGGGAAAGCAGTTGAAGATGGTCCAAGTTGTTGGGCCCCTGCACACACATGGGAGATCTGGATGAAGCTCCTAGCTCCTGGCTTCGGCCTTGCCCAACCTGACCATTGTGGCCATCTGGGGAGTGAACCAGTAGATGGAAGATCTTTCTCTCTCTGTAGCTCTACCTTTCTAATAAATAAATAAATCTTTTTAAAAAATTAAAACACCCACTCTGCTTCTCTTTCTCTGTAACTCTGTCAAATAAATAAATAAACCTAAAATATATATAGCTCAAGTGATTTGGTTTCCCATCCATTGTGAGACCTGGACTGAGTTGCCAGCTCCTGGCTGTTGTCAGCCATTGCAAATGTTTGCGTGAACCAGCAGATGAGAGCACGCTCGCTCTCTCCACCTCTTTCTCAATTTTTTAAAAAGATTTATTTATCTGAAAGTCAGAGTTACACAGAGAGAGGAGAGGAAGAGAGAGAGAGAGAGAGAGAGAGAGAGAGATCTTTCATCTGCTGGTTCACTCCCCAATTGGTCACAACAGCCAGAGCTGCGCCGATCTGAAGCAGGAGCCAGGAGCTTCTTCCAGGTCTCCCATGAGGGTGCAGGGGCCCATCTTCTACTGCTTTCCTGGGCCATAGCAGAGAGCTGGATCAGAAGAGGAGCAGCCAGGACTAGAACCGGCGCCCATATGGAATGCCGGTGCTTCAGGCCAGGGCGTCAACCCACTGCGCCACAGCACCAGCTCCTCTCAAATTTTTGAAAAGAATTATTTTCAAAAGTAAACTGTTACACAGTGTTACCACCAAAATTTAAGTGGAGTAAGTAGTTTATGTAATTCCAAATCCTCAAAATAGCATTTCACAAGAACTAGCAGGTAAGCCTCTGGTATATTTAAATCATGATGTACTATAGGTACAACCCCATATTCACATAACATACATACTCCTGATAGGAATTGAGGTTAAAAAAAAAAAAACATAAAACTAAAGTTTTTTTTCTTTTCCCATAAACAAGGACTTCAGAAAATTATCACTATTGAACATTTCAGTTTTATTCAAAACCTGAAATTTGCACCATGCCTATAACTCTTTTAAGTTTATATCTTACATCATTTCTACTATTAAAGCACACACGATATAAAATTAATTTTTAAATGTTCCACCTGGCCTGACTGGTTAACATAATAACAACATTGTTCTTCCCGGAAGATACAAGTTTCCCCTTTTCCAGCTGTTATAAGGTCTGACGCCTGTCTGTTTTGTAGTACCACCCCTGCTAGTGAGGTGATTTGGCTTTGGAGACCCTGGGTCTCAGTGGACCTGGTGATCTGTTGTAACTGCTGGCGTTGTTCTTGGAGTTGGTTGGTCGAGATAACGTCGTGGCCCAAAGGTGTTCCTGAAGTCACTGCTGAGGAGAAGGAGGCTTCGAGGCTGATCCCAGCCAGAAGCGGGAGAAGGGCCGCTCTTCTCTTGCGGGTAGAGGGGATTGTCTGTAGAAAGAATTCTGAATAATCATACAACGTTAAGTGAGGGGAGAGGACCAGCAATACACACGGGCCGGGGGTAGAGTCACTGATGCAGGATTGGAGAGTATGACTGCAGAGGAATGAGGTCCCAAGTGGGCTAGACAGGGAATTGACGGTCATGTTGGTAACACAAGGAATGTTGTGACACAAGTTCATTGTGTTCTGCGGCCACATTTGTAACCCAGCATGTTGCATTTTGTCCTCCTGAATGTAAAGGAAGATGACCGACAACCCTCTGAGGACAGGGAGTACAGGTGTTTGTCAGAGCAGAGATATTGGAGAGTAGAGTAGCAGCAATGGGAGGTTCCTGAAGGGGAGCACACACAAAATACTCTTGTTGATAAAGGGCCAAAGGCAAGGTAGAACTGGCCAGCTGATGAAGTAAAGTAAGTGATAGATTAATGAGCTGTAGCCACGTTAGAGGAGGTTTTCTAGGATTAATTAACTGGGACACATGTTTAGAAGATTCCTTTACCGCATCAACTACGACATCCATGGGGGCTGTTGGGAGCTGAGTGCAAACCCTAATGATTTTTATAGCTCCATGTGGATCCCCCATGTTAGAACCAGTATAGATGTTGATTGATCCTTTTTTTTTTTTTTTTTTTTTTTTGACAGGCAGAGTGGACAGTGAGAGAGAGAGACAGAGAGAAAGGTCTTCCTTTTGCCGTTGGTTCACCCTCCAATGGCCGCCGCGGCCGGCGCGCTGCGGCCGGCGCACCGCGCTGATCCGATGGCAGGAGCCAGGAGCCAGGTGCTTTTCCTGGTCTCCCATGGGGTGCAGGGCCCAAGCACCTGGGCCATCCTCTACTGCACTCCCTGGCCACAGCAGAGAGCTGGCCTGGAAGAGGGGCGACCGGGACAGAATCCGGCGCCCCGACCGGGGACCAGAACCCGGTGTGCTGGCGCCGTTAGGCGGAGGATTAGCCTAGTGAGCCGCGGCGCCGGCCTGATTGATCCTTCAACCCCATTTTGCCAGTCCTGAAGGTGAGGCTCGGTTATAGAAAAAGTTAAAAGGGGTTGAGCACGCTGGGAAGTTATGGGGCTGTCTGTGAGCAGAGAGTACCTGGTGTAACCTGTTGGCATGATTTAGAAGAGTTGTTTTCTGGGGAGGCCATAGCCATGGTCTGTATAGTAGCATTTACAAGACCATGATGGACAGCCCTGCCAGTACGTGTCCTCACACAACCCCTTATTGTCCTTGGTCAAGCACAGATAGAATGGGTGTGCTTCCAGTTGGGACAATGTGTACTCAGTCCAGTCAAAGCAGTTGTGGGAGCAGGCCTGAGCAAAGTCACAGTCCAAAGTGATAGGGCCCACACATCCTGCAATGGGGCAGAAGGTAGAGTTAAGCAGTTTAGAAGGAGTGGAAGTAGAATGAACCTGGACTTGCCATGCATGTCGTATCCCAGGGGCGGGTGCTGGTTTAGAGCCAGCACAAAGGAATAGTAGAAAGAAGGTAATTAGGAGTTCCATCCTGGGGTATGGAGAGGGAATAAGACACTAAGAGGAGACAGGGAAACTGCAGATCTGAAGGGGAGTGACGTCGGAGGTCTCCTGGAGGTGTAAATATTTAATATCTGAAAGGAGCCAGGAGGGTGGATGGGCGAGGAGCGTGTTTGATATTCCTCCCACAGAAGCTGTAGGAAGAGTTGGTACCAGTGTAAGAGAGGATCAGTACTTATCCAGTGTTGGAAATGGCAGGTGGCTGGGTGGTCACTGCTTCCCGGAGGCAGGTTCATCAAGGGCAGAAGGGTCTGAGTTTTCAGGCACCCTTGGTAGTGGGGCTTGAGTCCAGGTGAGCTGGGCTGTGAGTGGTCCTGTGGGGATAACTGTATAGTGAGGGGGGAGGAAGTGAGGTGGACCCAATGGGGGACGCCCTGTAAGATCCAGCCCACCTAGCCTGTAGTTTGGTGGGGCAAGGGGATAAGGAGGGATGTAAAGAAGACAGGAAGACATTACCCCCTACACTTATAGGAGAGGAGTTGCCCGGAGCATCTGGGTATGGGCTGGGCAGTAAGTGCGCATCTCCATAGATCCATTTGTGGATGAAGAGAGGGGGGATCAGATGGGGTGGCAGGAGTGGGGATTGAGAGTGCATCGTCGGAAGAACCAAGGGACGTCCTTACATCAGTCCAAAAGGCAGAATATTGAGAGGTTTTTTTGGAAGGGCCCTCATACAGCGCAGGGCCGATGGGAGTAGTTTAATCCAGCCCAAGTGGAGCTCAAGAGCTTGGTCAGAGCAGCTTTTAGTGTAAGATTTGTCCTTTCTACTTTTCCTGAGGACTGGGGTTGATAAGTAGCTGCGTGACCTGGGATGTGAATTCGGGGCCATTGTCTGACTGGAGAGAGCCAGGGACCCCAAAATAGCGAATAATCTCCTCAAGTGGGATGATGGAAACTTAGTGCCCGTTTGTTAGTAGTAAGGAAGGCCTCGACCCACCCAGAAAAGGTATCTACCAGTACCAAGAGCTATTGACAGTGCCGTACTCTGGTCATATGGGTGAAGTCCACCTGCCAGTCAGAGGCCAGCAGGTGTCCTCGGGCCTGATGGGAGGGGAAGGGTAGAGGATGGAGGTTAGACTTTGGGTTTGCTCTTTGACATACAGAACAAGAAGAGGTGGGTTGTTGAAGATGTTTGGTATCTTCTGGTGAAAGAGGAAGAGAATGCTTGATAAACGATCATAAGGAGGAAATGTTGGGATGAAACTAATGGTGGGGCCGACACTGTGGCACAGTAGGTTAATTCTCCGCCTGCAGAGCCAGCATCTCATATGGGCATGGGGTTCTAGTCCCGGCTGCTCCTCTTCTGATCCAGCTCTCTGCTATGGCCCAGGAAAGCAGTAGAAGATGGCCCAAGTCCTTGGGCCCCTGCACCCATGTGGGAGACCTGGAAGAATCACCTGGCTCCTGACTTTGGATCAGTGCAGCTCCGGCCGTTGTGGCCATTTGGGGGAGTGAACCAAACCTCTCACTGTCAGTAACTCTCTCTCTCAAATAAAATAAATAAAATCTTAAAAAAAAAAAAAAAAAGAAGAAACAAATGGTGGAGATAGGATAAGATGGCCTAAGTGGAGGGCTGTTGGAATTGTTGGTCTTGAGGGTGGTTTATTAGTATAGCAGGTGGAGCGGAGGACGGGCTGCAGGAAAAGGCAGACAGTGTCACCTGACAGGCTGCCTGTCTGCCCTCTTATCTGATGACAGAGCTGTCAGTCTGACGAGCCTTACAGTGGACAAGTCCGATTTGTGTTGGGAAAGAGGGGTTATGAAAGTAACATTGGAGATGTCTGTCCCTTTAGTGGTAAGAAGGCCTCTATCTTTCCAAATCGCCAAGTGGTATAGGAAGATATGGAAGGCGTATTTCGAGGTAGTATAGACAGGGATAGTTTTATTTTTAGCCAGCATAAAGGCATGAGTTAGAATACAGAGCTCAGCCTATTCAGTTTTGAATGTGAGGCCTTAAAGAAAGATTAAAAACAAGTCCTCACCTCTCACCCCCAGACCGCTCGTGGCTGTTGGGCACACTGAAAACTAAGCAGATCAGGACACCTATGCATTTATTCATAGGCGTTTTGAACAAATGGGACATTCCGATCCAAGTTGGTAGTGGGTAGAGCACTGCATTTTTTTGTTCTTGAGTAATAAGGTATATTCAGAACTAAATAACAAATACACAAACATATATGTTGCTTTATCTTGGACTTTTAATCCTTGTTCTTCTCAGTGATGGTGATTTATAATATCACTTATTTATGTATTTATTTCATAAGAATGTTAATGTAGTTTTTGAAGTTGTCTGGGGCCAGTAAAGCTGCCACAGTCCGTGTTCCTATCCAGTTGCCAGTTCCTATCCAGCTGCCTGCAAGAACAGTGGAGGATGGCCCAGGTGTTTGGGCCCCTGTCACCCAAATGGGAGACTGAGACCCGGATGGAGCTCCTGGCTCCTGGGTTTGGCCTGGCCCAGTGCTGGCTGATGTGGCCACTGAAGAATGAAGAAGCAAATGGAAAAATCTCTCTCTCCATCCTCCCTCTTGCTCCATAGCTCTGATTTCCAAACATAAATCAATAATTTTTTTAAAAAAAAAGCTGTCTGGAACATTCTTTAGACTTGTTTATAAATTTTTATTGCTATGATATGATATCATTTCTGAAATTTTTAAAATGTAGTTTTTCTCCACTTTTAGACTTCTTTATGCAAAATTCAATTATGCTTTGTGGAAAAAATTGCTTCCACTTTCAGATCTTGGTAGTGAACTTCCTAGCAATGATGGTGATGGTCCTAACAGAAGCTTTCAGTTTGGTCCAAGTGTTTGATGGGGTTAGGGGTTCAGCCACAGCACTAAGACTCTCCCAAGAGCAGAGGAGTAAAGAAACCTATACCGGAAAACTTGAAGACCATCATGTTAAGCCCTGCCGTTATTTACAACTGCAGAATGGAAATAAATAGGGTGAATGGCAAACATGCTAACACCCACAACCCAGGTCTCTGTGGTTCCTGTGCGATGTGTACGCTCGTGTGCGGGAGGCAAAGCAGGCGGGAGCAGAGAGCAGGGAGAGAGATTCTCCCATTCAGCTAAGTTTACTGAGTGCCTGCCTCTTATGGCCCCAGATACAGCAATAAACAATATGGATTGTTACATACACATCTTCAGCTTCATAAATGAGCAATTCTATCAAAAAAGATAAATACATTTGTAGCTAGTAAAACATAGGGGACATACCTACGATGTTCTAAGCAGTAAGTAAATAAAGTGTTTAGACAGAGAAGAGGCAAGGGTCCGGGGGCACAGATGTCCGAGAGAAGCTAAAGACTAAGAAGTCACAGATACAGGGGTCAGGAGGCCTTTCCAGACACACATTGGGTACACTCTTAAGTTCTCTACTTAAGAAAAAAATGTAGAAACCATAGCTGTCGGTGGACTAATTGATGAGTGACATCAGGGGCCAGCTACCGTGTCTTGGCTATGATTCAGCCAAGAGACATCAGGTAAGTGGAAACCACACGCACTGGATTCGGGTGGTCCTGCCAACCCACCTGCTCACTGAACCAACTCGTTCATCTTTTCTCACTTGCTTCTTGCAGTGTTTTTAAGGGAAGCGACGCTGTGCTCTGACCATCTCACTACAGTCTGTGAGCCCACCTGTGATGTATCCTCCAGGGCAGTGTCCAGAACTCCCTACGTCGAGGCCAGCAGGGCACCCAGGAATCTCTCACATGACACCAGCAAGGACCCTCCAGCATAACAAAAATAGGGGAGCGTCCCCTTTAGGGCCGTGACCTGCAGGAAGTGAGGAAAATGGTGGAAGGACATTCCTGTCCTGGGAGTGAGAGCAAAGGCCCCAGGGGCTCTGGGCTCTGCAGGGCAAAGCTGACTGTGACAGCCGCTGCCTTGGCTCACATCCTACGGATACAAAGCTTTAGGAAGAGATAAGCTAACTGGAGCATTAAGGCCCTCTGCTCACGCCCCTGTTCATAGGGAGCAGCAGTTGAGAGATCCAGCCAGACAAACAGGGCTAAAGTCAGGTACCTCTCAGGTTCTTTTTTTTTTTTTTTTTTAAGATTTATTTATTTACTTGAGAAGTAAAGTTATAGACACCGAGAGAGACAGATGTCTTCCATCTGCTGTTTCACTCCTCAAATGGCCACAACAGCTGGAGCTGAGCAGGTTTGAAGACAGGCACCAGGAGCCAGGAGCTTCTTCAGGGTCTCCCACATGGGTGCAGGAGCCCAGGAACTTGGGCCATCTTCTACTGCTTTCTCGGGCCATAGCAGAGAGCTGGATCAGAAGAGGAGCAGTCAGCTAGTGACCGTATGGGGTGCTGGTGCTGCGAGCAGCTTAGCCCACTATGCCACAGCGCTGGCCCCGCTCAGGGACTTTTCCTCGGAAGCTGACTGTTGGGACTGCAGCTACTTATGGAGACCACCTAGGATGCCTGGAAGCCTTCTAGCTGCTCCCAGCACTGAGGCATACTGTGTGGCTTGTACAGTAAAAGTAGTTAGTGCCAGTGCTGTCAAAGGACAGTGCCAGCCCTTAGAGAACATCCTGAAAATTAACTCAGTTGCTTTGTGACTGGGAGTTTTGGGGAAGAACCAGGAAGCTAGATGTCCTGTGAACTGTCTCATGTCATGCATAACCGGCAAGTGTCTCAAAGCCAATCTGAAGGTGAAAAATCTCATTATCTGAGCCTGGAACCCAACTCCTTTTACATATAAGCATGTGCAGTTCAATATGCAATGAATTTTCCAGGATGTAATCACTTTAGAATTTAACAGATAATGTTTTCTTCCGTTCCAGTGTCACTCAAGGATTATTAGCCTTAAAGAGAAGGCACATCACAGAGAGTGATTCCCTTTGTGCCATTTAGGTCACTGGAGTCCATCGGTTTGGTCTTTGTTGCACTTAGAGTGAGTCCACTTAGTGGACTACTTGCCTACGTTTTCTAGTGAAGATCCAAGCATTTACATGTTGAGATCATCTCCTTCGTTATTAAAATAACTCTCTTTTACTTAGCTTTTATATTACAGACGTTGTTTCATGGTGATTTTTTTAAAAAAGTTATTGTTACTGGGGCTGGCGCTGGTGGCGTGGCAGGTAAAGCCACTGCCTGCAGTGCCGGCTTCCCTTATGGGCACTGCTTCAAGTCCTGGCTTCTGCACTTCTGCTCCAGCTCTCTGCTGTGGCCTGGGAAAGCAGTAGAGGATGGCCCAAGTCCTTGGACCCCTGAACCCATGTGGGAGACCCAGAAGATGCTCCTGGCTCCTGGCTTCGGATTGGCACAGCTCTAGCTGTTGCAGCCATCTGGGGAGTGAACCAGAGGATGGAAGACTTCTCTCTTTCTCTCCGCCTCTGCTTCTCTGTAACTTTGCCTTTCAAATAAATAAATAAACCTTAAAAATAAAAGGTTATTGCTACCTAAGAATTTTGTTTCGGGTTAGAAAAGAGTCCACAAATAAATGTGACACAAAAAGGGAACATGAGGGCTGACAGGTGTGAGAACCACGTTTTCATAAATTCTCACCTGTAACCTCTGATCAGTAAGTGCATAAGCACTGCCCCACAGGGAGTCAGCAGACAGATCCCAGCCCCCAGGGATGCACCACTTCCAGGCCACAGCCTCTGCCCTTGGCCTTGGGATTTCAAGGCTCTCTCTCAATTCACGTTTTGGCTTTTTTTGTTCCCTCTGGCTTTTCCCAGTTTCTCTGTGCTTCTCTGGAGTGAAGCCACAGAACTTCGGCTGAGACTCATTTCATTCTTCCTTGTATTAGTGAAGATTCTCACACAATGCAGAGTGGGGTTCTCCTCACGGAATCCTTCCCCTCCCCCCATGTCCTAGCATTGTTTTTTGCATTTTCAGATCCTCAATAAGCCCCTGTTTCGTGGAATTCTTCACATTCACTAGCCCTCTAAAAATACTTCTCTGTGTGTCTAACTCTGTAGGAGCTCATAGAAATCTTTGATCGTTATCCAAATCTGGAAAGATCTCTTTCTAAGGCTGACAGTCTGCTTCATGGCGGGTTTCTGTATCATACATCTGCTTCCCCTCATGCTTCCCAGCAGGCACCACCTTCGTGGCCGGGGGACAGTTACCAGCAAAGGTGAGTCTGGGACACAAACGTGACAAAGTATTGGGAAGTGGTAAGTAGGTCATCTGTGGAAGTCACTTGAATTTGGGGAGGTTTGGGTACTTATGGACGATGAGGTTCTGGTGTTTCCCACATCTAGTAATCGGAAATGCAGTCCAGATAAACTGCGATTCACGTTACCTGAGTGTATCCCATGCGATGTCACAGCTGCAGAGCGGCAGAAGGCCAGGAATCTAGAAAGGAGTGAAGAAGAATTGAGCTTTGTCTGTTTCTCTCAGTCTGTGGAAAGTGCCCTGGTTCCAATGAGGAAAACAAAATTTCCTAGGCCAGACAAAAAGCCATTTATTCATGTGACATGGCTGGGGGAATAACCATCATCGAGGATCAGATTCGCACCTCAGTTTCTATGTTCTATTCTGCCCCTTTCTTCCCCATTGTGTTTTATGGGGAAAAAAAAGAAAGAAAAAGAAAGACCATGTGAGTCTTTGACATTACCAGGCAAGCATTTCAGAGTAAATAAAGTGACTTGCTGGCTTGGAATCCTCAAATCAGTTTCCCAAGGCTGATCAGCAATGGCACAAACTGATCAAGAGCATCTCACAACAGAGGGTTTGACGACTGTTTTCTCAAGGCCTGTTCAGCAGAGCTGTTGGCTTTCTGCATTTTAGGCACTTGAAACTGGTGTGTGAACTTTGCACACAGTGGCAACAATGTCCTTCTGCTGCTCCACATTTCACACACAGATTTTACTCTCCCACTCCCCTTAATTCTTCTAGACATGCACTTTGCTGCCAGATTGCAAATTATTGAGAGTCCCCCATTTCACACACAGATTTTACTCTCCCACTCCCCTTAATTCTTCTAGACATGCACTTTGCTGCCAGATTGCAAATTATTGAGAGTCCGATAGCCAAAACTCACAAATAGTTGACATAAAGGCATATTCTCTGTGTGGAGGCGGTAATTTCTTTCTGGATAGGCAGAGAAACACACACACACACACACACACACACACACAGAGAGAGAGAGAGAGAGAGATATCTTCCATTCACTCGCTCACGCTCCAGATGCACATGATGACTGGAACTGGCAGAAGCCTGGAACCAGAACCCAATCCAAGTGCGCGTGTGATTGGCAAGAACCCAACTACTTGAGCCACCAGTGCTGCCTCCCAGGGTCTGTAGTACAGGAAGCTGCAGTCAGGAGCAAAAGCAGGGACTCCAGCCAGGCGCTCCCACGTGGCACAAGGGAACCCTAACTGCTGCCTTAACCCCCAGGCCACGCCTCCATGGTCAGTTTAATGGTCTCAGTCTTTTTGTCATCCTTCTCTCAAAAAGAAATCAGTATCTAGGACAAATGGGATGATCCTTGGGACTTACAGAAGGGTTCTTTCTGTTTTCTGGTACAGCATTGGATACTTAGGGGAATACTTGCAATACAACTTAAAGTGTAAAGCAAAGTGTACCCAAAACACCCATGACCAGTCTAACCCCCAAAAGAGAATGTTAGCAATAACTTGAATTTACCTCTGTGCTTTTGCTCACTATTTTCTCCACCTTTATCACCAAAATAGGCACTAATATATTTTTTAAAAGTTTCTTTCTATGAAAATGTCTCTTAAAGACTTGTATGTTCACTTAAATGATGCCTAATTGGTTCTATCTCCTGAGCTTCACGAAATGGTATCATATGTAAACCTTCTGAGACCTGTTCCTGGAATTCAACCAAGGCCAGCACATATCAATCATTTATCTGCAGCATCATGTTCCATCATCTAAACCTATATTAATAAATATACTTATTATTCTTACCAGGAATATGTGTTGATTTTGGGGTTCTGTTACTAAGAGTAGGGGAGGACATCTGGCACGCAACTTGGAAAATCTGCACCCTGTGTTGGCGTGGCTGGGGTCTGGCCCTGCCTCCCCTGTGCATCCGTTTCCTGCTAACGTTCATCCTAGGAAGCTAGGGTGATTGCTTAAGTACTGGGGTTCCTGCCGCCCACTTCAGACCTGGGACAGCTGGACTGAGTTCCTGGCCCCCAGACATTTGGGAAGACAATCAGCAGATGGGAGCCTACTCACACATAGATAAGATAAAGGTATCCCGCTCTTGAAAAACTCATGGGAAATGATATTAAAAAACTTGATTTGGTGCAAAAAAGTTGAGTCCATGCATACAAAGGAGTCCTCAAAACATCTTGGAGGGGGCCAGCGCTGTGGTAAAGAGGCCTGCGGGGCCGGCATCCTGGGAAAGCAGCGGAGGATGGCCCGAGGCCTTGGGCCCCTGCACCCGCGTGGGCGCCTGGAACAAGCTCCTGGCTCGGATCAGCGCAGCTCCGGCCGTTGCAGCCAACTGCGGACTGAACCAGCGGATGGAAGACCTCTAAATAAGTTTTTTTTAAAAGATTTACTTATTTCAGAGTTACAGAGAGAGGAAAGGCAGAGTCTAACATCCGCGGATTTCGCTCCCCAGTGGAGCCAGGAGCCTCTTCCGGGTCTCCCACGCGGCTGCAGGGTCCAGGGACTCGGGCCATCCTCTACGGCTCCCCCAGGCCACAGCAGAGCGGGACGGGAAGTGGAGCAGCCGGGACTCGAACCAGCACCGCAGCGCCAGCCCAATTAGATAAAAAAATCCGTGGAAAGCGCACGTTAGGAAAACACGCATAACTTCCATAGATGTCCGCACCTACACAACCTCTCCCTTTCCTTTCCACAGCGGCTTAGACACCTCCGACGCCGACTCCCGAGGAGACGCGGACAAGCGCGCCCTCCCAAAGGCGAGCCGGGCCGGCTGCGGCCTCAGCGCGGGCGGCGGGCGCTGCCGGAGCAGACGCTCCACCTCCGCTTTTCTCCGTAAGTGTCTCCCAAGCAGACAGGAAGTGCAAGCGACACGGAGGACTGGAGCGCACCTTACCGGGTACCGAGGCTAACGCCGTGGGTAGGCGCGGCTCCCAGCTGCGGAGAACGGGCGACACCTCAGAAGCCGCGCGGCCTTCAAACTGCGCGCGCAGCGCCGCGATTGGCTACCCACAAGCCTCCTGATTGGCCGGCGGGAGCGCCCCTGTGATTGACTTGCCCACCGACCACTCATAGTCTGAAGAACAGAAGGCGGAACTGACAGCACCGCCCAGGGGAGGAAAGGCCAGTGGGGCAGAACCTGCGGCATTCAGAACACCGGGACACACCCCAGAGTGCGGACAGTGTCAGTTCTCTCGCGAAACCGTGGGTGGCTCTGAAAAGAGCCTTTGGGTCCGCCACGAGTCGATGACGAGTCTACTTGGAGCTGGTGTACTTGGTGACGGCCTTGGTGCCCTCGGACACGGCGTGCTTGGCCAGCTCGCCAGGCAGCAGCAGGCGCACGGCCGTCTGGATCTCGCGCGACGTGATGGTCGAGCGCTTGTTGTAGTGCGCCAGGCGCGACGCCTCGCCGGCGATGCGCTCGAAGATGTCGTTGACGAACGAGTTCATGATGCCCATGGCCTTGGACGAGATGCCGGTGTCGGGGTGCACCTGCTTGAGCACCTTGTACACGTAGACCGAGTAGCTCTCCTTGCGGCTGCGCTTGCGCTTCTTGCCGTCCTTCTTCTGCGCCTTGGTCACCGCCTTCTTGGAGCCCTTCTTCGGGGCCGGCGCAGACTTCGCGGGCTCGGGCATGCTGCAAACCTCTGAGTCTTCTAGCGCGAAGAAACCAAGTGTGGGCCAGCGCACGCACCTCGACTATTTGTTTGGTGCGGATGCAAATGAGGGGTTGCAGCGATTCGGGTTTTCATTGGCTCGTTTAGTGTCTTCCTCTCTGATAGGCTAGCTTTGATCCTGCACTCTGATTGGTTCCTTTTGCATCTCCCGCCTCCGGGACGATGGCCTGTGAACTCGTTACGTTTTACGGAAATTGGAAGCGGGCTTGGCTTTACTGCTGCTTTCTGATTGGCTGCAGCTTGCATCCGGCCACTGGCATAGGCTGCTTCAGGAAACCACAGCAGGGTATAAGTAGCTGGTAGCGGGTCCGCTGTTCCACGTTGCTGAGACTTGATTTGGCAGCTGATCATGTCTGGACGCGGCAAGCAGGGCGGCAAGGCGCGCGCCAAGGCCAAGACGCGCTCGTCGCGGGCCGGGCTGCAGTTCCCCGTGGGCCGCGTGCACCGGCTGCTGCGCAAGGGCAACTACGCCGAGCGCGTGGGCGCCGGCGCGCCCGTGTACCTGGCGGCCGTGCTCGAGTACCTCACGGCCGAGATCCTGGAGCTGGCGGGCAACGCGGCGCGCGACAACAAGAAGACGCGCATCATCCCGCGCCACCTGCAGCTGGCCATCCGCAACGACGAGGAGCTCAACAAGCTGCTGGGCAAGGTCACCATCGCGCAGGGCGGCGTGCTGCCCAACATCCAGGCCGTGCTGCTGCCCAAGAAGACCGAGAGCCACCACAAGGCCAAGGGCAAGTGAGCGCGCGCCGCCCGCCCCGGCCCGGCCCGGCCCGCACCAAAGGCTCTTTTCAGAGCCACCACGGCGTCCACGAAAGGACTGAGCACTCGGTCACAATGCTGTGTATATGAGTACTTGTCTATTAAGCACGAAGACCGGCTCTTGTGTCCGCTGGTCACTCACGGCCACGACGGCGGTACCTGAGCCGATGCAATGTCAGGGCTCCCGGTCTCCCACGAGGGTGCAGGGGCCAATCACTTGGTCAGCTTCCCCGCCTTCCCAGGTGTGTTAGCAGGGGCTGAATTTGGCACAGGACCCCGGATGAGCCAGCACTCGATGTTGAATGCTGGTGTGTGCAGTCTGGGCCTGCTGTGCCGCAAGGCCGGCCCCTGCTCCATCTGATTGACATCTGAAATGACCTAATCCGGTAAGTAACAGTTGCTATTTAAATGGAGATCAAAGCAACATTTTACTACAGTGACTTAAGCTGGTAATTGCAACTAGAAACTTTAGAACATCTAAAGTGGCAGATTTAAGAAAGTGTTTAAACATTCTTTCTAGTGTTAGAACTAGTTTCTCTGCACAGATATTGGACAGATATAAAAGTGCCTAATACTGAAATCCCTTGCTAATCACTTTGTAAAAGACAAGCACTTGGGCCATCTTCCATTGCCTTCCCAGGCCACAGCAGAGAGCTGGATCGGAAGTGGAGCAGCCAGGACTGGAACTGGCTCCCATATGTGATGCCAGTGCCACCAGTGCCCCCATATTCATTATCTTATCCCCTAACTGACAAAGTCCCTCAAGGGAGTGGAGATGGGATTTTTTTTGGCGGGGGGTTTCCTTATTTTGCTTTCTCTCGGGTTTTGTTTCATAACTTTTATATTTTCCAGACTTTTCTCTATATGCTTGCTGTTTCGATTGTGTAAAAATCTCAGCTTTGGGACGGGCATTGTGGCATAGCAGGTGAAGCCGACGCCTGCAATGCCAGCATCCCATATGAACTCTGGTTGGAGTCCTGGCTGCTCTACTTCCAATCCAGCTCTGCTATGGCCTGAGAAGACAGTGGAAGATGGCCCAAGTCCTGGTCTCCCACATGGGAAGAAACTCCTGGCTCCTGGCTTTTGATAGGCGCAGCTCTGGCCATTGCGGCCATCTGGGGAGTGAACCAGTGGATGGAAGACCTCTCTCTCTCTCTCTGCCTCTGCCTCTGCCTCTCTGTAACTCTTTCAAATAAATAAATAAATTTTTTTAAATCAGGCAAACCTTTATCTTTCACAATATTATTATTGACACTAACCGAGAATGAGGTAATTTTTTGTTAGTCTTGGTTTATTTTTAATTGATTTGACAGCCAGATTGACAGAGAGAAGAGGAGGGAGTGATCCTGCTGGTTCACTCCTCAAATGCCCACAAAAGCCAGGTCTCGGCCAGTCTGAAGCCCAGAGCAGGAAATCAGATTGGAAACGGTGCAGCCAGGGTGTTGGTGTCACAAGTGGCAACTTAGCCTGCTAGGCCACAACTCTGGCCACAGAATAAATGTTTCTTGTATTATGTGAGAGAGAGTATTTACTTCTTACAGAGAAATGTGATAAAAACGCACTCCATTTTTAAGTATCATCCTCAGAGTATGTGTGTTTATAAACATGAAGAACAGAATACAGTTGCAAGAGATATTCACGAGCAGCCATTTAGATGATACTGACAACAAAATGTGAGATTCTACATGCACTTGGGATACCAGTTCCAGTAATGTACTGGCGATACTCATGCAGCGCCCTGTGTCCTCTGCCCAAGAAACAAAGGCCATGTCTACTTGGGAAGTTTAGGGGAGCAACGGGGTGAACACACACATTTTTCTCCACAACACTGGAATAGATGTCTCTCACTGGCCCATCTGTGGGCCTCCGTGCCCAAACCTGGACTCTGGTCTCAGAACCAAGCCTTCAGTGAAGAAGGTGGCTGTGGTCATGCGGAAGGTAAAGCATGTGAGGTTTGTTCCATGGCCCCAAATACTGTGGGGCACCCGCTTGCATCCTCATCCTGAGTGTTAACTGACCCCCCCTCCCCCCAGCCTCACCGATGTATTGAAGTTGGTTTATCAGCCATGCTTGCCCAGTGTGTTTGCTAAAACACTGAAGCTGGACTTTTTGAAAAAACACTTTGGTGTACAGTTTGGTGATTCAAGTTCAAAATTGATGTCTCCTTTATTTGCCATCTGGTGGAAGCTGGCAGCAGGAGAGCAGGCACAGAAAAATGACCAGATGGTGCAGCAGGAAGTAGACAGCACACGCTCTGCTGCCCGCCACGGACTCTCATATCATGGTCAGAACACAGGGCTCGTCCCTCCCAGCCTAATCCAGTCCACTTCCCAAAAGCCCCACCTTCAGACACCATAATTGGATCAGGCACCCAGCCTACTCCATAAGCCATTAGCTTTAGTCTGTTATTCACATAAGCCTTTGGGATTCCGACATCTGCCCGAGTTTGGGAAGCCAGATCTGTGTAGTCTGTAAGACCTGGCATATATTTGCCTTCCATGCACATGAGTAAATTTTTAAAGAAACAGCCTCCCCCCCCCCCACACACACACACTGGTTCACTCCCCAGATGCCTACAAACAGCCAAGGCTGGGCCTTCTCAAAGCCAGGAGCCGGGGACTCATCCCTGTCTCCCACATGGGTGAGTGAACCCATTACCTGCTGCCTCTCAGCGAACACACCACCGGGAAGGTGGAACTGGTTGAAGAGGGAGAACTAAAACCCGGGCACTCAGACACGGAATGTCGACCGACTCCCAGCCCATCCCCCGCATTTTCACTGGATCTGGATCTCTGGTTGCTGTGGGAGGGTCTGCCGGGTAGTGAATACTGGGGCCTCAAGGTGACTTCTCCCAGGACAGTGGGCTACAAGAGGGGTAGCAGGGGAATCGTCAATGAGGCGGAAGCCAGCCAGGAGTCAGAGTGGGAATGGCAAACAGGTAGGGAGACCCCTCCGGTACCGTGGGAGGTGTTCTCAGTGCAGGTGGGAAACCGCTCGCCCGAGCCAGGAAGCCAGTGTGATGACCAAAGCGCCCTAAAGAATTCCGGTGTTGAGTCCGGAGAAAAGCAGGCCCGGGCGCTAAGGCCACGCAGAAAGGCCGGGCGCCCCCTACAGGCCCCAGGACAGAACTTTCTCCCTGCTCCGTAAGCCACAACCGAGTGGGAGGACTGGGACGAGCTAACACACGGGCCGGCGCTGCGCAGCGGGAGAAGTGCAAGGCAGACCGTACCCCGCAGCGCAGGGCAGACCCGACACCGCTGCGCAAGGCTGACCCAACAACGCGCCCACCCCTCCCCGAAGCGCGAGACCAGCGCCGCCCACCTCCCTCCCGGACCAGCGCGAGCTCCTTAGCCGAGGCCGTGGGGGCCCTGAGAAGGGCCTTTGGGTGGGGTCTGGGGCCGCGGGGCAGCTCAGCCGCCGAAGCCGTAGAGCGTGCGTCCCTGGCGCTTGAGCGCGTAGACCACGTCCATGGCCGTGACCGTCTTGCGCTTGGCGTGCTCCGTGTAGGTGACGGCGTCGCGGATGACGTTCTCGAGGAAGACCTTGAGCACGCCGCGGGTCTCCTCGTAGATGAGCCCCGAGATGCGCTTGACGCCGCCGCGCCGGGCCAGGCGGCGGATAGCGGGCTTGGTGATGCCCTGGATGTTGTCGCGCAACACCTTGCGGTGGCGCTTGGCGCCGCCCTTGCCCAGGCCCTTCCCGCCCTTGCCGCGCCCGGACATGTCCGCAGAGGCCGAGAGACCGCGCGCTCTGCGGCGGCCGGCCCGCGCCGCGCCTTTCTGCGCCCTTGGCGGACCGGAGAGAGGACGCGGAGCTCGGAGGGGCGGGGCCGTGGAGAGTCGCAGGGCCGACCGGAGCGGGCTCCGGGCAGACAGCGGCACCGACCTCGCTGTAAGGGTTCTCGTTATCCGACGTTTTCCGGAATGTCTGCTTTTGCTCCTGACGGCGAGTTTTCCGAAATTCAGTTTTCACCAGCCGTGTCCTGAGCGGTTCGCTCATGGGCCAGGTCCCGCCAGCGTTCATCTTCACCTTTAGGACACATTTATTTCTCCCCTATCTTTGGGATTTTTGGATATTTGATCAACAGTTGCATCTTCCTCCTGAGTTCCATTATATTCTCAGCCAGCAGTAACTTTCTTCTATGAGTTGGCCGTCGCTGGGTGTCAGCGATGTTTAAAGTCTGTACATCATCACCAGGATTTACTTTTCATGTGGACGATTGAGTCTTTGGTTATAAGATCATCACCCAGCCATATCTTGATTTCTTTCCAAGTGATAAAGTATTGTCTTTATTTCTTTACTAGGAACAATCTTTGCCCTTCCAGCAAAAGATGATTTAGGTATTTTGAGTTTAAGCAGAAGAAGGGAAATCCCTTTGGGACCTTGAGTATAACTAAAAAATTCATTAGTGAATTGGGGGAGACAATGACATTGCATGGGCAGATATCCTTTCCTTTCCATCTTAAGGGCCACAACCACACTGATAAAAACATACCAAGGGGAATTAGGTAATGCAGCAGGCTTAGCAAAATGAAGACAGGAACTTTCTATGCTCAGCTTCGGTAAAGCACCGACAATCGTGTGGAAATGTAATGGGACAAAAAGGGCCTGACTTAATAGAAGAAAGAAGAAAACCCAGCGAGTCTGGTCTGTCGGGATTCTGACTCTTCGTGGCCTCCTGGTGTGGAATTCCTTCTTCCTGAGAATGGGGGAGGGGGACCATTGTGGGATGAATGTCTTAGATCTATTCAGACAGGTAGGGTTGAGAATGTCAAGGCCAAGTCTTACATGGATTTGGGGAAGGAGTGATATCTCCAGGTTTTATTGCTGTCTTTGAGGGGGAAAGGATTCTGGGTGCTCTCTGACAGGCCTTGGGGAGGAGGCGTTCTGGTCTGCAGCACTGCCTGTGGGGAACAAGGATCAAGACAGGAAGAGTTCAGCTGCTTCCCAGCCCTTCCCAGCTCAAGTTCAAGCACACGGCACGCCAAAACCCCATACTCTCATTTCCTGAGCCCCAGTGTCTTGAAGAGACGGGCTTCTTCGGCTCTGTATGCCATCTTCGTGGGGATCGGGCATTCTACCCCGAAATACGGGGTGTGGCATACTGAATAGTTTGGGCCAAATTTTAGAAGGGCAGGAAAGACGCTTGCAGCCTCTGTGCCTTGTTTCCCGAAGCAGGTCTTAACCTCACGTGAGAGGTGCCCTCTGTGTGCGCAGGGCAGACAGCAGCGGAGGAGAGCTGAGGGGAATGGGTGTGAGCAGGCCTTGCTGTCATGTGCACTTCAGGACTTAGCGCACACTCTGTCCTGTCACGTCGCCCCGCGACTTTTCCTCAGAGCTGGCGTCGGCTCTCAGGTGTCGCCACCTCCTCAAGCCTTCATTTCCTCGTGAGCAATCCCGTTCATGGAAAATGGCTGTTGCATAGACCTGTCTGCATGTCTGTGGATAGTCTGAGTTTTGAAACAGAGGCCCCCTTGAGGAACTCTGAAGGAGGGAGGAAAATATATTTTTCCTCCTCCACAGTCTGTATCTGAAATCATTTTCAGAAAAAAGGAGTTCTCCATGGCAATATATTTACCCGTTTTATTCACATTTTTAATGTACTCTATTCACATTTTTTTCTGTTTGCTTTTCTACCAATAATGAAGTTCCCTACCCCACCCCATCTCTCCATGCTCTTAGAAATTTCAATACTATTACTAAAGTTCAATACCATCACTAAAGCGATTACTGGGGCTCAGAGTAAGATACCCCCAGGTGTGGTGCTCCGCGTGCCTCAGTGCTCTGAACTAAAGAACCCCCGGGGGCCCTCCCGCTGCCCTCCTGTCTCCGGTCACGTTCTCCCCCGAAGCACAGACAGCTTCCCCTGCAGCTCCCTCATCTGCCTTGAGACCAGGTTCTCCGGAAGGAATCAATGGTTGGCAACCCATTGCATCTCCTGGGAAGACTGCGTCACAGAGGCCAAAGGTTCGCACCACAGACTGTCAGACTGTCACCCATGCTTTTTTTTTTTTTTTTTTTTTGACAGGCAGAGTGGATAGTGTGAGAGAGAGAGAAAGGTCTTCGTTTTGCCGTTGGTTCTCCCTCCAATGGCCGCCGTGGCCAGCGCGCTGCGGCCGGTGCACCGCGCTGATCCGAAGGCAGGAGCCAGGTGCTTCTCCTGGTCTCCCATGGGGTGCAGGGCCCAAGCACTTGGGCCATCCTCCACTGCACTCCCTGGCCACAGCAGAGAGCTGGACAGGGAGAGGGGCAACCGGGACAGAATCCGGCGCCCCGACTGGGACTAGAACCCGGTGTGCCGGTGCTACAAGGCAGAGGATTAGCCTAGTGAGCCGCGGTGCCGGCCCACCCATGCTTCTTAGGGCTTGTCAGAGACATTTTTGCCTGAGAGACATTTTATCTGCAAACCAGGGCAACATTCATTCACTGCGCATTGTTTCCTGGCATACGCCAGGTTTCTTGAGTCTCAGAAAATTTAAACATGCATACATTTGCCTGCATAGTACACACACATATATAACACATTGTGTACGTGTGTGTACATATACTGCATTCTCTACCCTATCGCTCAATAGTGTGGCATTTGTCCGTGCTTCTTAGAATGGAAACTCCAGTACCAAGACAACCAGCTTCCAAAAAGTCCCGAGTCCCTCTGTGGAATTTTACCAAAGAACCCCTGAGGTCAGTGTTGAAAATCAGCCAATCAGGAATGAGTACTCTTCTGCAACTTTGCATCCTTTATCAGCATAGCGGACCAAAGTGGTAACCTAGGTGGCAACTGTCTCTAGGTAGGATGGCGTTTTGTTTCCTTTGTCTCTTCTGGGCCGTTCTTCTGGTTTGCACTAAAGGTGAGGCTCAGTTTCAGAACCTGGTGAGGTCTAGTGGACAGTACTAAGGCTATAATCCAAGGTGTCACAACTTGCCATGCTCTGGGGTCATTCTGGCAAGCTAAGGAGCTTCAGGATGCACAGGGAACCCTGGAGCCCTCTGCTGAGAAGTGTGGCAGCGGGCCTGGGGAGGCCCATTGCAGCTGCTGACCATGGTGGTGCCAGCTGAGGTCTGGTGTTTTGCATCAGGACTGAATTGCAAGGCCCCAGTTGGCCGTCAGAATAAGTACGAGGCAGTTCCTGCCCATGTGTTAAGACTTTGAGGGTGCAGGTCAGGTAAACAAGAGTTAGGGACCAAAGATCATTCTGTGAAGTCTGTGATGTCAGGGCTGGCATTATGGTGTGGCCAGTAAAGCTGTCATCTGCAGTGCCGGCATCCCATTCAGGTGCCGATTAGAGGCCTGACTGCTCCACTTCCGATCCAGCTCCCTGCTAATGTGCCTGGAAAAGCAGTAAAGATGGCCCAAGTCCTTGGGGCCCTGCACTCATGTGGGAGACCCAAAAGAAGCTCCTGGCTCCTGGCTTCGGCCTAGCCCAGCCTCCATCTCTTGCAGCCATTTGGAGAGTGAACCAGCACATGAAAGTTTAGTGTGTGTGTGTTGTGCTGAGCAAGTACAAATTTGATGGTCCTTTATGGAGGGCAGCCAAGAGTGGACTCATGCCCCAAAGAACTCTTGACCCTGAAGCTTAAAGCAACAGGGTTTATAAAGGCAAAAATCACAAGAGGGGAGGGGGGACACATGGTTGCTAGGATGGGGGGATACATGGTTACTAGAGTCAAGCTGATTTAAGGCCTATGCAAAACTAGTATCGGTTACAACCTTGACAATACACAAATTACAGTCGACATTAATCCAGGTGTAGCCTATCTGTTTTAAGCTTGAGCAATCTGCTAGGGAGATTTCTATGCTCTGCCAAGTGGGGCGCAGTGTACTGTTGCTGTATGAACTGTAGGACCCCAAAAGCGGTGTCCTTTTGTGACGACCCCAGAAACACAGACTCCAGACCAGACGATGCAAAAGGCAGGAGGCAAATTTTATTTCATTTGCGCAAATGGGCCCTCTTCTGCTGCAAGCACCGAGCAAGAGAGAGGAGCCCCGAATAATCATTTTACACAGTTTTTAAAGGGCAAAACCACAAAATTAACATACCATAGGGTGGCGTAAGTTTATTGGGCAACTACAAGGGGAGGAGGTCATCGAGGAGGAGGAGAAACGGGGGCTACGTGCCCTACGTGTCTAAGCTTGGATATGGGGAGGGGGTCCTTGAAGAGCAGAAAGGGGTGGCTACGTGCCCTACGTGCCTCACGGTTTCTTTGTTAAGCTTGAACAAGCACAGGGGAGGGGGCTTATGTGCGTACCAGGATGTTCTGTCGCCCTTATCTCTGGGTAGTAGCCCTTATCTCTGGGTAGTAGCTATCTGCTTTCTCTGTGAACTTAGTTTACTCCCCATTTCCCAGGACTGTTTTATTAAGGCCATTTTATGGCGACTCTCGGCCGCTCCTTTCAGAACGCTGTTATTGTCTGAGTTTTAGATCATAGTTTCAGACTAGAGTCTCACAGTGGGGGGTGCTTTCTCAAGATGGAGTCTCAGGGCCTCTAAAATGGACTCCCTAACTTCCGTGTGTGTGTGTCTCCTCCTAATTCTGCCTTTCAAATAATTCTTTAAGAAAATCTATATCTCCTGGAATAACCATTTTTTTTTCATAAAGTTCGTATTTTACATTCCTAGAGCTCAAGGAGCTGGGGAAGTGCCACCCCAACATCGGCCGTTTTGTCTTTCAGACCGAGGGAGGTGCTGCGCTTTGCTCCTCCGGGCTGTGCCCTTCGCTTCTCCCAGGGCTGCACTCCAGAAAGTTCTGTTCATGCCTGATTGGCAGGGCGGGGGTGGGGTGGGGTGGGGTGTGTGTGGGCGGGCGCACTGCCACGCTTCCCCTGTGAAGGGGTCTTTTCTCAGTAGTGTGTTTTCATCTTGGCTTTCTGCGCTTTGTCCTTCTCCTAAAGGGCTGATAGATGGAGGCTTCTCCCGTGAGAAGCTGCTTTGCGTGAGGCTCTCAGGGGAGGCTCCACTCCCACTGTGCTTCCTAACTGCCCCCCCCCGGGTCCCTGTGCCTCCACCTTTGCCCACCTGCTCTGTTTCCTTGTGGAACTTGCTGACTCTGCCTTCTTCATCTATAAAGTGGGACGAATAGCAGGGCCTATCACATAAAACCTCCCAGGTGATTAAATTCACGTCAGGAACCAAGATGAGTCGACTGCTGCAGACTTGAGAAGTGCTGAAGCCAGGGACTCTGGCAGAGAGACCGTATTTCACAAGGCAGTCACGTGGGGAGTCAGGAGTGGTGATGCTGGAAGCTGACTGCGAGGCAGAAATGTGGGGAAAGAGTTTCTGGATTGGGCAGGAGGGACCTCCCAAATTCTGACTGGAGGGGTGTGGAGTCAGGTCAGCATGATGCAACAGTGCTGCCAAACAACACCCCAATCTAGTCGGAGGTGTTGCTATACAGCCCCCAAATCTGGTCCGCTTGCCAGATGCGCAGAAAGCCCATCAGCTTTCTGGGGTGGGGGAAGAAGGTAGGTGTTTATTGCAAAGCACAGAGCAAGGAGCTGGGCAACTATGGCTTGATCCCAGGGCCCCCAAGGACCTAAGGGTGAAGGTTCGTATAGATCGAAATTGGGGCAGAGAGGTGCATGATCAGCTCATGTACAAGTTCTTGATTGGTCAGTGGAGCTCGTCACCTCCCTGTGGTCAGTGATGTCATGCTCTTTAGGTGATTTATGACGGCCAGGAGGCTCCAGTTAGCCTGGGGGTTACGTGAAGGTGGCAGCTGCTTTCTGCTGGGACCTGGAGTTCCCCTGCACAAACCACCCCAGGACAACACTGCCAGCAAGGTGCTCCTCGGTTGGAGAAGCACATGACATCTTGAGTCCAGTGCTTAGAACCTCGCAGGGCCAGCTGGATCCCTCTCAAGTCAGTGAATTCTTTTTGATAAAGGACAGGCAAGGACACCTTGGGCTACGGGGGACAGACAAGAGGCTGGGTCCTGCTTTCCTATTATAGGCGTTCAGTTTCAACAGTGAGGGAGCCCGGGACTAGAAGCAGGCCAGACTAACTCCACCTTCAACCTCTAATTCCATCTCACAGTTCCCTGCCAGCAAGTACACATAGAACAGGACAGGATGCAAGTCTGGTTGTGACAATATTTGCCAACGGCTGTAAGGTTCAGGGTTCAACAAAACCAAGCTAGAAGAAATTCCATTCCCTGCTTTCACAGGAGCCAACGTGCGGCCACTGTTTGTTCTTTGGAGATGGCACGGTGACGACATACGGATAAATATCCCAGACTGCGCACTTCCGCTGCTCGGTCAGTTTTCACCACTGCTCCATTCCCGTCCCGGACAGCAACCCAGATTCATCTCACCAGATTCTTTTCACCACTGCTCTGTTCCCATCCCGGACAGCAACCCAGATTCCTCTCTCCAGATTCCCCAGAGCAATGGTGTTTTCAGTAGCACAGGGGAACTTGCAGGAAGAGAATGCGGAGACAAGCTGTTCTTTACTTGGGGGTGTGTGGGAAATCTGATAAAGCAGTTAGTTGGATCCCAGAACAGAGCAATCCTATAGAATTCATGTAAGAGTTTGAATACAGCCTATCTCTTCATAAGCCCTCAACAAACGTTACGTGGTTTCATGACCATCCCTGGCTTGCTGGATTGATCCAGCAGTTTGTGTAACCCACTGATTTAGACTAAATACGTATGAACAAACAAGGAAGTGTGGTTGGATGCAAAAAGTGCATCTCGAGGTTCGCCTTAAGAACAAAGTTAAAACAAAAATTCCACACAAAGAGGCCTCTGCAATGAAAGGGTCCCATGGAGCTGTCAGAGATGCTCCCAGAACGAAGGACTGGTCCTGAGACAAATTTCCTAAACTACCAGCGGCATGACAGAGAGCATTTGAAAAAATGGGCACTGAGTTTTCAAAAAGTCAGAAGGATGGAACAAAGACTTAAGCCTCTACCATTCTTGCTCATTGCCCAAAAGATAGATAAACAAGGGAATGCATTCTAGCCCCTGAATCTCAATTGGTCTCATACCCTATTGCCTTCATCCCTCCCTCCCCCAAAGGCCACCTGAAAGACCAGTTGAGGAGGCACCACTCTGCAACTTTTTCCTAACAGAGTGTCTTGGGGCTTATGGTACAGTGGGTTAAGCTTCTGCCTGCAATGCTGGCATCCAATATGAGAACTGGTTCAAGTCCTGGATGCTTCTGTTACCAGAGAATGGCAGAGCTCTTGTCATCATGCAAGAAAGAATTCAGGCGTGAGACAGAGTAGTGGAAAGTGAAAGGTAGCAAAGTTTATTAGGGAAGGGACATCTGTAAGAACCGATGGGCACCTCTCCAGACAGGACCTGAGAGTGCCCAGTCGCTCGGACTGGGGTGGGGGGAGCGAGGTTACATGGCTGAGTGAAGTACACCTGGCCAGGCAGGCGGGCGACTCAGCAGAGAGGCAGAGGGCTGAGCGCCCAGTCCAGTTGAGGCCGGGGGTTTTTAAGGAGATGGGTCTTTGTCTTCTCACATCTCCTCCTGAAACAAAGGATTTTATGGATGTAAATATTAAGAAGCTCCTATCTGAGTTTTCCCTTGAAGGTATCAGACAGGAGGAAGCCTAGCTGGTGCCATCCTGGGTTCAGAGGAAGGGTGAGCAGGACCCCCTAGAGAATGGGGATCAGAGCAGGGTGTTTGAAATGCAGGTACTGGGCTGCATCTGGGAGACTGTGGAAGATTTGTCAGGCAGAAGGGGCGGGACCCCCACCTGGCAGGTTATCAGGTAGAAGGGGGCAGGGCAGGATGGGAATACCGGGATGACTTTGAGATGCAGATGCATATGCTGGACATATGGCCTGTTAGACACATAAGCTCATATCTGACTTCCTACCTAACACTTCAACTTCCCATCCAGCTCCCTGTTAATGCACCTGGGAAAGCAGCAGAAGGTAGTCCAAGTCCTTGGATCACTGTTAGCTGCTTGTGAGACCTGGATGGAGTTCCAGGATCCTGGCTTCGGCCTGGCCCAGTGCTAGCAGCCATCTGGGGAGCGAACCAGCGGATGGAAAATCTCTGGGTGTCTCTCTCTAATTCTGCCTTTCAAGTAAATACATAGAACATTTTATAACAAAAACTTGGGGAGAAAACATTAAACTGCTTACACTGAATCTACGTGGGCTATGGCTGCGATGTGCCACAGCACAGGGAGGCAAGGCCCTGGGATGGGAGACTCTACCACGTGGAGGGGCGATTGCTGCCTCCTGGTTGGATCTGAGAATGCGAAGTCGCTGCGGAGCAGTGTGGGTCTTTTCTATAACGACTCAGCCCTAAGCTGTCGGATTAAGCTCCTCTCCCCTCCTCCTTCCATCCTCCACTCCAATTTAATTTAGGCTCTCAAAACTACTTCAGGAGTACACTGACACGTGTGCTTTTATTCGTCACCTACACTTCTACAGGTGCTCAATAACACGGCCATTAACACAGCCAGACTGACAGGTCCAGGAGGAAGGCCGTGCTCTGCGGGCCATTCAGGAGCCGAGCTCTAATTCATGGATAAGTCTCGGAGACTCCGAAAGAAAACTGGAAAACCACACAGTGCACATAAAACCAGGTAAAGACAGGCATTTCCACAAGTGAACTGGCGCCCGCTGACAACGTGGAAGGCTCATGAGAAGTGCCTTCAGGGTTAGGTGCGGGCCAAGGCGCGCGCTCCCAAGGCTGTCACCAAGTACACCAGCTCCAAGTAGCCTTGGACGAGATGCCGGTGTCAGGGCCCACCTGCTTGAGCACCTCTCCTTGCGGCTGCGCCCTTCTTCTGCGCCTTGGTCACCGCCTTCTTGGAACCCTTTTTAGGAGCGGGGGCTGTGGTCACCAACTCACGCATCCCTACTCACACATCAAAGACCCTCGCCAAAACGACTGCAGACAGCAGCGGCAAGCTTGCTTTGTTGCCCTTATGTATAGGCGGTTATGCAAATTAGAGGCAGACCAGATGAGTTGTGATTGGTCTACATGTTATGATGACGTCAGATGCCAGTTTCGTCCAATGAAACCATATATCCTACATAACCGTGTTCCATTGGCCTAAAGGAAAGTACCCGCGGAGCCAATCGCAGCGCGTCGCTTCTGTGCTGATAGGAGACTATAAAGTATCTGTTTTCCCGGCGTTTCCTGTCGTTCCAAACCGGCGTTGTGTGCAGCCATGTCTGGACGCGGCAAGCAGGGCGGCAAGGCGCGCGCCAAGGCCAAGACGCGCTCGTCGCGGGCCGGGCTGCAGTTCCCCGTGGGCCGCGTGCACCGGCTGCTGCGCAAGGGCAACTACGCCGAGCGCGTGGGCGCCGGCGCGCCCGTGTACCTGGCGGCCGTGCTCGAGTACCTGACGGCCGAGATCCTGGAGCTGGCGGGCAACGCGGCGCGCGACAACAAGAAGACGCGCATCATCCCGCGCCACCTGCAGCTGGCCATCCGCAACGACGAGGAGCTCAACAAGCTGCTGGGCAAGGTCACCATCGCGCAGGGCGGCGTGCTGCCCAACATCCAGGCCGTGCTGCTGCCCAAGAAGACCGAGAGCCACCACAAGGCCAAGTGAGGCGCGAGGACAACGGCTCTTTTCAGAGCCACTTCCGGAGTCGGGAAAAGGCGGCACTGCCGAAAGTCCGACGCCGATCGGCGGCGCCGAGTCCTGGGTCCGGCCCGTGCGGCAGCTGCGGGGCCAGGCCGAGTCTGCCCGGAGTGGCGGGTTCACGGGTGCGGGAGTCCTGGTCTCGTGCTTACTCGGAGTGTGGCTCCCTCACAATGCACTAGCTGACACCAGCGTGTCCTGAGCCCTCGCTGAGCGGTTTCCGAGACCCTGTTGTCCAGAAAAGGACGACGGCTGTGCTGTATGGAGGCCGTTAGCTTTAGAAAGCAAGTGTTTTCCGATGTGCGTGCCTGTTACCTAGTGACCCCCGAGTCGCACGTGTGTTTTACTGGGTCCTTCACAACACCTGATGTTCTTCTGTTCGTTCTGTGTGATACTTGGAATCTCGTGGTACCTGGGTTTTCTCCTCTTCCAATCCCGTTTCCTAAGCATTGCTGAGTGAGGCATTGCCGGGTGAGTAGGTGGCCAGGCCAGGCGGCTCGCACTTGCTGACGCTCATGGCCCTGAGTGCCTTTAAGCTGCTGCCGGCGGCGCTAATGAGTAGGCGCCCGCCGTTGGAGAGTGATCCCTGCTGGGAAGCCACTTTGAGAAGGGTGAGGTCAAAGGTCCCCACGTCCGAATTTCTATACGTTTTCAATCTAGGCCCCGATAATACCATTTATACCGCATAACAGTTCTATGTCTGGAAATTCAGCTACAGACTGTTTCTTTTTCCTCTTGCATTAATTTCTAATGGATTTGTTCCTAAGTGCCACGCATTAGAGCGCTAACACAACACTGCTTGTCCTGAAGAAGTGCAGTCTACTGGGGAAGAAGACAAAGCAATCCAGCACCATATCAAGAATAACTAAAGAGAACACACGGACTGGGAGTAGCAAGGAGTCGAGTCTGGAAGGGAGCATCTGAATTGAACGTAAAGGAAGCTGAGAACCAGGCAGTGCAGGTCACTTACAGCTCATAGCGTGTGATGAGTGCAAAAAATGACGAGAGGCTCAGTGTTGGCAAAAGGCAAAGGATGGAGACAAGCAGGAGCCAGAAGGGATTTGTAGGTCACTGTTAGTTGCAAGGATTTTTTTGCGTACTAATTGCTACCCCAGACTTAACTCTACCTTCTGAAATTCTTCTGAATCTCCAGGAAAGAAAATACATACCATGAACGTTCATCAGGAAACTACTGTACTTTTCCCATGATCCTTGCAATAAGTGGATCTACCTGCCATTAGAGGAGCCAAAATGATGTATTGCCACTGGGTACTCATTGTGTGCCACTGCTACTGATGCCTGTATGGGAGATGAGAACAAAGTGGAGAAAGAGCTTAGCTAAGCTACCAGATAGGGAATGATTTATATGCACATGCACATAAACGTAATTCCCCAGGGCTCCTGAATAAACACTGTGTCGTGTGACCACAGCCAGAAATTAATGGCAAGAGTGTATTGGCTACATCTCCAGGGCAGGGTGCAGGCCTAGGGATATCTATGGACATTCCTGATCTTATAATTGTTGGGTTCTCAGCCCAAAGAAATGGATGCAGTGCTTACACACTCAGCGATGCCAGTCTGTCTGGCATTTGGGTCAGCAGGCCCTGCCACCACCAAGTGGTCCTGGGGGCTTTGTTTCCCTCCAGAATTGTGGGTCTCCCTTTTCAGAGGAAGGGAAACAGCAGAGAGGGGGTGCTTAGTACTTTATTTTTGTTTAAGGTGGTGATTCCAATAGAAAGCTTTAGACCATTGCTTCAATATGGTGCAATTTGGGAATTCTACGTTCCATATTGTGTAAATCACGCTGGTCCTTCTCCATGAATGCAGGGAGGCAATGAGCACGAGACATTTGTAGCAGTTCCAGCAGCGAGCTCATGCAGCAACAATGACTCAGCAAGGAATCAGTGGAAACTGAGTGGCAGAGAGGCCAGTGAAGCAGATGGGAATGGACTGCTTTCTAGAGCTGAATGTAGGAGTGGGCCTTTGGCATAGACCTAGAGCCCCCACTCAGGATGCCTGGGCCCCCACTTTGCCTCTGATGCAGCTTCCTGCTCATGGACGCCCCTTGGAGACAGTGCTGATGGCTAAGTACTTGGGTCTCTCCTACCCACATAGGAGCCTGGACTAAGTTCTGGGCTCCTGGCTTTGGCCTGCCCAGACCTGGCTGTTGCTGGCCGTGGGTAATCTTTGGTGTCTCTACCTTCCAAATATGCAACCAAATTAAAAAGATTCAATATAAAATACATCTTCTCCATTTACATCTCACAAGCTGAGGGTGGCCAGACGTAACAATCACACAGACCAACTTGCCAGAAAGTCACACAGATTGCACACAATGGTTAACACATGTAGAATTCTCAATACATTCCGGCAGTGTACTTGCCCACAAGTGCACCTAGGTTAGTCTTTACTTACACTTAGTAAAACATTTCCCGCTGCCCATTCTTTGATTTGTCTAGCATATAGAAGAGCTGTCTACATTTGTGGGGAATATCCAGGCCAACAAATGCCTGTCTTTGAAGGTGCACCTTAGGAGAAAGGAACCACGTATGGGGTGACAGGGAACTCTAGGAGCACACAGGTGGGGGACAATGGACCTGGTAAGTAGCAAAGCAGTCAGTGACGTCAGAACACAGCAGCCTAGTAGAGGCGGTCTCCCTGGCTAACAACCCACGTGTTGGGTTGTATGGACGCCTGACTAGAACCTACATTTATGTGAACAACCTCACCGACCAAAGGCACAGCAGTTACAGTTCCCCAGCGCACGTGTGTGGCTCTGAAAAGAGCCTTTGGGGTGGGGGTGGGGGCGCCAGGCTCAGGCCCGCTCCCCGCGGATGCGGCGCGCCAGCTGGATGTCCTTGGGCATGATGGTGACGCGCTTGGCGTGGATGGCGCAGAGGTTGGTGTCCTCGAAGAGGCCGACGAGGTAGGCCTCGCAGGCCTCCTGCAGCGCCATGACGGCCGAGCTCTGGAAGCGCAGGTCCGTCTTGAAGTCCTGCGCGATCTCGCGCACCAGGCGCTGGAAGGGCAGCTTGCGGATGAGCAGCTCGGTGGACTTCTGGTAGCGCCGGATCTCGCGCAGCGCCACCGTGCCGGGCCGGTAGCGGTGCGGCTTCTTGACGCCGCCCGTGGCCGGGGCGCTCTTGCGGGCCGCCTTGGTGGCCAGCTGCTTGCGCGGCGCCTTGCCGCCCGTCGACTTGCGCGCCGTCTGCTTCGTGCGGGCCATGCCTGGGAATCCTACGCGCTGCGAGAGCGAGCAACCGAGAGCCCGCGCCGGCGGCCAGCACTTATACTGCTCATGCGGCCCTGATTGGGCAGAGCTGTGGCGGGCGGAACCCGATTGGAGGGAACTCCATTGTGCGTTTGGCTATTCCCGCCCTTCGGATCCGGGTCACGGCTCCTGACGTCACATTTCGTTCGCTGCTTTGGACCAATCGCGGTCGTGTTCCGCCCACGGAGAGGATTTTTGAATGGAGCGCGAACCGTTCTTCAGGAAACGCGTTTTTGTTCGACTCTTTTGACCGCCTCAGCTGGATGCGAACGCGGAGCGGCGCGATCGTAGCCTCCCCAGCTTCCGTCACGGGGTCCCTGAGGAACGGCTCCCACCCCGGCCCGGGAGCCGCGCGCGCCTCAGAGCGCCCACCTCCCACCGTCCCCTCCGGGAGCGCGGGACCCCGGCCTGAGAGCCGCGGTCGCCTCAGCTTCGGTTCCCTGCCCCGTCAGGCGCCCACTCTGAGCGCGGGACCCGACTCGCCCGGCGCTTATCCTGAAGCTTCCTGTCCGCGCCGCCCCGACCCCTTCCAGGGCTCGGAGCGAGGACTAGAGACCCAGCCCCCCGAGACCAGCTCCGCCGCTGACGGAGAGCCGCCATTTCACTTCCGCGAGGACTAGAGACCCAGCCCCCGAGACCAGCTCCACCGCCGACGGAGAGCCGCCATTTCACTTCCGCGAGGACTAGAGACCCAGCCCCCCCGAGATCAGCTCCGCCGCCGACGGAGAGCCGCCATTTCACTTCCGCGCCGCGGCAGGCGCTGGCCAATCACGGCGGGGGGCGGGCTCTCGGACGGCGCCGCCGCCCAATCAGGGCCGTCAGCGGCCCCGGGGAGCGGAGGCGGGCAGACGCCTCTGCCGCTGGGGCTCCCTGCAGCCGCGGTAACGTTAGCCCGGCACGTCGGCCCCGCCGGGAGAGCTGCCCGCCCGGGGAGGGTGCGTAGAGTCCCGCAGGCCCTGAGTCAAGGGACAGTAACGGCAGAGTCGGAGTCTATCAGACCCCACCGGACGGTGCAGGTGGACTTGCGCCGACGGGCTCGCGTGGCGCCAGCACCCACAGCCGTCCCAGTGCTCGCGGAAGCCCGGCACCGGCAGACTGAGGGAGACCTGGGCGTGTCGCCTCGTCCTCTCAGCCCAGGGCAGCGTATCTGTGCGCACTCGGAACTCCCCGGGTCAGCAGAGCCCAGCACGCCGGCCTGACTTCACCAGAGCCGGGGATGGGGCGAAGTCCCGCGTTCTTCTGCCCCACTCCGCCCCTGGGGAAGCAGGGAAAGCTGGCAGGGAAAGCTGCTTGGAATGCTTGGACCCCCTGCACCACAGCCTACATACACAACGGGTCACCTTGTAGGAGTAGGGAGTGACCAGCGGACACAAGAGCCGGTTCTCCGGGTCTGCAAAACCCAACATTGCTGTTTCTGCGTGCTTAATTAGAAATATTCATACAGCGTTCCTAACGAGTGTTCAGTTCTTTCGTGGACGCCATGGTGGCTCTGAAAAGAGCCTTTGGTGCGGGCGCGGGCCGGGGCGGGCGGCGCGCGCTCACTTGCCCTTGGCCTTGTGGTGGCTCTCGGTCTTCTTGGGCAGCAGCACGGCCTGGATGTTGGGCAGCACGCCGCCCTGCGCGATGGTGACCTTGCCCAGCAGCTTGTTGAGCTCCTCGTCGTTGCGGATGGCCAGCTGCAGGTGGCGCGGGATGATGCGCGTCTTCTTGTTGTCGCGCGCCGCGTTGCCCGCCAGCTCCAGGATCTCGGCCGTGAGGTACTCGAGCACGGCCGCCAGGTACACGGGCGCGCCGGCGCCCACGCGCTCGGCGTAGTTGCCCTTGCGCAGCAGCCGGTGCACGCGGCCCACGGGGAACTGCAGCCCGGCCCGCGACGAGCGCGTCTTGGCCTTGGCGCGCGCCTTGCCGCCCTGCTTGCCGCGTCCAGACATGATCACCTGCCAAATCAAGTCTCAGCAACGTGAAACAGCGGACCCGCTACCAGCTACTTATACCCTGCTGTGGTTTCCTGAAGCAGCCTATGCCAGTGGCCGGATGCAAACTGCAGCCAATCAGAAAGCAGCAGTAAAGCCAGGCCCGCTCCAATTTCCTTAAGTTCAAAGGCCATCGTCCCGGAGGCGGGAGATGCAAAAGGAACCAATCAGAGTGCAGGATCAAAGCTAGCCTATCAGAGAGGAAGACACTAAACGAGCCAATGAAAACCCGAATCGCTGCAACCCCTCATTTGCATCCGCACCAAACAAATAGTCGAGGTGCGTGAGCTGGCCCACACTTGGTTTCTTCGCGCTAGAAGACTCAGAGGTTTGCAGCATGCCCGAGCCCGCGAAGTCTGCGCCGGCCCCGAAGAAGGGCTCCAAGAAGGCGGTGACCAAGGCGCAGAAGAAGGACGGCAAGAAGCGCAAGCGCAGCCGCAAGGAGAGCTACTCGGTCTACGTGTACAAGGTGCTCAAGCAGGTGCACCCCGACACCGGCATCTCGTCCAAGGCCATGGGCATCATGAACTCGTTCGTCAACGACATCTTCGAGCGCATCGCCGGCGAGGCGTCGCGCCTGGCGCACTACAACAAGCGCTCGACCATCACGTCGCGCGAGATCCAGACGGCCGTGCGCCTGCTGCTGCCCGGCGAGCTGGCCAAGCACGCCGTGTCCGAGGGCACCAAGGCCGTCACCAAGTACACCAGCTCCAAGTAGACGCTCGTCATCGACTCGTGGCGGACCCAAAGGCTCTTTTCAGAGCCACCACGTTCTCAGGAGAAGCAGCTGTGCTGTTGTGTTGTGTTATGTCGTGTGGTGGGAGTGAGGGGCGAGGTCTTGCAGTGGCAGAGGCATCTGCCCGTCTCCGCTTCCCCCGAGGCCGTTGAGGACCCTGATTGGGCGGCGGCGCCGTCCGAGCACCCGCCCCCCGCCGTGATTGGCCAGTGCCTGCGGTGGCGCGGAAGTGGAATGGCGGCTTTTCCGTCAGCCCAGGTACTGCTCCGAGGACGCCTCTCGGTGGGGGGCTTGGGCTTTATAAAGTCCTCGCACTGTGCCCGGGAAGGGGTGGGCGCGGCGCGGACATGAAGCTTTAGGATAAGAGCCGCCGACTCGGGTCCCCGCGCTCTCAGGTGGGCGCCCTCCTGTACAGGGAGCTGGGGCTCTGATGCGGGCGCGGCGCTCAGTCTGGACGGTGGGAGGTCCGTCTCTGAGGCGGGCGCGGCGCTCGGTCCGGTGGTCCCGCGCTCAGTGTGGACGGTGGGAGGTCCGTGCTCTGAGGCAGACGCGGATCTGGAAGTGTGTCCCGCGCTCCCAGTGTGGGCGGTGGGAGGTCCGTGCTCTGAGGCGGGCGCCGCTCTCAGATCTGATCCCGCGCACCCAGTGTGGACGGTGGGAGCCGGACTCAGGCAGGCGCGGCTCTCAGGTCTGATCCCGCGCTCCCAGTGTGGACGGTGGGAGGTCCGTGCTCTGAGGCAGACGTGGATCTGGAAGTGTGTCCCGCGCTCCCAGTGTGGACGGTGGGAGCCGGACTCTGAGGCGGGCGGGGCTCTCAGGTCTGATCCCGCGCTCCCAGTGTGGACGGTGGGAGGTCCGTGCTCTGAGGCGGGCGCGGCTCTCAGGTCTGATCCCGCGCTCCCAGTGTGGACGGTGGGAGCCGGACTCAGGCGGGCGGGGCTCTCAGGTCTGATCCCGCGCTCCCAGTGTGGACGGTGGGAGCCGCCCTCAGGTTCCTGTGACGGAAGCCGGAGAGCCCCGCGTGGGGGGTGAGGCAGCCGCGCCCGAGGGTCGGGGCAGGGCAGGGGGCTCGAGGCCGGGGAAGGGGCTTTGGCACGGCCGAGCCGGCCCGGGCCCTGCGGCGGGTCCCCGAAGTGTCCTGCCCGACGCGGGCGCCCCTGGCCGCTCCGGAGCCGGACGCGCTGCCCTCTCGTGGCCAGGGCGCAGGAGCGCGGCCCGCGGACGGCTCCCTCCCGCCTGGCACTGGGGCGGGAGGCTCCGCGGAGCGACGCTGACCCCGCTGTCCCCGCATCCGCAGGAACGCGCGCGTGCCAGGCCGGCGGGGGGCGGGGTAGACGGAGGGACGGTCGTGTTGGGTGTGGTCTGAGTTGCTCAATACAAACTGAACGTTCTGTACCCTAGGACCAGACAACAGGATTACGCTTTCTGGTTCCGGTCCTCAGAAGCACCGACCGTCTCCAGGCGGCTTTTGCGGGGTTGCTGCCCGCCCCCTGTCTGACCCGGGAGGACGATAATCACGCGGTTTAAGGCGCAGTTCGCCCACCACGAACAGGCCGCTGTCATCCTGGTCATCTCAGTCACTTCGCAGTCTTCCTTTTGCCCTTTTCCTTTAAGCACCTGTGAGTTCTCTTCCAAAGTTCCACTCGCGTACCTTCTTTGGAGAGAGACTTTCTCTTCCACGCATCCCGCTGCAACCGGGCTTCACTTGATAGGATTCACACAGCACAGAGGCCTAAACTACAGACTTACTTTCTCGCCCTCTGGCTATCAAAGCCTCAGCAGGGCTGAGTCTCTCTCCCCTTGTTTTATGCCTACCCACGGCCTGCCTTGTGCCCTCCAACGCTGCCCTCTCTTCCTCTGTGAGGCCACCAGAGCCCTGTCTCCATTACCATTCACGTCGGAGATTAAGACTTAACGCTGAGATTTATTTATTTGAAAGACTGAGTCACAGAGAGAGAGGGAGAAAACCATCTTCCATCCCCAAGTGGCCACAACAGCTAGGGCTGGGCCAGGGACTGCATCCACGTCTCCCATGTAGGTGCAGGGGCCCAAGGGTTTGCTTTTCCAGACCATTAGCAGGCAACTGGATCAGAGTGGAGCAGCCAGTGCTCAAACGGGTACCATACCCAGTACGCCACAACGCCGACCCTTCCCCCCATTCAGTTCTTAACAGCGCTTAGGACTGTTTTCCATGCTTCAATCCCAGCCTGCTCTTCCAAATTCTCTTTGCTGAAATGGCTAAAGTGACCGTTGAAATTTCCTAAACCAGAGGTGAAAAGCTGATTGCCCCTGAGGTCTCAGCCGATGAAAGCAAAAGTGGCTGGGTGTGAGAGACCAGGCCTCATGTGCACAAAAAGTGCCCTTGGCTGTTCTCCCTGAAGCACGCAGCCTTCCGACACTGTTCCCTTTCTCTAGTTCTGGAAGAGATACTGACCAAGACGTGTCCCACTGTTCTTTTAATTCTGCCGTGAGACCGAGCGTGGCACCAGAGCAGCTGGCGTGTGGGACGTGGGGGCCTGGGGGAGCCACAGAGAACAGAGGAGCACAAGGCCCGCCCACGCCGCTCACAAGTTGCCTTTGTAGCTGTGTGGGCACAGACAGGGAGCCTTTCAGCTTTCCAAGAGGACATGCGTCTTCATCTAATCTAGTTTTTCAATACTGGCAACTTATAATTATATGTGTATATATATAACACGCTACAGACTAAACAAAACCAACGTCTGCTGCCATCATCCAGTCATCTCGCTCAGGATCTCTGGCCACAAACAAAACCTCAGCCCATGAAAGCTGTCTGGTCTATTGACCCTGCCAGGCCCAGGTCAGACACCCCGGCCTTCCCAGCTTTCTAGATCCTCAGCTGAAAACCCCCTCCCCTCTTGGCCTCTCTGGGCGGGGCACGGGATAAAGTGGTTGAAAGAAAAACTAAATTCTTCACTCACAGCAACGAGGTGACGGCGGTAAAAAATGTTTGGAGTTGTTTAGTGTGGATTGAAGAGTTATATGGATCTTTGCTTTTTTTTTTTAATATGTTCTTTGCTTGTTGTGTTACATCTGTCTTATATTTTAACCAATATTTTTAAAAGATGTATTTATTTGAAAGGCAGAGATACATAGAAAGGGAAAGACAGAAAGAAAAAGAAATCTTGCATTGGCTGGTTCAGTCCCCAAATGGCCACAACAGCTGGGGCTAGGCCAGGCGGGAGCCATGAACCTGGAACTCTCTGACCCCAGAGCTTGGGCCATCTTCGGCTCTCCCAGGCACAGCGGCAGGGAGCTGGATGGGAAGTGGAGCAGCTGGGACTTGAATCATGTGGGATGCCATGGACACAGGGGGCTTGACCCTCTGAACACAGCACTGGCCCCTTAATATTTCAATTAATACATCAGTTATATACATTAAGGGGACACGGTGTGATGTTTTCATACATGTGAACAAACAATAGGGAGTGATCAAATGGTTGTCATAGCTAGTGATTAGCATATGCACCTCCCTTGGCTTTGTTATTGTGACACATTCTATCTTTACTCTCCTTTGATCCTGACTCTGAAATGTCCTCGTTGCTCTCTAGGGAGTGTTGCTTTCTTGCCTGTCTTACAATGAACAAAAGCAGGAAGGAAGGAAGGTGGAGGGGCCTGGAATCAGGCTGAAGCCCAGCCCCTTTTTCTGTGCTGTGGCCTCTCTGCCAGTGTTCCTGTTTCCAGAACAGTCTCCCCTGCCTCCACCCCCCATTCCCAATGTTCCACTACAGGGGACACAGGCTCAGATCCTGTCTAGGTCAGCTCTCTGTCTGTGATTAGGGATTTCATTGACCTCCACTCCTGTGAGAAGCAGGAAGAACTGGCTGTCTTTGTCAGACTTAAAGAAAGAAATAGCACCATGCCCGAATTCTTGAGGGAATGTCAGTTTGCATCTCCTGAATAAGGAAACATGTTTTTTAAGAGCAAAGCAGTCGTTTGTGAACATTTTGAATCCGAATGCTACTTCCCTGAGTCCTGGTGACAATGTCCAAGGTCTGGCTGTCAGAGGCCAGGGGCCTGGGCCTTTCCCTGGCGCCCAGGGCAGGGTCCGCCCCTCTGCTGCCTGTGAGGGAAGGGATTTCTCTCCACAGCACTGAGAAGGGCCTGTGTGTTCAGGAGCAGGTAGAACACCACTAATTAGCGCCTGGCTATGAAAGCCAGAACACTGAAACGGCCTGGGGCAGCATCCAGAAGATGAGCAACAAGAGTGGTATTGGCCGTGGACAGCTTCACTCCCACTCGCACCAGAGGACCAGTGGGCCTTCCTTGCAAACCATGCGTGAGGGTTTCGTGGCCCAGGGAAGCCCTCATCCTCCCTTTGTTCTCTGGACACGCTGGAAGCGGCCCCGGCTGTTTCCAGACTGCAATCCTGGTCTTTATCCCTCCCCACCAAGTCCCTTTATTGGAGATTCCTCTCTGTATTTGTGTTGACTTTGACAATTCCAGGGGCTGAGTGTGGACAGGAGGGTGGGGGCAGGGGAAGAGTCTCAGTCCATTTTGTTCCTCCAGACCTCACCAGGTTTCCTGCCGGCAGAGTGACGCCCCATACCAGGAGAGTCGGGCCTGCAGGGACTCTGCGACTTGGAAATCTCATCCCAGGCTGTGGAGTGGGCAGCTGCATGAATGCTTCGAGGACTCAGGAGGCACGAGTTCTGACCCTCAGCCACCTGGCAGCCACCGTCACTGGTTCCCTGTGGTCCACTGGCTTGTCTGCTCCTGGCCTCCTCCTCCTCCGTGAACAGTGATCAGCGTCTCCGTCCTGTGGAAATGGTGTTAAAAACAGGCCTGCTCAACTGTTGAAATCTTTACTTAATGTATGCTAAACTGATCTTCTGTAGATAAAGAGAATCGAAAATGAATCTTGATGTGAATGGAAGGGGAGAGGGAGTGGGAGAGGGGAGGGTTGCAGGTGGGAGGGACGTTATGGGGGGGAAGCCATTGTAATCCATAAGCTGTACTTTGGAAATTTATATTCATTAAATAAAAGTTAAAAAAAAAAAAAAACAGGCTTGCTCCACGTGGACCTGCAACAAACCCGCAGATGGCACGGCTTGCTTGGAGCTTGGAAAAGCAGGTGGACAGAAACGGTGCTTGCAGGGCCCATGGTCTGGGATCCTTTGCAAAATGGCTGCACGACTGTTCCCTTGTTGTGTTTATGCTCACCAGTTCGAAAATCTTCAGAGAGAATTCACCCCTCGTAGGAAATTCTGAGGCTGCCTGGATTGTCCACTTTGAAAGGGTGTTCTGACCTCGGTCACAATATCCAAGAGCTGAATAAGAATCGGCGTCTTAAATAGGACCCAGGACAAAATAGAATGTTCATATTGGGGCTTTTTTCCCCTTCCTTTCTTTTTTTAATATTTTTCACAGAGAAATCACACGAGCTGCTGATGTGTGGGATTGGAAAATTCTCACTGAGAATCTGCTTTTACCATTCGTGTCAGACAGAAACTGTCTTCTCATCGACCTCTAACTTCAGATTCACGCCCGAGAGTGGATCGCAGGATGGAGCTGGAATCCAGGGGCACTTACATTTCGTGTCTTGTTTATGTAAATGATCTGTAGTCGGTATGTCACGGTGTGAAATACTAGACCATTCTCGCACCCCTCTGTAGCTTCCCGCAGGGTGAAACATGGTGAAGAATGTCAAGCATTGGCGGCCGTGAATTATAAATTGGCGATTTTTTAGCGGCATTTGCCAGATCACCAGTACCTAACATGTGCCAGGCCACGTTCTGGGGAAAATGGCAACCACGGGCCGAAACAAAAGTCGCTCTCCTTGTGAATTTGCTTCCCATCGGGGAGGAAACACTAAATGAACAAGTAAAATGAGCTCTGCTACACAGAGGTGAATGTCAAGGAGGAAAACGTGGGGAGGAGATGGCTGGGCGTTGCTGATCACCCCCGGTCTCCTTAGCCAGATCTTGGCAACAGACACGAGCGCACCGCCTCCGGCTCCTTGGAACCCTCAGCGCGCGTGCTCGCCCCAGCGTCACAAGCCGAGGAACGCGTCTTTGAGCTAATCGGTTTATGGTTCTTGGCCGCGGAGTATTTCACTTTTGTGCCTCTTGCTTCTGACCCGAGTTAAAAGGGGAGGGGAAAAAAGAGGCTAGCAGAGGATGGTTTCGATCCATCGACCTCTGGGTTATGGGCCCAGCACGCTTCCGCTGCGCCACTCTGCTGTTCACGAGAGAAAGCCTTTGAAGTTAGCCTTTTAAAAGCATTTTCTCTTACGGCTTTTTTGATTTTCCTTTTAAAATGTTTTTTCCTTACGACTATTAGTTCTCTTCCTGCCTCAGACAGGAAAATGAGCTTCGCAAACGTGGACCTCAAGCATCCGACAGCGCGAGCTTCTTCGGGGAAGCCGCCGGTCTGCCTGCCCCGGGCTCCTGGAGGAGGCGATCGCAGCTGTGCGGAGTCAGAAAGTTTGAATGAGCAAAAAAACACGCGCACTAGTTGGGGACATTCAAGACCTCTGCAGTAGAATAATTTATATGAGATGTTTAGGAAAGTCAAAAGATTACCACTGCTGCATTGGCCGGGAATCGAACCCGGGCCTCCCGCGTGGCAGGCGAGAATTCTACCACTGAACCACCAATGCCTGGCGAGAAATAGCTCCTTTGCTAATGGTTTAAAGGCTTTCTCTTTTAATTTTACCAAGCTTTTTTTTTTTTTTTTTCTTCTTTCCAGAACGCTGAGCTAGCTCTCCGCTCTGACGAGGGCCTCACAACGTCCGCTCTTTAGTCCGGGGAAAAGCTCCCCTGCAACCCCGCAGGCCCGCGGTGCCGCCTTGAGGAAGATGGCTGCGCGGGAGGAACTTCGCCGGGACGGAGCGAGCTGCCCAGGGGCGGCTGACCGCAGGCCGCGACCGTGCGGGGAGGCGGCGCAGCCCTCCGCGCCCACGCCGGGACGGAGCGAGCTGCCCAGGGGCGGCTGACCGCAGGCCGCGACCGTGCGGGGAGGCGGCGCAGCCCTCCGCGCCCACGCCGGGACGGAGCGAGCTGCCCAGGGGCGGCTGACCGCAGGCCTAGCCTGCCGCCACTGCGGCCCGGCCCTGCAGGGCTGTCCACGCTCCCTCCACCTGGACCTCTGGACTTCGTTCCCAAGCCTCAGTGCCAGAAGGCATTTACTGCTTTTCTCTCGTTGACCTCTTGTGTTACAGGACAGGGTGGCCTTGGCTGTGGCCTTCTCGCGGGCCCCATTCCGTGGCCCTGCTGCGGACAGAGCCGCGTGGCAGCTGGGAGGGCCCGTGCCTGGCGTCCTCACAAGGCCACTTTGGAGGAGCCACCCCCTCCCCTTCAGATGACCCGATGTCACCCCGGGACCTCCCGGGATAAGGAACAGTCAGGTTAACTCGCAGGCTTTGCCTTGCCAACCTCCCTGCAAGGCCCCGCTGATCCTGGGAATTTCACATTTCTAGAGAAAGTGCGGTGCGCTGCAGCCAGCCCAGGCCTCCTTTGTAAAACGGTCCTCCTCCGGCCCGCCCTGTGCACAGGGCTCCGCGCTTCCCGGTGCCCGAGGCCCGGCTGTGCCCGGAAAGTCACACCGTGCAGCCCTGGGTTCCAGGGCTTCTCCGGAAAGTAATGAGAGTTCTCATCGTAACCCGCGCGAGGAAGGGAGTGAAGCCGTGTACTCCTGGTGCTTCTGACCCCGGCCAAGTGGGGTTCTTGCCTGCGTGGGCGAATGCACTCCGTCCACACTGAGAGTCCTGGGTTACTTCCGCTGCGATGTTGACCACCTGGACCCGGCATCCGTCCACAGCACCCCGGGCTCTGCTTTACGGGGCTGGCCCGGTCACAGCTCGCAGGCCCCCTGGTGGTTTGCTGACCAGATCAGAGTTAAAACACACTCTACCTGTGTTCTGGATTCTTCTAGAGGTTGTAAGCCATGCAGTGACTATACGGATACAGAAGCGCACAGGTCAGGGGCTGGAAGGATCCCAAGCTCAGGAGGTTCTGTCTCCTGGAGCTGGCAGGGGCCGCCTGGGAGTTTTGCGCGCCCCATCACCTTGGATTGCAATGGCGGTTTCAGTACCTAGCACCTCTGATTAAATGACTACGCAGGGGCAGGAGCTGCGTCCCCAGATCGGCGGGTGGGGCTGGAAGTCCCAACCATCCTACTGTGCCTGGCTCTTTCTGGTGACCCCAACGGCCAGTGATCGCCACAGCGAGCTCATGAGGCCCTCGTCACTGCAGAGTTCCCAGGACCACGGGAGCTGTGTGGCGGGAAGCAGGAGCGAAGTCCACCCGGACGTCTATTTCCCACTGTAGCGCGGTGACAGTTCCCAATAGACTGTTTCCTGGGGCACAAGGGACAGGGTGTTTCTTTACCTTCCAGTTGTTTTCCACATGGCAGGGCTAGGGTGAAGTGCAACACTGTCACTATGAAGATCTCTTAAAGTTCACCTGTACAGTCCGAAATATCTGAAACAGACACGTCACCAAGTACATACGGAAAGCAAACTGCGTATTAAGAGATGCTTTGTATCATTTATTAGGGGAATGCAAATTAAATAACAGTGGGATGTCACTACAAACCTATCAGAATAGCAAAGCCCAAAACACGGACATCACCAAATGCTGACCATAATGTAGAGCTACGAGAACTCTCATCTCCTACTGGTGAGGGTGCGAAGCAAGTCATTTGCAAGACAGCTTGGCAGTTTTTATAAAGTTAAATATAAACCAAACTATGATCCAACCGTCGCAAGCACAGAAACATGTACATCAACACTCACAGCAGTGTTAGTCTTAGACACACAGCCAGAAGCAGCCAAGATGTGCTCCCACAGGGCAGTGGGAGCTGTGCCTGGCCCAATAGCCTGGAAAACCACTCGGTGATGACTGGAGACTGCTGCTGATCCGCAGGGCAACACGGACAAATCTAAAATGCACTTCAGTGAGTGAAAGACGGGAGACAGCAAAGGCCACGTGCTGTCGGACTGCATTCCGCAAAGGCACAGAAATAAGAATGGACATCCAGCTCTATGCATTTTGTGAAAGCCAATTAGGGGATTTGATACCACAAAAAGTCAAATTAACTATAAGCAAGTTTTTTCAGAGATAACCAGGGTGTCAGTTCATCTTGGATGGAATGCCAACTATGACAAGTGAAACCCCTGTATTACAAATATATGTCATAGCCTCACTGCAACTGATGCGGAACACAGGAGGTAATCTAAGTGACTCTGAAAAGCACTTGACCGGATGCCTTAAGGCCAAATCTGAAATAACTACGTGAACACTGTCCTCTATTTGGTGGGAGTGCCTCGCTAGGGCAAGTGAGTCTTCAAGTCTGAAGCTACAGTGCTTGAATACTTGGGGTAAACAAACAAGTAGGGGCTGACCTTGTGGCACAGTGGGTTCAGCCGTAGCTGTGCCCCCATTGCTCTGCTCCCAGTCCAGGCTCCTGTAAATGCACCAGAGAAGGCAGCAGAAGGTGGCCAAAGGCCCCTGGCACCCACGTGATGGACCAGGATGGAGTTCCTGACACCTGGCTCTGTTCGCCCGGTTCAGACCCAGCTGTTGCCACCAACAGCTCTCTCCCTCTCTCTGTCACTCTGCTCCTCAAATAAATACATACATGTTTCTAAAAACTCTAAGACAAATAAATAAAGTATAGGCTGGAAGCTGGCTTTCTCACTGTTAGGGAAATAATTCATAAATAAGCAAGGGAAAGACTGGAATGGATCATGTGGTATTGGATTAAAGTCAGTTATCAGTATAAACTCATACGATAGGTAGGGGGAGAGAGAGAGAGAGCTCACAGGGGCAGGGAGGCGTAGCATTTGTCTTCACTCATCCTAAGTGTCACCATCCACATTCCTATGACGAAAGACACATTAATAAGAGAAAAGCATACAAACTCATTTTTAAAGAGTTATTTAATTTATTTGAAAGAGCTGTAGAGAGAGAGAGGAAGAGACAGAGATACAGAGAGAAAGAGAGAGATCTTCCATTCGTTGGTTCATTCCCAGATGATCACAACAGCCAGGGCTGGGCCAAGCCAGAGCCAGGAGCTTCATCCAGGTCTCTCATGTGGGTGACAGGGGCCCAAACACACACTTGGGTCATCATTTGCTGCTTTTCCCAGGACATTAGCAGGGAGCTTGACCAGAAATGGAACATTCAGGATGCAAGCCATAGGATGCCAGCATGTTTGATAGAAAAAACATGGGAAAAAAGAAGGGAAGCGAAGAAGCATTTGACCGCAGTGCAGCAAACCACAAAACCAACCAAGTAATCATTCACAGGGTGAGAACAGCTTCAGCACTTCGAGTTCTAAGTGCCATCAGGAAGAAGCGTAAGTTATGACCTGTGTTACGTCAAGGGGACCAATATGGAGTTAATAGACTTCTCTTCTTGCACAAGAAAAAATGCCTTCTCCAAGTAATGGGCATCATTATGTGGTGTTCTTTTTAATTATTTAAATTGTAAGTGCTTCTCTGGCCTCAGAATCAGCCCTAAAGGCATTCAGATCCGGCTGAAAAGCCCATGAGAGTATTTCAGGCATGGAAAGCCAAGACACTCCGGAAAAAAAACAAAAACAAAAACAAAAACAAAAACAAAAACAAAAAAACCTAAATGAGGGATCTCTGTGAGTGAGATCCCAGTGGAAAGAACAGGTCTTCAAAGAAGGAGGTACCTTTCTCTGAAGGGAGGAGAGAACCTCCACTTTGACTATGACCTTGTCTAAACAAGATAAGAGTCGGAGAACTCAAAAGGCTTCCATAGCCTTGGAAACTCGTGACTGGAGCATAGGGAGATTACTGATGCCATAGACAGGAGTGTCGATTTGTAAAGTCAACAACAGGAGTCACTGTGCACTTACTCCTCATGTAGGATCTCTGTCCTTAATGTGCTGTACATTGAGGCTTAATGCTATAACGAGTACTCAAACAGTATATTTCACTTTGTGTTTCTATGGGGGTGCAAACTGTTGAAATCTTTACTTAATGTATACTAAACTGAACTTCTGTAAAAAAAAAAAAGAAAGAAATTATCAATTCCCAACTTGACTCTCACTGGGATTAAACATGACAATAGGTCTGATCTGATTTCATCATCATTTAAAAAAATCATCTATTATTTTTCACTTTATGTTTCTGTGTGGGAGCAAACTGTTGAAATCTTTACTTAATGTATGCTAAACTGATCTTCTGTATATAAAGAGAATCGAAAATGAATCTTGATGTGAATGGAAGGGGAGAGGGAGTGGGAAAGGGGAGGGTTGCGGGTGGGAGGGACGTTATGGGGGAGAAGCCATTGTAATTCATAAGCCGTACTTTGGAAATTTATATTCATTAAATAAAAGTTAAAAAAAAACTCAATGGAAAAAAAATAAATTGTAAGTGCTTTACAGATTAAAAGGATAGAGAATAATATATGTAGTTGGGGGATCATTAAAAAGGTCAAAAGATTATTTGGTTCAGGTCTAAAATATAACTAGAATTTTATTTGGTAGAAGGACTGGAATAAGACTCCGACTTAGAAGTGGAAAGTACAGAAAGAAGAGAATGGGAGCTCTGAGTGGAGCTGCAGAAGAGAAATGCTGTATACAGTTTAGCACTATGCTACACAGAATAGTGTGAACCTTACACCTATAATCAAAAGAAGAGGATCATGGGCTGTTTTTACAGACTTCTATTGAATATACAATTGTATAAAAAAAATTGTGGCATCTGTGTGTGTGTGAACACATGTGTATATGTATACAGATGTTTTGTGTCTATGAAAAGAATTCCTAAGCTAAGAGTCTGAATTTTAAGGTGACACTGTTTGGGGGACCATGAAAGACTTGTGCAATGAATACGCTTAAGCACTGGAAACAAACATGGTTCTCTGTGAGTGACACTTTATTTGAAGAAGTTCACAGTAATCTTTCTAATGGCACTCAGAATAAAATAATTTAGAGGAAATTAACTTATTAAGCTACACAAGGATCAAGTCTTTAACATGGTCTACCACTTGCGTGTTTCATTTTTGTAATAAGACCCTTGCAATCAACCTCTTAAAAGCCCCCTTTACCTCCTTGTTCCTAAGAGTGTAGATGAGGGGGTTCAGCATGGGTGTGATGATTCCATAGAAAAGAGAAACCATCTTGCCCCGGTCCTTGGAGGCCGGGGATGGTGGCTGCAGATACATGTAGATGGCTGTCCCGTAAAACAGTGTCACCACAATGAGGTGGGAGCCACAGGTCCCAAATGCCTTTCGCTGACCTTCAGCCGACTTCATTCTCAACACCGCTTGGACGATAAAAGCGTACGATATAAGGATGAGCGTCACAGGTATCAAAAGGAAGAGCACACTGATGAAGAACAGCTCTGCCTCGTTTGCTGTCGTGTCAACACAGGACAGCTTGAGCAGCGCGGGGACTTCACAGAAGAAGTGGTCCACTTCCTTGTGGCCGCACAGGGGCATCTGAAGGGTCCAGGTGGACTGCAACACGGAGTTGCTGAAGCCACTAACCCAGGATGCAGCTGCCAGCTGCAGGCAGAGCCTCTGGTGCATGATGACTGAGTAATGGAGAGGCCGGCAAATGGCCACAAACCTGTCGAAGGACATCACGCCCAGCAGCAGGCATTCCGTGGAGCCCAAGGCCAGGAAAATGAAGAGCTGGGCCACGCAGCCGCCGTAACTAATGACCTTCCTGGTGCTGCATATGTTTACCAGCATCTGCGGGACCGTGCTGGTGGTGTAGCAGAGGTCCAGGAGTGACAGGTTGGTGAGGAAGAAGTACATGGGGGTGTGGAGTTTGGAGTCCAGGCGGGAGACCAGCATGATCGCCACGTTGCCAAAGATGGTCAAGATGTAGGAGACCAGGAAGACCACAAAGAGCGGGAACTCCAGCCACGGCCGATCTGAGAAACCCAACAGAACGAACTCCTGGGGGGCGCTATCGTTTCCCCAATTCATGATCAATGGCTCAGCTTGGTTTCCTTAAACACCAGACGTCAGTAAGTTAATAAACACATACCTATTGACTATGTCAGTTAACTGTCATCAGTTTTTTCTAGTGATTTTCTTGAATTTAAGATTGATCCTGCTAATACTGTGAGAATGTGTAGTGGAATGTAGCCTCCCCTGCACATGGCCTTGGCTTGGTGCCTCGTTCAGTCTGGTCCCTCTCCTTAGTTCTCAGTAAAGACAGTGTCTAAGAAGCTCTCTCTGCCGACGATCCCAGAAGAAGGAGAGCATTCCATCAGCTTCCTTTAATCAGTGGATGCCCTCACTCTGAGCTTCGGTGCTCACACTTACAAAAGTGAGAAACTGCTTCATCACCTGCAAATGTGCCGTGAGAGTATGTTGGTGCATCCTGCTATAATAACATGCTCTCATGATCTGTTGTCTGGGCTCAAGGAAGGGGAAGATAGTTCTCAACTGGGCAGGAAGACCGGAGCAGAGTGGCAGTGGAGGGGCAGGAAAGCGATGAGGCAGGAAATGGGAGATTTCAGAGGCCTGAATTCTCCAGCTCTGCCTGCTTCACCCCTCCTGTGTGTGCATTTGTCCATCTTCCAAACACACAGAAACCTTAACTATTAATCCACTCATGAACGTATATCTTTAGATGCGATAGTTGTGTTGTCATTTTGTATTTTAGGAGTCAAGTGTTTGGTGATAACCGAAAAACAAAACAAAAAACAAAAGCTAGTTTGTCCTTATCTGCACGTCTGAGTTACATCAGATGGGCTGCTGATGACTTACTGCTGACGTCTGTTCCAATTGCTTGTGACTGTGGCTACCACCTTCAAGGCCACAGAGCAGGAGTCTCTGCTTTCAAGGAAACTACATTGCCAGAATCCCCAGATAATCGGACTCCCATTTTGAAAAGCAGGCATTCAACCGGGCAGCAAAACAAAACATTTGCACTGTGTAGGATACCAAGCAGAGCAGAAAGAACATCCCTACGGAGTTAAAACAGGAGTTAATGGAAGAGAACTTTTAAAAAGCTGCTGATGGCAACTTTACAATTGTTCTCCGTGATCACCTCGGAATATCTGGCCCGCATTGTAGAATATTTGCCCGCATGAATGCTCACCGTTACCTCCTGTCTCACCAGGGCTTGGTTTCCTTGATGTCAGTTATCTTTCTCCAGAATTCCCTTGTTCCATGTCTGAACTTCAACTTTCAAAAAGAACAGTCTTGGGAGCCTCTTTAAAGCTGCACTGTGGAAAGAAAACGGAGACAAGAAAAGCCAGAGTTAGTCCCAAACTGGGCAACAGAGAAGTTAGTCAGGTCGTTTTCTGGGACATCATGTTCCTGTCAGCATGAAAACTGTTTCCTTTTACAGCTCATGTCCCTGTGAAATGAAGCTCCGACTCTGTCATTTTGTGCAGTGTCAGGATGGAAATAGTAGTTTTTACACAGCTAGTAGACTGACTTAACAGTATAAGGAGGTCAGTCAAAAACAATTTCCCCTTCATAAAAAGTTAACTTTGTAGGCAGAAACTAAATTTATTAATTTAACTACTTTTCCAAGAACCTAGAGCTACTAAGTAGCAAACTGGAGAGTAGAACCAAAGACTGACTTGCTCTAACGTTCCAGTTTTCCATAGAGATTGCACATGGGTTAAAAAACAATATTCAATTTTAATGTAACTGTATTTAATAATTTTTAGAAACATAACCTACTTACCTTCACCTGAAGCACTGAGATAGGTCAGTTTATCTTTACGTCCAAGAAGGCTTGATTTCAAATAGGATTGACTGAAGCGACACAGAGACGATGCCTTCTCCCGTGACCTTCCGTTGGTTCGATGGAATCTGATCAACTTCGCTAGCCTCACCCAGTGTATAGCAAGTAGCGAGGTCTCTGCTCAGAGTCAGCAGGACGGAAGGACAAAGCTCTGGACTGCAGGTGGCCAGACGTGGGGGCTGACGTCACACTGCTCAGAACTCCGGGCGTCCACTGCTCCGGGTATTTTTAAAGACTTTCCCAGTCATTTGTCCAAAACCATCTCCAACACAAATGCTTTCTCTGTCAGTATGGTGTGTGTCTGGATCTCTGGCAGAGATCTCAGTTACTAGATTGCGAAGCTCTTCCCCGTGGTTTATAGAAGTCACCCGCGCGCCGTGGGGTCAGGGAGAAACTCTGCACAAGTTCCTCTCTCATCACTGATTTGCTCACAAAAGCCATTCCCGAGGGAACGAATTCTCCGCTGGATTCAGCTCGGCCCAGCGTGGCCATCTGGGCAGTGAAGCAGTGGAGGGAAGGCCTCTCTCTCTCTCTCTGTCTCTCTCTCTGTGTAGCTCTGTCTCTCAAATAAATAAATGTATCCTTTAAAAATTAATTATCTAAAGCAGTCAGATATGGTTTTCTGTATATGTCTCTATGGGTTACATGAGAAAATAAGAATAATTTTTAAAAGTATGATTTTTAGATAATTAATGAACGCAACTAAGGAGAAGCAGAGGGCACTATTGGAGGAAAGAAGAGAAGGAGAAAAGGGAGTGGAGGATGGAGCTTACTGTAAACCTGGAGAAGACACATTAAAATTCTATGCACATTAAAAAAGATTTTTTAAATAGCAGTGGTTACCTCTGGACAGAAGAGTAAGAATACAGATGGGGTGCACAGGGGAAAACTTGTATAAGTGTGTGATTTTTTTTCACAATTTTTTAACAGGTTTTAACTTTTTAATGTCTATTTTATTTATTTCCATCTATCTGAAATGGAGAGTGACACACAGAGAGACAGAGAGACAGAGAGAGCATCCATCAGGTGGTTCACTTCCAAATGCCTAATATAGCCAGGGCTGGGCCAGTCTGAGTTCAGGAGCCCAGAACCCTATTCAGGTTTCCTCCATGGGTGGTAGGGGTCCAAACCTTGGACCATCAGCTGCTGCCTCCCAGGGTGCATTAGCCAGAAGCTGGGTCAGAAACAGAGTAGCCAGGACTTAAACTTAAACCAGTGCTCTGATATGGGGCTCCCAAGTAGAAGCTCAACCTGCTGTGCCTCATCAACCACCCTCAGTTATAATTCAAACAAACAGAATCATAGTTTTATTTTATTTTATTTTTTTTTTTGACAGGCAGAGTGGACAGTGAGAGAGAGACAGAGAGAGAAAGGTCTTCCTTTTGCCGCTGGTTCACCCTCCAATGGCCGCCGCTGCAGCCGGCGCACCGCGCTGATCCTGGCAGGAGCCAGGAGCCAGGTGCTTTTCCTGGTCTCCCATGGGGTGCAGGGCCCAAGCACCTGGGCCATCCTCCACTGCACTCCCTGGCCATAGCAGAGAGCTGGCCTGGAAGAGGGGCAACCGGGACAGAATCCGGCGCCCCAACCGGGACTAGAACCCGGTGTGCCGGCGCCGCAAGGTGGAGGATTAGCCTATTGAGCCACGGCGCCGGCTCTAGAATCATAGTTTTAAAAGAAAGCAAACGAAAGAGTAAACAAGAAATGCATAAAAATGAGTATTCTTTCTGCAGAATGGACCGAGTGTGCACAAGTGGAGACCATTTCCAAAGTCCTTTGCTGACCCAGCCTGGAAGCCAGGAAGGACCTACAGAGTTTTCCATGGCAGACAGGGCCGAGTTCTCTGAAAGTGTGGTCTCACTGCGCCAAGGCCCTGGGAGTCCACTCACAGATGTGGAGACAGGCTAGGAGGTGTTGAACGGGAGTGTTAGGGCACCGGTGACGTAACACGAAGTCCCACCTTCGTTCGTTTTGTTCGTTTTTGCGAGGCCACCCATACAATTGCACGCCTCCCTCCAGCCCGCTGGGACCCGTCTGTCAGAAATCTGCACGCTGCACAGTGCTCTTGGAAAGAATTTCCGCAACAACCTCATTTTGTATGTTTTTCTCTGTCCACCTGTTTTTTTTTTTTTTTTTTTTTTTTTTTAATTTACTTGAGAGAGAGAGTTGACGACAGTGAGAGAGAGAGAGGTCTTCCATCTGTTGGATCACTCCCCAGGTGGCTGAAATGGCTGGAGCTGTGCTGATCCAAAGCCAGGAGCCTGGCGCTTCTTCCAGGTCTCCCACGTGGATGCAGGGGCACAAGGACTTGGGCCATCTTCTACTGCTTTCCCAGGCCACAGCAGAGAGCTGGATCAGAAGAGGAACAGCCAGGACTAGAATCGGCACCCATTTGGGATGCTGGCACCACAGGTGGAGGATTAACCTACTGCTCCACGGCTCCCTGTTGTGTTGTGTGTGTGTGTGTGTGTGTGTGTATGTGTTTAATGGAAAATGCATTGACTATTAGAAACAAAGCCTGCAGAAGCAAAATAAGCCAGGCAGTGGAGTCTTGGTAAGATAGTGTTGTAACAGCAGGGAAGGCAGGAGAGATAGCTTACTGAGGAGGAAAGGGGTGGGATGCAGACATGCAAATTTTACTAAAGCTGCAAAGTCCCGCCTTAGCACCACAGCCCTGGTAAGAAATCAGAGGGAATGCTGAGGCTCGCTCCTAGCGGGGAGATACACCACAGCGATTTCCTCACCTGACTGCGTGTTGCCCAAAGAAATACAAAGAATGAAGTCCTTTGCTAGGGTAATGGTACGTGTGTTGTGTCAAGTATGGTAGTGTGTGCATGCACACATATGTACACTTTATGTGTACATTTTTGAAGTGTTTGTAAGCTGTGGACATGGTGCCCGTTGCCTATGACTTTTTGCAGTGAATATCCTACATACAAGAAACTCTTAGTACCATCACAATATAACACAGCGTACCACCACAATCAGGAAATTAACACTGATGCAATATCCAGTCTACACTCCATGTTCAAATTCTGTCAAGCTCCCTCCTTTATAATAGGTGCCTGTCTTTGTGGGCAAGGGTTCAAGTCACAATTACTTGGTGTCGTGAGTCTCTAATTGCAATACTTGGACTTCTTCAGATTGTCCTTATTATCCATGAGATGATATTTTTCAAGAACACATCTTCTGTTACTTAGAATGTTTCTGAATTTGGGACATGGAACTTTTCCTCATGATTCATTTTTGGTAGGAGTAACACAGAAGTGCTTCTCATTCATCATATCAAATGAGCTCAAAATGTCTCATTATTGGAGATTTTGACTTTCATTTCCTGGTTTATGAAGTGTCTGCTCAATTTGCCTATGGTAAAATTAATCAATAAATATGTTGCGTTTATTCACTAAAAATACCTTAGAGATAACTATGTAGACATTATATTTCTTGTGGAAATTTTATCCCTGGTTTTTAGCATTCATTGATTTTTGCCTGAGTCATTTACCACAATAATGGCTGCTGAAATGAAAATCCGCTAATGCCCCCACCCCGCTGCCTTTATTACTTGACTTTTTGCCAAACACTGACAGACTGACTTGTTCACGAATTGTAAGCAGTATGGATGGACTCAGCCTCCCTTTTCGTTCCCTGGATTGTAATCTATTGCCAGCTTTATTTAATGCTCAGATTTGCCCAAGTTGGGCCAGTGGAAGCGCCTTCAGGCTGGCTCTTGTATCTTTTTATCATTTCCCCTTAGTTCTACAAATATTTCCACGCTTTCAGCAAGGCAAGATGTGCCTGAAGTCAGCTATTTCTCGAAGAGCCCTGGTCCCAGTTAGAAGCCATGATGAAGGAATGGCAGGTGCTTTCCTGGTTTATCCCCCCTCCCCCCCACACACACACACACGCATACACCACAGGCAAACACACTGCATCCTGTGCTCATGAGTCCCAGTGGTAACGTCTGCTCCAATCCAACAGGCAGGGTGCATTCAGGGCTTCTCCCTTTCTTGTCTATACCTTCCTGGCCCTTCCGTTTGTTTGTTCATGCACTTAGCTCTGTGTGTACTCAACGCCCAGCCCGAGGTCATCTCCCCGGGTCCCAGGATCTTCACACACAGTGAGTACTGGGTGTGAGCACCACACAGAACCTCCCTACGCTGGAACTTCTTAGGAATGAAACCAGGCGGGTGTAAGCTGTGTTTAAGCTTGTCTGTCCGATTCTTCCACTGAGCACCACCTTTAGTTGCATGTATTGGTAGTTCTGTCCTTTCTGCTGCCAAGCAGGATCCCGCCTTACTAACACACCAGCATTTGTTTGCCCATTCTCTTGCTGACACACATTTTGATGGTTTCCTCTTTGGGTTTGTTAGTAATGGGGTTGCTGGGAACTTTCTTGTATGAGCCCCAGTGTGGACACAAGTTCCACTTTCTCCTGCGTAAATACCAAGGTATATTGCTGTGTAAGAACCTTCAGCATCATGAGCGCGCCTGTTGAGGACTTCCACTGAAAGCTCTGCTCTTGTCTACAGCTGATCTGACACAACGGTTTTGGCAACCATGAAGCAGAAAGTTTGCTCCTCAATTTTTCAATCAGAAATGTGTCAGCTGAAGCAATTGAGATATTTATGATATTGGCTATTATTTCTGCTGTTAACTGTTGATTAATCTTGTTCAATTAAGACATGAACAAGATTACTCTTTTCCTCACAAATGTTCGGGTGGTTTGGTACTGTGTTTCATTTTCAACATTGTCTCTTCTCTTTCAAGTGAGTTATCCATTTGTTAACTGATAATTTCTTTGCGATGTTGTCATCAAAAACTCTTTTGTAAGGCACCAGTGATTTCAGTCTTCTAATGAAGTGCCGCTGTAAATTGGATCATTTTTGAGCAGAATTCATGTTACTCTAATAAGGGCTGTTTTCAACCGATGTCTTATCCTTCTTAGTATTTAAGCTAGATGCTGTTCAGACATGCTGTAACAAGTTAGTGCAAGTTCATTCTATTGCAGAACGCTTCTAAGATCCACGCACAGCTTTTTCATTATACGCATTTTCCAGGAACTCCTTGAAGATCCCTCCTAAAGGTGGATTTATGTAATACTGTTTGTATTTTCTTGGGAGTACCTCCCTGGTTGATTGTAAATGTCTATTTCAATATTGAATGTGTGAAACATTATTGTTGTTATAAAAGCAAGAACTACACAAAACATTATCCTTAGAAAAGGGTCACTCCCCCCTCCCCAGCCTTTTTATTTAACTCCCACTCTCTCATGCTTTACGTTTTTTTAAAAGATTTATTTTATTTATTTGAAATACAGAGTTACAGAGAGAGGTAGAGACAGAGAGAGAGAGAGAGGTCTTCCATCCACTGGTTCACTTCCCAGATGACTGCAATGGCCAGAGCTGAGCTGATCTGAAGCCAAGAGCCAGGAGCTTCTTCCCTGTCTCCAACATGGACCATCTTCCACTGTTTTCCCAGGCCATAGCAGAGAGCTGGATCAGAAGGGGAGCAGCTGGGACTTAAACCAGTGCCCATAAGGGATGCTGGCACTGCAGGCTGCGGTTTTAACCTGCTGTGCCACAGCACCAGCTCCATGCTTTACATTTTAATCCATATACACCCACTGTGGGAACTAATCTCACTAGGTCCCACTAACCTCTTTATTTTCTGGTTTATCAATCTCCTACTTCTTTTTGCCTAATAGAGATGATATATGAATATTTTATGACATCTTTCTTACATGAAAGGTAGTATATAGGAAATACTTATTACATTTTGCATTTTTTATTTAACAATATAATTAGAAATCATTCTTTATTATTTTACATAGGTCTTACATATTCCATTGTCTTTTTTTACAACTTTTACTAATTTTCAGTTTATTTGAAAGGAATAGAGTGAGAGATCATCTGTCTGCTGGTTCACTCCCCAGCTTCCCATAACAGCCAGGGCTGGCCTAGGCCGAAACCGGGAGCATGGAACTTTGCCCGGGTCTCCCACACGGGCTGCAGGGACCCAGGGACTTGAGCCATCACCTGCTGTCCCCCAGGGTGTGCACCAGCAGGAAGCTGGACTCAAGAGTGGAGGTAGGACTCCAGCCTGGAGACATCATATGGGATGCAGACTCTCCAAGTGGCGTCCAAACCACTATGCCAGATGCCGGCCTCATCTCACTCTATTTTCCAAGATTAAGAAGAAAATTATTTTGAAAAATATTACAGATTTACAGGAAATTGCAAAAATAGCAATACAGAGGTCCTCTGTCCCCTTCACTGAGATGTGTCCAGTGAAACATCTTATGTAACTCTAGTACAATATCAAAATCAGGAAACTGACATTTGTATAATCCATAGAGATCTTACTCAGATTTTACCAACTATGTAAGTACACGTGTGTGTGTAGTTCTCTGTAATTTCATCCCATGTAGATTTGTGTACCCGCCACACAATGAAGATTCTCAATTTTTCCATCACTACCAACAACCCTGTGTTTCCCCCATATAATTATACCCATTTACATTCTCTCACTCAGCTTTGCCATCATTTTTAATTTTAACTGTTCTACTAAATAAGTAGGGCTATCTCCTCGTGGTTTTCATTTTCACATCCATAATGGCAACTGATGTTGAACATATTTTTACATATTTTCACATACATCTGTCCATGCTATGGCATGTATTGATAGTTTGTTCTTTTTTTTTATTGTTGAGTAATATTTTTTTTTTTTTACAGGCAGAGTGGACAGTGAGAGAGAGACAGAGAGAAAGGTCTTCCTTTGCCGTTAGTTCACCCTCCAATGGCCGCCGCGGCCAGGGCACTGTGCTGATCTGAAGCCAGAAGCCAGGTGCTTCCCCTGGTCTCCCATGGGGTGCAGGGCCCAAGCACTTGGGCCATCCTCCACTGCACTCCCGGGCCACCGCAGAGAGCTGGCCTGGAAGAGGGGCAACTGGGACAGAATCTGGCGCCCCGACCGGGACTAGAACCCTGTGTGCCAGCGCGGCTAGGCAGAGGATTAGCCTAGTGAGCCGCGGCGCCAGCCTATTGTTGAGTAATATTTCATGATGTGGACGTAACATAGAATGTTTGACCATGCCCCCATTGAAGATTGTTGCTGTGTTTTGGTACTACAAATAAAACTGCTATAAAAAATAATATCTATCTATAAAAAATAATATTGACATAGGTTTCATTTTTTTCTGGGCTAAATGTGGAGAGAGATGATTACTACATCATATGATAAGTCTATTTTTAATTTTTAGGAAGTTATTTTCCAAAGTGTTTGCACAATCTGCCTTGCTACTAACAAAGTGTAAGAGATCATTTCTTTGCATTGTTTTCAGTTTTTGGTCCATCATTTTTTATTTTAACTGTTCTACTAAATAAGTAGGGCTATCTCCTTGTGGTTTTCATTTTCACATCCATAATGGCAACTGGTGTTGAACACATTTCCACATACTTATTGCTCTCAGATGCAGCCTTGGGAGTAAGCAACAGCTCATGTCTTTTGCCCATTTTCTAATTGGATTGTTTGTGGGTTTTTAAAGATTTTATTTATTTGAGAGGTATAGTCCCACACCCAGCACACACCTCAGGATATTCACTGAAAGAGCAAACACTCCACTCAGCCACAGAGGCATAGTCCAAAGAAAAAAGCCATCACAGGGGAAAAACAACAATAAGTGTCTCCACAGATGCCTAAAAATAAATGCAGCAATTCAAGAAACAAAAATAAGGAAGACAACATGATGCCCCCAAAAGGACACAACAACTCTTCAATACTAGAATGTGAAGATGAAGAGATTGAAGAAATGCCAAAAACAGAATTCAAAAAATTGACTGTAGGAAATTAGAAGGAATCAGAAGCAAATCCACGAATTAAAGAAATCCATACATGACATGATTGAAATATCTTTCCATGAAATTGAGATTTTTAAAGAGCAATCAAAACAAAATATTGGAAATTAAGAATTCAACAGCTCAAATTAAAAATGCAGTGGAAAGCCTTAATAGACTCAGTGAGACAGAAGAAAGAATACTGAGTTAGAAGACAAATATTTGGAAATTTTACAGATAGACCAAAAAAAATAAGAAGAAATTAAAAAACTAAAAAACAGTGTCAGAGATTTATGGGAAACTATCAAATGACCCAACATACAGGTCTTAGGAGTTCCTAAGGCATGGAAAGAAAGAATGGATTAGAAGACCTTTTTAGTGAAATAATTACAGAAAAATTCCCTAATTTGGAGAAAGAAAGGGACGTTCAAGTACCGGGAGCACACGGAACTCCTAATAGACATGACCAGAAAAGATCCTCACCACGACACATTGCAGTCAAACTCTCCACTTTAGTAAAACATAAAGGAAAGATTCTAAAATGTGCAGGAGAGAAATGCCAGATTACTCTCAGAGGATCTCCAATTAGACTCACAGCTGACTTCTCATCAGAAACCCTACAGGCTAGGAGAGAAAGGTGAGATATATTCCATGTCAAGAGAAAAAACTGTCAACCCAGAATACTGTACCCTGCAAAACTCTCATTTATGAATGAAAGTAAAATAAAGACCTTCAATAACAAACAGAAATTCTAAGAATTTGTCACCACTGGTCCAGTCTTACAAAAGATGCTTAAGGATGTGCTACACACAGAAACACAGCAACATGGTCATCATTATGAAAGATGGTGAAGGCAGAAACTCTCCCAGTAAAAGTACAAAGGAAATCCAAAGTAAACAATAGGAGTATTTATGGGAAAATGGCAGGGCCAAGTCATTGCTTATCAATAGTCACCTTGAATGTAAATGGTCTCAACTCTCCAATTAAAGGATATAGACTGGCTGAATGATTAAAAAGCAAAACCCATCCTTTTGCTTCCTATAAGAAACACATCTCACCAACAAAGATACACTCAGACTGAAGGTGAAAGGATGGAAAAAGATATTCCATGCTAACGGAAACCAGAAATGAGCTGATGTAGCCACCCTAATATCAGATAAAATAGACTTCAATACAAAAATTGTTAAAAGAGACAAAGAAGGGTGCTATGTAATGATTAAGGGATCAATTCAACAGGAAGATGTGACTTTTATAAAAGTATATATATCTAATTACAGGTCACCTGGCTATTTAAAAGAAATATTAATGGATCTAAAGGGAGACATAGACTCCCATACAATGTAATGGGGAACTTCAATACTCCACTTCCAGCAATGGACAGATCAACCAAACAGAAAATCAACAAGGAAACAATGGAGTTAATCAACACTATAGACCAAATGGACCTAACAGACATCTACAGAACTTTTCATCCTAAAGTTGTAGAACACACATTCTTCTCACCAGTGCATGGAACTTTCTCTATGATAGACCACAGGCCAGGCCATAAACCACATCTCAGCAGATTCAAAAAAAATTGAAATCCTACCACATATCTTCTCTGACCACAATGGAATGAAGGTGGAAATCAACAACTGAAGAATCTCTAGAGCATATGCAAACACATGGAGTCTGAACAACATGCTCCTAAATGAACAGTGGATCACAGAAGAAATCAAAAGAGAAATCAAAAAACTGTTGAGAAACAGTTTTTTATACTATTTGTTGAACTCTTTACTCCTGGTCTCCCATGGGGTACAGGGCCCAAGCACTTGGGCCATCCTCCACTGCACTCCCTGGCCACAGCAGAGAACTGGCCTGGAAGAGGGGCAACTGGGACAGAATCCGGCGCCCTGACCGGGACTAGAAGCCGGTATCGGCACCGCTAGGCGGAGGATTAGCCTATTGAGCCACGGCGCCGGCTTAGCTAACTTATAAGAGTCAGTTCATATGTTAATTTCTAGTGTCTCGCCACTTTAAGTCATCTTACACTTTGCTACCAATAAATAAATAAAAGGCTTCTGGGAAAAGAAAAAAAATCTTCCATCCACTGGTTTACTCCTCAGATGGCTGCAACAGCCAGAGCTGAGCTGACCCGAGCCGGTATCTCCCACCTGGGTATCCCATGTGGGTGCAGGGGCCCAAGCACTTGGGCCATCTTCCACTGCATTCCCAGGCCATAGCAGAGAGCTGGATCAGAAGAGGACCAGCTGGCTGTTCCAGGACTCGAACTGGCACCCATAAGGGATGCTGGCACTGCAGATAGAGGCTTAGCCTATTACACCACTGCGTTGGCCCCTTGTTTGTGCTTTCACTGTTAAGTTTTTGATATCTCTTTATATATTCTACTTGAGTCAGATATATGATTTTCAAATATTTTCTCCCGATCTACAGCTTGTTTTCAATGTTCTCAACAGGACATTTGACAGAGCACATTTTTCAGTTTTGATGAGGTCAATTTACTGATTTTTTCCCCTTTAATGGGTCATGCTTTTGGTATCATGCCTAAAATGATCAACCTTTATGAAGTGTTGTTTGTTTGCCTCGCTTGGTTAGCATTAACTGAGAGATTCATGAATATGTTGGTTGATGTCTTCCATTGGTTTTAGAAAATTCTTAGCCAATATCTCTTCAAATTTTTCTTCCACTTATTCTTTATCTTTTCTCCTTCTGGTGTTTTCACTATTTGTACCTTACACTATTTGTGTGTACCTGTGCATATCATTACATTCAAATCTATTTCCATAATTTTTTCTTTCTCTTTGTTTGTTGGTACTTTCTTTCCTACTTATTTATCTTCCAGTCACTAGTTCTAGATAACGATATTAAGCCAAGACTGAGCTTTTAATTATTTTATATTTACAGAATGTCTATTTTATTCTTTTCTATATATTTCCTTTTTATTAAAGATTTATTTATTTGTTTGAGAGGCAGAGTTACAGAGAGGCAGAGAAAGAGAGAGAAAGGTCTTCCATCCACTGGTTCACTCCCCAGTTGACTGCAACAGCCAGAGCTGCGCCAATCTGAAGTCAGGAGCCAGGAGCTTCTTCCGGGTCTCTCAACATAGCGGCAGGGGCCCAAGGACTGCCATCTGCTTTCCCAGGCACCAGCATGCCAGCACTGCATGTAGTGGCTTTAACCGCTACGCTGCAGCACTGACCCCTAATATTTCTTGTCTAATTTTCAAAAAAACTCTTCAGAGTTGAAAAATTAAATAAGGTAAGGAATATTCAATATCTTTCTCTAGTGATAATGATTTTTGAACTTGGGAGTGGTTGTTTCTGAGCTGGAATTTAGCCATTTTGTCTCCAAAGGCTGTTCTCTTTTTCCCTTATTTAAACTTATTTTTCAGAAGTGATTCATTATTTCAATGTTTATGGAAAATGACCAGTAGTTTAAGACCTTTAAGGCATAAAATAAACAGGAACTCTAGAAGAGTTGTATATGTAAGCTGGTCCAGAGCCAACAGCAGTAAGAAAGAATATACTTGCATTTCTCTGTGTAATAAAAACCACTCCAAGAATCCCAGTAAGGACATAACAATGATATTTCGAAAGGCCCCTTTGATAGCAAAGTGTAAGATGACTTAAAGTGGAGAGACACTAGAAATTAACGTATGAACAAACTCAGAAGAAATCAGCTAAGAGTTATTGAGGTGTGGGCGAGGACAAGTGGAAAATGAAAGAATTCAAGGGCAAGAAAGACGCTGCAAGCACTTCAAAGAAACGATGGACATTTGACAATATATCTCATGAAGACGTGATAAAAGTATTATAAATAATCGGTTCTTCACTTCCTTAAAAGTCAGAGCAATCATGATTAGATTAATGAAAAGAGAATTTGTTTAAATGTAATTTCATTTGATGGAAAGATTTCTGATGTAAACTTCATTTCTTTTTCTGAACACATTCTATGACATATCACAACACCAAATTAGTTCATGTGGTAAAACTTCTGGAAAACAGTTCTCACGATCACTTACAACTTATTTCAGAGAATAGCTTCCCACAACCATAGCATCTCCGTCAGTTACAACCATAAATGTATTTCTACTGAGTAAGGGGTTGTGATGGGTCAAGTGTGAATAAAGAGTAGAAGTAGCACTGTTACCTGTCCCATGGGTATCTCAACTCTTTCATTTCTCAGCGGGACTCATTATCTCAGATAGGAAATTCTTGGGAGCATCACACTCACTAGGTATTTCTCCGCAGTTTCCAAGAGCAAACATTAGCCTAAGAGATGGCAGACAAGCTAATAACTCAGTCTAAGTGCAAGCACCCACTCTCAGTGGAGTGGCTCACCCAACTACGCCAGGAAGAAGCGAAAATACAGCATTAATATTGATCAGTTTTGACTGCTCATCTACATATTATAATATTTCTGCTAATAGAAAAATATCTTTGTACACCATTTGGTTATAAATTAATGGAGATGATATTATCACTGTTTCTAGCCAATATAGTCCATGCCCACCAGGACAATAAGTTGGACTAAGGTCATATTATATGGCTTTAGTAATGTTTGTATTTATGATGTAATATGTGACACAATAATGACCAAATATTACCTGTTTCTACTTGAAAAATTGCCTGGAAGTGTCATTGAAGTTAGCACACCTTAAGGTATTGTTAATAATAACGATTATGAAAAATTTAAATGTCCAAAGAACATTTATATGTGATTTGTGTCTCATGTGCAGCAATTAAATCTCTTACTACACAGAGGAGATGTTTATCTCACTTAGAAGTCTCTGGAAGCTAAATATAGTTGGCATGTTTTTGATATGTAGTTGTTTGCATATGATCTATCCTGTGACCTCAATAGATGGCAAAGTGATCTGAAACATTACATGCATACTGTTATTATTTTTTATAAAACCCAAACCTGTTAATTTATATTAATGACTTAACTGTCAGTCAAATGGTTAGTAAGTTTCTTGAGATTTAAAAGTTTTACACCAAAGTAGGCAGTTGAAATAAAATTATTTTAATATTTCAGGCTATATTTATTTCTAGGTTAATTTTCAAGGAGTGTCAGTGTCAAAATCAATCTTTTTCCTGTTTAATTTGCCCTCCTCCTCTTGATACACCTACCTTAAGTAGAAAACATTCAAGTTAAGCCTTATTGTAATGGATTAAAATTGCATAGAAAATTAATCATAAGGGAGCAAGCTGCTGAAAGCACTTAGATAATAGCTCATGTTTGCAATGCATTCACAAGGTAGATGGTGGAGGATGTGTGTCACAGAAGGAAACTGAGGCACCTCTCTGGGCTCATACAACTCCTCTTTGACTCTAGGCTCCATTCTGAACTGAGCATGAAGTGGCCACCTGCCACGCCAGGGCTCACTGCTAACTGCTGGACTTGGTGGTGCAAACGGACGCAGTGAAGATGGTTCAGCGCTCTCTCCATCTGCCTCGACGAAATCTGCAGAGTGTGTGTGCGCGTGTGCACGTGCGTTTTGGGAGCAGTGACATTTCCTCTGAGACCACACACTCTTCCAACCCTTATTATCGATAATTAGTTAAGGGAATTTTGGAAATGGAAGTTTTATTCCACAGGGTGACACAGACAAGGAAGCGTCCAATCCTACGTCGACTGAGCCCCATAAGTAGTTCCTCCTCCTCAGTGGTCCCTGTGCTCAGTGCACCTGACACCGCAGCCTCCGCGCGCTGCCCTCCTCTGCTCCTCCTCTGGGGGCGGAGGTGGGCTTTACGGATGGACCTAAGGGTCGTACCCCAGAGTGTGTAACTGCTGAGCCGTCTTCACCACCCACTCTTCACTCCTCCAGATTCTGATCTATGAGGTCCTGCTGCCCCTTGGTCTTTTCCTTTCTCATAAATGTAATGTAAATGCCCTCTTTCTCCTCCCCTTGTCTTTATTCAGGTCAGCCCACCTGGACTTCCATGTGAAGTTCCAAGAAAGAGAAGGAGCCATGGACATGGCACTTCTGAGGTTGCGGTCAGCTTTGGTAAGTTGATGCTCTCGTGTACCAAGAAATGTGGCAGAGGTATGCAAACTAACCAGTGATCTATTTCCTTAGAATCTTAGGCTATGGCCAGAGCACGGACAATTCATTTTCCTATGCCAAGACTCCACAGTCTGAATGCTATGGTTAAATGTGGCTCTTGTGAGAAACTGTCGTGGCATTGTGGTTACAGCCATTCTGTCGGGTTCAAATAAGGATAGACGCACTCACACACCTCAGATAATATTCTTGGCAAACAGAGGAAGTAGCTGTTAGTGACCTAAAGTCAAGAAACAAGAAATGCACTCATCACAAAGGGAAGCCCTTGTGAAGAGAAATGGTGACTGAACTGATGTGACACGGTGAGGAGGGAGGCAGTGAACAGGTGATCTGACACTTGAAAGACCCAAAACAGAGCAAAAGGTCATGAGGAGAATGCTCACTGGGCAGTCCCTGGTTAGCTGAAGAACTAAGAGAAAGGAAAAGAACTTGGGTTCGTGTTCTGCTTTGTGGTGGCTGAGAGTCACATGTGTGTCATGTGTCAGGGAGAATTCTGGGTGTGGCAGCTGTGGCCTGAGACAGCCACTGTGGACCACAGCCTTCTGCAATTCCATCCCAGAGGTCAGATGGCCCCAGCGTGGCTCCTTCCGGCAGTCCGTGTGCCCACTCTTCTCAGCACTAACCTCTTAGCAGGCAGCTTCTCCCTGTATTTCTCATTTTCTGCTTTAAAAATGTGATTTGTTTGTCTACATCTTTGCCTACAACACAGAGACAGCTACCTACTTGATTAATTCAGAGTTTAGCAAGAAGCCTCTGCCTAGTAAGCCTTATGCAACGAATCAAAAACAGTCATAGTCTCAGCTTCTCTGTGTGCAGACCTGGTGCGGTTTCTGTGCTGCCCAGAGTCCTGGTGGCTGGGAGGGATCTTTGCAGTGAAACCACAGGGGATCCAGTGGGTTCCGTATATGCTGTGTGATTTCCTCACTCTTCTGGCCTCCGTGGCTTGGTGTGCAACGTTCAGGAATGAAACTGCTGGCCTCTTGGGGCTACTTTGATGCTGAAGTGAGGTACATGCAGCAAACAGCTACCATTAGTGCTCTGCTCACAAGAACAGAATATTAATTAATTAATTAACCATAATTCATGATTTTATTTTTTGTTTTCTAGTTTGAGGTATTTAAAATGTATAGAGATTCATAAAGATGATAGAAAAACACATATATGCTACCATTCAAAAACACCTATTCGTTTATGGCCATACTTCCTTTCAGGTATTTTCAAAGAAACAAAGCACTATAAATGCAGAGAAAGCCCAGGCCTCTGATCCATCTTCCACACCAAAGATACCTGCTACCATCAGTTTGCCATCTGCCCTCCTAGTTCGTGTGTATAATCTACATGTTCTTCAGCGCTGTATAACTGCGTGTTTCTCAGTTTCCATTTAACAAGAGGCTGTGGGAGAGCCCTTAACAAGGCTGGCATGATGGTATCGGTGCCCAGCTATCACCCAGATGCCATCACACACACCCCCACACACCCCCACACACGAAACTTACTGCAGCCTCTAGAGTGCTGACCTTGACAATCCTTTAGTTTCCAAACATGTCAAAGTTTCAGCGTTCAAAATCTGAAAGCCGTTCTGGGGAATGTGTGCCACGTGATTTACTTGTGGTACAGAGTTCGTACAGCAGTGTATTTGACCCTATTTTCTGTAACCTACCTGACAGATGCAATACGAGTCACAACCCTATTACTTGTTACTAATTACTGATATTTAAACATTCCTCATATTGCTTAGAAAAATATTTTAAAAGCATGGATAAGTGTAGCTCAGCCTTGGGTCAGTTTAGTACACTCAGCCATAACCACTCCCAAATAACTGACAACGTTGAGTACAACTGGAGATGAGTAAGAGACTTTTAGTTCTATGGGATCCTAAAAGACAAATAAATAAAATAGTCACCAGAGGCTTTCTAGAAGTAGAGTTCTCTTTAAGAATGAAGCTGGATTAAAGGAAAGGCTGTTAGAAGAGCCCTGGGCATTAGTCCATGGGATCTAGCTGGGACTTGCTTTATTCCTGTCTTCTCCATCTTCCTGTGAAAGCATTCCCAACATGGAAAAGTCACCCAGTTCCAGGGTTCAGGTACCCCTCGGGGCGTGACTTTATGATGGAGGTTTAGCCTGGGCTGGGCAGAGGAGATTCTGTTATTGTCTCCCCTGACAGCTGCACGCCAGGGCCAACCTCCAGGGACTAGAAATGGTGGGATCAGAGGTGTGGATCTAACACTGTGAGGTAATCAGCTTCCTCACACGTTGCTTGATCACTAGCCACCAGTTGAGTTTGGATTTGACTCTAGGCTCCCAGTGTTGACAGACAGTCTTCTAGAACGAGATTTTACCTCCCAGACCACCTGGATCTCTGCTCCAGAGATACCAGCAAGGATCTTGATCCACAGGTCCCACGTAGCGAGGAACATTTAGGCTCCTCCTTTAAGAAGTGGAAAATGCCGAGGGTTCACGCCCTGTAAACTATTCACTTTTGGAAGATGTTTTTCACATGCTGCCTAATTGAAAAGACTGATGCAAAAATGATGGTAAACACGTCCAGGAACCTGAAAACCTCCCAAATACTGTTTCTCAGACCAAAAATGACTTAATCCATGTCTATTGGAAGTTGGCTAAAGCAGCCAACATTTCCAAGGAAGCGTCTGTCCTGCCATTTTGCCAGGCCCTTTACTCTGAAGGAGTCAGTTCCGAGCTTCACAAACACTCATCTCTCCCAGCAGCTACCATGTGGCCACAGGTGATGGGGAACGGCAACACCAGCTCCTTCGAAGGCTTCATCCTGGTGGGCTTCTCTGACCGGCCCCGCCTAGAGCTGACCCTCTTCCTAGTGGTCCTCACCTTCTACCTGCTGACCCTTCTGGGCAACGTGACCATCATCCTGCTTTCCGCCTTGGACTCCCGGCTGCACACGCCCATGTACTTCTTTCTGGCCAATCTCTCATTCCTGGACATGTGCTTCACCACAGGCTCCGTCCCTCAGATGCTCTACAACCTGTGGGGCCCCGACAAGACCATCAGCTACGTGGGCTGTGCCATCCAGCTCTACTTCGTGCTGGCCCTGGGCGGTGTGGAGTGTGTCCTGCTGGCTGTCATGGCCTATGACCGCTACGCTGCCGTCTGCAAGCCCCTGCACTATGCCGTCATCATGCACCCACGTCTCTGCGGGCAGCTGGCTTCCGTGGCCTGGTTGAGTGGCTTTGGCAACTCCCTCATCATGGCACCCCAGACACTGATGCTACCTCGCTGCGGGCACAGGCGTGTGGAGCACTTTCTCTGTGAGATGCCAGCACTAATTGGCATGGCCTGTGTGGATACAATGGCCCTTGAGGCACTGGCCTTCGCCTTGGCAATCTTCATCATCCTGGTGCCGCTCATCCTCATCCTCATCTCTTACAGTTACATTGCGCGAGCCGTGCTCAGGATCAAATCAGCCGCTGGGCGAAAGAAAGCCTTCAACACCTGTAGTTCCCACCTCATCGTTGTCTCTCTCTTCTACGGAACAATCATATACATGTACCTCCAACCAGCAAATACATATTCCCAGGACCAGGGCAAATTCCTCACGCTTTTCTACACGATCGTCACGCCCAGTGTTAACCCCCTGATTTATACACTGAGGAACAAAGATGTCAAAGAGGCCGTGAAGAAGGTGCTGGGGAAGGGGAGTGCAAAAGCCGAGTCGTGAGTGTCCAGGTGCGGGCCTGCCCTCGTCAGACCCAGCAGACGAAGGGATGTTCTGGCAGCGTGAGCCGGAGAGGCGCCAGGACAGATGTGGAATTCAGGGGTTTGGGCAGGTGAAGAAGACGCAATATTCCTGAGTGACAATCACTGCTGTTCTCTTAGGTCCCTCCAAGTCGAGCATTCTTGCCCTGTAGAGCTCCAATCCAGGCCAGAGCAGTGATCTAAGCTTTCAAAACACCAGCCATGAATGCGGACACCAGGTGTCATTGCTCCCCTGCCAAGTTCTGTCAGGATCCTTTGCACTTAGTATGTCCTCCATAAATGCACACACACACACACACACACACACGGAGATCTTAGAAGTAGTGCCAGAAAAGCACTTATTTTTTTCTAGAAAATCAGATGTCCCTTTATAGTGCCAAAAGCCTGAATGAGAGAAAAAATAACTTGCTCAGTTAACCAGCTCTAGCACCTCCCACTTCAGAAGTGGCTTGCAGATTCTGCAGATTTTTATCCCTTTCTTGTTTTGCTATTTGTATGTGCATTACTGTTTAATTAATATTTTAGAGTGGAAACAGGAGATCAAGAGACTGAGTAAAATTTCTACTGATACATGGATTTTGGAAGCTCCTATGGAGTTCCTGGCCATTTCTCTTCAAAATATGATTTTTTCTGTAGAATATTTGTTTTGCTGCTTTTTTCTCTAAACATTTTAGAACTGAGAATAGTGAATGTCATGGAAAGGTCAGGGAGACACATAATCATGACCTAATATCACCTTTCAATTACTCAATAAAAAAGCCGTTTAGAAAGTGTGGTTAGTTCACCCTCTTAGCTATCAAGTTGGATGAATCAAATGTATTCTAATTGTTCTACTGTTCCTGGGACTTGCAGAATACTGCAAATTAAACAATAAAACAGAAATATTCCATCCTTATTCTACACAGATTCTTCCTTTCACTAACCCATGACTCACATAAAAAATACAGACTGATCTTTACATTGAGAACATGAAGGCTTAGGCAGAAGTGATCATCAGAATTCCACCCACTGTGCACGACTGCAGGATGCATAATTGCATCCCGGGGAAACAAATGTCATGCGTATGCCTCTGTGTTGTGCTTCGCCCACTGTGATTTTAAATGAAGAGCTAAGTGAGGATAGCTCAACAAGTGTTCATTGGTCAGATGATCAGGTTATTTTTCCATTCTGTGTCCTGATGGGTGGTTAAAGGACTCTGAAGACAATTTCCACCTATTTGATATTTTTTCTTTCACATTTTCCCTCCTAATTCATTAATTAAACAAATACATACTGAGTGCCTACTGTGTCCTAGTTACTGGAACAGGATATACACAAGACAAATAGACACAAACCAGATCATCCCTGCAGTGAACTTGCTTTCCTGTGGACAAGAGAGATAATTGACTTTAAAAAAAAATCTTATTTCTGTAATATCTTTGTAAGTGTTTTTGAAGAGATGTGTGGTAGGAAAAACAGAAAGGCAGGGAGTCAGTAAGGACCCCTGGGAGATAAGGAAGCAAAGAGGGGTGGCGCCAGCAGAGGGAGGAGCGAGCACACAGTTCAGGTAGGGAGGAGGTGGAGGAGGAGGGAGGAATGAGAAACTGCCTGACATGCAAGACAGGGCTAGAGTGACAGATGTCGTGCTGTCGGTGCCACCAGCGAGCCACGGTGACTGCGGAGTGGCAGGCTGCAGCCTGGGTTGGAGTGTGTCTGAGAGAGCAGGCGAGAACCTGAAATGCAGTGAATGAAACTGAGCCTTCTCAGAGCAGGGACCCAGACGTGGGATGCGAGGGAGGCCCAGAGCTGGTGAGTTTCCAGTGGCCACGGCAGGCCCCAAACAGAGTCGGCAGCTGGGAAATGCATCTCTGTTCCCTGGTGGAGCAGGTGGCACATCTCAGTGTCCACGACGTCCACCGTCCGTGCCGCTTGAATGCATGCCCTCTTCTATGTTCTTAGAAGAACTTCTCTAAGATCCCATGGGGCTCCTCTTCCTGCAGAAGGGAGTTGTGGGACAAACTGTAGCTTCAGTCCTTGGAGCTGGGGTAGCAGCCACAGCTGCTGCTTCTCAGCCCTTCCCAGCTGTCTATTCCAGACGGCCCTCACCTTCAGCTGGTCTTGGTGACTCAGACTCATGCTGTCACTCAGAACTTGATTCCTGGTGGCATTCAACCTTCAGTCTCCAAGCCCTTTAAAACCGGTCTTGCCTCACTTAGAGACAAATTGGGGCTGGGATTTAGCAAGAGTTGCCTGAGTGGATCACTTGCATGTCAGAAGTATTACTTCCAACCCTCGCTGTGTTTCAGGGGCTGTGGCTCCCCAGGGCTCCTTACCCAGCCATCAGTATTCCCAGAACTTTGGGGATGAATGGACTGGCCTGGAAGGAGTCATCTCGAGGCTGGGGTGGGGGGGGTGAGCCACAGCATCCACTACAACAGGCCTGCAGATCAAGAGCAGCTGCTGCCTCTGGACCTGATGTCTGAGAAGGGATCCAAGACCTGGAGCACGAGGTCATGATCCGACAGACTTCTGGGGGTCTTGGAAGAAACTACGTCTATTCCTCAGATGAAAACACTGTAATCAACTGCAAAAACTGCTCCAATTCTGTACCCTTTCTGTGTTCGTCCCACTTACAATAGGACTTTGTAGTTCCTCCTATCAAAAGATAAAATCTATTTCCTGACTGCTTGAGTATGAGTTGCTCTTTTTTAAAAAATAAAAGATTTATTTATTTGAAAGGCAGACTTAGAGAGAGAGAGATCTCATTGTTTTAGACTGCTGTATAGTATTCTATAGAGTACATATCCCATAATTTCTTTATCCAGTTTACTGCTGATGGGCATTTAGGTTGATTCCAGGTCTTAGCTATTATGAATTGAGCTGCAATAAACATTAATGTGCAGACAGCTTTTTTGTTTACAAATTTAATTTCCTTTGGGTAAAGTCCAAGGAGTGGGATGGCTGGGTCGAACGGTAGGGTTATCTTCAGGTTTCTGAGGAATCTCCAGACTGACTTCCATAGTGGCTTAACCAGTTTGCATTCCCACCAACAGTGGGTTAGTGTCCCTTTTTCCCCACATCCTCTCCAGCATCTGTTGTTGGTAGATTTCTGAATATGAGCCATTCTCACCAGGGTGAGGAGAAACCTCATTGTGGTTTTGATTTGCATTTCCCTGATTGCTAGTGATCCTGAACATTTTTTCATGTGTCTGTTGGCCATTTGGATTTCCTCTTTCAAAAAATGTCTATTGAGGTCCTTGGCCCATCTCTTGAGTGGGTTGGTTGTTTTGATGCTGTGGAGTTTCTTGATTTCTTTGTAGATTCTCAACCCTTTATCTGTTGCATAGTTTGCAAATATTTTTTCCCATTCTGTCGGTTGCCTCTTCACTTTCCTGACTGTTTCTTTTGAAGTACAGAAACTTCTCAATTTGATGTGATCCCAAATGTTAATTTTGGCTTTGACTGCTTGTGTCTCCTGGGTCTTTTCCAAGAAGTCTTTGCCTGTGCCTATATCTTGCAGGGTTTCTCCAATGTTCTCTAATAATCTGATGGTATCAAGTCATAGATTTAGATCTTTAATCCATGTTGAGTGAATTTTTGTGTAAGGTGTAAGGAAGGGGTCTTGCTTCATGCTTCTGCATGTGGAAATCCAGTTTTCCCAGCACCATTTATTGAATAGACTGTCCTTGCTCCAGGAATTGGTTTTAGATCCTTGATCAAATGTAAGTTGGCTGTAGATGTTTGGGTTGATTTCTAGTGTTTCTATTCTGTTCCATTGGTCTATCCATCTGTTTCTGTACCAGTACCATTCTGTTTTGATAACAACTGCCCTGTAGTATATCCTGAAATCTGGTATTGTGATTTTTTGTTTTTGTTGTACAAGATTGCTTTAGCTATTTGAGGTCTCCTGTGTCTCCATATGAATTTCAGCATCATTTTTTCTAGATCTGAGAAGAATGTCTTTGGTATTTTGATTGGTATCGCATTGAATCTATAAATTGCTTTTGGGAGGATGGACATTTTGATGATGTTGATTCTTCCAATCCATGAGCATGGAAGATTTTTCCATTTTTTGGTATCCTCTTCTATTTCTTTCTTTAAGACTTTGTAATTCTCATTGTAGCTATCTTTAACGTCCTTGGTTAAGTTTATTCCAAGGTATTTGATTGTTTTTGTAGCTATTGTGAATGGGATTGATTTAAAAGTTCTTTCTCAGGCTGGTGCCGCAGCTCACTAGGCTAATCCTCCTCCTTGCGGCGCTGGCACACCGGGTTCTAGTCCCGGTCGGGGCGCCGGATTCTGTCCCGGTTGCCCCTCTTCCAGGCCAGCTCTCTGCTGTGGCCAGGGAGTGCAGTGGAGGATGGCCCAAGTGCTTGGCCCCTGCACCCCATGGGAGACCAGGAGGAGCACCTGGCTCCTGCCATCAGATCAGGGCGGCGCGCCGGCCGCAGCGCGCTGGCCGCGGCGGCCATTGGAGGGTGACTCAACGGCAAAGGAAGACCTTTCTCTCTGTCTCTCTCTCTCACTGTCCACTCTGCCTGTCCAAAAAAAAAAGTTCTTTCTCAGCCGTGGCATTGCCTGTGTATACAAAAGCTGTTGATTTTTGTGTATTGATTTTATATCCTGCTACTTTGCCAAACTCTTCGATGAGTTCCAATAGTCTCTTAGTAGAGTTCTTTGGATCCCCTAAATAAAGAATCATATCATCTGCAAAGAAGGATAGTTTGACTTCCTCCTTACCAATTTGTATGCCTTTGATTTCTTTTTCTTGCCTAATGGCTCTGGCTAAAACTTCCAGAACTATATTGAATAGCAGTGGTGAGAGTGGGCATCCCTGTCTGGTACCAGATCTCAGTGGAAATGCTTCTTAAAATAAATAAATAAATAATTTTTTTAAAAAAGCAGAAAATACAGAGTCTACCTATAAACTACTAGTATAAGTAAAGAAGTTCATCAAGGTTATTGGAAAAAAATCAATGTAAAAAATAAATTGTATTTATACTAGCATCAAACAAACAGTAAAATGAACCTGGGAGATGGTTTATAAAAGTTTTGTGGTAATAAAAATGACAGGTTTTACTACTGGAAATAGTCTTGAAAGAAAACCTCAAAATAAATAAATAAATAAATAAAACCCACAAAACTTTCCTCTTTGTACCAGAATGAATTTTTTTGTTAATTGCAACATCATGAAATTAAGTGAATCACTTTTTAATTTATTTTTGTTTAAAAATACTTTATTATCATGTAGTACTGTATACCATTTTTTATGAAAATATTTATTTATTCATTTATATGAAAGCAGCAGAGAAAGGGAGAAAGGTGGGGAGGGAGAGGTCTCCTATCCACTGATTCACTCCTCTAATGGGTGCAACAGCCAGGACTGGTTCAAGCTGAAGCCAGGAGTGAAGAACCTTTCACACGGGCAGCAGGGGCCCAAACAATCAGGCCATCTTCTGCTGCCTTCCCAGGCGTATGAGCAGGAAGCTGTATCAGAAACGGAGCAGCCAGAGCTCCAGTCGGCACTCCAATATGGGACGCCAGCGTCAGAAGCATCAGCTTAACCTACAGCACCACAATGTTGGCCCCACTACTGTACATCTTAATGGGGCACCATGCAATACTTCAACACACACACACACACACACACAGTATAAACTGACTATTGTTGCCTTTGGTTAAGGCACCATCCATACCAAATGATCTGACTATTCACTGTCTCAAAATCATGGCTCTTACAGGTTCCAGTATGGAGAATTCCTTACAATGTAGAAGAAGTTCAGCTTGCCCTCACTGTACTTCTTTAGACATGGGCAACCACCTCCAGTCTTTCTTGTTGTTACAGAATTTCTGTTACACATAATACAACCAGTTCACCTGCCTTATAACTACGGATCTTGCCCCTCCTTTTCAGCAAATTTCTCAAAAATCCCAGAATTTGATATAAAATACAGATTTTCTTACTCATTACATTTTCCTGTCCACAGAGCATTCATCATTACACACAACAAAGGGCTTTCCACGCACACATGTCTGCTGATCATCCAGTGGAGAGAAATGCAGGTATCAGAAAGAGATAAGCACTGCTAAGCCCGCAAAACATCCCCACATTCCTGTGCCCTCACAAACTGGAATACTTTTCCCAAGGTTCTCAATATCATGCTTTCCTGTGCGTTGGTGTTTAGCCTTCCCTTTGGAATCCTCACTTTTCAGGAGACCTGGCCAGATCCAGCCCTGAGTCCCACATACATTTAATACGCTGAGATAGACACCAAGAATACATTTATGGCCAGGCCAAAGTCCTGCCAGACCGTGCAGACTAATTCCTGGGGCAGCGAATTAGATTCATATGGGTCATGATATCAGGTCCAATAGATATCTGAGTTCCTGAGACTCTACATGTTGCACGTAACCATTTCCCAGATGTCCCCATCGTAAAAGGGGAAACGGGAATTATAAAACAGGTTTGGGTATCCCACTTTCAACCAGTCCTTGCCTTCCATATGCCATGATCTCAGCATCATCAACTCAAACAGCCATGAATAGTAGCCCCAAACTCTCCCTTAATGCTATTTTTTGGACTCCACACCCACCAGGGAGTGAGTGAGGTGGTTTTTTTTGTTTGTTTGTTTTTAGATTTTATTTATTTTGAGAGGTAGAGTTACAGACAGAGGGAGAAACAGAAAAGGTCTTCCATCTGCTGATTCACTTCCCAGATGGCCACAATGGCTGTGCTGATCTGAATGAAACCAGGAGCCAGGAGCTTCTTCCCGTGTGTGCAGGAGCCCAGGGACTTGGGCCATCTTCCACTGCTGTCCCAGGCCATGGCAGAGAGCTGGATTGGAAAAGCAGCAGCAGGATTAGAACCAGTGTCCATATGGGATGCTGGCACCACAGGCAGAGGATTAACCTACTGCGCCACAGTGCCAGCCCCCGGAAAGTGGGTTTTGAGCCTGCCAATTTCTAGTCTCCCAGACATTTAACACGTGGTACTCCTTAATGGACTGTTACAAGTTTGTCTCTCTATGTTCAATCACTCTCAAGTAAGAATTTTGTTCTAAGATCTAACCCTGACACATCCAACAAAAATATCACTGTGGCCAGGCCTGTTCTATTCTGAGGTGAGGGGAGATAGTTGATTATATGATCAGGAGTTAATAAGCCAAAGTGTCCTGTCCCAGCAGAGCAAGCCCTGCAAAGGGAGAGAGCTATGCAGGAAGCAGAGCAAGTAGTCTGGAAATTGATGTCCAGGAGGGCAGCTGGGTTTGGCAAGAATTTTCCTCAAACATCCATCAAGGAGGAGAAATAAACTTAAGTAAAGTTCTGGTTTTCTTAGTATGTCTCTGATTTCCTAACAAATTCTGTCAGTTTAAGAAAGCATCACCGGGCTGGCGCTGTGGTGTAGCAGGTAAAAGCCAAAACTGCCTGCAATGCCAGCATCCCACATGGTGCCAGTTCTAGTCCTGGCTGCTCCTCTCCAGCTCTCTGCTATGGCCTGGGAAAGCAGTAGAAGATGGTCCAAGTCCTTGGGCCCCTGCACCCGCGTGGGAGACCTGGAAGAAGCTCCTGGCTCCTGACTTCAGATCAGATCAGCTCTGGCTGTTGCGGCCATGTGGGGAGTGAGAAAGCATCACCTCTCTCAACCTCCTGTTCCACATCAACAAAATGAAAATAAACGTGTGGCTATTTTACAAGGCATTTGGAGGAAAGAGAACACTTCTATGTTATTATTATAATTATTATAATATTTTATATTTTAATTATTCTATGATAGTATTATTACTATTGTCAAACATTGGAAATTCTCTCCAATTTCCAGACCCTTAATAACTGGACATTATTTATTAATTTTTCTCTTCCAGTACTACTGAAATGTTTTAGTTCACTTACCTTGGTTCATTCTGCAAACTAACTCATTGCTTTTACGTATATTTGCTTACTTGTTAGCCCTCTACTTTTGAAAAAATACTATTTTCTTTATTTAAAGTACCTGACTATATGAAATTCAAAGCATTACTGGCTTTTCAGAAATAAATAGAAGAGTCAGTCTCAAAAACAACCACTTATATCCACTAACCTGGCTATGCCATTCATGGATATCTGTCCTGTGGAATGAAATTACCAGCACACAAAGGCAACAGAGCAAGAATTTGCATGGTAGCAATGCTGTCGTGGCCAAAGATTGAGGGAAAAACTGACTTTCTCAATAGATCAACCAATTAATAGTTAGTCTAAGCCAGAAACACTGGTCTCTGATATTACTGTGTGAGAAAATAAAAAGGCAAGGAGAAATAAGCAAGACCTTAATTGGATCAGACAACGACTAAAATGCTCTGTGTGCCTTTATGAGATTACGTAAGCGTGAATTAGTATGGAGGCTGCACGGCAGAGACTGATGCTCTGGGAGGAGAAGGCCAGGACTTACTTCTGAGGTGAGAGTGGAGAGCAGTCGAGGAAGAAGGATCTCCCTTTTATTCCAGGGCGGGGGAGGGGAGGATCCTACAAGACTAAGATGTTTCTCTCCGTCTTCGGCCTCTGCACACATTGCCACAGCAGAAACTCTGTTCCTTTCTTAATGTGCTGGCAATTTCATTCCACAGGACACATTTCCAGGAACGGCATTGCCAGGTTGTGGATAAAGTGCTTTTCAAGGTTAACTGTTGTATTTCAGTTCTAAAAGGCCAGTGACACTCTGAATTTCCACCTGTCATTGAGGGGCACAGATTTTCCCTTGTAACATCAGGCACAGCAGTTACTGCTGGCTTCTATCCTCTTTGAATCTTGTAAGAGGCTTCTCACCATTCCTTCAGTGTGTTTCCCTGGACATTGGGCAATTTTAAATCTTCTCATATAGATTGGCTATTCTGAGTTTTATATTAATATTATTTGGCATTTTTTCTATTGTATTATTTGTAGTCTTTTCTTGGATTTTGCAAAAACTTTGTACGTAGTAGAAATTAAACTTTTTTACAATTAGAAAAGTAGATATGGGGGCTGGTGCTGTGGCACAGTAAGTTAAAGTCTCAGCCTGCAGCGCTGGCATGCCATATGGGTGCCGGTTCAAGTCCCAGCTGCTGTACTTCTGATCCAGCTCCCTATTAGTGTGCCTGGGAAAGCAGTGGAGGATGGCCCAAGTCCTTGGGGCCCTGCACCCACGTGAGAGACCAAGAAGAAGCTTCTGACTCCTGGCTTTGGATCAGATCAGCTCTGGCTGTTGTGGCCATTTGGGGAGTGAACCTGCAGATGGAAGACCTGTCTGTGTGTGTCTCTAACTCCCTCTATAACTCTGTCTTTCAAATAAATAAAATAAATTTTTAAAAAAGAAAGCTAGATATGGTACTACATATTATAACACATAAAAATATAAAATGGATAGAAGAAACTACAGAAAAAACATCTAGGGAACTACATTGTAATGATGGAAAGCTTCTTAACTAAGCCTAGAAATACAAACTATATGAAAGAAAAAATGATTTAGCTACATGAGATGACTTCAGAAAGATGTACAAATGGAATTACAAGATAAGTTTACTTGGGCACATACAAAAACCTGAAAACCATGCTTAATTCTTTTTTTTCTAATACACATTTCCCATGAACCTTTTGAAACCCCTTTGCATAGTAAGTAGAATTGCTTTATGTAAACCAAGGCAATAAAACTATGTCTCTAGCAAATGAAATCGAAGTCTGTCATACTGGATGTTGGCTTCGGACAGGAGATCAGAGCGAATGAAGTTTCCTGAAGCTCCGCGGAACTCAGCCAACTTACAAAAGGACGTGATTCTGAGATGGCTAGCACGGAAGTCTAACTAGGCGATACCTTCAGTCCCCCGTGTCATTGCCTTTTGTCTTGGAAAAGGCTGAAGAGACCGTCCCCAGAGTATCCTGGCGAAATCTGAGTAAAAATGCAATCTGGTCTCACAGATCGCCTCCTTCCCGTCCCCTTAGATACCAGGGTCAATTACTACAAACCACATGGGGAGGGCTCCTTTCTCCTATAAGCCAGAGCAGATGTCAATGTTAATAGACAGAGTTCCCTTTCCTTCTCGTTAATTCTGGTGAGGAGAATTCTGGAAACAGCAGCAAGTGCCGTCCCACTCTACAACGGAATGCCAGGAAAACACCCTCTGGTCTGGACTTCATCCCCATTGTTTTCTGAGTGAATCGGAATGGAGAGCACATAGCTGCCACTAAGGAGCCACAGACTTCACCGTATCCACGGAACAGCTGAGGAGCAAGTGAAGGGCTTGTTGACTGTGTGCTTCACACAGTCCTGGATTCAGATCTCCGTGGACAGACACACACGGCATCCTATCACAGTGCTTACAATGGAGGTATGTAGGCTCTCCGAAAATCAGCAGGCGAAACGTACCAAGATGTGAGTGTTTCAAGTACTCATCTATTGACCATTATCATTTCCTTCTTTCTTTAAAAAAAAAAAAAAAGATTTATTTGAAAGGCTGAATTACAGGGGGTGGGGGTAGACCTTCCATCTGTGGTTCACTTCCCAAACGCTGCAACAGCTGGGGCTAGGGCAGGCCAAAAGCCAGGAGCTTGGAACTGCACCCAGATCTGCCATGTGGGTGGCAGGGAGGGGCCCAAGCACTTGGGCCACCTTCCTATCTTCCCACATGCATTAGCAGGGGCTGGATCAGAAGTGGAGCAGACAGGACTTGAACCCACTGTGCCACAATGCCAGCCCCTATCATTTGTTTTTCACTTAGAAAAACCTGACTCTGCCTCAGTTTTTGATTTCATGTAATGGTCTTATAGCTGCATTTTGTACTTGCAATCTCTACAGGAAATTAAAACGTTAGAACAGAGCAGGTCAGGGCTGTCAACTGCCATTTGCTGTGCACTAGTCTATCTGAAAATAATCTCTCTGAACTTCTGAATTCATATTTCCACCTGAAAAGTTAATTTTTCATGGGATGAAAAATATACATTGACAAACTTTCACCTTATTTTAAGCCAAATTGCAGGTGGTATGAATAAATTACTCCTATTAGTTATTCTCAGAAAGCAGTCCAACAACGTGTTCAAAAACTTTTTCCATAAAACTTAGAAGCAGTTTTCTTAAAAGAGTAACATAAAGTTTTATTTTAGAAACATCAATAATTACAATATGTTAAATATTACAGCAAGTGAGAATATATAACTATGATGAAAATGTTTATATCAAGGTATAATTGCACAAAAAGTTACCCAATTTTTAAAAATTCATTTGTAGGCCGGCGCCACGGCTCACTAGGCTAATCCTCCGCCTTGCGGCGCCGGCATACTGGGTTCTAGTCCCGGTCAGGGCGCCGGATTCTGTCCCGGTTGCTTCTCTTCCAGGCCAGCTCTCTGCTGTGGCCAGGGAGTGCAGTGGAGGATGGCCCAAGTACTTGGGCCCTGCACCCCATGGGAGACCAGGAGAAGTACCTGGCTCCTGCCATCGGATCAGCGCGGTGTGCCGGCCACAGCGCACCGGCCGTGGCGGCCGTTGGAGGGTGAACCAACGGCAAAGGAAGACCTTTCTGTCTGTGTCTCTCTCACACTGTCCACTCTGCCTGCCAAAAAAAAAAAAAAAAATTCATTTGTAGACACAGAAGCAACATTTCTGAAAATCATTACAAGTTACAAAGGATTGCTCCCCCAAATTTCCCAAAGCTAGCTCAATTGTTTGCTTCCCCCATTTGTCTGTTTTTCCAGTTCCATTCAGAATCAGGAAGGATCAGTCCATGAACAACAGTCTGAAGTAACTAATGCTCATGCTGAGTCGAAGACAAACTCCAGGGCAGGAAAAGGTGATTTTGCAGGTCACTGAGGGACTTGCCCAGCAGAGGGATGACGGGGCCACGGCTCAGGCTTTGCACTCAGCCCAGGGCTCTCTCCACACTAACTGCTCAAGAAGACGTTACCAGCCAGCGCCGAGGCTCACTAGGCTAATCCTCCACCTGCGGCGCTGGCATCCCGGGTTCTAGCCCCGGTCAGGGCGCCGGATTCTGTCCCGGTTGCTCCTCTTCCAGTCCAGCTCTCTACTGTGGCTCTACTGCTTGTCAAAAAAACAAAATGAAGAAGTTACCGTTGGGTGAACCTTTGTCTTTCTGCATCTCAGCCTGGATGCAGCTGAGCTGACAGACGTAAGGCCGCCTGTACACAGTCCCGCAAGTGTTCGTGTTTAGGCAATGGAAGCTGACGCATCCTGAGCTTCCCTCTCCGTGGCTGCGTGCCAGTGCCCTCACTTTTCCTTTCCTGCTGTTGCAACACAGCTGCTGTGCTTCCGGTCTGACCCCATTGCCTCACCGCATGTCAGAACAGGGTGCACACCCCTCTGAGGTCTCAGCCACAGCGGGAACCCTTGGCACCGGAGTCGTCAGGCAAATAGCTGGGGAGCCTAGGATTCCAAAGATGTGAGTGCCCAGGTTTAGTTCCCTTACTAACAAGCCTTTCCAACCTAACAGTGATGAGAACAGGCAGATTTACTTGGGCTTTTATTACAGAGGGATATTTTAACTTATACATTAAAAAGTCTGCTTTTTAGAATGAGTTGAGGTTACTGGGTGTATGAAAGATGGGAAAATTTGACCAAAAGCGAATGAAGCAGAGCAGGGGGATCCAGTGCACCTGCTTGTCCTCCAGGGCTGCCCTCCGGCCTGTCACTGTGACATCTTCCCACGCTCTCTGATTCTCCCCACTTCTTCACACGCCACTGCTGTGGATGATCACAGTGACACTACACACCGACCAGTGCACAGTACTGGTAGTGACGGAGCCTAGATGAGAAACGGTGAAGTTGGGGAAGTCAGCTGAATTCTCTGTTCTGTAATCCACATCAGCGAGGGCCCCTTAGAGAGTCTAGGGAAGAAGTGCGAGATCGAGGGCAGGGGCCCAGCGAGAAGAAAAAGCCATGCAATGTCCTCAGTGGTGTGACATCCTTCAACCAGTGACAAGGTCAGGAAACTGCAGTGGTGGTGAGAGAGGCCTGTGGCCCGCTCTGCAAACATCCTCAAGGACAGACACTGCATCAGTGATTGCATCGGGACAGCAGGAGCGAACCAGCAGGACCGAGGGAGCTGCGGGCCTCTGGGCTTGCGGGCCTTCTCCGGCACTTGAGTAACTCAAGCAAACTGTGACGCTGTGGAATCTCTGACTTTGCCATGTCTTTGTTTCATTTTTCAGAACTCCTGTCATCTGCAGGAACATCTTTTTTGTCTGCCAATAACATGCCTGATGCCCCCGTACGCCAGCCTGCAGAAAATATTGGTGTAGATTAATTCAGACTGTTTCAAGGGTCCATTGGGAGAGAAAAGGCTAAACTTATACAAACTTTGCTTTGATGGAGTATTAAAGTTTAAAGCAATGCTGGTCTTTATAGCAAAATGCAGAGTATGAGTGCTTATGCAGGCCACTGAAAATTACTCTATATCACACAATATTACTGCATTTTAAGAGCCCTGCATTCCTATTCCTAGAAGTAATCATTTTTACACTTCTGCATACTTCCCAATAACTTTACACGTGTGTAGATACTGACGTGTAGTATATACCCTTCTGTAAACACACGGGAGCATGCTAAATGCATGTTCAGGAAATTGGTGTTTTTGCTTGAATTTGGTGTTTTTCCTGAGTATTTCTACACATTACTATGTATATTTGATTTCATATCTATATCATATACCTTATTTTATCAACAGTTATATAACAGTGGGATATTTTTGAGACACTAATAAAATGTTCCTTGTCACTCTACACTGAGTGTTGTAGAACAAGCAAGCAAAATATGAAATATATTGAATAATAATTTTAAAAAGTATGTTATCATTAAATCCATATTTTTCCCCAACAGAATGGCAGAGGGTAGTGTTGGTAATGCAGAGGCCTTCGGGATGGATAAACGTTCAGCTGATGGCTCTGACTTAGTAGTTCCTTCACAAATGCAGGGGTCTAGAAGCATCTGCCCCAAAGATTTCAGAGTTCCTGCTGAGTGCGAGTCTTTGGTTCACACGGCCGGGCAGCACCAGGCCACAGTCACCCTTCACGTCAGACACGCACTGTGACCTCGGCTGTGGGAGCTGTGGAGGACAGAGGAGGCTGCATGTGCAGCTCACAGGCTGGGAGCCCCAGGACATGCGGAGCTAGAAATCACAAAGGAGCAGTTTCTCTCTGAGCAGCTGAGGCTGTGGGTGGCTTTGGTTCCTTCTGTCTTCATGTCACACCGTAGACTAGAAAGGCGTTCTTTAGGCACCCTGTCAGTGAGGAGCCTGAAGCTCACAGCGAATCACAAACATCCAGGGTGATACCAATAGTGACACGGATAGTGGGGGCTGGACCCAGTTTGCCTGGCTCCAAATTCCATGCTAATGAGATCTTTTCATTCTGATTCTGTGAGGTCCCAAAAGGCAAAAAACCCTTTTTTTTTTTGAGTCCCTCCGATAGCTTGCTGGAAGCTGTCTGCTGCGTGCTGGTGGTCCTGTAAACAACACTGTTCCAGATGACAGGCAGGCTCCTTGACACTGAGAAACCAGAATGAAAACTGTGGCAGTGGTCAGGACGGACTCTGACCCAGAGCCGTTCAAGTGGAAAGCCAGCAAAGGTTAGCCGAAGGACAAAATGCTAAAGGTCAAGTTTTCTTTCTCAATTTTGCATTTCACATTTTAAGAGGTGATTCACATATAGGAAGATTAAATTTTAGAAACAGGTCATTATGATCATTTTCAATGGCCTAATTTTCATGTCTTCAGCAATACTAGTTCTGCAAATGTTTCCATTGTGCAGTAAAATGCTTACACGTTGTGGAAAGAGTTAATACACAGGTACTAATGGACTTCCTGAACCTTCCTGTTTCAGAAGAGGGAGATTGGAAACACCGATCATGAATTGGGGAAACGATAGCGCCCCCCAAGAGTTCGTTCTGTTGGGTTTCTCAGATCGGCCGTGGCTGGAGTTCCCGCTCTTTGTGGTCTTCCTGGTCTCCTACATCTTGACCATCTTTGGCAACGTGACCATCATTCTGGTCTCCCGCCTGGACTCCAAACTCCACACCCCCATGTACTTCTTCCTCACCAACCTGTCACTCCTGGACCTCTGCTACACCACAAGCACTGTCCCGCAGATGCTGGTAAATTTACGCAGCACCAGGAAGACAATTAGTTACGGCGGCTGCGTGGCCCAGCTCTTCATGTTTTTGGCCTTGGGAGCCACTGAGTGTGTTCTCCTGGCAGTCATGTCCTTCGACAGGTTTGTGGCCATTTGCCGGCCTCTCCATTACTCAGTCATCATGCACCAGAGGCTCTGCCTGCAGCTGGCAGCTGCATCCTGGACCGTTGGCTTCGTCAATGCGGTGTGGTTGTCTGCCCTGACTCTCTCGCTGCCACTCTGCGGCCCCTATGTGATAGATCACTTTCTCTGCAAAGTCCCTGCGCTGCTCAGGTTGTCCTGTGTTGACACAACCACAAATGAGGCGGAACTGTTCCTGGTCAGTGTGTTCTTCCATCTGCTACCCCTGACACTCATCCTTACATCATATGCCTTTATTGCCCAAGCCATCCTGAGAATCCAATCTGCTGAAGGTCAACAAAGAGCATTTGGGACCTGTGGCTCCCACCTCATTGTGGTGTCACTGTTTTATGGCACAGCCATCTCCATGTACCTACAGCCACCTTCACCCAACTCCAAGGACCGGGGAAAGATGGTTTCCCTCTTTTATGGAATCATTGCGCCCATGCTGAACCCCCTGATATATACACTTAGGAACAAAGAGGTAAAGGAAGCCATACGAAGGCTGGCTACTAGAGTCTTCATCACGAAATAAGGAAACGTGCACGTGAGAGGATGTAAGGTCTTGCAGGGCCCCCACCCCTCGCTGTCTGTGTCCTGACCTAAACCACAAGAGGTTTGGCAGCTCTGGGGCCCACCAGTTGGGGGTTCTTCCCAGCAGGAATGAGTGCAAGCCAGGACTTGGTCATCCTCAGGCACTGATATGGAGGTTTAGTTTGTTGCTGAAAACAGTGAGAAACTGTCCTGGCTCTGAGCCAAAATTCCTTAAACCTGCGTGTGGTCTCCGTACCTGACCCTTCCCTGCAGACACACCCAGAGAGAACACCTTTCTCCCGCCTGCTCTGTAAGTTCCTCTAACAAAAGCTTTGGATCAGTCATCTTGGCGGTCACTTCTTTCTTTGGGATCCCAACTGGCTCGATCCTGTGGAATATCCCTGCATCTGCTTTTGGGGCAAACTCAGTTGCTGTTTGGGCTGCCAGGACCAAGCAGCTGGTGTAGTCAGCAGGATCCAAAAACCAAAAGTAAAAAAAAAAAAATTATAGGTAACTGATGTTATGACTCCCCAGGGGTCTACAATAAAATCGTGGTTTGGATTTGGGGTCTTGGTAGAAACCTCTACTGGTCAGCCTTTTAGAGATTGCGATTTTATTTATTTTCAGTTTGTTCACTTATTTTTTTTTTTTTTTGAAATGCAGAGCAGAGCAACAGAGAGAGAGAGAGAGAGAGAGAGTTGTAGATAAATAGATACTGCTAAACTGTTTTCCAAAAAAGCTACACCTTTTTGCATTCTCACTGCCTCCTTGAGAACACTTGGCAATGCCTGTCTTTATCACAGCCGTTCTGTTGGGTTCGAAGTGGTATCTCCTGGTTTTGCTTTCACTTCTAGAATGATTCATGATGTTGAACATTTTTTGCATGTTTATTGGCCATTTCTGTATCTTCCTTGGACAAATATATATTCAAATCATTTGCTCATTTTTTTTTTTTTAACAGGCAGAGTGGACAGTGAGAGAGAGAGACAGAGAGAAAGGTCTTCCTTTGCTGTTGGTTCACCCTCCAATGGCCGCCGCGGCTGGCGCACCGCGCTGATCCGATGGCAGGAGCCAGGTGCTTCTCCTGGTCTCCCATGGGGTGCAGGGCCCAAGCACCTGGGCCATCCTCCACTGCACTCCCTGGCCACAGCAGAGAGCTGGCCTGGAAGAGGGGCAACCAGGACAGAATCCGGCGCCCCAACCGGGACTAGAACCCAGTGTGCCGGCGCCGCTAGGTGGAGGATTAGCCTAGTGAGCCACGGCGCTGGCTCATTTGCTCATTTTTAAAACTTGGTTTGTATTTTTATTGAATTGTAGGAATTCTTTACACATTTGGATACAAGTCTCTTGTTGGATAGGTGATTTGCAAAGACATTCCCCCTTCCATACTTTCGATTTCTTGATGAAATTTCCTTTGAAGCACCAAAGTCCTCGATTTTGATTAAGTCGTTTTATCTATTTTTTCTTTTGTTATGTGTGCTGTTATAAGAGCTGTTTGTGAAAAAGCTACCATGTACTCTAAAGCTATGAAGATACACATGGATTTTCCTGTAGCGTCCTAAACTTTCAGCTTTTACAGTTAGGTCTCTGACCCGTTTTGATAACTTGACATGGTACACATAAATGCTATGTTGCTGTGACAGACTGGGAAGCGTAAAAGATACATGTTGTGTAGAGTGTGACGAAGGAGACCTACATGACTCTTATAGATGCAGATCTCCACTATCCTGGAAAACACCATTATTTCCCCATTGAATTATCCTGGCACCTTTGTCAAAAATGAACTGATCATAAATCTAAGAGGGCACTTCCAGACTCTTGGGTCTACTTCACTGATGCATGTTTTTACTTTATGAGTGTAGCACGCTGTCTATAACTGTGGCTCTGTACAGTTGGAGATTAGCAAGTGTGAGTCTTTAATCTTTGTTAACCCTCTGCATCCTTTGCATGTACATATGACTTTTAGGATCAATTTGTCAACTTCTGTAACTTAAAAAAAGCTACTATAATTAAAAAAAAAAAAAGCCAGGGATGATTTTATGAGGGATTGCGCTGGGTCTGTAACCAGGGTGTGGAGTTTTGTCAACATGATGATCGCAAGTATTCTCAGTAGTGAGTGGGAGAGGTCTTTCCCTAGTTACAACTCTCATTTCTTCCAGCACTGTTTTATAGTAATGTGCTTCATTTAACCGAGCTCAGGTCAAACTTCTCCACTGGTTTCAAGACTGCCAGACTTGGCTCTGATGCAGCTAAGCTTGGAATCCCTAAATCTCAGTGTCACACACTCCACGGTCTGGCCAGGAATAAGTTGTTTCTCTTGGATAGACTATTTCAGTCTGTTTTGTGGCTTTTACTTATTTAAGGAGTTCTGAAATGCTTGAATTTAGTTGCTTTCCTCAAAATGTGTCATGGTTGAGTGGAAGAGCTAGTTTACTGTTTCTCACTTTGCCATTCCAGAAGTCAGTCAACTTCATTTTCTTAACAGTGTCTTGAAGAATAATCATTTGCCAATTGTTGCCTTTTGACTGGTAGGCTTAATCCATTTACATATAATAACATTTATATCCTCCATTTTGCAATTTCTTAACAAATAAAGACAAAGCAAGAAAACTCAAGTAAGAGAAGTTCAACAGGACACACTGGGAGATTCAACCTCTGCTTTACAACTGGGGCTCCAGTGGGTGACAAAATCTCACTGAAAAGCTACGCAGGGGCTGGCCTGTTGCACAGCGTGTTAAAGCTGGTTCGAGTCCTGGCTGCTCCACTTCCAATCCAGCTCTCTGCTGTGGCCTGGGAAAGCAGTGGAAGATGGCCCAAGTCCTTGGGCCCCTGCACCCTTGTGGGAGACCTGGAGGAGGCTCCTGGCTCCTGGCTTCAGATCAGTACAGCTCTGGCAGTTGTGGCCATCTGGGAAGTGAACCAGTGGATGGAAGACCTCTCCCTCTCTCTCCCTCTCTCTCTATCTCTCTCTTTTTCTCTGTAACTCTGCCTCTCAAATACAAAATAAATCTTTTAAGAAAAACTGATAGAATTGAAAAGAGACAGGCAAATCCAAAATTAGGGTTGGAGACTTGAACACTGCACTCTCAGTAGCCAGCAGCACCATTGGAAACACAGTAGAAACGCAGACGAGCTCATCCACACAACCACCGACAGCAACGAACACCCATGGGGCTCTCCAGCCAAGCACAGGAGGATCCGCGTTCTGCTCTGGTACCCACGGAACGCTGACCACGTGTCCCAGTCAGGTCCAGCAGCTGTAAGAACATACCATGAACTGGGTGGCTAACCCACACAGCAGCTTACTTCTCACAGCTCTGGAGGGTGAGAAGCTCAGGACGAAGGTGTTTGTAGATGCAGGGTCTGGTGACAGCGTATGTCCTGCTTCCATGATAGTGCCATCCGCTGTGTTCACATGTGGTAGAGGGGATAAACAAGTTTCCGTGGTCCTTTGTTACGAGGGCACAAAAATCCCGTTCAGAAGGGTCTCACCCAGGCCGGCGCCGCGGCTCACAAGGCTAATCCTCCACCTTGCGGTGCTGGCACACCGGGTTCTAGTCCAGGTCGCGGCGCCGGATTCTGCCCCGGTTGCCCCTCTTCCAGGCCAGCTCTCTGCTGTGGCACTCCCTGGCCTAAGTGCTTGGGCCCTGCACCCCATGGGAGACCAGGAGAAGCACCTGGCTCCTGGCTTCGGATCAGCGCGGTGCGCCGGCTGCGGCGGCCATTGGAGGGTGAACCAATGGCAAAGGAAGACCTTTCTCTCTGTCTCTCTCTCTTACTGTCCACTCTGCCTGTCAAAAAAAAGGAAAAAAATAAGGGTCCCACCCTCATAATCTCATCACCTTCCCCGAGCCCCCCCCACCCGAGGGAAGGTGGGATCTTATGGAGGTTAGGATTTGTGTTAAAAAAGCTAAAATAAGTGAGATAGGGGCAGGTGCTGTAGCGTAGCAAGTAAAGCCGCTGCCTACAGTACCAGCATCCCATATGGGCTCCAGTTCGAGTCCCGGCTGCTCCCCTCCCAATCCAGCTCTATGGCCTGAGAAAGCAGTAGAAGATGGCCCAAGTCCTAGGGCCCCTGCATCCATGCTTCGGATCAGCGCAGCTCCATCTGTTGCGGCCAACTGGGGAGTGAACCAGAAGATAGAAGACCTCTCTCTCTGCCCTTCTCTCTTGCTGTGTAACCCTGTCTTTCAAATAAATAAATCTTTAAAAAGAAGAAGTGAGATAAGCAAAGAGGTTCTGTTTCCACATCTGGTTTGGCCTTTGTCTGTTTATGTCTCACATTTAGACCCCGAAGCCTCTGTATGGTGCAGTGATCCCAAAATGAAGAACGCATAATTGGGCGAAGGAACCAAGAGAAGAAGGAGGCATGGCTTCACTTCTCACTTTCAATGAAACACCGGCAGATTGAAACAGTGGCAGATTCTGTGCCACTCAGCACTGCAACCTTGGACTTCGCAGGGCTGGAGGTGCCGATCCTGTCACGGGGAATATTCTCGCCACGGGACATGGAAAGGGTTGCATGGAACCACAAATCCAAGCTGTGACTGCCGTCAGGATACTTAAGACTTCCTGTGTCCACAGACCAGCAGATCAGAAGAGCTGCCATGGGGGGAAGGCCACAGTGGTGCACACCTCTTGGCAACCATGCCCTGTGTAATCCCTTTCCCTTGAGTATAAAGTAGAAGTTGGGTTCTGGCCTTTATCCTGGGCGCTCTTTCTCTGTAGATCAGAACTGGGCAGGAAGCCAGCTGCTGTATCATGCAGGAGCCCTGTGAAGAGGCCAAGTGAGCAAGCTTGCAAGTGAGTTGTCTGAGGCCGGAAACCCACATAATGCCTTAAGGTGCTTGCAGCTCCAGGCAACACCTTGGCTGCAGCAATGAGAGACCTGGAGCCAGAAGAGCCCACCCAAGCAGTGTTTTTTGCTCTCAGCGGCTCAGTTTTTGGGTGCTCTGTGAAGCAGCAATAGCTAATTACTGCACCATAGCCAGAGTAACCGACCCAGGGCCAACAGGGGGAGAAGAGCTGACTTCAGACAATAGGGCCAGGGAAGAATCCACGTGGGACAACAGGGCCAGGGAAGAATCCACGTGGAACGCAGATGGCCCTTGGGCTACCTTCTGATACATCTTCCCCTACAGTAACTGAGCAGACCCGTCATTACCAAGGCAGCAGAACTTTAGAAATGAAGGTCCCAGCCACTCTCCCAGGCCAGCAGCCGAGACCCTGGCGAGGGCAGAGGGGAGACTGGGAGTGACCTGAGGCACTCCTGGAAGAGGGAAAGAACGAGAACCTGCTGTGGCCTGAGACCAACCACAGCAGTGAGGCTGTTGTTTCTCTACTCAACCCCTCGTGCCACATGGGTTCTGCTCGCCAAGATGTGCAGAGAATCAGCAGTGAGGGCCGCAGGACGGGCTGTGCTGACCGTGACACTGCAGGAGGGTCAAGGCCTGTGCACCTCCCGTCGTTAGGGGCCAGCCTCTGGCGCTGCTCTGAAGTGCAAGGTGTTTCACGCCTAACTGTTAGGTAGGAAGTTAGATATGAGCTTATGTGTGTGTGACAGGCCTAAAGAGAGGACATCTATGTCCAGCACATGCTGCATCTCAAAGCCATCCCGGTAATGTTTCAGGGACAGCTCGGTATTCGCATCCTGCCCTGCCTCCTTCTACCTGATAACCTGCCAGGTGGAGATCCCAGCCCCTTCTGCCTGACAAATCTTCCACAATCTCCCAGATGCAGCCCAGTATCTGCATTTCAAACACCCTGCTCCGGATCCCCATTCTCCAGGGGGCCCTGCTCACCCTTCCTCTGAACCCAGGATGGCGCCAGCTAGGCTTCCTCCTGTCTGATACCTTCAAGGGAAAACTCAGATAGGAGCTTCTTAATATTTACATCCATAAAATCCTTTGTCTCAGGAGGAGATGTGTGAAGACAAAGACCCATCTCCTTAACCACCGCCCCCTGCCCCGCCCCCCGCCTCAACCGGACTACGTGCTCAGCCCTCTGCCTCTATGCTGAGTCGCCCGCCTGCCTGGCCAGGTGTACTCTCTCTACTCAACCATGTAACCTCGCTCCTCCCACCCAGTCCGAGAGACCACACACTCTCAGGTCCTGTCTGAAGAGGTGCCCATCTGTTCTTGTGGATGTCCCTGCCCTAAGAAACCTTGCTACTTTGCTTTCCACTACTCTCTGTCTCACGCCTGAATTCTTTCTTGTGCGAAGACAAGAACCCTGCGATTCTCCAGTAACATAACTGCTTAGCTCCCCTCTCTCAGCCACTTGGGAAGGAGGCCCTCCACGGTGGCCGACGGCCCTCACAGCCTCTCCCCGGTTTCCTCCTGCTTTCCCCGCAGGTTTCCCCCTACAGCTCCCTTGAATGACACCTCATGGTGTCTGCTTCCTAGATGCCCTAAACCAACACTGAAATCTCACGTCTGATCTATTTTACCTAAGTATTTTATTTGCTTTGTTTTGGTTATTTTTGCCATTTTAAGATAAACTTTATTTTTTTTTAAGATTAATTTATTTGAAACTCAGAATTACAAGAGGGAAAGGTAGAGAAAGAGAGAGAGAGAGAGACAGAGAGAGACAGAGACTGATTCACTTCCCAAGTGGCCACAACATCTGGGGCTGGGCCAGGCTACAGCCAGAAGCCAGGAGCTTCTTACGGGTCTTCTACACAGGTGCAGAGGCCCCAAGCTCTTGGGCTATCTTCCACTGCTTCCTCAGGCCATAGCAGAGAGCTAGATTGGAAGTGGAGCAGCCAGGACTCAAACCAGTGCCCGTATGGGATGCCAGCACTTCTGGTGGTGGCTTTACCCACTAGGCCATAGTACCTGCCCCTAAACTTTTTACTTTAGAACAGTTTATAGATTTACAGAAAATCTGTGGAGTGCAGAGATCCTATATGCCCTAAAACCACTTTCCCTCATTAACTTCTTTCTTGTTCAGGGGGGCTTTATTTATTTACTCATTTACAAAGAACAGATGTCATGTATTTCATACATACAGTTTCAAGATGTCTTTCCCATCCACCTTCCCTCACTCCTTCTTTCTTATTTTTCTTTTAATTTTTGCAATAACATACTTTCTTTTTTTATCCAGGTCTCCCACATGGGCATCAGAAACCCAACCACTTGATCCATCACCCACTGCCTCCTAAGGGACACTTGAGCAGGAAGCCGCAGAGCTAGGACTCACACCCAGGTACTCCAATATGGAATATAGACATCCATGCCAAGGCCTGTCCCCAGAATGAAGCCAGAGTAGGCAGCAACCAGTTATCCAGAATCATCACATAGGCCTCATCTAAAGCTAGGTGGAAACACACAGGGCATGTCTTCTCTAGATGCAAGCTCCCCTTTTCTATCTCTTCTTGCTCACGAATACCATATTCCCAGCCCCTGTCTGAGGCTCAGCTAGACGAAGCAGAGCCAGGTCAAGTAACCAAAATCTCCTCCAAGAGGCATGTAGCCCCCAAAGAGTTTGGCAGACTGAGGAATCTATTTTGAATGCCTTTATTGGGGCAGTGCTGTGGCATAGTAGGCTAACTCTCTACCTGCGGTGCCGGCATCCTGTATGGCCACTGATTGCTGTCCCAGCTACACCTCTTCCAATCCAGCTCTCTGCTTGTGGCCTGGGAAAGCAGCGGAAGATGGCCCAAGTGTTTGGGCCCCTGCACCCACATGGAAGACCAGGAGGAAGCTCCTGGCTCTCAGATCAGCCCAGCTCCAGTTGTTGCGGCCATTTGGGGAGTGAACCAGAGGATGGAAGACCTTTCTCTCTGTCTCTCCCTCTCTGTAACTCAACCTCTCAAATAAATAAATAAGTAAACCTTAAAAAAAAAAAAAGAATGACTTAATCAATAGACTTTCCTGAGGGTAATAGTGGATATTTAACTTTTAAAATATACAGTTAAAAAAAGAACTTAGTTTCCAACTACTTAACTCAGGAAATACGAATCCTTCTGAAACAAAGGAGGATGGCACCCCAAGACAAATTCACCTTCACCATTTGTGAAGCCATTGCAGGGGGAATGCTTGTGGATGAAAGTATTGTATGTCCTTTTCCAGCCCCTGAGTATTTACAGCTATGGGAATCCTTAGCTCTAGGTTACTCCACAGTATCATCATTCACTTTTTTTTCATTTTCAATTATCTTTATATACAGAAGATCAATTTAGTATATATTAATAACATACTTTCAATTGAGTTTATAATCACAAGCTAAGTTCTCCACTAAATAAAGAACTCAACAAGTCAGAAGTAGATTCCTCAGGAGTATAGACAAGGCTATAAACAAGAATCAGATCTCAAGATGTCAATTTCACTCATGAACTGATGACTGGATAAAATAAATAAATATATAAATGGTGGGACTAGCGCTGTGGTGTAGCGGGTAAAGCCACTGCCTGCAGTACCGGCATCCCATATGGGCGCCGTTTTGAGTCCCAGCTGCTCCACTTTTGATCCAGCTCTCTGCTATGGCCTGGGAAAGTAGAAGATGACCCAAGTGCTTGGGCCCCTGCACCCGTGTGGGAGACCCAGAAGAAGCTCCTGGCTTCTGGCTTTGGAATGGCACAGCTCTGGCTGTTGCAGCCATTTGAGGAGTGAATCAGCGGATAGAAGACCTCTCTCTCTCTCTCTGCCTCTGCCTCTCTGTAAATCTGCATTTCAAATAAATAAATCTTTTAAGAAAATGTGATACTACTCAGCCATAAAAATAAGGAAATCCTGATTAACTTCTTAAATTAGTCTGTGCTATATAAACTGCAGATACTCCCATTCCCCCACCCCCAGTTTGTTGAGACCCTAACTGCCAACGTGAGGGTCAGAAGGTAGGGCACTAGAAGGGAGGAGTTCCTGAGGGCAGAGACTCCCTCATAACACAGGCCCTCGGGGCCTCGCCTGGCCCCTGATACTCCTACCTTTGCATTTCACAACTGAGACATCTGCAAGCACTCTTTGCACAAAGTTGGGCTCAGATGCCAGACAGAGTAGATGTAAAAGAGAATGAGAGACCTGGAATTTACGTCCAGGAGGCTGCTCTGTGCAGAGACTGACTAATAGAAATGTACCCAGCGGGCAAAGTAGGGTTAGGTCAGTTTTCTCCTAAGGTGTTAGAATTGTTTCTGACAGTTCTGGCCTGTTTGTTTCCTCCTGGGGATGAGCTATGAAAAGCAGCAATGTGAGGCCGGCTTTGTGGTGTAGTAGGCTAAGCCTCTGCCTGCATCCCATATAGGAACTGAGTCATGTCTCGGCTGCTCCACTTCTGATCCAGCTCTCTGCTGTGGCCTGGGAAAGCAGCAGAGGATGGTTCAAGCGCTTGGGCCCCTGTACCCACGTGGGAGACCCAGGAGAAGCTTCTGGCTCCTTCAGGTCAGCCCAGCTCCAGCCGTGTGGCCATCTGGGGAGTGAACCAGCAGATGGAAAACCTCTCTCTGTCTCTCTCTCTGTCTGTAACTCGGCCTCTCAGACAAATAAATCTTTTTATAAAGGAAAAAAAAAAAAGAAAAGGAAAGGAAAGAAAAGCAACAATGTGATGATGTGACAGAGGGGAAAATTTCTAGTTTTACCTGTAAGTCTAAGAGGTAGAAAGGGATGTGGCCGCCAAGGGGAGGGGGAGGGACTGGGTTTCCTGCGGGGATGAGCAGGAGTTCCTGGTGTTGAATAGGCAGGAAGGCAGCATACACAGGGGGATGGCACTCGGAGGTGGCACAGGTAGAACTGGGGTCTGTGCACACAGTGGAATACTACTCAGCCAGGGAAGGAGAGAAATCCTGCCATTTGAAACAGCATGGGTGGACCTGGAGGTGGAAGACGCCAGGCGCAGGAAGACCAGCACTGCACGATCTCAGCTGTACCAGGAGGCTGAAGAAGCTGAATTCAGACACAGAGTAGAAGGATGGCTGCCAGAGGCTGGGGGAGCAGCGGATGGGAGGAAAGAGGAAAGGTTCATCCTCAGGTGCTGCGTTGTAATTAGGAGGAGTACATTCTAGTGTCCTGTTGCAAGCAGAGGAGCTACAGATAACATTAACACACTGCATAGTTCAGAAAAATCTACGATAGGCCGGCGCCGCGGCTCAATAAGGCTAATCTCTGCCTACGGCGCTGGCACACCGGGTTCTAGTCCTGGTCAGGGCGCCGGATTCTGTCCCGGTTGCCCCTCTTCCAGGCCAGCTCTCTGCTGTGGCCTGGGAGTGCAGTGGAGGATGGCCCAAGTCCTTGGGCCCTGCACCAGCATCGGAGACCAGGGGAAGCACCTGGCTCCTGGCTTCGGATCAGTGCGGTGCACTAGCTGCAGCGGCCATTGAGGGGTGAACCAACGGAAAAGGAAGATCTTTCTCTCTGTCTCTCTCTCTCTCACTGTCCACTCTACCTGTCAAAAAAAAAAAAAAAAAAAAGAAAGAAAGAAAGAAAAGAAAATCTACAATAAAAGATTTTGAATGTTTTCATCACAAAGAAATGATAAATGTTTGAGGTGACAGATATACTTACTGTGATTTGAGCATGATACAATGTATACATTTGTCAAAACATCACATGGCAGCTCAGAAACATGTACAAGTTATATGTGCCAATTAAAAAAATATTTTAAAAGTAAGTGGGGAGGACAGGCGTTGTAGCGTTGCAGGTTAAGCCACCTCTTACAATGCTGGAGTCCCACACAGGAGCACTGGGGGTTGAGTCCCAGCTGCTCGGCTTCCAACCCAGCTTCCTGCAGATGTGCCTGGCAAGTGCACACGTGCTTGGGCTCTTGCCTCCCACTCGGAAGATACAGTGCAGCTCCAGGCTCCTGACTTCAGCCTGGCCCAGCCTTGGCCATTGGGGCCATTTGGGGAGTGAACTAGCGGATCTCTTTCTCTGTCTCTTTCTCTCAGTCACTCTGCCTTTCAAATAAATAAATAAAATCTTAAAATCTTTTTTTTTTATTTTAGTAAAAGGGGTCTGTAAAACTCTCTTCTCAGTGCCTCAATTTTCTCAGTAAATTATTCATAGCATTCATCCGCCGAGACTGAGCATGAGCAAGGACATCTGTGAGTTGTCCTCTGTGAGAGTGGAAAAGGAAAGGCGGAGGAGCACACAGGGCTCTGCCACCCTGGGGCTCTGCTTGAGGTATGGGGCTGGCATGTGAAACGAGACCAGACTTGTTCAACTGTACTAAGAAAGGCATGGGGGTGGGGGCACTGTGGCAGAGCTGGTAAAGCCACCGCCTGCGGTGCCCACATCTCCTCTGGGTGCCAGTTCCTACCCCTGCTGTTCCACTTCCTATCCGGCTCCCTACTAATGGCCTGGGAAAGGAGTGGAAGATGGTCCAAGTGCCTGGGCCCCTGCATCCATGTGGGAGACCCAGAAGCAGCTCCTGGCTCCTGGTCTCCGTTTGGCTCAGCCATGGCCCTTGCAGCCGTCTGGGGAGTGAACCTGCAGAAGGAAGATCTCTCTCTCTCTCTCTCTCTCTCGGCCTCTCCTTCTCTCTCTAACTCTGACTTTCAAATAAACAAATTTTTTAAAGAAGAAACAAATAAAAGCATGGGTTTGGTGCAGAGTTGGACTTACTCAAAGCTGCGATACTGCAAATCTTGGCTAAAGAAGAAAGAGAAATATAAAAAGAACAAAATAGACTTAATGGACTACATTAGTTGACAGAAAAATCAAGGTTCAAGAGGAAATCAGTTGGGAAAATGGGAGCTATTGCTGGAGAGATCTTCAAAAGAAGATTTTCAGTTGCCCAAACTACATGTTCAAGCATTGGTCTTTTTCTCCTTGTTTGCATCCAATAAATAATCTTGTTAGTTTTTTCTCAATATCTCCCTATTTTTTGAAATATTCTTTTTCACGTCCATCTCTTACCTCTGTTACCACAACAGTGTCCTAATTTCTCTTTCTATGTCTAGACTTGCTCCCTTCAAAGTTATTCCAATGGTCCAGTACAAATGCTCATGTTAAAATGCAAGTTAAGGACAGGCACTGTGGCACAGCACGTTATCATCTGAGTGCCCGTTCCAGTCCCAGCTGCTCCACTTCCCATCCAGCTCCCTGCTAATGCACCTGGGAAGCAGGGGGTGATGCCCACGTACGTGAGTTCCTGCCACCCACACGGAAGACCCAAATAGAGTCCCAGGTTTCTGGCTTCAGTCTGGCCTGGTCCCAGTTGCTGTGGCCATTTGGGGAGTGAACCAATGGATGGAAGATCTTTCCTTCTGTCTCTCTATCTCTGTCACTCTGCCTTTCAAATAGATTAATAGATCTTTAAATAAATAAATAAAATTCAGATGGCATGCTTCAGCCTGAATCACAGCACACTCACTCCAATCCAAAACCTGCACCACAGCTACTATAAAGCTAACACAGCTTATAATTCTCTGCACGGGCACTTCAGTCAACATAAGACATTCTTCACCTTGCAAGTAATTTCACTTAATGTCATGTGAGGTTCATCATTGTGATTCATTTTCTGTACCACAGTGTATTTCTTTACATGAATGGACAACCTTGTGTTAATTAGGTCTCTAATTAGTTAATGGTGTTACCAACACTCTTGTATGTATTCTTGAATATGTCTTTCTACTGGTGGGACATAGTATATGTGAGTTTTCAATTTTATTATATATTACCTGTTTTCAGTTGTTTATGTTTATTCTTTTTTGAAGGTTTATTTTATTTGTTTGAAAGACAGAGTTACAGAGAGAGGTAGAGCCAGAGAGAGAGAGAGGTCTTCCATTCTGTTGGTTCACTCCCCAAATGACCACAATGGCAAGAGTTGAACTGATCCAAAGCCAGGAGCCAGGAACTTCTTCCAGGTCTGTCACATGGTTGCAGGGACCCAAGAACTTGAGCCATCTTCTACTGCTTTCCCAGACCATATCAGAGAGCTGGATCAGAAGTGGAGCAGCTGGGACTTAAACTGGTGCCCATATGGGATGCTGGCACTGCAGGCTGGGGCTTTAACCCACTGCGCCACAGCACTGTCCCCTGTTTATTCTTTGTGTTGATTTTTCTTAAAGATTTATTTTATTTATTTGAAAGAGTTACAGAGAGAGGTAGAGACAGAAAGAGAGGTCTTCCATCCACTGGTTCACTCTTCAGATGGCCGCAATGGCTAGAGCTGTGCCGATCTGAAGCCAGGAGTCAGGAGCTTCTTCTGGGTCTCCCACATGGGTGCAGGGGCCCAAGCACTTGGGCCATCTTCTATTGCTTTCCTAGGCCACAGCAGAAAGCTGGATCAGAAGAGGAGCAGCTGGGACTAGAATCGGCGCCCATATGGGATGCCGGCACTTCAGGCCAGGGCCCTAACCCGCTGTGCCACAGCGCCGACCCTTCTTTGTATTGATTATTAAACTACATACACATAGTGGCTGATAAATCAAGAAATATTTCCTTATGGTACATGGAGATGCATGGAGAAGAAATAAGGTATACAAAATACACAAGTCAACACTGCAATCATTCACCTTCAAAAGTTACCCATGCCTTTTTTTCCCTTTTACAAAATGCTCATTGTAAAAGTTGAAAACCTTCAACATGTTATATTTACTATTACTTTATAAATTAACTGATATAATCAATCTATTTTTTGAAGGAACTACTATGTGCTATCATTTTGATAGACATTGGGAATATGTTCATAAATACAACAAATGGGAAGAGAAAATATTATGATGTGAAAAACTCCTGAGAAGTTGACAAACACAACAGGATCAGTGACCCAATGTTTTTCTCTTCCTGTGTCATCCGTAGGAAGGTATCTTGGCACAACATTGTAGCTCCCTCTTACCTTCTTTGGATTGTGAGAACATTAAGGGTCATACACAATAACATTCATATACCGAGTGTTTTTCACCATGCCTGCAGATATGTTTGATGAGTAAAAGTTTCTTGCATTCCCAGAGTAATTGTACACTAGAAGATTCTATGGGAATTATTGCTGAAGGTTAAGTACAGAACAAATGATGGAGAACAGCTCTCCCAGGCACTCACACTAAATCCCCGTTCGGTGAAATGCTGTTGGGAAGTGGGGGATGATTATTCCAGTTATGTTGGAAAAGTTGTCGATTGCATCCCCAGGGATGGGGGTGGCTCGCAGAGGTCACCGCACAGCAAAGGGGAGAGGCTGGCTCCTTTTAGCGCTCTGCTGTCACCAGTGCTTAATTGACTGTTTCTCCTCCAACGCTGCCCTAGAGATTGCTCCATGGGTGAATAATAATGAAACGCACTTAAAACTTTTTAATAGCTGCAGGCAGTATGGGAGAACCTGTTAACAAGTTCCACTCTTCCAGGAGCCAGGTCCCCGAGGACGTGGAGGAAACAAGACAGTCATTATCGGCAGCTCTGTCCTGATCATTGCTGTAATGAGATCTCACGGGTTCTGTTCTGCCGACTTCCGTGGAGAACTGCAGAAGTTGAAAATCCTTCTCTTGCCTGCTCTAGTTTTAAATATTACCCACTGGACTCATCTTCCAGCTCCCTTAGGATTTCCTACGGTTATCCAGAGGGATCACAGAAGTAAATGTAGCCATCTTTCTATTTTACCAGAAACCAGACATGACCTAAGAGAAACTACTTTTACCAATAGATCCAAGCACTTTTCATGCTTCAGTCTTTCCAATCTGTAATTCCAACTTTCCTTTCTCATCCCTTCCAGAACAAAAGCATCAGGGCAAACAAGTCCTTCATTCAGTGAATTAGTGTGGTGAATATACTTTCTTTTCATCCAAAGACAAGGCAAATAGGAAAACCAAATGACCCCAAATCCTACACTTTCTTCTTAACTATCTTAGATTTATTAATCTTAGGCTCCAATGAAGAATTGCAAAATATTTATAAATGTGTGTGTAAATATATATATAATCCGTTGCCAATTTTATCAACAGGGTTTGATCTGGTCTCTGTTCTACAAATAGTCTTTCTGCTTTGACTGCAAAGCATTTGTTTGCTATGAAAGAAGCAATAGTGTTTATTCTCTGCCAGATACCTGGGTGTTCTGTGGGTTAGAAAACTGGAAAACTAGAAGATTTCTGGATCACTGTGATCCTCCTGCTGCTCTGAATATTACCTATTGGCCTCATCTTCCAGGTCCCTCAAAATTTTCCCAGTTATCCTAAGGGAACCACACAAGTAAAAGCAGCCATCTTTCCATTTTACCAGGAAACAGAACTATTGCTATCAATAGATTCAAGTATTTCTTTTTAAAAAATGTTTATTTTTTTTGAAAGACACAGTTACAGAGACAGAGAGAGATTTTCTGTCTGCTGGTTCACTCCCCATATGGGCCATTTTCTGCTGCTTTCCTAGGCACATTAGCAGGGAGCTGGATCAGAAGTGGAGCAGCTGTATCTTGGAACCAGTGTCCATACATGTGTCAGCATTATCTGCTACGTCACAATGCTGGGCCAGATCCAAACATTTCTATGTCACATATCTATGTCATAGGCAAAACCAGACATGCATGTAATAGATTACTATAGTTTTTATGCTTTAAGGATGAGATGCAAAGATATATGATCTTTGTGAGATTAAGATGGTTTTGAGGCCAAACTTAAATAATTAGATTCAAGCTACATTATTTTTATTAACTTCCAAAATTTTGTTAAACTTTCTGAAATGTAACAGTAAGATAATCATGGTATAACCATCGTCATAGTTAAATGTTACAATTAGAAAATCTACTTCTCTCAAACTCCAGTTCTCTTGCATATTTAATGTAAACCACAGTATTTTAGAAATGGGAATGACTGTAGCTGAAATTTTGAAATATTATTTTTCACAAGTTTAATATATTTATATATTGAATATATAATTATATTTTTACATAGTATAATTTAACATAATTTGTTTTATATATTTAATGTAATATTGACACATTTGATTTATATATCTGAAATATTTGCTTGTAATACATATTTAATATATTTTATATAATTTATTTTATAATATATAAATATATTTTATATATTTATATAGTAAACATATTATATAAAATATATTTTAAATATATGTAATAATTTTAATATATTATTTGATAATTTTAATGCATCATTTAATAAACTTAATATATGTTGGGTTAACCTCCATATCAATACACACACCCTGCATTCTTTTCTGTGGCTTCATGCTATTTGTAACTGTGCATTTACTTAACCATTACTCACTCAATGGACATTCAGTGTGGGTTTTTTTAATCCACTCTGTAACTGCTATGTACATAACTTTATGCATTAATGCACTTATTCCTAATAATGAATTCCTGGGAGCTGAACTAATGGGGAAAAGATTCCAAAATTTTAACACTGATTTGCATTCCCACACATAGTACATATGAGTGCCATTCTCTTACAGCCTCATAGACTGAACATTACCAGGATGAGGAAAAATAATAACTCATTGTTGTGTTAGCTTATATTTATTTACACATAAGTTTGAAAAAAGCGCCCATTTGTTTTGTCCAAGTAAGTGTAATCCTTATTTTCATTGGGAAAAGCTTTGATAACTAAAAATATTTTCTGACTGTTTCAAATATGTTATAAATGTTTTCTCTGTTTTCCAAACCTATGAGCAGGATTTTTCTGGGAGATTATTGAGCCATTACAATTTATTCATTGGCAATAATAGTTGATTCTTATGTTCTCTTTTCCTTCATTCTTATTTTTATAAGAACTGTAGAATGACACAGCTTTAAGCTCTGATAACACATGTATGCTCCCCCTCTGAAAAGGGAGTTTAGTCAGGTGTGAGTTGTAAAGGGCATCGGTTGCTCCGACAGTTTGACTGCGAGTATTGACGTCCATGAGTATTCTTGACGTCCATGAGTATGCTTGATGACTGTTCAAAGCTGTGCACCTTCTTTTCTTCTGAGAGAGAGAGAGAGAGAGAGAGAGAGAGACTGATTTTCCACCCTCTGGTTCATCCCTCACATGCCCTCACCATCAGGGCGAGGCCAACCTGAAGCCAGGAGCAGAGAACGAAATTCTGGTCTCCCACGCAGGTGTCAGGAACCAGCCACTTGAGTCATCAGCTGTCTTCCGGGGTCTGCACTGGCAGAAAAGTGGAACTGGGCATGGAGTCAGGATTCCAGCCCAGGCACTCCAATGTGGGTGTGACTGTTTCAACTGACACTTTTAACTGGTAGGTCAAACCCCCACCCTACTCTTAACTTCACTGGTTTGAGACAAGGTCATCATTTTCAAGGTCATTGGGGGCCCACTGTACCTTCTTGGAAAGGTACTCAGTGTGATTTCCCTCTTCAAACATAATTTAAAGAATACAATCAGGGGCCGGGGCCAGGGCCAGTGCTGTGGCGCAGCCGGTTAACGCCCTGGCCTAAAGTGCCGGCATCCCATATAGGCGCCAGTTCTAGTCCAAGTTGCTCCTCTTCCAATCCAGCCCTCTGCTATGGCCTGCAATAGCAGTAGAAGATGGCCCAAGTCCCTGGGCCCCTGCACCCTTGTGGGAAACCCAGAAGAAGCTCCTGGCTCCTGGCTTCAGATCGGCGTAGCTCTAGCTGTTGTGTCCAGTTGGGGAGTGAACCAGCAGATGGAAGACTCTCTCTCTCTGCCTCTCCTCTCTGTATAACTCTGACTTTCAAATAAATAAATAAATATTTTTAAAAAAGACTATAATCAAATGCCATTTACTACCTTCCAGTAGCTTTACCAACGCAAGTTGAAAATAAGGGTTATAAATCATGTGAGGAAGACAAAACTAGCATACTCTTTGGAATTAGTCTTTTGAAAATTGTATTAAAATATAATAGAATTAGACTTTACATTTCTTTCTTAGAAACTAAATCTCCTTTGAATGCAAGGATAACAAGGTGTCCAAAACCTGTGCTTATGTGCTGTGTGTTTCCAACCCAATACCAGGAATATTGTGCTATAAGAACGAAAGGTCAGATCTTAAAAATATGAACAGATGTGCTCCGGGACAGAAACTGAATGAGTTTTGATTCCCAATCATCTGATGCTACTCCAAGAGTTCCCCTAAGAACAGACAGCACTATTCTCTCCTGTGGCGCCAGCTAATTACCCAAAGGAACATACAATCCCCACAATGTCAACAGGAAAACATGTTATGCCAACTTCCAGGCGCCGTCTTTAATGAGAAGAAATTAGTTCTCTGTTTTGTGTGTGTGTGTGTGTGTGTGTGTGTGTGTTTCCAGCTGAGTCTATAAGACCTTCCAAATTTGCACTGTTATTTTCGGGGGTCAGCAGGAAGTCCTTTCCTTAGACTTTCTGTTGACAGCTCCAAAAAGGTTCTTGGAATCTGCCCAGATGGCAGGTAGATCGAGGAAGGATGCTAGTGCCATTTCCTATTATAATTGCTTCTTTGTAATTTAACCACCCTATACCAAGTTCTCCATCTTACTTTTCTCTGAAGTGGTGCTGTGTCATTACCCTATGACCTCAACCAAATTAAGAGAAGGTAAAAGAACACGGTTTTTACTCTTTTACCTTCAAAAAGAAGCTAGAATCTGAGGTGTAGCATCAGGCTGGGTTGTCTGGTGCATTAGTCTCCTAACCCTTACTTTCTACCTACGTTAACTGCACAATCCTTCAAAAACACCAGGTAACAAGCCAAACCAGAAGAAAACACGCTAATATTTGTTCATTCCTACATCATTTGGTAAAGTTGACAACAGGTAAGCCTAAATGACTAAAGAAAATGTCTTCAATGTACAATATTTATGGGGTTAAAGTTTACTGCAAGAATTTCTTATTTATTTATTTATTTGACAGATAGAGTTAGACAGTGAGAGAGAGAGACGGAGAAAGGTCTTCCTTCTGTTGGTTCACCCCCCAAATGGCCGCCACGGCCAGAGCTACGCCGACCCGAAGCCAGGAGCCAGGTGCCTCCTCCTGGTCTCCCATGCAGGTGCAGGGGCTCAAGCACTTGGGCCATCCTCCACTGCCTTCCCAGGTCACAGCAGAGAGCTGGACTGGAAGAGGAGCAACCAGGACTAGAACCCCGCTGCCCATATGGGATGCCGGTGCCATAGGTGGAGGATTAACCAAGTGAGCCACGGCGCCGGCCCCTGCAAGAATTTCCATGTTGGAAGTTTTCACCAAAGATAAGCTTCTCATTTGAAAATCAAGTGTGACAAAAATTTAAATCCTTTTCTGCCTTTATTTTTTCCCAGTTTACTAAGTGAGTGATTATTACAAGTAGCCTTACTTCTCTGGATCACACAGCAATCTAGGTATTTTTAAATATCTGTTTGACAATTTTGGCCTTGTTATTGATGCTTACATTATCTAAGAACCCATCCAATGGAAGTGTGAGTTGTGTTACCACCTGCACCAGCCATCTGCTGGTTACACATTGTATCCCTGCTGTGATTTCAGTTTTATCCTAGTACTGTTTACTCCAGCTACTACAGTGTCTTTTATGAATCCATCTCTCCTTATTTTCATTAGCCATCTTAGAGTCAATCTTTTTTTTAATTTACTTTTTAAAATTCTTTTTAAAATCCATCTTTATTTACCACATCCTCCTTCTCTTTAAAAAAGTCTCCATTTCTCCCACTGCCACTCACCTGTCTTCAGCAAGCTAATCACACTAACAGGAGATAAACATATCCAGAGTTCCCGTTTTATTACTGGACTGAATATCCATCCTTGTCCTTAGCAATGAGGTCTCCAGATTCTATTACTCAAAGAGAAATGAATGGGGGAGGCCGGGATTGACAGCTTCTCCTGGGGATAAAGGGCTGGGGTATTGAGTAGATACGATTATACGATTATAATCTAAGGATACCGGTGATGCTGACACTATCACGTACACGCACTCTTCGGCCACATTAACAGGGTGATAATAATCCAGCTCGTGGTAGGCAGTGGTCTGCCTGTCTCCTGTGTTTTTCAACAGCTCGAGGAGTGAGCTCAGCCCTGGCTGTCCCATGTGGGTGTCGTCAACACTGAGGGCATGTGGAAGGCAGCTACTAGGGTGATGGTTCTCCTGTGACCTGGAAAGGAAGTGGAAAGTCTTGGCCCAGATGAAATTCAGCTGAGATGAGGTAGCATCTGTAGGCATGCTAGTGGGTGTCAATCAAAGGGGATTCTGTATTCAATAAAGTTCAACCACTTTGCCTCATGAACCATAAGAAGAAATGTCTACTTAATGAAAAGGTGATGATTCCAAGCGGGAATTCTCCAACAGTGAAACAGCCAGCCTTGTGCGTTTGAACAAAAGGTGAACAACTTACAAAGCTGGGCAGCCGACACTCTCCCATAGGACAGGCGGTTAGGGTTGATAGCTAGGTGTTTCCCGAAAAGCCGGACATCCCGTGGGCTTCAGAACATATAAATATTCTTCATTTATTTGTATCAGCTACACAGACGATGGAAAGGCGGGCAATGGAGAGATCCAACGACAGCTCCGCCTATGGCTTCCTCCTGGTGGGCTTCTCCGGCCGCCCCAAGCTGGAGACGGCGCTCTTCATAGTCAACCTCACTCTGTACTCAGTGGCCGTGCTGGGGAACTGCACCATCATCCTCGTGTGTGTCCTCGACCCGCGACTCCACACCCCAATGTACTTCTTCCTGGCAAACCTGTCTTTCCTCGACCTCTGCTTCAGCACCAGCTGCATCCCCCAGATGCTGGCCAACCTCTGGGGCCCGGACAAGACCATCAGCTACGGCGGCTGCAGCGTCCAGCTGTTCGCCTTCCTCTCTGTGGGCGGGGTCGAGTGCATTCTCCTGGCCGTCATGGCCTACGACCGCTACGCGGCAGTGTGCAGGCCCCTGCACTACACCGCCGTCATGCACCCGCAGCTGTGCCTGCAGCTGGTGGCTGCGGCCTGGGGCAGCGGCCTGCTCAACGCCATCGTCATGTCGCCGCTGACGATGACCCTCCCCAGGTGCGGCCGCCGCCGAGTCAACCACTTCCTGTGCGAGATGCCCGCACTCATCAAGATGGCTTGCGTGGACGCGCGCGCGGTGGAGATGCTGGCCTTCGCCTTTGCCATCCTCATCGTCCTGCTGCCCCTCAGCCTCATCCTGGTCTCCTACGGCTACATCGCCGCGGCGGTGCGGCGCATCAAGTCGGCTGCCGGGAGGAGGAAGGCCTTGAACACCTGCAGCTCCCACCTCACCGTGGTCTCCCTGTTCTACGGGAGCATCATCTACATGTACATGCAGCCCGGAAACAGCTCTTCCCAGGACCAAGGCAAGTTCCTCACCCTCTTCTACAACCTGGTGACCCCCATGCTGAACCCGCTCATCTACACGCTCAGGAACAAGGAGGTGAAGGGCGCCCTGAAGAAGGTCCTGGGGAGGCGGTGACCACGGCAGACATCCCAGGCGTCCTGGGGAGGCGGTGACCACGGCAGACATCCCAGGCGTCCTGGGGAGGCGGTGACCACAGCAGACATCCCAGGCGTCCTGGGGAGGCGGTGACCACGGCAGACATCCCAGGCAAGTACTTGCCTCAAACACATTTACTTCACGCTCCTGATAAATCGAGGAATCACACGCTCTTACATTTTTTTTTAAAGATTTATTTTATTTATTTGAAAGGCAGAGTTAGAAACACGGGGAGAGGCAGAGGGACAGATCTTCACTCCTTGGTGCACTCCCCAAATGGCCACAACAGCCAGGACTGGGCCAGGCCAAAGCTAGGAGCCAGGGGCTTCATCTGGGTCTCCCTCATGGGTGCAGGGACCAAGCACTTGGGCCATTTTTTTCTGCTACTTTCCCAGGTGCATTAGCAGGGAGCAGCTGAGGCTCAAACCATCACCCACATTGATGCCGGCGTTGGAGACAGTGGCAGCTTCACTCGCTGTGCCATGTCGCCAGCCACGTCGCCAGCCAATTTTTTTTAATATGGATAAATACACTGAAGGAAGCTTAAGTCAATATGAATCACCCATAGATACACATGATATTGAAAAATCTTAGCAAAGCAATGTTTCTTGAAGACAATTAAGTCCCAGAAGAAAGATGAGATGACTCTCACACAGATATAAATAAATAGGTACTGAAGATTGTATCCAACTTAATCAGTAAGGAACCAGGCAGGCATAATAATCATTTCCAAAAAAAAGTCAAAAATGCATAAATTTATATATAAGGAGTGCATGAGTGTTGACACCCATGTGCAAAGGGAGGCAAAACATGCCTCTTCCACTTGATCCGGTCTCCTACAGGACAGTCAGACAAGGCTTTGCATGGCTGTCAGTCACCAAGGACTTTAAAGTTGTGAATAGCTGCCACAGAAGCAGAGCTACAGCCTGGAGGGGTGTCCTCTGGGCCCTGGACCATACATGTGTTTCCAGTGACACATGGCTTCCCTCCTAGCTAAACCATTTATCTCATGCATGTTGTAATACCAAGTGCGTCGTCTCAGGCTGCTCAATAAAAGGATCTAAGTATTTTCATCCTGATTTTGTTCACATGGTGAAACTATTGTGTACAGAATCCATGTAAATCAACCCAGGTCACATAGCAAAAACATGGTTTCCTTTACCTTTCTTTATTTACTTTTAAAGATTTATTTACTTATTTGAAAGGCAGAGTTGCAGAGACATAAAGAGAAAGCTTCCATCTGCTGGTTCATCACCCGTCCCCCACAAATGGCTGCAAAAATTGGGACTAGACCTGAGAAAGGCCAGGAGCCTGGAGTTTCCTCCAGGTCTCCCACAGGGGTGACATGGGCCCAAGTACATGAGCCATCTTCTGATGCTTTCCAAGGCACAACAGCAGGCAGCTGGATTGGAAGTGAAGGAACTGGGACTCAGACCAGCAACCATATGGGATGCCAGCATTGCAGGTGGTGGCTTAACCCGCTGAGTCACAATGCCAGTCCCCAAAAGTGGTTTTTAATCAAATCACGTGGTTTTCACTACAGAGTGCACCAAGCATACACAGGTCGCCAATAATCCGTCCAGCCATGTTTTCTCCATCTGCTTATACAACCCTTCCAACGGGGTGTGCCCCAGATCAGGTGCACCACACTGGCTATTAGCACCAGGACATCACCCCTTGCCACACTGTCCCATGCAAATGTCCTGTTCTGAAAGCTTGAATTCAACTTATTTGTAAAACTGTCTGGACTCTTGGATTTTAGAATATTTTATCACATCTTTTAATGTGTGGAACTTTTATACACTGAAATGACAGTTTTTGTGCTTTGTATTACATAAAGGTATTTCAAAAGGATCGTTAAAAATAAGAGAGATAAAGAGACAGAGATCTCCCATCCAGTGGTCACTCCCCAAATGCCCCAGCCTGAAATGCGGGAGGCCAAAGCTGGGAGGCAGAAGTAACTCAGGTCTCTCGCTTGGGTGGCAGGGAATCAAATACCTGACCCATCACCTTCAGCCTCTTGGGTTGTGTACAGCAGGAAGCTGGCATCAGGAGTGCAGCTGGGGATCAAGCCCAGGCATTCTGCTGATAGGCAAGGCAGACATCCCAAGTGACATCTTAACTACCATGCCAAAAGCCAGCCCCTGTGTGAACTCTTTGATGTCCTTGTATCGACAGAGCGCAAACATAAGTTCTTGAGGGTGGGGTCATTTTTCTTCATCTTTTTAGCAATCCAGATATCATTAATAAATCATTAATAAAGAGCCTTGTAGAGATAAGTGATCAAGAACAGTTTAAGGTGATGACTAATTATATCCAGAAAAATTTCCCCCGTTTTAAATTAGTGTTACTATTTTTTTTTTAAGATTTACTTATTTGAAAAGCAGAGTTGAGACAGAGAGAGAGAGAGAGAAAGAGAGAGAGATCTTCTGTCTGCTGGTTCCCTCCCCAGAGGGCAGCTAAGGCCAAGCCTGGGCCAGCATGAAGCCAGGAGCCAGGAGCTTCGTCCGGGTCTCCTATGTGGGTGGCAGGGAACCACTTGACCATATGCCACTGCTTTTCCCAGGTCATTACTGGGGAGCTGGATCAAAAGTGGAGCACAAACCATGATATTATATGGGATGCGGGCATCGCAGGCTTTATCCACTGTGCCACAGTGCTGGCCCCGATACTATCTAATTCTACCTTTGTTCTTCAAAATTACTAGGAAGTCTATCACAATATGCTATTTCAGTTTAACTCTTCTGTCAGACTTGTTAAGTGTTTCTTTCTCAGTTCATTTCAAACCCTGAGGAGTCTCTCTCTATGGCTGTCAAAAGCCATCCCAGGATTTTTGGAACAGAACTATCCCCACCCCTTAAAGGTGCATCATTTGTTTGAAGGCACCAGGGTGGAGAGGTGGTCTCGTGGAGAGGCTGGAAGACAGTCTCCCAGCTCTTCAGACCTCTCAGATCTGCACAGAAGGACATTCCTCGGCCCCTGTTTACATGGTTCTCTTGCATGTGCTGCCCTTAGCCCCCAGTTCTTTGGTCTTCATTTGGTACTCACTTCTCATTGTTCCCGAGTCATTAAAACCAGTGAAAAGAATTTCCAAAACAACACAGTCTGTTACAGAAGTTTTGCCTGCAGAATACATGGTATTCAAAGATCTGAAATCACAGGCACCTCTGGGCTAAGCCATCCCCTCCCTGAGCTGGGTAACCATCCCAAGTAGACCCTGGTGGGGAGGGCCAAAGTCAGCTGCTCAACACAGGGACCAGCTGTGCCTGTTTACTCCTCTGCTATTTACTGCTGTGTGCTCCTGCTGCTGGCCTCTTCCCTGTGTGCGACCTTCCTGGAATTAATGAACAGCACCTTTGAGCCTTCTTGGGCTTCAGGCGCCCCTAGTGCGACAACGGGCACAGTAGGCGGGCATTTCCCAAGACTTCCCCATTGCAGAAGCTGCTGGGATGGACAAGGACTGTGGAAGCGGAGGGAATGTCAGATCCAGGAAATCCCAGGCAGGACACTGGCACAGTGCTTTCAGGTCGGCTGAACGGCTGGGGGCCACCGCATGAGTACAGGGGACACCCTGAAAACACACGCCAGCAGGTCTGTTAGAAACCCTGTGGGCTCTAGTGAACCTGATGAAGGATTCAGAGAGGGCCGGTTTGGAACTCTATAGATGGTAGAAGAAAAAGGCCTATTAAAACAGAGTCTGGCACCAGTGCTGTGGCGTAGTGGGTAAAGTCGCCTGCAGTGCCAGCATCCCGTGTGGGCTACAGTTCGAGTCCCAGCTGCTTCACTTCCAATCCAGCTATGGCTTGGGAAAGCAGTGGAAGATGGCCCAAGTTCTTTGGCCCCTGCACCTATGTGGGAGACCCCGAAGAAGCTCCAGGCTCCTAGTTTCGGATCAGCCCAGCTCTGGCTGTTGCGGCCATTTTAGGGGAGTGAACCAGCGGATGGAAAATTCTCTTTCTGTCTCTACCTCACTCTATAACTCTGCCTTTCAAATAAATAAATGAATCTAAAAAAAAAAAAAAAAAAAAAAAAAACCAGAAACAAAGACTAAGGCAGTCACCCCTGTTTTAAGAAAGTGAAGGTGGAGTGACAGGCTCACCGTACTGGGGTGGATAAAGATTTGCTATGTGGACATTTGAAACAGACTAAGGGGAGGGGGGAATGGGATTTATAGGAATGATTTTGTAGGACCCAAGGCGTTATTACTACAGCTGGAATGCAGGTCAGGGTACTACAATCTGCCACTACCCAATGCTATGGGACGCTGTGCTCCATTTTTCTCCCCACTGGTGGGGAGCATAGCTGGTTTAGGAGAAACGGATCTCCAGAGACAGCCAGTAGAGGTGTGTGTAAGGCGAATAAACAACCCAGCTCGGTGCTTCTGGGCTTATGGCAACAGTCACCTGGAGACGGAAGATTCCAACTGTGGAGTTCAGTTATGAGTAATTAATTCAAACCCTAAGTTAGCTTAGATTAAGTACATTTGGAGTGAAGACTTAATAGTGTGTAGTATGTTAAGACTAAGTGATATAAAATATGGGCAACGTATTAAAGTCAAGCTAAGTCTTGGTCTCAGGAGCTTTTAGGACCTGTTGCGAGAACCACCGTTCCTCCATGACAGGCTTTATTTTAAGCCAGAAAAAAAAAAAAAAAAAAGGCCTAAAGGGTAAGGGGGTGAAACTACTCCTGGACTTTAGATTCTTCAGCATTCCTGTGTGACGCCTAGCTCAAATGCACCAATGAAATACATAAAGAATAAGGAGCTTGCCTACGTGTGTAGTGACATATGTACTTGTTTACTCGAGTGCATAAAAATGCTGGGAGGGAGAGGGATGGGGCTTCTTGCTTCAGCACTGCGCTAAGTCGTATGTGCCAGTGAAGTAGCAGGCATACAGGTTAAAATTGATCAGATTTGTGAACTGGAAGACCACGCCCCTCTGTGACCTCATGCTCCTACCTGATGCCTTTGCCACGCTCCTGTGTGGCCTCATTCCCCTACCTGGCCACACCGGGGTGCCCACCAGCCAATCAGATTAATTAACCACTCCCCTTTGGAGTGGGTTAAAAGCCTAGGGCACAGTGTTCCCGGGGCCTGCTCTTCTTCCCTGGCCTCTTGCCAGGACAGGGCTTGCTGTAGCCCTGCGCCTCCAGGGCACATGGCCTTCGGGCCAAGAGCTCTAGGATTCCTGGCCTAGATGCTCATCCACGTGGCTGGTTCCTGGTGCTTGGTATGAACCCCTATTCACCTCTCTCCCCTAAATAAAGCTCTCACTCTCTTATGCACCTTTCTTACTAAATAAAAGCTTAAAACGTACCATGCTGCCTCGTTTATCTGTGCCGGTATTTATAATTCTTCTCTAAATACTAGGCAAGAACCCTCTCGGGCTTATTAATATCGGGGATTTGGTAATAAGCCTGTGGTGAAATCGTAAGGCACCCCAAATTCCGGTAGCACATGTGACATCCCGGATAGCATTTCTAGGGAACTTGAAGGGGCCACAATTTAGTGTAGATTTTAGGGGTCTTTCCGATTTCACCAGTAACAGCCCCAGCTAGCTGGCAATAAATCCTCTTGCTGTTGCATCCAGCCTGCCTTTTGTGAGTTGTTTTGGGGAGGGTCTCATACCGGACACAACACAACCAATCCCTGAAAAATTAAAAGCAAAAGCAAGTGTAGGAGTTAGAGTGGGCCCCTTGCAAGGTCTCATTGAAGCTGCAGGCGTGGATGCAGGGGGAGGAACACAGGGTCGGACCTCCCCTGAAGGACAAAGCTTCTCTTTGTAGGTTTTGATTGCAGGATTAGGGGTGGGGTCCAGCTCCATGTTGAGTCTTGGTCCACTGAGGGCCACCAGGGAAAGCAGCAAGTCAGCTAAGAGCTTGGAGCAGGAGTTGGAATCCCACTCAGACATCCACGGATGAGGCTCTACAAACTCTAACCTCCCTTGTGAGGTTTTGGTTTCTTCCCCCCAACCTCCCTCCAATTTGTAACTTTCAGGAATGGTCATTTCCCATGGCCACAGGCTGAGCCTGTTTTCTTTGCTCAAGTAATGCAAAGTGGAACTGGTCTAAGGAATTTTCCTTTTCACAGCTTCTGTCAGCACTCCACTGGCCAAAGCAAGTTGCATAACCAAGCTCAGTATCAAAATGTCAGGGAAACCTATTCCTTCCAGCTAGTGAACTGCAATGTCCAGTAGCAGAAAAACAGAGGGGAAGATAATCAAATTTGTCACTGTCTCTCCTTTAATTCTCATGTGCAAGTGTGATCTGGTTTTCCCATTATCTGTTGATGGTTTCCACTTCCAGAATTACCATTCTCCCGAGAGGAGCAGGTTCTTTTATCCTTGAATCAAATGTCAGTTGAAGCACAGATAGTTCCTGAATCATTGAGCTTATCACTGGGCACACAGAAGAATGTTCGATACGATGATAAACGCTTCATTGTCCCACTGTGCACATCCTGGAATTTCTGAACTTTTGTGTGGGTCAGATAGTTCCTTCATAGGCTCAGATGTTTTTAGAACAATTTATGAAATAAGCTAGCAACCACCCAGCTCTCATCATCCACGTTCCGTTCCCAAACATCCTCCGCTGACTCTTGGTTTCAGACTGGAGACCCAGCGGGCTGGAAAGGGCACCACTCGCAGCTTCATAAAGAATGAGCACCTTTGGAACCTCAGGCCTGCAGGGGGAGATGAAGAGCAAGCAGTTCAGGGAATCGGTGAAGTCAGGTGACAGTGCACTGGCAGGAGAGTGGGCAGGAAGCCAGCTGCTGCGGAAGAGGGAAGAAACTCCCCATGGTCCCCTCCCACTATCCTCCATGTGGAACAAAGCTTTCAATTGGCCATGCTTGTGGGAAAACGGTGTGCCAGAGGGCGGGACCCGGTGCACACTCCAATTCACCAGGCACCCTGGCTGAGCTCCGTACACGTGTGAGGACGGCTTGCCCAGCTGAGCCAGTGCTTGTGTCTGGCCTCTACCCACAGGCTCCGGTTTCTCTCTCTAGGCCATGGGCTGGTTAGTTGCCCCAAAACTTCAGCCCTCTGACAGATGCAATAAAGTAAACCTGCTGCTTTCGCGGATTTTTTCACAGCTTTCACTGCAGCATTCTGCTTTGACGTAGCTGGTGACTGCAGACAAGGGCTACAAATATTGGTGGTGCCTCAGAAAGTTCTTGGGAAAATGGAATTTTCCATTTCTGGAACTAAATTTATGCTTATGAAAAAATTTGAAATCTATGCATAGTTTTTATCTTTAAAAAAAAAGATTTATTTATTTATTTGAGAGGCAGAAAGAAGTCTTCCATCCTGGTTCACTCCCTACATGGTCACAATGGCTGGAGCTTCACCAGTCTGAAACCAGGAGCCAAAAGCTTCCTCAGGGTCTCCCACGTGGGTGCAGGGACCCAAAGACTTGGGCCTTCCTCCACTGCTTTCCCAGGCCATACCAGAGAGCTGGATTGGAAGTGGAGCAGCTGGGTCTTGAACCAGCACCCATAAGGGATACTGGCACTGTAGGCAGTAGCTTTACCCACTATGCCACAGCACCAGCCTGCATAGTTTTTCATAATACAAATTTTCCATGAACTTTCTCAAGACTCCACATATAACCAGAAAGTAACCCTTCCTATCCCTGAGCAATTGATATTATAGGTAGCATAATGAACATGTGGTGAATTAGTGCTTTTATTCACACCAGTGTTAGGACATTGTTGCTGTTATAGCCACTGGACAGATAAGGACCAGATTCAATGTAATTTGCCCAAGGCGCCAATACTCAGGTCCCTGTTACCCACATGGGAGACATGGTCTGGATTCTCCCCTCCTGGTTTCTGCCCAGTAAAGCCCCAGCTGTTGCAGGCAATCGGGGAGTGAGCCAGTGGAAGGGAGATTCTGTGTCTGCCCGAATCTCTTTGCCTTTCAGCTAAATACATTTTTTTAACAAATGAAACAACACTTGATTTGAAAAAAGTATGTTTATAGTTTGCAACAATTGTTATAATACACTGTATTGAGCTACTTGTTACCCACGTGTATATGTGTGTTGACCTAAGTAACTAGATGATAAGCTTTATTTCCAAAACATGTACTTTCATCAAGGCCATAGATGTGAAAATTAAAGCAAGAGGTACAGAAGGGTCCTTCATGAAAAGATCTATCATAAAAATAAAAAATAATTTTTCCATGCCAAAATGCAGACTCCTTTTGAGTTCATTTTTATAATTCTTAATATATACCTACATTTTGGTTCCTTGATCTACCAATGCAATCTGTTGACAGGGCTATAACTGATGCCACCAGTATTTTTATTATTTCTATCCTTCCACGGTATAGCATTTATAATGTGCTTAAACTTCTGTACTTGGTTTCATCACATTTAGAACTATTTCTTGATTCTTTTGCTTCCTTTCCACCTCCTACTGTACATGTTCTAGCTCTTGTAAGCAGTTAGCTTTTGCCTTGTCAAACTAGACCTTGGTGCTGGGGAGCTAGATGAGCAAAACTCACTTGCAGAACATCAAAGTTCTTTCCACATATCTAGGCACATCCCAAATACCTGATATTTGATGTTCAGTGAGTAAGGAAAGAGTAGGATTGATCAAGAGCTCTGTGTACGGTCCAATACTGTTAATACTATCTATTCTGGCTGCAATTTATTGATTGAATATAACTGCAAATTGCACTGATAATTTTTTGCATATTTTACCTGTTTTACTCTTCGATCATGGGAAATACATTATGTCATACTATTCTAATAATTTCTATTTTTAACTTTTATTTAGTAAATATAAATTTCCAAAGTACAGTTTATGGATTACAATGGCTTCCCTCCCCATAACTTCCTTCCCACTCGCACCCCTCCCATCTCCCGCTCCCTCTCCCAGTCCATTCACATCAAGATTCATTTTCAATTCTCTTTCTATACAGAAGATCGATTTAGTATATATTAAGTAAAGATTTCATCAGTTTGCACCCACACAGAAACACAAAGTGTAAAATACTGTTTCAGTACTAGTTATAGCATTACTTCACATTAGACAACACATTAAGGACAGACCCCACATGAGAAGTAAGTACACAGTGACTCCTGTTGTTGACTTAACAATTTGACACTCTTGTTTATGGCGTCAGAAATCTCCCTAGGCTCTAGTCATGAGTTGCCAAGGATATGGAAGCCTTTTGAGTTCGCCGACTTTGATCTTACTCAGACAGGGTCATAGTCAAAGTGGAAGTTCTCTCCTCCCTTCAGAGAAACGTACCTCCATCAAAGGTACCTCCTTCTTTGATGACCCCATTCTTTCCACTGGGATCTCACTCGCAGAGATCTTTCATTTAGGGTTTTTTTTGTTTGTTTGTTTTTTTTTTTTTTTTTTTTTTTTTTTTTTTTTTTTTTTGCCAGTGTCTTGGCTTTCCATGCCTAAAATACTCTCATGGGCTCTTCAGCCAGATCCAAATGCCTTAAGGGCTGATTCTGAGGCCAGAGTGCTGTTTAGGACATCTGCCATTCTATGAATCTGCTGTGTATCCCACTTCCCATGTTGGATCATTCTCTCCCTTTTTGATTCTATCAGTTAGTATTAGCAGACACTAGTCTTCTTTGTGTGATCCCTTTGACTCTTAGACCTATCAGTGTGATCAATTGTGAACTGAAATTGATCACTTGGACTAGTGTGATGGCATTGGTACATGCAACCTTGATAGGATTGTATTGGAATCCCCTGGAACATTTCTAACTCCACCATTTGGGGCAAGTCAAATTGAGCATGTCCCAAATTGTACATCTCCTCCCTCTCTTATTCCCACTGTTATACTTAACAGGGATCACTTTTCAGTTAAAATTTAAACACCTAAGAATAATTGCGTGTTAATTACAGAGTTCAACCAATAGTACTAGAACAAAAAAAATACTAAAAGGGATAAAGTATTACATTGTACATCAACAGTCAGGACAAGGGGTGATCAAGTCACTGTTTCTCATAGTGTCCATTTCACTTCAACAGGTTTCCCTTTGGTGCTCAGTTAGTTGTCCCCGATCAGGGAGAACATATGATATTTGTCCCTTTGGGACTGGCTTAATACACTCAGCATAATGTTTTCCAGATTCCTCCATTTTGTTGCAAATGACCGGATCTCACTGTTTTTGACTGCTGTATAGTATTCTATAGAGTACATGTCCCATAATTTCTTTATCCAGTCTACTGTTGATGGGCATTTGGGTTGGTTCCAGGTCTTAGCTATTGTGAATTGAGCTGCAATAAACATTAAGGGGCAGTCAGCTTTTTTGTTTGCCAATTTAATTCCTTTGGTTAAATTCCAAGGAGTGGGATGGCTGGGTTGTATGGTAGGGTTATATTCATGTTTCTGAGGAATCTCCAGACTGACTTCCATAGTGGCTTAACCAGTTTGCATTCCCACCAACAGTGGGTTAGTGTCCCTTTTTCCCCACATCCTCGCCAGCATCTATTGTTGGTAGATTTCTGAATGTGAGCCATTCTCACCAGGGTGAGGTGAAACCTCATTGTGCTTTTGATTTGCATTTCCCTGATTGCTAGTGATCCTGAACATTTTTTCACGTGTCTGTTGGCCATTTGGATTTCCTCTTTCAAAAAATGTCTATTGAGGTCCTTGGCCCATCTCTTGAGTGGGTTGGTTGTTTTGATGTTGTGGAGTTTCTTGATTTCTTTGTAGATTCTCAACCCTTTATCTGTTGCATAGTTTGCAAATATTTTTTCCCATTCTGTTGGTTGCCTCTTCACTCTCCTGACTGTTTCTTTTGAAGTACAGAAACTTCTCAATTTGATGCAATCCCAAATGTTAATTTTGGCTTTGACTGCCTGTGCTTCTGGGGTCTTTTCCAAGAAGTCTTTGCCTGTGCCTATATCTTGCAGGGTTTCTCCAATGTTCTCTAATAATTTCATGGTGTCGGGTCATAGATTTAAGTCTTTAATCCATGTTGAGTGAATTTTTGTGTAAGGTGAAAGGTAGGGGTCTTGTTTCATGATTCTGCATGTGGAAATCCAGTTTTCCCAGCACCATTTATTGAATAGACAGTCCTTGCTCCAGGAATTGGTTTTGGATCCTTGATCAAATGTAAGTTGGCTGTAGATGTTTGGATTGATTTCTGGTGTTTCTATTATGTTCCATTGGTCTATCCATCTGTTTCTGTACCAGTACCATGCTGTTTTGATAACAACTGCCCTGTAGTATGTCCTGAAATCTGGTATTGTGATTTTTTGTTTTTGTTGTACAAGATTGCTTTAGCTATTTGAGGTCTCCTGTGTCTCCATATGAATTTCAGCATCATTTTTTCCAGATCTGAGAAGAATGTCTTTGGTATTTTGATTGGTATTGCATTGAATCTATAAATTGCTTTTGGGAGAATGGACATTTTGATGATATTGATTCTTTCAATCCATGAGCATGGAAGATTTTTCCAGTTTTTGGTATCCTCTTCTATTTCTTTCTTTAAGACTTTGTAATTCTCATTGTAGCTATCTTTAACGTCCTTGGTTAAGTTTATTCCAAGGTATTTGATTGTTTTTGTAGCTATTGTGAATGGGATTGATCTTAGAAGTTCTTTCTCAGCCGTGGCATTGCCTGTGTATACAAAGGCTGTTGATTTTTGTGCATTGATTTTATATCCTGCTACTTTGCCAAACTCTTCGATGAGTTCCAATAGTCTCTTAGTAGAGTTCTTTGGATCCCCTAAATAAAGAATCATATCATCTGCAAAGAGGGATAGTTTGAGTTCTTCCTTCCCAATTTGTATGCCTTTGATTTCTTTTTCTTGCCTAATGGCTCTGGCTAAAACTTCCAGAACTATATTGAATAGCAGTGGTGAGAGTGGGCATTCCTGTCTGGTACCAGATCTCAGTGGAAATGCTTCCAACTTTTCCCCATTCAATAGGATGTTGGCTGTGGGTTTTTCATAAATTGCTTTGATTGTATTGAGGAATGTTCCTTCCATACCCAGTTTGCTTGGAGTTTTCATCATGAAAGGGAGTTGTATTTTATCAAATGCTTTCTCTGCACCTATTGAGATAATCATATGGTTTTTCTTCTGCAGTCTGTTAATGTGGTGTATCTCATTGATTGTTCTGCGAACACTGAACCATCCCTGCATACCAGGGGTAAATCCCACTTGGTCTGGGTAGATGACCTTTCTGATGTGTTGTTGCATTGTATTGGCCAGTATTTTAATGAGGATTTTTGCATCTATGTTCATCAGGGATATTGTTCTGTAATTCTCTTTCAATGCTGCATCTTTTTCCGGCTTAGGAATTAAGGTGATGCTGGCTTCATAGAAAGAATTTGGGAGGATTCCTTCTTTTTCAATGGTTCTGAATAGTTTGAGAAGAATTGGAGTTATTTCTTCTTTAAATGTCTGGTAGAATTCAGCAGTGAATCCATCTGGTCCTGGGCTTTTCTTTGTTGGAAGGGCCTTTATTACTGTTTCAATTTCTGTCTCAGTTATGGGTCTGTTTAGGTTTTCGATGTCTTTCTGGTTCAATTTAGGTAGGTTGCATGTGTCCAGGAATCTATCCATTTCTGATAGATTTCCCTGTTTGCTGGCATACAAGTCCTTGTAGCAATTTCTGATGATTCTTTTTATTTCTGTGGTGTCTGTTGTTACATTTCCTTTTTCATCTCTGATTTTATTGATTTGGGTATTTTCTCTTCTTTGTTTAGTTAGTTGGGCCAATGGGGTGTTAATTTTGTTTATTTTTTCAAAAAACCAGCTCCTCGTTTGGCTGATTTTTTGCAATGTTTTTTGGGGATTCAATCCTGTTGATTTCTTCTCTGATTTTAATTATTTCTCTTCTCCTACTAGATTTGGGTCTGGTTTGCTGCAGATTTTCTAGATCCTTGAGATGAATTGAAAGCTCATTTATTTGGTGACTTTCCAATTTCTTGATGTAGGCACCTATTGATATAAACTTTCTTCTTAACACTGCTTTTGCTGTACCCCATAAGTTTTGGTATGTTGTGATGTTATCCTCATTTACTTACAGAAAATTTTTGATTTCTCTTTTGTATTTCTTCTATGACCCATTGTTCATTCAGGAGCATGTTGTTCAATCTCCATGTGTTTGTGTATGCTCTAGGGATTCCTGAGTTGCTAATTTCCAACTTCATTCCTCTATGGTCTGAGAAGCTGCATGGTATGATTCTAATTCTTTTGAATTTGCTGAGACTTGCTTTATGGCCTAGTATGTGGTCAATCCTAGAGAAGGTTCCATGCACTGCTGAGAAGAATGTAAATTCTTTATGTGTAGGATGAAAAGTTCTGTAGATATCTGTTAGATCCATTTGGGCTATAATGTCATTTAAATATACTGTATCCTTGTTGATCTTCTGTCCTGTTGAGCTATTTCTGAGAGTGGAGTATTGAAGTCCTCCAGTACTATTGTATTGGAGTGTAAGTCTCCCTTTAAGTTCCTTAACAAATCTTTTAAATAAACTGGTGCCCTGTAATTAGGTGCATATACATTGATAATCGTTATATCTTCCTGTTGAATTGATCCCTTAATCATTATATAGTGCCCCTCTTTGTCTCTCTTAACAGTTTTTGTGTTAAAGTTTATGTTGTCTGATATTAAGATGGCTACGCCTGCTCTTTTTTCATTTCTGTTGGCTTGGTATATCTTTTTCCAGCCTTTCACTTTCAGTCTGCATGCATCTTTGTTGGAAAGATGTGTTTCTTGTAAGCAGCAAATAGATGGGTTTTGTTCCTTAACCCAGTCAGCCAATCTGTGTCTTTTAACTGGACAGTTCAGCATTAACATTCAATATGACTATTGATAAGTAGTAACTTTGCCCTGCCATTTGTCAAGGATATTTTCTAATATATGCTTTGAACGTCCTGTGATCTTTTGCTGTGAGGTTTCCTTCCTTTACCTTCTTTCATATTGATGACCATGTTTCTGTGTTTCTGTGTGTAACACATCTTTAAGCATCTTTTGCAGGACTGGACGAGTGGCGACAAATTCTTTCAATTTCTGTTTGCTATGAAAGGTCTTTATTTCACCTTCATTCACAACTGAGAGCTTGGCAGGATATAATATTCTGAGCTGGCAGTTTTTCTCTCTTAGTACCTGGGCTATATCTCGCCATTCCCTTCTAGCCTGTAGGGTTTCTGATGAGAAGTCTGCTGTGAGTTTAATTGGAGATCCACTAAGAGTAATCTGACATTTCTCTCTTGCACATTTTAGAATTGTTTCTTTATGTTTCACTGTGGTGAGTTTGATTACAACGTGTCATGGTAAGGATATCTTTTGGTCATGTTTACTAGGGGTTCTAGGAGCTTCCTGTACTACGATGTCTCTTTCCTTCTCCAAACCCGGGATGTTTTCTGCTAGTATCTCACTAAAAAGGCCTTCTAATCCTTTTCTCTCTCTCCATGCCTTCAGGAACTCCTAGAACCCTAATGTTGTTTTTTTTTTTTTTCATAGTATCCTGTAGATTCCCAACAATATTTTTTAGATTTCTAATTTCCTCTTCTTTTCTTTGGTTTGACTGTATACTTTCCTGTGCTCTGTCTTCTAAGTCTGATATTCTCTTTTCTGTTTCATTGACTCTGTTTTTAAGGCTCTCTAATGTATTTGTCATTTGATCTATTGAGTTCTTCATTTCGATTTCTCTTCACTATCACACTTTCCTGTTCAACTAAATTCCTCATTTCATTTTGATTCCTCCTTAAGATTTCATTTTCTCAAAGGAGATTTTCTATCCTGTCCAGTAAGGATTTCCGTAGCTCAAGCATTTGTTTTTGAAAACTTCTAATTGTTCTTATAAATTTTTTGAAATCGGTATCTTGCATTTCTTCCATCTCATCATCTTCATAATCTTGGCTTGGGGTATCTTGTTCATTTGGGGGTGTCATAATGTCTTCCTTGTTCTTGTTTCCTCAGTTTCTGCATTTGTTGCTTGGCATTATGGAGCTATTCTTTGGATTCTTCTTCCCTCACTGTGGTGTTTTTTCTTGTTATAGTATGACTGTATTAAGTGGACTGTCTGCTTTTGATGGAGCCTTAGAGGCTTGAGATGGGTGTGGCCTGAGAGCTCTGTTTGGTTCCTCAGGGTTAAGGGTGTGCCAAAGGTGACACTCCCAGGTTAGGCATGGTAAATCTCTCTCTCTCTTTCTTTTTTTGATTCAAAAGGGAAGCAATTCTGCACAGTTGAGCAGAATTGAAGGTAGTTAGCAGGCGAATGATATACCCATAGGAGCCAGAGATCAGAAGCTCTTTCCTAAGGACCACACAGGGAATCTGTTCTGCCCTCAGTGTGGGCTCAAATTCTCCTGCGGTCTCCCACTGGGTTGCCAAGGTTACCGTAGGGTGTCTGGAGAGTACTCACGTGAATTCAGAGTTCTCTCACCCACCGTCTCAGTTCATTAGCATCACACATTCACTAGGTCCTAATCTCCTGTTATTTCACCACCCACCCAGAGTCAGGTTTTTCTGCTTGGCTGAGGGCAGGTGCAGCCCTGAGGTCGCCCCACTTATGACGTATGTCCAAAATGGCTCCTGCTCTTTGTCTTGCTCACCTTTGAGAGGTGAGCAGAGAGAGAGAAACTCGTGTCCATATTGGTCATTTTTTTTTCCTCTCTCTTCTAGTTAGCCTGGTGAACTTTTCGCCACAGGGTTTCAAGCCTCATTCCCTCTAGTCTCCTCTTTCCGCTTGCCTGCCGGTGTCTCGGCCTATTGGGGTTCGGCTCACCTCGCGTTCCAGTGCTGGTGCATTGATTCTGCTGCTGGTGTCCCAAACTGTGGGCTCCCACTCCCTCCACACAGGTCCACCATGAATCACTAGTTCCAGAAGAGTTTCCTCTGCTGTTTCTTCCCCAACTCTTCCTTGAACCTGCAGTATCTCCACTTTTATTAAACTGTCTCTTCCTGGACTATCAGTGTGCTGCCTTCCTATTCGCCATCTTGCCGCCCCCTCTAATAATTTCTAACATAATACTTTTTACTAATTGCTGCAAGTTATATTTGCAATATCTTTTCCCCTCAAAAAGTCACTATTTTTGGCACTGAGTCTTGGTCAATAGCATTGTTATGTTTAGACTTTTTTTTTTTTTTTACCTAAAATATATCACTATTATAGATTATGTGAAAATTGTCTTGTGTCTTTTATTTGTTTTAGAAAACAGTTTTAGGGGCTGGTGCTGTGGCATAATGGGTAAAGCTGCTGCCTGCAGTGCTGGCATCCCATATGGATGCCGGTTCGAGACCCAGCTTCTGATCCAGCTCTCCGCTGTGGCCTTGGAAAGCACTAGAAGATGGCCCAAGTCCTTGGGCCCCTGCACCTGCTTGGGAAGCCAGGAAGAAGCTCCTGGCTTCTGGCTTCAGATCCACACAGCTCTGGCTGCTGCAGCCAATTGGGGAGTGAACCAGCAGATGGAAGACCTCTCTCTCTCTCTCTCTTCCTCTCCTTCTCTCTCTGTAATTCTGACTTTCAAATAAGTAAGTAAATCTTAAAAAAAAAAAAAGAAAAGAAAAGAAAGCAGTTTTAGAGACTTTCCTCCACTTTATTTATCTTACATGGACCTCTTTGACATTTTCCTTCAATTGGCACCAAACCAGGGACTGTGGGACTCAAAGCACAACATTTACCTTAACTGAACCCAATGAGTGATATTGGGGTCATGGGTTAATACATTATCTTTGTTTTTAGCTTCGTGGTATAAAAAAAAAAAACTTCAGTCTATAGACCTGGGTCAGAATTCCACTTATACAACTTCCCAGCTGTGTACACGCGAGTAAGTTACTTAATGTTTACATCCTCAAATGCAGGGATAGGAATTAAATAAGCAGTTAAAGATGACTTACTCATAGTGCTCATCACCAAGTAAAGGCTTGATACTTACTGATGTCATAATACATTTATTTCTGTGAGCTTTGATTAAAGTTACAATTCAAAGAGGTCAATTACTATCTATTTTGGTAATCATTAGATCTCTAGCATGTAAGACAGCTGAATATGGAATTACTTATCAATATAAATATTTTCAGTACTTTTTATTTCAAAGATGATCATCTTCTCTGATGTATGACTGTGAATATTTTATTACCAGAGCCCTTTTAAAATCACTTAAAGGGCAGGTGTTTGGTTTAGCAGTTTAGATGTTGGGTTTGGAAACTCACCTCCCATGCTGGAATACCTGTGTTTAGTCCTGGTTCCACTCCCTATTCCAGCTTCCTGCTAATGCACACCAGGCTGAATCCTTGCTACCCATGAGGGAGATCTGGAATGAGTTCCCAGTTCCTAGCTTTAGCCTGGCCCTGCTCCAACTGTTGTGGACATTTGGGGAATGAACCAGCAGATGAGAGTCTGTCTGTCTCTCTCCCTCCCCCCTTCTCTCTCTCTTTATCTGCCTTCAAACAAATTTTTAACAAAAAGAAATCATTTAGGGGGCAAGCATTTGGTGCAATGGTTAAGATGTCCCTTAGAATGCTCACATTTCATATCAGAGTGCCTGGATTTGCATCATGGCTCTGCTTTTACATTCTAGCTAGGAAGAATCTAGCTAAAAATAATTCCCTGAGAGGCAGCAGGTGATGGCTCAAGTAGTTGGGTCCCTGCCATTTACATAGGAATCCACGTTAAGTTCCCTACTTTCTGGATTTGGCCTGGTGCAACTTGGCCTGTTTTATATAGATATCTGTCCATCTCTCAAGAGAAAGGAAGAAAGGGAGGGAGGGCAGGGGGCGGAGTGAGAGCGAGGGGGAGAGAGAGAGAGAGGAAGGAAGGAAGGAAGGAAGGAAGGAAGGAAGGAAGGAAGGAAGGAGGGAGGAAGAGAGCCTGTGTGTGGTGCAGTGGGTAAAACTGCCGCCTGCAGTGCTGACATTCCATATGGACACTGGTTCAAGTCTCAGCTGCTCCACTTCTGATCCAGCTCTCTGCTATGGCCTGGGAAGCAGTGGAAGATGGCCCAAGTCCTTGGGTCCCTGCACCTACGTGGGAGACCCAGAAGAAGCTCCTGGCTCCTGGCTTCAGATCAGCTCAGCTCCAGCCATTGCAGCCAATTGGGGAGTGAACCAGCAGATGAAGACCTCTCTCTCTCTCTTTCTCTCTCTGCCTCTCCTTCTCTCTCTGTGTAACTCTTTCAAATAAATAAATAAATTTTAAAAGAAAAAAAATTTAGGAAAGAAAGACAAATAGAAAAGAACATTGGATCAGCTTCAAGCACCATATTCTGTAGAGAGTACAAGAAGTGAATTTATTAATTTAACATGTTGAGAAATTCCCTGTTACATGACGAGTCATGAATTTATCCTTGAGTTATCTAATTTTGGTTATTACTTTGACACCTAAAATTTTTATTTCCTCAATTACATAACACAATTAAGGTGATACTTGGTCCCAGGAAGTAAGTATTAAGAGGATTTTATTACTTTCTTGTATAGAGAAAATTTTTTTATAAACTCAATATGCATGACCTTTTAATTGACCCATCAGTTTGAAATATGAAAAACTGACTTACCTGGATCTTTTATCATGCTGAACAATTAGCTCTTTTTTGAGGGGGGAAAAGGCATTTTTTAAAGCTATGGAAAGCATTCTCCTTCAATGTATCAGAATATCTAACTCAAGCTTATTTTTTGAGTTTACAGTAACTTAAAATTTGACATATGGAGAACCATAAGTTTGTCCCACACTTATGTTGATTAAAAATTACAACTATTAACATCATTTATAAAAGGAAGAAATTGTTAAAATACCACCGTAAATTTTTTCATAGTTGCATATTTTGTGAAATTGCAGTTTTGGAGGTATAGCTGTAGGCAGGAAATATGAGTATTTGTAGAGAGGAAAAATAAGAATCTCACATAAAGGACAAGTTAGCATTGGGAATTTCATCATTTACACAATAACTAATACATGGTTATGGATTCCACTGTTGAATAACAAGTGTGCAGAGTGTGCCTTTTATTCCCACAAGTAAAATAAAATCAGCCACACATTCTTCATTGTTGAAGCTCACCTTGGGGTTCTGTTGACAGAGTTTCCTATGACCTTTGCCATAGGCTAGCTCAGTGACAAAAAAGATATTGTTTTGCCAAGTATGAAGGGTTAATAAGCATTAAAAATTAGCTTCACCACTAGTAACTCCAAATTTGAACAATCCGAGGTATCATTTTGGTCCAAACCACTGGGAAGTCAGTAACACCGGCTCGTCCAGAATCTATCAATCAAGAGCATCAAACTAGAAAATGGACATGTTTGGATAAATGATGCTGCAGCTATGGGAACATTAGACATCAGTGATTACGCTTTGCAGAATTTTAAAACCAACGAAAATCCTCGCAACGTCCTATGAAAGAATAAATAAAAAATTTAAACACTACGATCGGGGGGGGGGGGTGGGGGGTGGGGGGCTCTGTTAAGCTGCACATACTCGTGTGCAGATCCTGAGAAGCTACACCGCCACGTGCAGTCAGCGGGGCTGCTCTGGGGCCTGAGCACCCGCACTGTCCAGCGTTTCCGCAGGGACACTCACCGTTCTGGGCTCACGCAGGAAGAAAGCGGCGGTGAAGAGAGTCCCGCACAGCCCGCGCGCACCGGGGCGCGCAGCGTGTGTGGACCGCCCGGGCGGCCCTCGCCACAGTCGGGGGTCCTCTTCCACCTCACCGACCGCGACCCCCGGCCAGGGCAGGCGGCCATCGCCGCAGTCGGGGGTCCCCTTCCACCTCACCGACGGCGACCCCAGCCCGGCCCGGGCGGCCCTCGCCGCAGTCGGGGGTCCGCTTCCACCTCACCGACGGCGACCCCCGGCCCGGGCGGGCGGCCCTCGCCGCAGTCGGGGGTCCGCTTCCACCTCAGCCGCTGGCCCGGGCGGCCCTCGCCGCAGTCGGGGGTCCCCTTCCACCTCACCGACGGCGACCCCCGGCCGAGGCGCCGGTGCCCGGAGGAGCGCGCCTTCCGCGCCACGCGCTGCGCTCGGACCACGGCGGCCGCGGCCCTGCCCTGCGCGGCTCCTCGCCCGCGTCCCGGGAGCCGGAAGACGCCAGCTCCGGCAGGAACGGCTCGCGGGGTCGCGGGGTCGCGGGGTCGCGGGCTCGCGGGGTCGCGGGGTCGCGGGGTCGCGGGGCCGCCTTCGCGTCCGTCCTGGCGGTCCCGGCGGTCCCGGCCCCGGTCCGAGCCGGCCTCTCAGGGGGTCGCCCAGCGGGAAGGTCCCCCAGGCCGCGTCTCTAGAGCGGGGACCCCGGTGTCAGCCCGAGGGGCCGGGAGGTCGTCCCGCGTCCCGCCCAGGCTGTGTCTGGGAACAGGGCAGCGGTCCCTCTTCCCGAGGCTGCTGCGTGTACTCCGGTGATGAGAGTAATTCTTGAAGAGAAATTTTGAAATTTGCTCAGATAGTCGTACCTGCCCCGTTAAAACTCCCAGGGTGCGGCGTGTGTGTGTATTGTAAACCCCAGATACACAGATAATTAGCTACATGATAGGTAAAATGTCACTTAGATGAGCGAATTTCAAGACATTAAACTAAAAATTTAGATGGAAGGAGAGAAAGAGATGTTGATTCTGGTACAGAAATGTCTTTGGAATTCATGCCTACGTTTTCCATGACACACATTTCCCTGAACTTTTTGGAGTCTTCTTGAATAACAGCACATCTTTGACATCAAATCACCTTCTCTGCTGCTTTCCACTCTGGCCACATCTAAATAAAATCTAACAAAATCGCGGATCAATGCTTTCACTAGTATGGATTGGGTGAAAAGTATAAGATGGTCTTTCTCACTGGCAGATTGTATAATTGTCATTCTTACAATGGAATTGAGCCAATGGAGTGCCAAAATACGTTTATCATTTTTAAAAATGATTTATTTATTTACTTGAAAAAGTTACAGAGGAGAGGCACAGAAAGAGGGAGGGAGAGAGGGACTGTCCATCCACTGGTTCACTCCCCAAATGGCCCTAACAGTCAGGACTGGGCCAGGCTGGAGCCAGGAGCCTCATCAGGTTCTCCCACGTGGGTGCAGGGCCCCACGCACTTGGGCATCTTACACTGCTTTTCCAGGTGCATCAGCAGGGAGCCGGGTCAGAAGTGGAGCAGCTCATATGGGATACTGGCACCACAGTGACGCCCAGTACTTTTATCTTTTGACATCTACAGATTTTGTTAAATGGAAAACACAGAGTGTTAGCCTAGACATGCCTGCTACCCTGTTTAAATTTTTGAGCTCCACAGTGCTTCTCTGATCAACTGCATTAAAAGTATATTTGTTTCAAATTTTGATCCTAGAAATTCTGAGGTTTAATAAATCTGTGTTGAAAAACCTCCTTGTGTGTTTTTAATATGGATTTTTTTAAAAAAGATTTTATTTATTCATTTGAAAGGCACAGTGGCAGAGAGAGAGACAGAGGCCTTCCATCTGCTGGTTCACTCCATAAGTGGCTGCAATGGCCTAGAAGTCAGAAGCCTGGAACCCCCTCCCCGTGTCCCACATGGGTATGGATGTGGCATCACAGGCAGCAGCTTAAGCTGATGTGCCCCTAATATGGATTTATGTTTAAAAATTAATGAACCTGGGGGCCAGCATTGTGGCATAGCTGGTTAAGCCCAAAAATAGATCTTTAAAAAAAGAACTTTTCATTTGACAGTAAGAAACTGATCCTTGGACTATAAATAGTATAGCCAAGGGTTCAACACAAGTGTCTAAATGTATCAGAATGAGTATGCTTACTTTTTATATATGAATATTATTTAAGGCACTGTGAAAAGTGATAATAAAAGTGGATATAAGTTATGCGTGTGTGCAAGTAACGCATGTGTACATATTTAAACACAAACACGCGTTGTGGTACCTGGGCAACGTTGCATGTCACTAATTTCTAAAGTATTTGGAAGAATCAGGATTTATGATCGTATGTTTAACTATTGATAGGAGAAAAAGAAATATGTCCAAGAGTGTCTTCTCATGATTTATCTTAAGGACAAGGGTTCTACCCCGGTCATTCCTTTAAGTAGCTTCTTTTCTCAATTAAAAATTTCAAGTGGACAGTACAAAAAACTGAACAAATTTAATTGTTTTGTTTCCTTTTTATGGGAGACATTTGTCTTCTGAAAAACATATTAAGCTGCTCTAATCAGTTAATCTCCATATTAAGTAATATCCCTTGGTTTTCAAAGTGGGGATGCAGTAAAAGCCATGTAGAGAATGGAAATAGGAGTTTTCCTGGAGTCAAACCAGAGAGGGCCAGTCTGTTTTGAGTTCAGAAGGTGTTTTTAACTTCTAGTGCTTCCGTCTCCTCCCTGGAGTCATTCACTTCTCACTGTTCCAGTTTCTCCCCTTGCCAGGTGACCCTCACACCCAAGCTGCCCCAGACCCCTGCCCTTTGGTCTCAGCCCCTTAGGGTCACAGGGTTTTACACTGCTATGGTTTTATTCCTGAGAACACTTGGGTCAGAATCACGTCTTCCTGTAGGAGGGCCAATACGTTCCTGTAAGGAAAGCACCTTGTACCTCAGGAGAGAGGCGGGGAGAAGTCAGACCGCTACTGCAGGGAAGTCCTCCAGCAGGCCAGCCTCCGTCCACACACACCCCCAGTACCTCGGGACTGCCGTTAGTTCTCTTTACTGTCTCATTTCCCTGGAGTCCAGCTTGGGGGAGGGAGTCAGTGTTCACCATAATTCAGAACTAATTGTAGTCTTTTGTTTCTTGATCATATTTTTCAAGACCCTCCTAAGTGCTGAAACGTAGGCATCATTTTTGTTTTATATTACATGTCTAAACTTTCAGATTCTGCTCCCTTTTGTTTCCACACTTGTTCCGTGCTTGCTGTGGGCTGATGTGGTTTTGGAAATGAAGTTCTTGTTGCCTTGAAGCGTCACCTGTGGGGTTGTTGGATCAGGATGTAAAGCTGTGTTTTTCCAAACAGGGTTCGCGTGTGTTTGTCTAAGAATCTTTGATGCACTGTCAAGTTCTTTAAAAACAACACTGAACACGAAAGGACAAGGGAGTATTACTTTCAAATCCAGAGACTTTATCCTGTAAAATATTGGTGACAGAGAAGGAGGGAGAAATGGAAGAGAAATAGGTCTTCCATCCAGTGGTTCATTCCACAGCTAGCCACAATGGTCAGGGATAGGCCAGACTGCAGCCAAGAGCCTGGAACTCTGTCTGGGTCTCCCGCATGAGTGGCAGAGGCCCAAGCACTTGGACCATCATCCGCTGCTTTCCCAGAAGCCTTGGCAGGGCACTGGATCAGAAGCAGAGCAGCTGAGACTTGCTCTGATACTCACATGGGATGGCAGTGTTGCAGGCTGTGCTTAACCTACTGCAGCACAGCACAGGCCCCTTCCCGTAAAGTTACTCCCCTCCGCAGAATGCCTCTGGGATATTTTACTTTATTTAGATGTCTTTTTCTTACCTGTATACATCACAGATTATTTCTGTTTTCACTGAGTTTGCCTCATTAAAAATGAATTCTTTCAACTGGAAACTCAGTTCTTCATTTTGAGAAGTTCATTTCTACTTAACACCTGAATCTGTACAGAATCATCCCTGCCAGGCTGAATTCTGAAGTGAACTTTGCAAAATTAAAATAGGACAAGAAAACACAAGTTTCTGGTTCCAAATAAAAAAATAAATGAGTAACAAAAAATAAGCATTTCTATATATTGTTTGAGCTATGAACTGCTTTAGTTGTATTTTATTGAAGTTGTGGCAGTTTCTATTTATTATGACTGTTCTGTTTTGTTAACAGCCTATCCTCTGTAGACATTTGGTTTGAGATTTCTCCTCTGGTTTCCTTTGTTCTTCCCCTTCTCTGTCTTCTCTACTTCTTCTTTCCCCTCTTTGATATTGTGAAATATGCACTTGGTCTTCACCCCGCTTCCTGCAGTACAACTCCTAGAATCCTTGGAATCTTCAAACTGACAAGCCTCTTTCTGTATGCTCATGAGATAGCTGGTGGCTGTCAGCCTGTACACGTCAGGACGGGGAACTCAACAAAATTCAAGACAGGATTAGAGGGGTGGGATGTCCAGCCGCACCTCTGCCCCCTGGGGTGGGGAGAAGGCTGAAGGCTGAGGATCAATGACTAATCAATGAAGCCTCCCTCAAAACCCACGAGAGGGGACTGGTGCTGTGGCTCAGGGGGTAAATCCCCCATCCGCAGTGCTAGCACCCCATGCTGGGTGCTGGTTCAAGCCCCAGCTGCTCCACCTCTGATCCAGCTCCCCACTAATGCACCTGGGAAAGAACAGAAGATGGCCCAAGGGAGAAGAAGCTCCTGGCTTCGGCCTGGCCCAGCCTTGGCTGTTGTGGCCATTTGGGGAGTGAACCAGCAGATGCAAGATCTTTAACTTCCTTTCAAGAAAATAAAATGAAAAATTTTTTTAAAAAAAGATAGGACTCTGAGAGTTGCTGAGAGATGAACACATGAGGGTTAATCCATATCTGGAAACAACCAAGTTTATCTATAAGGATCTGATGAGTGTTCGAAAGAATCCTCAAACCAAGAAAATACAAATTACCTCTTCTGTCTTTAAAGTTACAGCGTGTGATTCTGCTGGTATGTGCTACCCTTTAACAAGGCATCATGAACAAACATTTTCTTACTTTATTGTGGATCCTATCAAATGTCATGTTAATGTTTTATATCACTGTTTTGGTGTGGGGAAAATGTCCTGATACTCTCACATTATCTTATCTACTATTTTTTATTGACCATTTTTCTATTTTATTGCTAATTTTTAGATAAATATTTATCTTGCAAATTAATTTAAATAACATGTAAAGAAATTGCTTAAAGCAAAAACAAACAAACAAAAAAAAAACACCCACCAAGATGCCTTTACAATTGTAGCGGAAAACTAAATTTCTACACCACTGATTATTAATATGAATTGTTAGCTTCTTTTAACATTTCATTTGAATAAATTTGTTCATTGTACAAAAAAATAAAGACCCCTTCCTAACTCTTCATCCTTTGTAACACCCTGTATGACAAACAGGACATGCATCTCTGAGCCTTCTGTGAGCCACTCTGGCAAGCGGAGGAGGGGTTGTGGGAACCCTGACCCTGGAGCATGGTCAGTGGGTCAGAAGCACAAGAAAAACCACCCGTGGACTACACTTGCGTCTGAAGTGTGGGGAGGCTCTGGAGCCTCCAACCCAGCAAGAGTACTGGGTGAGAAGATGCACAGCCAGCGTTTGCAGCTGCAGCATTGCCTGCCTGGTGGATGGGGACCACACGGAGAGGCTGTTAGAGGGAGTTAGGGCAGTGGAGAAATGTTTGGCTTCTTTACTTCTCCATCTCTAGACTTCCCTTGTATTCTTCCATCCCCTTTCATTAACTTTCTCCTTTAGCATTCACTCACATTGTCTGTCAATCCACTATAAAGAGAGTGATAAATATAATTCTCTCTGAGTGTATTTTTTTAAAGATTTATTTTAAAGATAGAGTTACAGAGAGAGGTAGAGACACAGAGAGAGGTCTTCTATCCACTGATTGACTCCCTAGATGGCTGCAACAGCCAGAGCTGCACTGATCCGAAGCCAGGAGCCAGGAGTTTCTTCCAGGTCTCCCACATGTGTGCAGGGGCCCAAGGACTTGGGCCATCTTCTACTGCTTTTCCAGGCCATAGCAGAGAGCTGGATCAGAAGAGGAGCAGCCAGGACTAGAACCGGCTCTGGCACTTCAGGCCAGGGCTTTAACCCACTGTGTCACGGCGCCAGCCCTAAGAGTGTATTTTTTTAACTTTTATTTAATGAATATAATTTCCAAAGTACAGCTTATGGATTACAATGGCTCCCCCCCCCCCCGGCCATAACTTCCCTTCCACCCCCCACTCTCTTTCCCCTTCCACTCACATCAAGACTCATTTTCAATTATCTTTATATACAGAAGATTAGTTTAGTTTATATTAAGTAAAGATTTCAACAGTTTGCACCCACACAGAAACACAAAGTGAAAAATACTGTTTGGGTACTAGTTATAGCATTAAATCACAATGTACAGCACATTAAGGACAGAGATCCTACAGGAGGAGTAAGTGCACAGTGACTCCTGTTGTTGACTTAACAAATTGACACTCTTGTTTATGACGTTAGTAATCTCCCTAGGCTCTTGCCATGAGTTGCCAAAGATATGGAAGCCTTTTGAGTTTGTCGACTCTGATCACATTTGGACAAGGTCATAGTCAAAGTGGAAGTTCTCCCTTCAGAGAAAGGTACCTCCTTCTTTCCACTGGGATCTCACTCTCGGAGATCTTTCATTTAGGGTTTTTTTTGTTTTGTTTTGTTTTTTTTTCCAGAGTGTCTTGGCTTTCCATGCCTGAAATACTCTCATGGACTTTTCAGCCAGATCCGAATGTCTTAAGGGCTGATTCTCAGGCCAGAGTGCTGTTTAGGACATCCGCTATTCTATGAGTCTGCTGTGTATCCCACTTCCCATGTTGGATCGTTCCCATGAGTGTATTTTTAAAGTATATGGCCAGTACATTCGAAACATCTTACTGGTGTGTGTGTGTGTGTGTGACTAAGCAAGTCTTTTATTATGAATTGCATATAGTATTTTTCTCCTAGTTACCATTTCTTTTTTTGACATGCAGAGTTAGACAGTGAGAGAGAGGGAAAGAGAAAAAGGTCTTCCTTTTTCCGTTGGTTCACCCCCCAAAGTGGCCGCTACAGCCGGCACGCTGCGCTGATCCGAAGCCAAGAGCCAGGTGCTTATCCTGGTCTCCCATGGGGTGCAGGACCCAAGCACTTGGGCCATCCTCCACTGCACTCCTGGGCCACAGCAGAGAGCTGGACTGGAAGAGGAGCAACCAGGACAGAATCCGGTGCCCCAACCGGGACTAGAACCTGTGGTGCCGGCACTGCAGGCGGAGGATTAGCCTAGTGAGCCGCGGCACCGGACCCCTAGTTACCATTTTTTAAAAAATATTTTATTTTATTTTACTTGAAAGTCAGAGTTACACAGAGAGAGGAGAGGCAGACAGAGAGAGAGGTCTTCTATCCACTGGTTCACTCCCCAAATGACTGCAACTGCTGGAACTGTGCCGATCTGAAGCCAGGAACCAGGAGCTTCTTCCAGGTCTCCCATGCAGGTGCAGGGGCCCAAGGCCTTGGGCCATCATCTACTGCTTTCCCAGGCCATAGCAGAGAGCTGGATCGGAAGTGGAGTAGCTGGGACTCAAACTGGCGCCCATATGGGATGCCGGCACTGCAGGCAGTGGCTTTACCTGCTAAAGCCACAGCACCGGCCCTTCCTAGTTATTTTTCAATCCAATGTAAAGTAGTAGCAGGTACAAATTGAAGCATCAGTTACAATTTTGAGTCACTTTTGACTTAATAAGTTGCTATGGTTTCCTGTCACATTTATTTCTCTAACGTCACAGAGCTGGTACTTTCTTCTTACACCTTCCGACCTCCGCTTTCAGCTGTGAACTCTGGTCCAGATGTGGCCATTTAACACCATCCAGGCTTAGAGGAGTAAAGGAATTTCCTGTGCTTGGAGAAGCTGAAGGTCCCAAGAGGAGAAAGCACCATGCCATCGCCGTCTTGACATACACTAAAGCTGTTCTTTATCACTAGGCAAAGAATGGTGACGTGTATATTCAATAAAATACTAAATGTTCTAATAAATGAATCTTCTAAAAATAAATAAATAAATAAAAATAAAGACAAAAGGGGACTGCAGAGGACCCTCAAATGTAATTTTCTAGTTATGTCAGATGCTATTTTGTTAGTTTTTTTAATCACAGTTCTCGCTCTCTCTTTTTTTTTTAAGATTTATTTATTTATTTATTTGAAAGGCAGAGCTACAGAGAAGCAAAGAGAGAGAGGTCTTCCACCCGCTGGTTCATTCCCCAAATGGCCACAATGGCCAGAGCCAATCTGATCCACAGCCAGGAGCCGGGAGCTTCTTCCAGGTCTTCCACATGGGTGCAGGGGTCCAAGGACTTGGGCCATCTTTTACTGCTTTCCCAGGCCATAGCAGAGAGCTGGATAGGAAGTGGAGCAGCTGGGACTCAAACTGGCACCCATACAGGATTCTGGCACTACAGGCCACAGCACTGGCCCCCTTGTTAGTATTTTAACTGGAACCTTTTGTCAGAGTATGTTTTCTGACAGGTTATCCTTTAAAATTATTGATTCTGGGTGGCCGGTGCTGTGCCTTAGCAGGTATGGCTGCCTCCTGCAGTGCTGGCATCCCTTATGGGCACATCTGGCAATGGCCAGATCTGAGCCAGAGTGAAGCCAAGACCCTGGAACTCTGCTCAGGTCTGCCATGTGGGTGGCAGGGGCCCAAGCACTTGGTCCATCTTCCACTGCTTTCCCAGGTGCGTTAGCAGGGAGCTGGATCATAAGCAGAGTAGCCAGGACTTGAACTGGTGCTCATATGGGATGCCAGTGTCACAGACGGTGGCTTAACTTGTTATACAACAACGCTGGCCCCAAGTAGGTGCTTATTTATAAAATACATGTACAGATTTTTTTCTACATAAGCAAGCAAGCAATTATTTTAATCAGAGAACTAACCCCAGAGAAGTAGCTTCCTGACTGATAATGTCCAGTGAGGAAATAAACAGAAAGAGGATTCAGCAGCTGAGTGACCCAGGCTGGCACATCAGGTGACCAAACAGAACTGGGCTTTAACAATTCCAAGGTGGTAAATTAATCAGATTGTCCTAAAGAACATTAATTGCTTGGATTTGATTCTCATTCTTTGAGAGAAAAATTCCCTACAAGTACCTACTAACCATAGTAAAGCACTAATGAAGTAGACATAAAAAATAAAACAAAAGGCCAATGGCTTTTTAATGTTAATTAAGAAAGTGAAATTACATGATAATTCAGAAACTGTTCCTCTCTACGGGGACATTTTTAGGGCAGAAAGTCTAAGTGAAAGATACAGACTTAGACGTTGCATTGATATAACAGGTAAATGTAGCTGTAAAAACTGCATTCCTCTCTGTCTCTACATCTCTCTGTAACTGTCTTTCAAAGTAATAAAATAAATCTTAAAAAAGAAGGAGGAGTCCAGAACTATGGCACAGGTTGAAGCCCTGGCCTGCAGTGCCAGCATTCCACATGGGTGCTGGTTTGAGTCCCAGCTACTCCACTTTTTTTTTTTTTTTTTTTTTTTTTGACAGGCATAGTGGACAGTGAGAGAGAGAGACAGAGAGAAAGGCCTTCCTTAGCCTATTGAGCCGCGGCGCCAGTCGCCACTCCACTTCTGATCCAGCTCCATGCTAATGTGCCTGGGAAAGCAGCAGAGGATGGCCCTAAGTGCTTGGGCCCCTGCACCTGGATGGGAGACCGAGAAGAAGCTCTTGACTCCCGGCTTCAGATTGGCCCAGCTCTGGCCATTGCTGCTATTTGGGGAGTGAACCAGCAGATGGAAGACTTCTCTCTGTGTCTCTATATCTCTGTCTTTAACTTTGTCTTTCAAATAAATAAAATAAATCTTTTTTAAAAAAATTCTGCACTCCTGACTTTATTAGTAGCTTGGCTGTGAGTACCACAACAATTACTTTAACAAGGATTAATCTGAAACTCCTTGAAATTAACTGATTCTGATATTTTTCTTTATTATACTTCTCTTTCTTTTCTTGGGGTTTCTTTTTTAATGATATCTAGAGTTGGGTACATACATGACTTAATTCTTTTTTAGTAATTAAAAAAATATATGTCAGCGAATGAACAAAGTTAAGGTTGAATGTTGGGATCAAAACAAAGATAATTCAGGGAGTTCTCACTCATGTTACTGAGGGTTTAACTTTGAGATTTTGGAAATGTCACCTCAAAGACAGGAACTGGCTTAAGAGGATGAAAACTTAAAATTACATTAGAATTTTAGCATTCATAAATAATCCATGTGTTTGGCCAAGATTCCATTGACTTAGGCTGTAACTCAAAAAAGTCTTAATTGTAGGTATGAATCGAAGATCTGTCAAAGAACAGATAGATGGTAGTAGGAGCCATGGAAATGCAAAGTAACCCAGTGACAGTGTGGAGAAAGAAGAGACAAGGATGCAGCTCGGGGAAATCTGAACACTGAAACCTGTGTCCAGCAGGAAGGAAAAATGAGACTCTGGAGTCCAAAGAATAACGAGAGAGAGAGAGAGAGAGAGACCAGTAAATAATTTCTTGAAGAGGGGAAATCATCAGTGTCAAATCACATCAAGTGACATGATGGCTAGCTCATCTACTTGTGTGATGGGAAGGATATTGGAGATTGCAAGTGAGGCTTGCCGACTCCCCGCCATCTGAGTGCTGGGGGAAGAAGGCAAATAACAGTATTTGGAAGTTTTAATGGGACCAAAAAAACCATGGATTTTTGTGTCTTATCAAAAATGGTAAACCAATGGAGGGAGAGAGCTAGAAGAGACTGAAGGGCAGGGAGGTTTCATTCTGTTTTCATCTTTCTGATAAAATGTACTGGAACATATTTGTCAGCTATGTCTAAAGAGCTGATGGGATATAAAATCTGAAGATGGAAAAGTCAGGTGTGACTGAGTGCCAAGTCTCAAAAAAGTTATAGGGTAGTAGAGTCCATAGCACCTTTGGAACTTAGCATTTTTTTTAAGTGAGTCAATAGTAGTGTAAGCACAAAATGATAACAACAATAAAAGGCATTGAAAATTATGCTTAATGGCCTTGTTTTAAGTAGGAAGAAGTTATATTTCTGAAAATAAGGATGAAGAATTTAAAATTGGACCAAAAAATTGAATCAGTACCAGCATACATGGGAAATGGAAGTGAGAGAACAAGCTCACTATTAGTGAGTCAGGCAGGCAAAGATTGTCGATGCTGCCTCTCCAGAACCTTCCTCTTGGCTGCTCCCCAGGGGGGCCAAACTCTGGATACCTGAACTGAGCCTAATGAGTTACATGGGGTAGGACACTCCTGGGGCTACTAAAAATAAACACATCACCAAGCATCCCAGTCCCTAAAGCACGTGTCTTGATTTTTGTGGATTATAAAAATATCCATTAGATGTCACATTTGCCCTTGCATTCATGGGCAGAGTCCGTCGGCTTCACAGATTCATCTTCTGTTCAGTCGTAGTCGATTGTCCTCACTTACACTGCCTCTTCCACACTTAAAGGTCTGGGCAGTGAATGGACAGTCTTTCTGGGAAAAGCCGGGGTGACGCGCATTACACTCACAGTACATCTGAAAGCAGTTGTCATCACTTTCAGCAGGGCCTGAGTGAGTAGCAGTTTTTACTTTCCTTGTCTTGATTGCTGCGACTTTGAAGGATATTAGGGTTGCGAGGGTGGCATATTTAAAGTTTACTTTCAGTGTATGGATTTGTATTTATCCCAGGGATTCTGTTCTACCTAATTCAGCCCCCAGCTCCCTTCTCCAGTTCTGTGACCAGATCACCACTTGCTCATCACTGAATGTGCCACATGTAGGGGCCAGCATGCTTGTGGGTTCATCTGCCTGGTAGCAGCCTTCTCATCGACATGCTGGGCATCTGGTGTCATGGAACTATAGAGGCCCCTCAAAGACCATCTTGCTTCTTGCAGAAGACACTTGGATGTCTGTGGTTTTTATTATTCTCTGGGGGAAGAAGTCATTCCAGCCCAGCATCCATTCAGTTCCCTGAGGTTGTTCTTTTGCTCCCGATTCTTTAGACTCAAAAAAGTGGTCTCGCTGCCCATGGAACTGGTACCTCTATGTGAGTTTGTTAGGATAGTAAGTTCTAGAATGGAAGAGGAATCTGGATTCTCGATTGGTGAGAACTCCTGAACCAGAGATCTGAGAGGATATTAAGTCTTTATTTTCCGTTCAAACCCAGGTTTATAAGTGTGCATTAGGTATTGATGTTTTAGAAAGTAAAGTGTAACAAAAATGTGCCTTAGAGAAAATGCTCATGGGATATTCCTGCCGAGTTGGAGGAGTCAGCTTTTCCTCCTGCTGAAGACTTCTGCTAGCCCACAGGAACAAGAGGAATGAAAGCAGTGTTGACAGTACTCGAACCAGTTGTCGTGATCACACTGTACTGTGCTATGGACATCCAGTAGGAGAGGACTTCGACCTGCCTCTTAGGCTTGCTGATGTGTGGCCGGCAATCACAACGTGGCAGGCATGACTAGGATACACTATTTTTTTTGGTGTATCTTTTATTTTTATATGAAAAATAAATTTTAGGTAAAATCTAAAAACTCTGTATACATGAGGATACACTATTGTTAACGGTTGAGTTGTGTCCTCCCTAAAGACATGTTGAAATCCCTTCTCATGTCTGTGAATGTGACCTTATTTGTGTATGTGATCAGGCCAAGTTGAGGCCAGAGGTAATTTGGGTGGACCCTGATCCTGTATGCCTGCTTTCCTTCTGAAGATGCAGAAACGACAGACACGCAAGAGGCTAGCACCATGTAGCTACAGAGACAGAGACCTCGGTGCTGCTGGTGCAAACCAAGGACGGCCTAGGATTGTCACTAGGACAGACAAGGGAGGATTCTTCTCTGCCGGCCTCAGAGGCAGCCTGACCCTGCCAGCACCCTGATTTTGGACTTCTGGCCTCCGGAACTGTGAGACAATACATTTCTGCTGTCTTGAGCCGCCAGATTTTGATACTTTATTATAGTACACCTAGTAAACCTGAAACAATCGTATTAAAATAGCCCATGCTAATTTAATTCTATTCTTGTGGTTATAATGAAATATACGTGTCTCATCAGAGTATGCTTTCCTTGGCCTAGATCACATTCTAAGAACAAATGCATTTAAAAACCTGTTCTGGATTATGTTTTGAAGGATTTCAATGATCTCTGAGAAACAGATTAAAACATTAGAGAAGGCTGCAACTAGATACCAGTGGTGGGCTGGAAGAACTCCTTTATGATCTTGAGGCATGGGAGAAGGCTGGTGTCTGGTGTAGTAAAGACTTAGCTTATAATGCCTACGTCCATTTTGGAGGACCTGGGCTCGAGTTTTGACTCCACTCATGATTCTAGCTTCTGGTAGTGTGCAGCTAAGTACCTGGGTCCCTGCCACCCACGTGGGAGACTTGGATTGAGTTCCCAGCTTCTGCTTTTGGCCCAACCTAGTCCTGACAATTGTGGGCATTTGGGCAGTGGACCAGTGGATGGAAGCTCGCTCTCTCTCTCTCTCTCTCTCTCTCTCTTTCCCCCTCACCCCTCACTTCTCAAATAAATAAAATTAATTCATTTAATTAATTTTAACAAATCTATAAAATAAATCACAAGGATAGAGGGAAGAAGCAAAGATAAGCACCAACATCATTTGATAAAGACAGTTTTATTCTGAGTATCTTTTTTTTAAAAAAGATTTATTTTATTTATTTGAAAGAGTTACAGAGAGAGATAAAGACAGAGAGAGAGAGGTCTTCCATCTGCTGGTTCACTCCCCAGATTGCCGTAATAGCCGGAGCTGCACGGATCTGAAGCCGGGAGCTAGGAGCTTCTTCTGGGTCTCCCATGCGGATGCAGGGGCCCAATGACTTGGGCCATCTTCTACTGCTTTCCCAGGCCATAGCAGAGAGCTGGCTGGGAAGTGGAGCAGCCAGGACTAGAACGGGCACCCATATGGGATGCCGGCACTTCAGGCCAGGGCATTAACCCACTGCACCACAGCGCCAGCCACCATTCTGAGTATCTTAAAATAAGATCTGGTGATATGGGCAAAACAGAAATCAAGAACCATGCTGTCACTGAAGAATGTGCTGGGATTGAGAAGTGCTTGCTTGAAACATGGAAACAGATCTGTAAGACCTGTTGGACCCAAAAGCTGATACATAATCTTTCATTTGAAAGGAGAAATGGCTAGGAAGTAGGGATGTGGATGAAGATTTTGAAATCTCAGGCAGATTTATTCTTAAAATATAAGTAATTTGATTCTCATTTTATTGCATATTAGAACTTACAATTCCAAATTAATTGATTTCTTTGATACCACAGGAACAATTGTCACTGAAGCAATAGTGAAAGCATTTAGAATTATAAAGAATAAGGAACATTAAGCATCCAACAGGAAAGACATACAAAGAAGGAAAAACATCATCTTGCCTGGTCACGGATTTTGTTAATATGAAAGTGATGATTACAAAAATTAGCAAGAGCCCTGGATGTAAGCATTTATCACAGTATTAGAAAGCAACTGAAAGTTTGGATATTTACAACTGCTTATTACCTACAGTTCTTGTATATGTGGGAGGAAGCTGAGATTAAACTACCTCTTCCCAAACAGTGCACATTTTTTAAGTAGCTAAAGTTTTCTTTTTTTGGAAGAAAATATAGCTCTTTATAGCTGTTTTTTCAGAATGTTCATTTGTTTTTCCCTTGTACAGTTACACATTCCATAACCCCTAAATTTATTATCTATCACCTATTACAGTTTTTAGGTTCTTTCTATATTTTTATTTATCCAACAATTTTTTTGTGAGCCTATGCCAGAATGTTTTATGGTGACATTACAAGATGTTACTCTTGTTCAAGATATGGTGATATTATAAGACATTACTCTTGTTCAATTATTATTTGCTATTAAACTTGCCTCATTGTGTGTTAGAGAGAGACAGAGAGGGAGAGGGAGAGAGATCTAAGAACAAGCCCAGTGATTTTAATAGAAAAGATAATTATTTTTGTGAGATTGGATTTTAGGAAGTGTAGAGCGACAAGTTGAAAAATAAATTGCCCTACATTGAAGAAATGAAAAAGTTACAAAGTGAGTGAAAAGGAAATGTTGGTTATTGGACTGATGGTGCCCATTCTGAGAACTGCTGAGAATGGTACCAATGACGATTATTCAGGGATGGTCCTCTTGGAATGTAAGGTTTGGATACGGTGAATTCTAAAATCATTCCCAATAGAAAGTTTCCAATCAAAAAACTTGTTTCAGGCTCCGGTATCCATAGATTGGCTTGTGTATGAAAACGTATTAGTCCTCCTGGAATAAAATAGTAAAGGATAAATTTTCTGTACTAAGCACCTTCAGAAAACATTTTTTTTCTCTGCATAAAACAGGAGTCTGAACTATTTCAATTCTTGATCAAACACCAAAGTAGAGGGATCCATATAGCAGCAAATTGCGACTTACCCTGGAAAATTAGATTTAATTTTTGGAGAAACACATGTTATCTTTAAAGCCAATAAATCTTGGAAAGGCAGGCTCCTAGCAGTGAAGAAGCCGTGTCATCGAGTCTGTTTCTGCCATTTATTGGGGAACCACCCTAGAAAAAGCACTCACCCTTAGTTCTCTCAGGTTTTCAACACAGATAAGATGGTGCCAGTCTCAGAGAGCTGTGAGAAAATGCAAGGAAGTGCTTAGGCCATGGAAGACACTCATATACAGTGGCTCTTTACCACCCCCATCTTGCCAGTGAGGAAGTGGCTAACACACCCAAGCTGTGTTTGCCCACACTAGGGAACAGGACGTGCATTAGACATGCAAGGTAAGAGTTAAGAGGCCTCTTCATCCCACAGGTAGAGTGCAATGGAAAGAGCTAATGGCAGCACCTTCTCTGGATTCATTCTCCTGGGCTTCTCCAACAGACCCCAGCTGGAGACAGCCCTGTTTGTGGCCATCCTGGTGGTCTACTTCTTGAGTGTTCTAGGCAACAGCACCATCATCATCCTGTCGATTGTGGATGCTCGCCTTCACACCCCTATGTATTTCTTCCTGTCCAATCTCTCTTTCATGGATCTTTGTTTGACTACTTGCACTGTCCCGCAGACCCTGGTCAACTTCAGGGGGAGGGACAAGACCATCACCTACGGTGGCTGCGTGACCCAGCTCCTCATTGCCCTGGGCCTTGGGGGAGTCGAGTGCGTGCTCTTGTCGGTCATGGCGTATGACCGCTATGCAGCCGTCTGCCGCCCTCTCCACTACCTGGTGATCGTGCATCCCCAGCTTTGCTTGCAGCTGGTTGTGACTGCTTGGCTTACGGGTTTCGGCAATTCTGTGGTGCAGACGGCACTGACCATGACTCTTCCACTCTGTGGTAGGAACCAAGTGGACCACTTCTTCTGTGAGGTTCCGGTGATGCTGAAACTGGCCTGCACCGACACTGCCATCAACGAGGCTGAACTCTTTGCCGTCAGCGTCGTCTTCTTGGTGGTGCCCCTGTCACTCATCTTGGTGTCCTATGGCCACATTGCTCGTGCAGTCCTGAAGATGAAGTCAGCCCAGGGGAGGCGCAAGGCTTTTGGGACCTGCGGCTCTCACCTGCTGGTGGTGGTCATTTTCTTTGGAACACTCATCTCCATGTACCTCCAGCCTCCCTCTAGTTATTCACAGGATGTGAACAAAAGCATTGCACTGTTCTATACCCTGGTGACGCCTCTGCTGAATCCGCTGATTTACACTCTGAGGAACAAGGAGGTCAAAGGGGCGCTAAGGAGACTCGCGGAGAGAATGCCAGACTCAAGAAAGGGTCAGTAATCAGGGCTTGCGCCCCAAAGACCATTTTTAACTTAATTCCACAAGCCTTTGGAAGCACTCACCATGTACTAGGCACTGTTTTGGATACTTGGTTTATATGCTGGTATGATATATGTACTTGAGATATATAAATCAGGATGGAAAGAAAGAGGGACCTCTGTCCTCATGGAGCTAAGACTTCTTAGGGAGAGAATATAAGTAAGATCAGCAAAGGGTTAATTTTGGCATGTTATGTATTAAAATGCCACACAATGATGAGAATAAGTAAGTCATAAGTACACACAGCAACATGGACGTTTCCCACAAACACAACGTTGAGACTAAGAAGCCAGGCACAAACCAGGCCTCACTATGCTTCCTTTACGTAAAATACAAAACCAGGTAAAACTAATCTGTGGTGTTGGAAATCAGAAGAGTTTTTTCCCTAGAGCTTGGCTGTGGGGAGCAACTGGGAGCAACTCGGACTAGACTAAGTTACTGGAATTAAGACTTATTCTATGCATCTGCTCTCCCACAATATGGTGCTGGGAGAGGAGAAAACAGCTTCTACGCAGCTGCCTCTTGCCAACTTGAGTGATGACCTCCAGGAGCTGATCCTGCTCCTGATTGGAGGAGAGCAGCGTACTCGGCGTGTGGGCAGCCGAGTTGGGATTGGCGGAAGAGGACTATAAAGGAGGAGAGAGACAACATGCACCAGGAACATCTAAGGGGAACACCTGAGGAACATCTGAGCAGTCCCCGAGAGAGCCGGCCGGCGGTGTGCCGCTCCCCCGCGGAAGTGGGGAATGTGGCAGGGGGAACCGCCCTTCCACGGAGGTGGAAGGGACGGTAGCCAACCCGGGAAGAACCAGCAGCAAACCCGGGGAGGGCCGAGCAGACGAAAGAACAACGCAGGGTCCAGTGTCGTTCCTCCACGAAGACGGGGAGCGACACTTGGCGATGGGAAGGAGAAGTGAGAGAGGAGCTTGCTCTGGTTCTTGACTGATTTCTGGTTCTATGTGGAAAAGAATCAAACTTAGCACTTTCCTGCAGTGTCTGTGTGTGTGTTCTACTTCAGCATCATTTACACGTAAACAGTTGTTGAATAAGCCAGAAATTAATGGAATACTATGACACTTGATAATCACATTAGGTGTTTTGTTTTCCTTTCACACAATGTTTGAGTTTACATTCTAGGTGATCTAAGTTACTTCTGTACATTGAACTGAACAGCTAGATGCTAAGACGCTTTTGATATTAGAATGTTTAGCCAGACCAGAATGAACCCTCCTTAAATTTCATTTAAAAATCCCAATCAAAGGTTATTTCTGTAATGATTCTTATAGTCTCTTCTTATTTCCATGTAGCTATTTAGTGGCCTGTTTTTGAGGCAAAAATTAGAATGATAACTTTCTTTTTTTTATTTTTTATTTTTGACAGGCAGAGTGGACAGTGAGAGAGAGACAGAGAGAAAGATCTTCCTTTCACCGGTGGTTCACCCTCCAATGGCCGCCGCAGCCGGCGTGCTGCAGCCAGCGCATCACGCTGATCCAAAGCCAGGAGCCAGGTGCTTCTCCTGGTCTCCCATGCAGGTGCAGGGGCCCAAGCACTTGGGCCAGCCTCCACTGCCTTCCCGGGCCACAGCAGAGAGCTGGACTGGAAGAGGAGCAACCAGGACTAGAACCCGGTGCTCATATGGGATGCCGGCGCCATAGGCAGAGGATTAACCAAGTGAGCCATGGCGCCGGCCCTTCTTTTTATTTATTTATTTATTTTTAAGATTTATTTCTTTGAAAATCAGAGTTACACAGAGAGAGGAGAGACAGAGAGGAGAAAGAAAGAGAGGTCTTCTATCTGCTGGTTCACTCGCCAAATGGCCTCAACACGTGGAGCTGCGCCGATCCAAAGCCAGGAGCTTCTACCGTGTCTCCAACACAGGTGCAGGGACCTAAGGACTTGGGCCATCTTGTACTGCTTCTCCAGTCCATAGCAGAGAGCTGGATTGGAAGTGGAGCATCCGGAATTCAAACTGACACCCATATGGGATGCCGGCACTACAGGCAGTGGCTTTACCCACTACGCCACAGCGTTGGCTCCTGGACTTTTCTTTAAATCCATAACAACTAACTTAATTATTAATCTTATCATTTTTGTGACAGAAAATTTTCACACAGCAGTCTCCCTTTATCCACGGGGCAGCGGGGGTGGTGCAGTCCAGACCCCCTGTGGATACTTCAAAATGCAGATAGGAGCAAACCCTAGATACAGGACTGAAGTCAGGTGGTTGTGTTTGGAAGTAAAAAAAAAAAAAAAAAAAAAAAAAAAAACCCAAAACAACCTGGACATTTTCATTCTTGCTCCAAACCTGCTCAGCCCAAGTGCAAGCTGAGGATTGCACTTGCTTGGCTTTTGTCAGGAGCAAAAGAAACCGGACTGACAGTCACATGTGCTAGAGGACAGGCTGGATGGAGCCACCAGTACATGGCCAGGTGTTCCCAGTGGACATCTGCTGAGTTCTCAGGCTGTGAGGAGACAGAATGAAGGGGGAGGAGAGAGAATGAATGAAGCCTCCTAGTTTCGTTGTGTTTGGGAATAAAAACCTCCCTAGAGAAAGGGGTCCTGTCTATCACACAGTTTTCCCCAGTTAGATGTTTACTTGGAGCAGGAGACTAACAGCCAAGATGAACATCTTTGCAGGGCAGAATTTAGTCCCGCAGAATCTTCCAGGGCTGAGAACATGACACTTCTCAGACTTCTGCCAACATCCCAGGAGGCCTGCACCTTAGGAATAGGAGGGAACAACCCAGCAGCCTGGAGCTGGCTCCCCAGCCAGCCTCACCCAACTCTGTCCTAACCCAGGAAAGAGGGAGCTCTCCCTGGTGGTTCATGGTGTTCCGCGCCTGGCAGATTAGAAACAACCAGATGAGGGGTTGGGGATGATGTCACTGGTGGGCAGGGAGCTGACAATGGAGGGGAGGGCAAGTGACTTCCAGCCTGAAGTGAGCAGCTCAGGCTTTCAAACAGCAGTGATCGGGCTGGCGCCGCGGCTCACTAGGCTAATCCTCTGCCTGCGGTGCTGGCACTCCGGATTCTAGTCCCAGTTGCCCCTCTTCCAGTCCAGCTCTCTGCTGTGGCCCGAGAAGGCAGTGGAGGATGGCCCAGGTGCTTGGACCCTGCACCTGCATGGGAGACCAGGAGAAGCACCTGGCTCCTGGCTTCGGATCAGCGCAGTGCGCCAGCTGTAGCAGCCACTTGGGGGGTGAACCAATGGAAGGAAGACCATTTTCTTTGTCTCTCTCTCTTACTGTCTAATTCTGCCTGTCAAAAATAAATAAATAAATAAATAAATAAATAAATAAATAAATAAATAAAAACCGCAGTGATCAGGCGGAAGAGAAAGTTGGAAAAATGCTTGTTAAAAGGATGAAGGCTCTCATGAGGGAACCGCAGTCTTCATCAGAGGACTGAGAGGACAGACGTGGAAGGGACCCCTTCTCCCCGTGGACGCTCTCCGCGGCAATCGTGAATGGACACAAGCCCCCAGGCGTGCACGGGATGTGCTGCCAGCGCGGAGACAGTGAGGCTTGCAGGCCGAGACAGGCCGGGAGCTGACCAGCGGGAAAGAGGGAGGCGCCGCGCTGTTGATTCAACAGTTCTGTGATAGGAAGGGGAGAAACAGAAAAACGCTTTCCTGTGACCTGCAGCATTTAGCAGGCTGGGACCGACCAGCACAGGGTTCCACAGCAACCAGAGCCCATAGACAGCAACTGGAGACTGGGACTCGGTCCACAGGGCTGCAGGGTAGGTCTCTGGGGCTGCTGGATCGCGGTCTGGAGGCACCGGCCGGAGTCTGCCTGACGATGGCGTGGGGTTAGTTACTCGCTCACGACCACGTTTTAAAAGGTCTACAGATACCAGATGATATCTCCTTAAAACAAACAAAACAAAACAAAAAAAAGATGCAATTCATTTCTTTCACCCCACTCTTTCTCCCTTTCCTTTTCTGCTATTTGAAGCAGAGATCTCTAAACACACAGTTGCTAAATGAGAGAATTCTTGAATTATTCTGTGTACAAATACCACCCCACCCTGTGATCCAGATTCCAACCCAGGGCCTGAAAGAATGGCACTATGGCTATACTTTGTCCCTTGGAAATTTTTAGTGGTGCAGGATTCTATTAGTTGCAGTTTTTTCCATCACCTCCAGGCAAGCTATACTCTCTTTTCAGTGTGGCTTGTAGGAAGACACTATGGTATGGTTTTCACTTGTGTACATTTTGTATTTATTTCAGAAAAGATTGGAATGGCATCATTTGTAAGCCTATAACTTCAAAGTACTACAAAGTTAAAGGAAACTATTTTCCTTGACTACTCATCTTTAGAGAGTTGAGAGACTGACCAATAAGGCTGCATGTGGACTTCATGTGTTCACATGAAAACATATTAATAGACCAGATATTTCAGACCAAATAGAAACCTGAATGGGATATGCTGTGGAGGAATTGGGTGAGAAATATTCTTTATTCCCTGAGCAGCATAAGGATGCTCCTTCCAAAACAGAGAGGGAATCTGGGCAGGTTTTCATGATAAAAATGGCCAAGATGCTCCCTTTCAATACACTGAAGCAGGGGCAGGTGTTGTGGCACACTGATCAAAATACAAGAATAAGTGATATCCCTCTAGCAGTTTCTAGAAAAGGCTAGACTGTCAGTAATCTTTACAGTGTTTCAGTAGTTTCAAGTTCCTATTATGGTTGTATCTACTTAAATGTCTGTAGCAGAAATGGAATAATGTTCCCATATGGGGGTGCAAATATGAAAACTCTATGGAATTATACAAACTTGGCATAATAGTGAAATTCTCTAGGAACACTGAATCAGCCTCTCTAGAGTTTGGGCTGAATCTGTGAACTTAGACTTTGGTGACTTTTTCCCAAGAGAATCAGGTAGAGAAGTTCCCTTGAGAGTTGTGGGGACATTGGGTGGCACAGGGAGCGCACATGTACCTGCAGGCTTCTGACACCCAGCGTCTTTCCATGGACATGTCACCCCTCCCTGTCATCTGAGCCACAGCCCTTCCAAAGCACCCTTCACACCCTTCTTCCGCCCCGTGTGGGCAAGAGGTTGGTCATGGTGTAACGATGGTGTGGAAGAGCAACATGAACTTGGCCTGATGCTGAGAGGAGTTGCTGAGAGGCAGCAAGTAGGCACAGATGTCTGTGCCACAGCCATGGGCGGGATCTGCACGTCCCAAGCGCTCTGCTCTGCCCTCTGCTGACTTTATTCGTCAGACTGCCCTGTCTGACTGTAGGAGAACCTGACTCATGCCCCAGGGGTGAGAAGAAATGATGACACTGACACAGAACTCAGATTCCTTCAGAGCGGTGTCAGCACAGGCAAGGGTGAGCCGCAGAGGGACCTCGCAGAGGAAGTGGTCGGATTTATTTCTCACACGCAGTGGTAAAGGAAGATGAGCACTGCCTTGATAAGGGGTTGGTAGAAGCAGTGAGGCACGAAGCAGAAGCCACCAGAGCACAGAGATGGGTGCGTGATGGTGGCAGAGGGGCCTGCACGCAGCTGCATGGTGGTCTGTGCCATACCTTCTAAGGAATGTTTTCTGTAGGTCCCAAGCCAGATGGCAACTGCCTTAGGAGCTGGATTTCTCTCTCCCCTCTGAGATCAGCCAGGAGCTGTAGGACAGTATGTAGCATAGGTCCAGAAAAGCGGGGAGGGACAATCACACGGGGTGAGAAGACGTGGGTGCAGGTGGGACGACACAGTGAAGGTTGTATTCCCCAGCAGGGTGAAGACACAGAAGACCCAAAGACCCACAAAAAGGATCAGCTCCAGCTGAGGCCTGTCAGAGAAACCCAGTAGAATAAAGCCAGAGAAAGGACTCCTATTTTTCTGGCCCATCCTTTGTTAGCACATGTTTCCTGCCAAGAGCAAACCTTTAGCAAATTGTAGAAGGTATATTTAAAAAATTTTTAAAAATAGGATGAACTCTATCAGGTTCATAAGACATGGCCAAGGGACTTTATGTATAGCAATTTTCATAAAAATGTATTGTAGCATGGATTCTGGAGATTCTCATTCAAGCAGGATTTTCATAAGCAGGAGCTGGACAGTCTGTTTTCCCTGTGAGGTTCTTGAAGACTCTTCAAACTGTTTTTGCCTTTGGCAAGTTGCTGAAACCTGCAGATACCTAAGTATGATTCATTTTATGAGGAAACAGATCTGAGCATGCTAAGCCTCAAAGAAAGAAAGAATCCATACATCACAGGCCCCATTCCACTCCCAATATACACACTCACATACACATATGTGAAGATGTTCCAAAATTAGGTTAACCATGTCTTACTTGATCATTTGACCAGTGAATCACTCTGTTAAGGTTATTGAAATACAAGAAAACTCAAGAGCCAACATTATGGCACAGCACACATGAAGCCATAGCTGACAATACTGACATCCCACATTAGAGGGCCAGTTCAAGTTCCAGCTACTCTACTTCCTATCCAGCTTCCTGATAATGCGCTTGGGAAAGCAGAAGATGGACACTTGGGCCCCTGCCTCCCAAGTGGGAGACTGGGATGGAGTTCCTGGCTCCTTCTCTATTTCTCTGTCTTTCAAATAAACATATTTTCTTTTTTTAAAAAAGATTTATTTATTTGTTTGTTTGTTGATTTGAAAGGCAGAGTTATAGAGAGGCAGAGAGAGAGAGAGGAAGAGAGAGGTCTTCATCTACTGGTTCAGTCTCCAAATGGCTGTAATGGCTGGAGCTGAGCTGATCTGAAGCCAGAAGCCAGAAGCTTCTTCTAGGTCTCCCAGGTGGTTGCAGGGGGCCAAGGAGTTGGGCCATCCTCTAATGCGTTCCCAGGCCATAGCAGAGAGCTGGATCAGAAATGGAGCAGCCAGGACTTGAACCGGCACCCATATGGATGCTGGCACTGCAGGCGGCAGCTTTACCTGCTATGCCATAGCACCACTACCCCTCCCCCCCATTTCTTTTTTAAAGAAGAAAACTTACAGCAGTTTGGAGCAATTTCTATTTTAATATATTAGAATTTCTTAACTTTAGTCATTTTGAGACCAATCCTATAATTGTTATGTAGTTAAATTATGAAAACCAATGACATCCTATATTGAAAATTGTAAACACGAAGCTTAAAACCAACTGAGAAAATTTTTGAGTGTGCTAAATCATAAAACAAAAAAGTTAATTGTCATCTTTTGCTCATCATTCATCTCCAACTAGCAAGGCAGAGTGGGGGCTTGTTGAAAGGAATTTCAGAGGCACTCTAGTTCCACGGAAAAAGCATGACTGTGGAGCGTGCATGTGCAGGCTCATATTGGACTTTGTCATTGAGAGGCTGTATCACTCAAGAGTTTAACTTCCCAACTGGAGAGCGTGCCAACTGCACAGTAAGGGTGCTACAGTCCCTGGAATGTGCAAAGGCACTGTAAATTGTAAAGCATTATGACAATGCAAAGAGCTACTAGCATTTCTGGGCAAAGTCACAGGTTTTCTCCAGGCCAGTTTTCCCTGTCACCATCAGCCATGCTATTGGCCGGAACCTGCTTGAATTCTCTGCAGCTGTGCTGAGACTGAGGGCTGTGCTCTCTCAGAAGGGTCTGGGGAGAACCCATTCTATGCCTTTCTTTTAGCTTAGGGGCTGCCAGCCATCCTTCGTGTCCCTTGGCTTAAAGGCACATCACTCCAGTCTTTGCCCCTGTCCTCACATGGCCTTCAACCCATGTCAGTGTCTTTCTCTCCTTATAAAGACCAGCCGTGTTTGATAAGGGCCCATCCTAAGCAGGTAGGACCTCATCTGGCCTTGGTTATACCTGCAAAGATCTTGTTTCCAAATAAGGTCACATTCATGGGTACCAAGAGTGAGGATGTTGACTTAACTTTTCAGGGAACATAATTCAAACTGTAATGAGCTTTTCCTCTTGGTGCCTCAATTAAAAAGAAATCTATTTATTTTAAAGGCAGAGCAACCAGAGAGGGATGGAGAGACAGATAAATAGAAATAGAGATCTTCCATCTGTTGAGAGAGAGAGAGAGAGAGAGAACTTTTACCTACTGGTTCACTTCCCAAATGGCCATCCATTGGCATATAGCCACACTCTTCTGTGTGTGTGTGTTTTCTATGGATGCTTTTATGTCGCAAAGGTGGCACTGAAGAGTTCTGACAGAACCACATGACCCACAAGGCCCAAGACATTTGCTGTCTGGTTCTTTGTAGAAGGCTTGTTGGGCCCTGAGCGGTCAGTCACGTCTGAACTCCCAAGCCTGACTTCTGCCAGCAAGGCTCTAAGCTTCCCGTGCTGGAACCCTCCCCTGCAGCAGGGAGTACAGTGTCTTCAGGCTTCTCCATCTAGGAAGGCTCACCTGGGGCCCTGCCATGACTGGGAAGCCTTTGCAGACCAACCTGCTGGCTGTCACTCTCCTCTGAGCTCAGGCACGAAGGCCTGCTCCACTCCTTTGTTAATTATTCACGCACCATTTGAGTTTCTTGGATCCTCATTTAACCATTTTACAATTTGCTTTGTAAGGCTCCTTGGGGTAAGTTATGTACTTAATTTCTTGATATTTCCCACAGCACCCAGCAGACATCGCTGCTCAAGGCGTGTTTGTCTCCTACCACGTGGGGTTAACAGTTTCCTGACAGACATAACTGGATGCAGCCTTTGTGGTCACCTCCACCCTTAGTCTTCTATCAGCTCATCTATCACCAAAGCAAAACCCTTGTGTCTGGCACCTTCCACCTGCAAGCACACAGCACCACGGCCTGAAGTGCGTGACTGTGTGGGGTGCCTTTGCACAGATGAGGGCACTTCAGAATATTTGTGGAAAATGGAATTAAAAATTTATTTTGGTGCAAAAATTTTGAAGTCCATGCATATGAGAAGGGTCTTCAAAATGTCATGGGAAATGTGTATTATGAAAAAAACACATGGATTTCAAATTTTTTTGTGAAGAAACATCTTTAATTCAGTTTTTCCACTAACTTTTTGACGTGTATTTGCACAGTATGGAAATTCAGTGGGAGTGGTCAGATGGACAGGGCACAGGAGCTCCAGCTATACTCGTCAATTTCAGTTAAGCCCCTCCTTTTCCGTTATTGTGCTCACTAACCTAAAAAATGAAAAACTCTGACTTTCTACAACAAATTCCAACAACCCCCCACCCCACCCCCATCTCGGTTCATCAGACCCGCATTTCACCAGCACAGCCTCCTGCCCACTGCCTGCATCACTGTCAGCAGGATGAGCCACCATTATTCCAGGACTGCGTCTCCTGTGCCGTCACTGACGGCACATCTCAGGTACCTGGCCGCCAAAGCTCCTCTCTGGATTACACTCCTGTTCCCATTCTCCATCGTCACCTTTGCAGTTGGAAGTCCCACTTGTCAGGTCCGATGTTGCTATGCTCCTTGATTCCATAGTGATTTCCAGAGAGGCTCATGCAATAGGGGTCTATTCTATTCTAATAGGGAGAGCCCTTCCATCTGGTTGTTAGAGGATACTCCCGAGGCATGGAATACCAATGTTAACATTGAAAACTCACAAGAATTGCTACTGACTTTAAAAGCAACTTCAGGTTCGTTAATGTAAATGGAGTGTAGCTATAAAAACAAAGATGGGTAGGGTGAGACAGAAGATAAAGCTAGGGAGAAAAGCAATCAGCTCTCCTTCAAAATGGGGTACCTGTTACCATGTACCATAAAAAATGACTAAAGTGTAAGAACTGTAAAAACAGACTGTCAGGATGCACGGGAGTCTTGCAGCAAGGGTTTCAAAAACCAAGGAACAAAAAAAAAGTACAGGATAAAAGTTTTGATTTGCAACTCCCTGGAGGTGTTTTACTTAGCCCTTTGGGGAGAGGCCTCTGTGGATGGAGCTCGGATAAACACTAAGAGGAATCAGTCCTGTGCACTCCATGGCATCTGGTCTTGTGGGAGTTCTTAGTTGTGTATATGTTGGTCCAGATTGTAACTTCTTAAAGAGAGAAGAGATACCAGGAGCTTCCTGCACGGCTCTCCCAGAGAGAGATTCGTTGTGAGGTGCCTTATCTCGTGTCAGCTCTCTTTTTGTCTTAGCCTGTCTAAGAGCTATATAGATGTTATCAATCTTTTCAAAGAACCAGCTTTTGGTTTCACTGATTTTATCTGTTGGTTTCCTATTTTCAGTTTCATTGATTTCTGCTCTGATTTTTATGTCTTTTCTTCTTCTGACTTTGGGCTTAATATGTTCTTTTTCTTGTTCTCTAAGATGCAACTTTGCTGCTGATTTTAAATCTTTCTTCTTTCTAAAAATGCATTCAATGCCATAAATTTCCCTGCAAGCACTGCTTTTACTGCAGCCACTTATTTTGATTTCATTTAGCTCAATTATATTTTAAAATGTCTCAGAGTTCTTCTTTGACTCAGGTGTTATTTAAAAGTGTTTTTAATCTCACAGTTGATCTTAGCCAAAAGGCCAAGAAGCGATGAGTGTTTTTAATCTCCAATTATTTGTAGATGTTCCAGTTAGCATTTTGTAATTGATTTCAAATAAACAATTTTTGTGGTCTGAGGACAGACATTGTATGATTTCTCTTGACTTTGTGGAAATGTATTTCATGGCCCAGAATGTGGTCCAGCTTAGTGTTCCATGTCAGCTGGAGAAGAATGTACATCCTGCTGTATGGATGCAGTAGTCCACAGATGTCAGTTATAGTGTTGGTTGATGGCGCTATTCAGCTCAGCTATATCTGTGTTGGTTTTTTGCCTTGCGGATCCGTCTGCAAGGACACTGGGTGTCTAATGCCCAGTGATAAAGGGGTGTTGAATTCTCCAACTGTGTTGTGGATTCATCTATTCCTTCCATGTCCAGCAGTTTTGTCTCACATATTTTAATAATTTGTTGTGAGTTGCATACATGTCAAGGACTGTTATGTCTTTTTTTTTTTTTTTTTTTTTTTTTTTTTTTTTTTTTTTTTTTTTGACAGGCAGAGTGGATAGTGAGAGAGAGAGACAGAGAGAAAGGTCTTCCTTTTGCCGTTGGTTCACCCTCCAATGGCCGCCGCTGCAGCCGGCGCACCGCGCTGATCCTGGCAGGAGCCAGGAGCCAGGTGCTTTTCCTGGTCTCCCATGGGGTGCAGGGCCCAAGCACCTGGGCCATCCTCCACTGCACTCCCTGGCCATAGCAGAGAGCTGGCCTGGAAGAGGGGCGACCGGGACAGAATCCGGCGCCCCAACCGGGACTAGAACCCGGTGTGCCGGCGCCGCAAGGTGGAGGATTAGCCTATTGAGCCACGGCGCTGGCCTTTTTTTTTTTTTTTTAGATTTATTTATTTATTTGAAAGTTAGAGTTACACAGAGAGAGAAGGAGAGGCAGAGAGATAGAGAGAGGTTTTCCATCCACGGGTTCACTCCCCAATTGGCCACAATGGTTGGAGCTGTACTGATCCAGAGCCAGAAGCCTCCTCCAGGTCTCCCACGTGGGTGCAGGGGTCCAAGGACTTGGATCATCTTCTACTGCTTTCCCAGGCCACAACAGAGAGCTGGATCAGAAGTGGAGCAGTCAGCACTTGAACAGTCGCTGGTATGGAATGCCAGCACTGCAGGTGGTGACTTTACCCACTACACCACAGCACCAGCCCCAGGACTGTTATGTCTTCATCATTACATAATACCCCTCATTAGCCTGGGTAACTTTTGCTGATCTGAAGTCTGATGTCTGAAATCAGTACAGTTACTATAGCTTTCTTTTGATTCGTGTTAGCATGATCTTTCCTCATGCCTGTCTTATAATCTACACGTGTCTTGTTAGTTAAAGTGGATTTCTTGTAGACAACAAATAGCTGGGGCTTGTTTTTGGTCAATTCTCATGATCTTTATCTTTTAATTGGTATTTTTAGACAACTGATGTTTAGAGTGGTTAGAGCTGGGTTAATATCTACCCTAATTATTACTGCTTTCTATTCACTGCTCTTGTTCTTTGTTCTAAGTTTGTCTTCCACTCTTGTTCTGCTGCTTGTCATTGTTTTCAGTCAGCATTGTATAAGATTCCATCTTTTCTCTTTTCTTAGCATGTGAATCCTGTTTTTAAATTTTTTTTTTTTTTTTTTTTTTTTTTTTTTACTTTTTTTAGTGGTTGCCCTAGAGTTGTAATATCAGTGTATGAAATAACTACCACTTCCCAGGTAGAGCTGACACTCACAAAGTGTTTCCAACCCCTCCTTCCTGTCCCTGTATCATTCCACTTGTATACAATCACACATATACACATAAATGTATTAGGTAATAGACTACATCATTTCTATTATTGTTTAACAAAATTATCTGTTACTTCAAGAATAAGAAAAATAAAATTTGTGTTTACCTTCACTGTTCCTTCTCGTTTACTCTCCATTTCTTTATGTAGAGCTAAGTTTCCATCTGTATCAGTTTCCCTCTTCTGAAGAGCTTCTTTTAGCATTTCTTGCAAGGCGAGGCTACTGGTAACGAATTCCCCAGTATTTGTCTCAGAAAGTCTTCATTTCTCTCACTTTTGAAGGATAGCTTTCAAGGGTAGAGATCTCTGTTTTTCTCTTGTTTTACATTTCACTTGCATGGTTTCTGAGGAGGCATCAGGATTAATGATTATCCTTGTCCCTCTATAGTTAGTTTTCCCTTATGCTGGCTTCTCTAGGGGCTTTTCTTTATCTGTGGTTTTCTGCAGTTTGAATACGATACGCCTAGATATAGAGTTGTTTTGGGCGTCTGTCCTTCCTGGTGTTCTCTGAGCTTCCTGGATCTGTGGTCCCACATGTGATGTTATTTAGGGACATTCTTAATAATTATCACTTCAAATATTCCTCTATTCCTTTTTCTCTTGCTTCTCTTCTTTGCATTACCATTATGCATATGTTAACGCCTTTTGTAGTTGTCCCACAATCCTTAGATATTCTGTCCCATTTTTTTCAGTGCTATTTCTCTTTGCTTTTCGGTTTTGAAAGCTTCTATTGACATATTCCCAAGCTCAGAGATTCTTTTCTCTGCTAGCAAGCCCGTCAACGGCATTCTTTGTTTCTGTCACAGAGAGCATTTTTAAAATCTTAGCATTCCCATCTCCCTGCTGACAACACCACATACTCTTTATATTGTCGACTTGTTCCCTTGGAGCCCTTAGCATATATATCAGAGTTGCTTTAGTTCACAGTCTGATGACTCCAGTGTCCCTGCCAAGTCTGAGGGTGGTCCTTCTGCATGTTCAATCTCTCACACTGTGCCTTTGCCTATTAGTCACTCTGTAGTTTTTGTGGAAAGCCAGCCGTGATGCACTAAGTAGCAGGAACTCCGTGCGGGGTGGGGAAGGAGTATTCTACAGTCCTGTGATGAGTTTTCAGTCCTTCATCGATCCTGTGCCCTGGGCTAAGGAGTTCACCAGTGCTCCTTAGTCTGTTTGTTCTCCACACTTGGAGGGTACAGGAGGTAAGAGGGACTGGGGTTAAGTATTTCCCTTCTTAGGCTGGTAAAACCCCAATGGGTCAGGTTCAGGTTTCTCTTGAGGATAGGCCTTGTCGTGAAGAGCGGAACGTTCTCACCTATTTCAGAAGTAACTCCCCCCAGCCCCACCAGAAACACTTGTGACTTTCCTCTCTCATTCATTGTGAGGACCCACAGGGCTTCTGGAGGTGAAAGTTACAAAGGTGTAGCGTCTCCTGCCCCACAGATGATCGTGTCCCCTTGGAGCTTTTGCCTCTCCAGTTTGTCCACACTGAGCCTCCAGCAACTCATCAGTTGTAATTCATGGCTTTCTACCCTGGTATTGGGTGCTATCCCTCAACTACTCAGTCATTACACATTGGAGTGCCTCAAATCTTGGTCTTAGTTTCTCTTCTTTCTCTAAAATTTCTGCTCATGTGGTCTCCTTCATATGCAAATGCCCTTCATATGCAAAAACTCCAAAATTGATACTATTTTTATAGGCCCTTAGACCCTTTATCTTTGCCTAAGTTTAAAAACAACCAACCAACCAAAGAGAAGAACCTAGAGTTTGAGACAATGGAGACTATGATTCATTAGGAGTAGAGCAGATACCAGGCGCAGAGCAGCAGGGAAAGTAGGCTTAAATGATACATTATCCAGTCTGCCACCAGAGTGAAGGGATTGAGCTCTCAGCCACACATGTCCTCCTGAAATATGCCTCAGGACCCAGCAGACGTCTGTCCCAGGAGGGTAAGTGTGAAGGAATCTACCCGTCAGCTCCCATCCTGCACTGATCAAATTTCACTGTTCCACACCTTAGTGTGAGACTAAGCAGGCTCTTGCGGTATTGCCTCAGAGCCCATTCCTCTCCGGCGCAAGCTGAGGCATGGTCAGCTCCCACCTCCGTGAAGACAGAGCTCACAGAATGAGTCACAACAGCAGTGACTGAAATAAGAAAAAGGTGAATTCCCAAGAATCCAAAGCCACATCAAGGTTTCTGAACCAGATCCGTTGGCAGCACTGAGATTCCTGTGTCCAAGCTGTCGTGGAGTCCCTTTCAAGGCGGCTACCTGCACGTTGCTCCAAAGTCTCAGTGCAGACATTGGGGAACATGCCACACTTCACTGCTGCAGCTGCAAAAGCTGTGCACCCAAATTCACCTCTGCTCAGGCATCACTTTGGCTAGTCTGTGCTGCTGCCTCCCCCGGCAAGATGCCTGTCTTCAAGGGAACATTACGTGACTCTTACAGGGTCGTGGTTGCTGTAATCCCATATGCAACCCCTGCCTTCTTGATATTCTCCTTTCCAGTCACACGTGCACCAGAAAGCCCAGCTCCACGTGGTGAGCAAGGTCAGTCAGTCTCCAGCAGTCTCTCTGCCAGCTGGTCTCCCAGCCTGAGGAGCCCAGGGTGTCTAGGAGATAGGCACAGCTTCCGGTTCAGTGGAACCCTTTCTGCGTTCTTTAATAAAACCATTATCCTTCTTAGAATCAGGATGTAAATTCTTTTTTTTAATGATTTATTTATTTTACTTGAAAGAGTTACACAGAGAGAGGAGAGGCAGAGAGGGAGAGGTCTTCCATCTGCTGGCTCATTCCCCAGTTGGCCGCAATGGCTGGAGATGTGCTGATCCAAAGCCAGGAGCCAGGAGCTCTGGGTCTCCCACATGGGTGCAGGGGCCCAAAGACTTGGGCCATCTTCTACTGCTTTCCCGGGACATAGCAGAGAGCTGGATAGGAAGTGGAGCAGCCAGGACTCGAACCGGCGCCCATATGGGATGCTGGCACTGTAGGCAGCAGCTTTACCCACTGTGCCACAGCACTGGCCCCAGGATGTAAATTCTAACAGAGCCACCGGCCAGCACCACGGCTCACTAGGCTAATCTGCCTTGCGGCACCGGCACACCGGGTTCTAGTCCTGGTTGGGGCGCCAGATTCTGTCCCGGTTGGCCCTCTTCCAGGCCAGCTCTCTGCTGTGGCCTGGGAAGGCAGTGGAGGATGGCCCAAGTGCTTGGGCCCTGCACCCCATGGGAGACTAGGATAAGCACCTGGCTCCTGCCATCGGATCAGCGCGGTGCGCTGGCCGCAGCGCGCCAGCCGCGGCGGCCATTGGAGGGTGAACCAACGGCAAAAGGAAAACCTTACTCTCTGTCTCTCTCTCTCTCTCACTGTCCACTCTGCCTGTCAAAAAAAAAAAAAAATTCTCACAGAGCCTAAGGTCACATGGCTAAGAAGCGCAGATTTGAAAGGCAGATCATTAACAGTAATGGAAGATACCATTACTACTTCCATCTTCAGTTGATGGCAAAAGTGGCCCCAATTCTGCCTTCCTCCCTGAATCTAGGTCCTTTGCAATATCACTTGCACACTCTTCCCATCAGTCAGTCTTTTCCTATCCTTTAAAATTGGATTAGGCTTGGACTTGTGTTGGCCAACAGAATGCAACTGAAAGTGATACGTGGATTTAATCCTGTACCTTGGGGCCTCTCCCCTGCCTCCTCCCTCCCATATGTGCAAGCCTGGGCTGTCCTAGAAAGTCAGCCTCAAACAGATCTACTAGCTAAATGCATAAATTGAGTTCATCCAATCAAGAGTAAAAGAACTATTCAGCTGAGACTGGCATAAATATATAACTCACAATTGTGTAATAAATAAATGGTGTTTTTATTTATTTGGAAGAGCTACAAAGAAGGAGGAAGGGAGGGAGAAAAACAGAGAGAGGAGAGAGAGAGAGGGGAGAGAGAGATCTTCCATCCTCTGGTTCACTCCCTAGATTAACCACTTAATTTTGGCGTGACCTGTTATACAAAAAAACTAGCTAACACACTCTTTGGCATCTAGACCCATACAATGTAGCATCATCATATATTGGCCATTTCCATTTTTTTCCATGCAAATGCAGCATTGTGGAGTAGAACATTGCAAAACTCTTGGGTATTTACCCCAAGCTGGCATATTAACTGAGCCTGTAAGGGGACATTCCATTGCTGTATCAGCATAAACACTTATGGGGAAAGAAGCATACAGTAAGACCAAGGAATCCTGACCATGTGCCATTGTCTCCTTTCTTTGACATAAAATTGTTCTCTGAGCTTGAACAATGCTGCCAGAACAGGCATTTGTAAAGCCAAGGATGGTGTTGCTAACAGAGTGTTCTAGGTAGAGAAGACAAATCCTGTCTTTAGAGGATAGGTCAATCCTTCTAAGGAAGAAATAACTCAAACTAGAAGAGGTTACTTGGTGTTGAAGAGGCAGAGGTTTGTTACAGTCCTTCCTGGAAGCCTGTGAACTGTCTCTGGGTCTTCTAACTCCCTGGATCTCCCTAGAGATCTATGTGCAGGTTCCCTATCCCTGTGGTTGCAATTGGGTAACCCCCATTGGGGATGAAGTCATTATTACTAGAGCTGAGGGAGCTTGTCAAGATTGTGTTCCCAGGAGCTGCACGGAAGCTGTAAATGTCCATGTGGGAGAAGACTTCGGTCACTCCAGCCCTCGCTATGCCAGATAACTCTGCCTGAGAATCATCCCATCCCTCATCCTTGTACATCCTGGCATAAGGGCAACATTCTGTTCATTGTACTTCCCATTACCTCTGAGTGAGACTTGGAAGCTAAAATCCCTGCCCAGAAAGTCCTGATCAGAGCACCTGGTAAGTGCAATGAGCAGTGGGCAGGTTTGGAAAAATGAGAAACATATTTCTTTCTGAAAACAAGATGAGGTCAGGTTCCACTCAAGGTCACCAGGCATTGCCTAACATACAAGAGGTGTCTAATAACCATGTGTAGAATGAGTGAATGAGCTGATTAATAGGTTCTTACCCTGTGAGGGCTTGAAAGCTTAGTGAAATGTAGGCTAAATTTTGAATCGGAAATCTTCATCCAGATCCTGGCTATGTTGTGCAGTCAAGTAATAAGGATATGTAGTATAGATTTATAAAGCTGTTGTGAGAATCAACAAACTATGACAACTCTTGTGGTACTATAGAGAACTTGTGAGTGGTAACTCGTGGCTTTATACTTTTGGTGAAAATATGATATTTTTTACCATTACAGAATTCACTTGGCTGATTTAATGTATGTCCCATTGTTTCATCATATCTCCAGCAGCTAAGATGTTTTGCCTTATGGAAAGTTGGCAGGCAGGTAATGCCCTTTATCTATAGCCATCATTGCTGCCGCCACCTGGGCGCACTGACATCACTAAATACCCACGATTCTGCATCAGAAGTGTTTCCACGTGCCTGTACTCCTTGTGTGTTCTGTGAATTATCAAACACCTTCTTCCTCCTATTTGCTTTCTAGAGTGTTCCCTTTATGCATTCCATGTGAAGGAATATTTCAATACTTCAGACAATCTCATTAACAGAATTATACAAAGAGCTGAGGATAATGTTAATCAGAGCTGTGCCACATAGGAAACAACTCGAATCTACATTTCCTGAAACCATGTCAGTTGGTAATAGGCATGGACAAAATTAAAAGAAGAAACCACCACAAAACATTTACTTTTGGTTTTTGAAAAATTGATTAAATGAGGCCTGAATCACTAATGGGTATGAAGTTGGTCCATACTATGAACAAAGAAGAAATCTGTATTTTCAGAACTAACTGAGTTTAGGAAGAATCCAATTTGGTAGGGCAGAAAGGTCAAAGGTAGGAAAGTCGGGGAAATGAATGGGGGAGGGGTGGGCATTGTCATGCAACAGATTAAGTCACTCCTTGGGACACGGGCATCCCATATCTGAATGCCAGTTTGAGTTCCAGCTGCTCTGCTTCTGATCCAGCTTCCTGCTAGTGCACCTGGGAAGGCAGCTTAGGATGGACCATGTCCTTGGGTCCCTGTCACCCATTTGAGAAAATCAGATGGAGTTCAGTTCTCCTAGCTCAGCCTAGCCCAGCTTCTGCTCTCGTGGCCATTTGAGGCATGAACCAGCAGATGGAAGATTCTGTCTCCCACCCCCCCACCTCTCTCTCTCTCTCTCTCACTCTCTCTTTCCCTTCCTTTGTCTCTCCTCTGTCACTCTGCCTTTCAAATAAATAAATAAATCTTTAAAAAGTGAATAGGAGAAAATCCCTTTACATGGTCAAAAAGATTAAGAAGTGAACTGTAGTTGAAGAAGTGCTATGTGATATTCTTCCAGGTTTTCTCTGTTTTGGTCCACGCAACATAAAGGGGCCATAGCTCAAATCCTAAGTTTCCATACCTCCTCTAAGAACTAACCCCACTTTGCTTAGCTATTTATTGCCTTCCCAATTCCCCAAGTGATAGGTCAGACTTTTATGGAAAAAGGGATGAGACGACAGGGGCTGCTTTCTCTGAAAATTTTCAAACCGAGGTGAGTGAAGGAACCACACCCTAGAAATAGTTCCTGTCGAGGTGGAGAGGAACTCTACAAGTTAGATCCAAAAAGGAGAAGAGCATTGGCACTTTGGGTTTCAGAGAGCACAGGGCTGCCCGTCAGTAGCAACCCTAGAGCACCAGCGCACCAGCAGTGACGAGCAGGACAGACCGGGAGAGGACAGAGTGCTTGTGCGAGGGTTTTCTGAGGACTCTAAGTGGAAGTCATAGCAAGTGACAAAAACGGCGATTTCTGTGGCAGTGGGGAAGGTGCAACTAGAAGAAGCCTTCCTGGGAGGACTTTGAGGTCTCAGTTTCTCCTGCTTCCTGCAGAGTTCATAGTTTACCCTCCCTTCCATGTATCTCCCCTTGACAGTCCTTCGTGAAAATCCTGTCTCTTGCATTCTACATAGCTGTTAGCCAATATTTATTCAACCGGCATTCTTGAGAGCCAACCCTGCAGCAGGAGCCGTGCCATGCAGTAAGAAACAACTCTAAGCTGTGTTTCCGGAAACCGCTAGACCTGATGCACGAGTGCACAGGAGGCCACGACTTCATCCACTGCTGTGAATTCTGCAGCCTGTGGGAAGACACTTCAGTTATTTCTGGGAATTCCCAGAACATCCTGCAAATTGCCGATGCCATCCTCCATTTTGCATTTAAGAATGCAGAATGCGCCTTTTCCCTCTGTTTCATGTTTTATTATTCAATCAATGAAAAACTGGTCAACAGAGTTCTTCCATTTCCTCTAGTTTTCAATCCAGACTCCCCATTCCTTTGACTCAGATACAAGACAATGGGTAAAGAACCAACAACAGAATCACACATGGTGTTGCCTCATTCTCTGAGTGGAGTTCACTCCACTCTATAAGGCCTTCTGACTTCACAGATAAATATATGTCATGTGTATCTGGGATTCCCCACACAAACAAGATTCAGTCCCTTGTTCCCCAAAATCCTACAAGCAAGAAGGAGTTATTGGAAACAACAACTGTATACCATACAGCTTAGAGTAAGTCACTATAAAATGTGCAGAGGGCACATATTTCTATCTGATGATACCAGAAAAATCTTTCTGCATCTTCAATAATCATCCATGTATTTATTTATCCAGTACATCATGGGTACCTGCTGTATACCAAGACATTACTCTATGCATGATCTTATTGACTTTGCATTTTGCTGATGCAGACTAAAAATAACTAACTGGAGGGGGTAGACAAGAAAATTCGGGATAATGGTAAGTGATACAAAGACAAAAACAGAGCAATGTAATAAAGGATGTTTTGAGGGAAGCTTTGGATAAGTTGGTCATAGAATTCCAAAATGAAAGAAGCGATATAGATGTAAAATTTTAGTGTGTATTGCAAAACTGTAAAGGTGAGAAATTGCTCACAAGACAAGACCAGGGAGGAAGAAAGGGATTATGAAGGACCTTGTATGCCAGAAGGAATTTAGAATCAGGGTTGGAGGCAGTTAAAAATCACTAAGTGTTTGAAATCCTTATCTTAGGAGGAAAATTTTTGAAAAGATTTATTTATTTATTTGAAAGGCATAGAAACAGAGTGATGGAGAGGCACAGAGATAGAGAGAGAGAGAGAGAGAGAGCGCTCTTCCATCTGCTAGTTCACTCCCCAAATGGCTGCAACAGAAGACTGAGCCAGACCCAAGCCAGGAGCTCCATCCTGCTCTCCGACATGGGTGACAGGAACTCACCTGCCTTCCCAGGTCCATGCACAGGAAGGTGGAATGCCAGCATCACAAGCTGAGGCTTACCCTGTTCACCACAACACGGGACAGTTTTTAAGGAAGCATGAAGGAAAGATTAAAAAGTGGAAGACCACAGAAGGAAGGTCAGTTGGAAGTTCATGGCAGTTATCTGGATGAGAGCTGGGAGAGTCTGCCTGCCTCGCCCAGCCTGTGGATAATGGGGTCTGGGTTCTGTACAGGCTGATTCCAGAGCCTGCCCATTTCAAGCTTTTGGCTGCTTTTCTCGGAGACCTCATTCTCCTGAAACTGCTTCATCTGCATTTATGGGTGTCTTTTAATTATTTTCCATAATAGTATTTTTTCTCCACACCCTGATTCTAAGGTTCTCAAGCCAAAAACTCTATCTTCTATGATGTTGTGCTTTCTGCAACTCCAGGAAATGGTTGTAATGTCACAAAAACATTAAAAGGGAATATTTTAAATGTCCCCTGTTTTGTTAAGATTGATTAATTTATTTGAAAGGCAGAATTACAGGGAGAGAGGGAGAGAGAGCGGTCTTTGATCTATAGGTTCAACCCTCAAATAGCTGCAGTGGCTGGGACTGGGCCAATCCAAAGCTTGGAGCTTGAAATTCCATCTGGGTCTCACAAATGGGTGGCAGGAACTCAAGGACATGCACAATCTTCTGCTGCCTTCCCAGGTGCCTTAGCAGAGAGTTGGATCAGAAGTGGAGCAGCCAGGACTTGGTTTAGTACTCACACAGGATGCTGGAATCATCCGCGGCAGCTTGGCCCACTGAGCCACAACACCAGCTCCTGTTCCCCATTTTGACACAACTTTTTCTGCATTCTCCTCCAGTCTTACTTACATGTATTATGTAATGACTCATATAACTTTAGCTTATAAAGTTTCCTGAGTTGCTCATAATTCATGCAAACTATTTTTGAAGGCTTGTTACACGTGTCAAGCAAGTGCATATATTTTCTCTTGAATTGTAAAAAGCTAAGTAGTTTATATTCATCTTAATGTATTTTAAGTGGTAGGTGTCTGGTTTCAAGTAGGTTGGTTCACATGGTACTGGACAAATATTGGGAAAACTGCCCTCAGTGCATCTCAGCATTTGGCATGGAGCTATTTGGTATGTCAGTCATTGATGTGTTGCAACACAGAGCAGTCAGGCAGCCACACACAGTGCAGAACCTGCCAGAGTTGGTGTCAACACCACAAGGAGGCAGAGTCCCTGCTTATCCAGGGGAGATGCACACAGATCCCGTGGAAATGTTGGGTGAGGTGAGGACCCAGTGTGGAACAGCTGTGAAAACAACTGGGGAGGTGTAAGGACACAGCTGAGGCTCAGTGGGGCTTGGGAGACAGCATCAGAGGAGGGAGAATGGCCTAAAAACACTTGGTGAAGGGGAAATTTTTTACAGGTAAAACTGTCTGTGGGTCTTCATGCAGGTGCATCCAAGCGATGGAAAAGGAAAACCAAACCAGTGTCTCTGAATTTCTCCTCCTGGGCTTCCCGAGTTGGCCAGGGCACCAGGGGCTACTCTTTGCCCTCTTTCTGTGTCTGTACTTCACAGGGCTGTCTGGAAACCTGCTCATCCTGCTGGCCATCGCCGCAGACCATCGCCTCCACACACCCATGTACTTCTTCCTTGCCAATCTGTCGTTGGTAGACCTCTGCCTTCCTTCAGCCACTGTCCCCAAGATGCTGCAGAACATCCAAACCCGGACTCTGTCCATCTCCTATGCTGGCTGCCTGGCTCAGATGTACTTCTGCATGATGTTTGCCAACATGGACAACCTTCTTCTCACGGTGATGGCGTATGACCGCTATGTGGCCATCTGTCACCCTCTGCGTTACGCCTCCACTATGACCCGGCGCCTCTGTGCCTCTCTGGTGGCTCTGCCTTGGGTCATTGCCATTTTGAACCCTCTCTTGCACACTGTCATGATGGCCCGACTGCACTTCTGCTCTGACAGTATCATCCACCATTTCTTCTGTGATGCCAACTCTCTCTTGTCTCTCTCCTGCTCTGACACTAGTCTTAATCAGCTGATGGTGCTGGCTGCAGTAGGGCTGATCTTTGTAGTTCCTTCCGTGTGTATCCTGGCATCCTACAGTCTCATCGCCTTTGCTGTGATGAAAATCCCTTCTGCCCAAGGAAAGCTCAAAGCTTTCTCCACCTGTGGATCTCACCTTTCCTTGGTCGTTCTTTTCTATGGAGCAATCACAGGGGTCTATATGTGTCCCTCCTCCAACCACTCCTCTGGAAAAGATTCAGTTGCAGCAGTAATTTTCATGATCGTGGTCCCCGTGTTGAATCCCTTTATTTACAGTCTAAGGAATAATGAGCTGAAGGGGGCTTTGAAAAAGACCCTGGGCCAGACCAAAATCTCCCAATAATTTATAACTGGATGAAAGGAGTTCAACAGAAAGCAAGTCCTAATAGCATCATCATTTTCAGTAGCATAATTACAAAGCTTTTCTTAGATATCTAATTAAACACATCACTTTCTTAAATTTGCTAAAACCTCTAGGGATGCTCCCTAAGATATTACAGATGTAGACAATTATTTATGTACAAAGTTCCTAAAGTCACAATAAAAATATGAAAACATTTGAGAGGCTGGTGTTTGTTACAGCAGGTGAATCTGCTGCCTGCAACATCAGCGTCTTATATGGGCACCAGTTTGGTCCCAGCTGCTCTGCTTTTGATCTGGCTCCTTGCTAACGTGCCTGTGAAAGCAGCAGAAGATGGCCCAAGTCCTTGGGCTCCTGCACCCATGCTGGAGATCCAGAGGGAGTTCCAGGCTCCTGATTGCAGCCTGGCCCAGCTCTGACCATGACATCCATTTGGGAAGTGAACCAGCAGATGGATGAAATCTCTCCACCCCCACCCCTGCCATCTCTCCTTCTGCCTTTCAAATATATCTTTATTAAAAAATCAACATTTGACTGTATCACTGTGACAGCACACTCAGCCCAGCACAACATGCCAATACCCCACAGGCAGTGCAAGGGGGAGCAACTCCCCAGGACTGTCCTCCTCAGATGGATAGGAATAAGCCAACGATAACTTTCATACAGGAGAAACACGAGCAAATCAATTCCAGATATTCAAACCATAATTGTGTCAGGAAGCCAAAGGAGAATACATTGGTGAGGCCTTCATGGGACAAGAAATACTTCCGGGAAAACAGCATTTGCTCTGGGTCTTGAACATGGTGACTTTTATATAGAATTGGTGGGGCTGTTCACAACATAGGAGGAAGGCTTGTAGGTAGGAAGGAACATGGGATGTAAGATTCAATGTATGAAGTGACCTGTGTGTCAGAAAGAGATGGTAAAAGTGCGGGATGGATAACCATTTCCCACACTAACGTTTTGTCCTTACTCATATTTTATGATTATGTTGTATGCATTTCCTGTGTTGTCTTTATTCCACCAGTACATATATATATATATATATATATATATATGTACACCGGTGTATATATATATGTGTGTGTATATGTGTGTGTGTGTGTGTGTGTGTGTGTATACTAAGTTAACCTTCAGGTCTAAAGTCATTATTAGTCACCATTTTACCAATTAAAATCTGTATTTGCTATTTACTCTGGGACAAAATAGCCTATATGGGAATCAGACCACACCAGCATTGAAAGCATATGTCTTTTTAATTTAATTTGGAACTTATATATCTAATTTAATGGGCTTACAACATTCCCCAGAGTCCTAAAGATGTGCATTTTCTATACACCACTTTTAAGTCACACCATCAAAAATATCTTCAAACTTGGCAAAAAATATGGTCAGTAATTTCATGTGATGTTAACAGTTGGCATAAGAAACAGAGATCAAAACGAAAGATGGGTGATTCATGAAATTCCCAAAAAGGCCAGAGTATCAGGCTCAGAGGCCCACAGGCAGACCTTAGCCAAGAAAACACAAGCGAATCATTGTACAAGCTGACCGAAGTCACTGTCACAGACACTGCAGGTGTAGCATCGTGCTGCCTGTCTGGATACTGCTAGCATGCTGCCACTGCTGACCCACAAACAACATCCCTGCCACTGCCACCATCACAACAGAGATTTTGTCCTGCCTCTAGTTCTTTGCAGCCACTTCCTTGATTCAAACTGAGAGAGGCTATCTCACTGGCTTCTACACAGAACAGTCTCCTTGCCCTACATAAAGGGAATATTGACAAGGGAACCTCCAAAGGCAGGAGTTTGGCGCAGTGGTTGGCTAAGACTCACATGTCTGAATCAGCAGTGCCTGAGTTCAAGCTGCATCTCCTGACTCCAGCTGCCTCCTAATGCAGATTCTGGGAAGCACTCGTGACGGCCGACCTGGACTGTGTTCCCAGCTCCCAGTAGGCATCTGGGGGAGTGAACCAGCAGGTGGGAGCACATGCTGTGTGTGTGCCTCTGAAAGAAGTTAGTAAAAAAATTAATGAATAAATAACTCCAAGAGATGATATTTAAAAAGCTATTCAGAATCCACTACCTAATGAAGACTGTGGAGGCAGCAGTGATGGCTCAAGTAATCGTGTTCCCTCCACCCATATGGAAGGCCTAGACAGAGTTCCCAGTTCTTGTCTTCGAACTGATCCAGGATGGGTCAACAGATGGGATGGATCTATTTATCTACCTATCTATTGATAGATCAATCAATCTATCTCTGTCTCTCTACTTCTTAAATAAATTTTTTACAAAATGAGGGGTGAGAGTATGGGGTAAGAATACAACCTAAAGTTGTGGACATGTGCAATAACCACAAAACAAATGAGGCATGTAGGAAAACTAGGGTCTGGTGTAGATGAAATTTTTAAATGAATTCATGATGAGTGATCAGACCAAAAAAACCTCTAATAAAGATAGGGAGCAAGAGATTAAGGGGGCCGGTGCTGTGACGTAGCAGGTAAAACCTCCACCTCAGTGCCAGCACCCCATGTGGGTGCTGGTTCGAGTCCTGGCTGCTCCACTTCTGACCCCGCTCTCTGCTGTGGCCTGGGAAAGCAGTAGAAGATGGCCCAAGTCCTAGGGCCCATGCACCTGCATGAGAAGACCTAGAGGAAACTCCTGGCCCCTGGCTTCAGAGCTCAACATTTTGTGATAGAGTCAGACAGCATAGAAATGTAAGCAAAAGAAATATGGCCTCTCCTGGTACACATCATCCAGTAGGAAATTCAGACTATTCAAATAACATACTGACCATATGGAATTACAAGCTGAAGTCAGCATTGTGGAGCTGAGTTACACAGTTCTCCATAGATATGTATTCTACCCATGTCTTCTGGACATTTATGCGCCAAGTACATCACAGTCTATGACTTACTAGCTGTGGGATCTTGAAAAATTATTTAATCTTTCTGAGCCCCAGTTTCTTCATTTGTAAAATGTAGTATTTAACTATCTCATAAAGTCTTTATGATAATTACATCAGTATTGTATATAAAGTACTTGCCATGATGGTGTCATACTATAAGCGGTCAGCAGCACCAGATAGGGTTACAGGGAACAGAAATGAGGGCATATACACCAAATGTAGGCATATACAATGAATGTAAGACATGTACACTAATCTAGGGCATGTACACTGAGACTAGGCCATATACACATAAACTCTGCCTGTATACCCACAGCCAACCAAACAGCCAACTGTAGAAGAACTTAATCTAATGCAGGAAATTAGCCTACTTGAGTGATTATGCCTCATATAGTATAGTATAAAATGAAGAAATTGATTTGGAACTTATTTCAAAAGCTTTTGGTACCATATATCTTTCTGTCCTTTGAGTAGGCAAGAATTTCTTAAATAAGAACACAAAGTAATAATTCTAAAATAAAATATTGACAAATTTGACTATATTCCAATTAAAAACTTCTCTTCATCCCCCAAAGTGCTATAAGTTGGCAGAAGATTTTTACAGCATATAACACCAGTAATAAAAATATGTCTAGTATATGCATACAAATGATAAAGAAAAGTTAAAGTACCTAAAAGAAAAATTGGCAAAACATATAAACAGGTTTTTCCATAGGAAAGGAAACACAATGCCAATAAATATCCAGATTTCATTATGTCCTGTTCGTTAGTAATTAGGCAAATGTATAAAAACCCATTCAACTGGAAAAATTAAGAAACTTGTAAACTTGAATGGATGATAGGAGTATGCATTAAATACCCACTTTCAAAAATGGTTTGGCATAATTTTGCAAAGTTTAACACTAATATATCCTCCATCCCGCAATTTTTTTGCTGAGATAAACTCTTATGCATATTCAAGAAGATTGATACAAGTATTGTTTGTAATTGCTCAAAAAAGAAATAATCTAAATACTCATTCATTTGACAAACATTTATCCAGACCATATTTCATGATAGCCCCTGCTCTCTATGTTTGGATACAGTATTAAACAAAATAGAAAAGAGCCATAACTTTGAAGATCTTACACTCGAGTTTAGGAGACAGTCAATATAATAAATAGTAAATTTTACAGCATGTTAAAAAGTGTGATAGAATAGGACAGCATACAAAAGGAATGGAAGAGTCACAATAGATCTCACTGAGGAGCTGTGACTTCCGGAAACATTTGGAGTGAATGAGGGACTTAGCCCTTCTCAAGGAAGCGCAGTCAGCCAGAGCCATGGTCCGAGACAAGAGTGTGCCTTGCGTATGCCAGAACGGAAATGTGCCCTTTGGGATGGAGCAGGATGAGCAAGGGAAGACAGGGGATTCTATATGGCTCAGGTCACAGAGAGGTCTGTCGGCCATGTTAAGGCCTTTGGCGTCTACCTTGAATGAAACGAGAGCTACTAACGGGTCTTAAGTTGAAGGTGCTGCGATAGAACTACATGTCTTGGCAGCCTGAGTGTCGGGGCTCCAGCAGCTCTAGGAGGGGTGAAGTCAGATGCCAAGTCCAAAGTGGGAGGAAGGGCTCCCTGACACTGCTGGGGCAGAGGTGTGGGGACTGCGTGGGGCTAAGAGAGTGTGGCTGGGAGACCTGACACCCAAACACCCATCAGAGACTGGCAGAATCCAATCTGTTGTGAAAAGGAGTTCTTAGAGGACAAAAACAAACAAACAAAACCCTAACTGGCTCCCCTGTATCCTGAATACCTCTGAGCTAACATGCACGCAGGCTCTAAAATATTAGTATGAAGGCATTTGATTAGAATTGGTCTCACCTGCCTCGTGTCTGCGCCTCCCCCCACCACACACACACACACACACACACACACACACACAGGAGAAAGGCCCTGGCTGAGCCGTGTCACTTACAGGTGGCCTGAAGCTTGAACTGCTCTCAGAGAGGCCCCATTGGCTTGGCACCAGCCAGCTGGCCAGAGGTGGGACCAGGCTGCTGGGGTGGGAGACAGTCCATGGCAGGGCCAGCTGCTTGAAGGTGAGCTTCTCTGGCCAGATGTTGCGCTGCCCCATAGAAGCAAAAGCAACCGTCTGGTGGGAGGAGCCTCCTGGCTGTTTTTGTTTGTTTGTTTGTTTTTAACATAAGTGATGGCCAACCACCAGTTACAGCAGTACAGAGGAGGTCTCCCTGTCGCCTGCCTCTCCCACCCTCTGCAAGGGGCAATGATAACAGTTTCATGGTCTCCTTTCTCTCTGTGCTTCTACAAACCTATTCAGAGATACATGTGCATGTATTTTCTATGTGCATGTGAGTGCCTTCGTTTCCAGACACTGGATCACGCTGCATTCAATTCAGTAACAGTCTTTCCACTTAACAATGCAGACGTCTTTCCAGAAAAAACTTATCTTCACAGCTATACACCAGTCCTTACAATGGATACATCATTTATTCAGGTAGTCTCTGAGTTTCAGAAATTCAGGCTGTTTCCAGTTTGTTTAGTTTTTGTTTTTTACTACTTCAAACAACGCTGCAATAAACATGTCTGTATAACAAAAATTATTTTAAAAACTTACGAGTCAACAATATTATTTAGGCTGCTCTACTAAGAATAAACGTGGACTCACATAAAAGCAGCAGCGTGTAACAGGCTGCTGCAGACACCCAGATGAAAGATTGCAATCTACCAGCCCATCTTTGGGAAGAGGACCGAATGCAATGCTGTGTGCATACCTGACATGCTAATGAAATAAATGTTAACCCAACTTTAGTGCTCCATGGTTGTGTGAAAGGCAGCAACTGTAGATTGCATACGGCATGATGATGCCTCTTAGGTCAGAAACACTATAGTATTTGGCCACGCATGCGTATCCAAGAGCCAAGTTGGCATTTAACCTGGCATTTAAGGTACCTGCACTCCATACCAGCGCTCAGGGGATCCCGACACAGCTCTGGCGTCTGAGTCTAGCTTCTGGCCAGTGCAGGCGTTGGGGGTAGTGGTAGTGGCCCCAGTGATTGCTGTTCCTGCCACCCAGGAGGGAAAACCGGATTTCTTCCCTGGCTCTTAACGTGGGCGCCTGCCCCGACACAGGCTTTGCCATCATTTGGGGGAGTGAACCCGCGGATGCGAGGGCCCCCACCACGCTGTCCCTATCTTTTTGTCTCGGTCACTCTGCCGCTCAAGAAGATTTACGAAGCAGTTTGTGTGTGTGTGTAAAGTAACAACACGACGCCTGTGACGGGCCTTACTTCAGATGAGAGGGTGAGCAGACAGAAGTAGTGCGTGTGGATGACTGCTCGCAGGAGCTCCGAGCGGCTGCGCTAGCAGCCAGAACAGCGGACCCACACGGCCTGGCCCCGGCTGCAGAGCCGGGCAGGCGGCGGCGATTGCCCAGTCCCTGGGCTCCTGCCCCCGGCCAGGGGGACCCGGACCGCGGGCCTTCGGGGCGAGCCCGCGAGATGGGAGCTGCCGGCTCTCGCCGACCTTTCATGTCCACGCTCAGGTTCCTACACAGACTAACGACAGCCCAGCGTTAGGCCCATTCCCATTTTCTGTCTGCCGTCGCCTCCTTGCAGCCCCAACTTCGAGGCGGTTCCCGCAGGTGCCTGGAACGCGCTGCGAAGCTAAGCCGCCCCAAGCCCAGACTCGCGAGTACCGGGCCGGAACCCTGAGCGCGGCGGTGCGGTCCCCGCGCCGGAAGTGTCCGGCGGGAACCCGCCCTGTGCAGAGGGGAGTTCCCCTCCAAGCCAGTGCCTTCCGCGTTCCCTCGGGATCCCAGCGGTCTCGCGGCTGCAGGACCCTGCACCCAGAGCAGTCCCGAAAAGGGTGGAGCCGGCGCCGGCGTTGGGAGGGCTCCGTGGTGACCTCGGCGCGGGAGTCGCGGCCTGGGTCCTTGGGGAAGGGAACTGCACCGCTGTGGCCGGGAGGTGCTGGCTGGGGTGGCGTCGGGCTCGGACCCGCATCTGTCAGACAAAGTGCGGTTCTCCAGCCCCTGCGAGGGGTGTCCACACAGTCGTTACGTGGTGAGGACCCGTGCGATCCAGCCCTGAGCTGTGGGGCCGGGAGCGGTGGGATGCGCAGGTGCCCCTCGCCGCGGCCCTCTCCCCAGCCCGCACACGCAGCGGCCGCGTCCTCGCCGGATTCCCGAGTGGTCAGTGTGTTCCTGTCTCTGCTGGGCCTCCCCGAAGTAGGCAGACAACTCGACCTCTGCGGGGCTCCAGGGGGCCGCATTTTCATACGTGTTTTAGGGGTCAGTTCCGCTATCCGCAGCGGCTCCGATGTCCAGCAGCGTTCCCTCAGAGGCATCAGGGTGACAGGGCGAATCCCTGGGCCTGGAGCGGTGCACTCCAAGCGGTGACGAGAGGGGCGCAGGCTCCGGGCTTTGGGCCGAGGACGGAGCAAGCTCCAGAACCAGTAAGCGAGATGATGAAGAGCTGTCCTGCGCCGAAGCGGCAGGGCAGTTGGCAGGCAAGCCCTCCATCACCGCATCCAGGAGGCACCGCAGGAAGTGGACTGGACCTCAGCATGACAGGAAGGGCCCAGCAGGAGGGGCTGGACGCTGGGGGTCACACCACAGCACGGACTCCCTTCTTGGCACCGTCATTGTCGGGCTGCTTTGTTCCAACTTGATAGCCACGCAAACCCTGTTTTCCGGGCTCAGCCTGAACCTGTGGTTGTCCTCTCATACTCTGGGAGAGTATACATTCTCCAACCGCTTCTTTCTGTGGCTTTTGTCCAAGTCTCATTCCCACTCCTGGCTCTTCAGTAATTATTTCCATTATTTTTAAAAATATTTATTTATTTATTTGAAAGTTAGTTACACAGACAGAGGAGAGGCAGAGAGAGAGAGAGACGGAGGTCTTCCATCCGATGGATCACTCCCCAGATGGCCACAACGGCTGGAGCTGTGCCGATCCGAAGCCAGGAGCCAGGAGCTTCTTCCTGTCTCCCACGTGGGTGCAGGGGCCCAAGGAGTTGGGCCATCTTCTACTGCTTTCCCAGGCCATAGCAGAGAGCTGGACAAGAAGTGGAACAGCCTGGTCTCAAACCGTTGCCCATATGGTATGCCGGCGCTTCAGGCCAGGGCGTTAACCCACTGTGCCACAGCACCAGCTCCAATTATTTCCATTATTAAAAGTTAATGGTTCTATAGGAAATGTTTTCCCAAGTGGATCTCTTATTGTCCCAAACAGAAGTCATCTGTGATCCGTTTCCTCTTTCATCCATAGACAGGAAGTCTTAAAAACTCGTCCTTAACTTCACAGAACATTGGGCAATGAGTGAAGAAAATCAACCAAGCAATTAAAAATAACACAGGGCGTTGTGTGCTGTATTCAGAGATATGTGTATTCACATCTATAGGGAATCAGACCAGGTAGGAGGAGTTTCTTATCAGAGGTGATAGAAGTCTTAGTCACTCCAGTCATCACACCCTCCATCAGTCTGCTCATTCCCACCTCCTCAGCTATTCCTGCCCCCCCTTTTCTGAATCTATCTCATCCTTTGCTGTCCACTTTAAGCCCCACCACCTCTAGGACATACTTGCTACCACTGGAAGTCTCTTCCCACTCATAACTATCAGGATCTAAAGTGCTTCCACCATGTAACTCATTTAATACGTAAGTGCTCAACATTTACCAAGCATGTACAACATATGTGTCATGTGAAGCATGGTTTTAGTTGAGGTGTTTTATGTTTGGATGTGTTTTTATGTCATTTCTTCCCAACTAGTTTGCAAATCAGAAGTTTATTTTTAAATTCTTTATTGCCCTATGTCAGAAGTCCTATATCAAAATACAGGCATACCCTCCACTGACCAAGTCAGCCTCTCTAGGGTCAGGGCTTAGCAACTCCTTCCAACAAAGCCCCATATAATGATCAGGCAGCAAGGGCAGCCCCACAGCACAGCACTGCTACGCCGAGTGCTTTGCCCGTGATCAGATTTTTAATAAAGTATGTTTCAATGCCTCGGTCAGCAGCAGTCTGGTGACTGGAAGAACTTGACAGACTGATATTTGCATTTCCCATGTGTGCTTCATCTATAAATCTATATCTATAATATAGATATAGATATATATAATATATATAATATATAATAATATATAATATATATAATATAATATATATAATATAAATTCATCTATAAATCCTATTTTCCCCTTCTTCAGTTCAAAAACCAGACTGACGATTCCCACAGACAGGAAGACTGGAGGGGCCGGCGCCATGGCTCACTAGGCTAATCTTCCGCCTTGTGGCGCTGGCACACCAGGTTCTAGTCCCGGTTGGGGCGCCTCTTCCAGTCCAGCTCTCTGCTATGGCCCGGGAGTACAGTGGAGGATGGCCCAAGTGCTTGGGTCCTGCACCCCTTGGGAGACCAGGAGAAGCACCTGGCTGCTGCCATCGGATCAGCGCGGTGCGCCGCCATGGCGTCCATTGGAGGGTGAACCAACGGCAAAGGAAGACCTTTCTCTCTGTCTCTCTGTCAAAAATTAAAAAAAAAAAAAAAAGACTGGAGGAACTGATAAATACAGCAACACGCACAGAAGACTGACAAGCACACCATGGTGCTGACTGACTGCATTTCTTTTTGCTGGTTAGATGAGGAAGCTTGAAACGTGGATTGAGTCTTGAGAGTAGGGTGGCAGAGAAAGAGCTGTTGGGAGCAGAGGAAGCCTCTACTGGGACTTTCGAGGAGGGAGCCAACTGCAGTGGTAAAGCTAACCTCTGGCTCTGTTACTTAGCACAGTTACAAGCAATCCTGGTAACAAATGAAGGTGATCACGACAACACAGCTTGCATTTGCCTCACGTTTGTCTCAGTGCAGTGACCTCTGTCTTCCTGCCGCTGTCCACCCCAGAAATGGGCCTCACATTGATGCCCAGAGTGTGCAGCAGGCTTCCTGCTCAGCTTTCAGTGACTCTGCGGGGCCTAAAAGGTAAATTCAATTCACAAACTTAATATCTGAGATTTCTCCAGGAAGGCCCCAACTCTTGCTTCTAAAATTTCTTTACTCGCACCGACTGAATTGTTTGCTTTCCCATTTCTGTGTCCCTAACCTTAAATCAGTTTTCCAAGCTGTTTTCCTGCTTAGAATTTCCCATTTCTCTCCCGTATTCTCACCCTTCGACAGAATTTAGTGATTTCTTTTAAACTGCTCCCGATCATTGCAGCCAACCTTATTTTCCTTATTTCCTACTGTATAAACAGCTTGGACCAGTTTCTCTCCTGGTCTGTAGTTTCTGTGTGACTTCCCTTTATAACTTAACCACGCACAGTTTTCAGTGGAGAGAAAACCCATCAGTGTAAAGTGTGTGAGAATCAGCCCTGGAGAGAGGCCCTATGGATGTGACGAGTGTGGGAAAGACTTGCAGGGGAGCTCGGATCTTATTAGACATCAGCAGATTCACACTGGGGAAAGATCTTTCGGATGCAGAGAATGTGGGAGAGCATTCAGCCCGAACTCACATCTCACCAGCGAGAAACCCTATGAAGGCAGCGAGTGCGGGAAAACTTTCCGAGTGAGCTCACACCTTATTTGGCACCTGAGAATCCACACTGCAGAGAAGCCATATCAATGCAGCGAGTGTGGGAGAGCCTTCAACCAGAGCGTGCACCTTAGTCAACATCAGAGAATTCACATGAGGGAGAACCTATTAATGTAACGAACTTAAGATTATACGGAAATGCCAAGGAGCGAACAAAGCATAAAAATCACTAAAAAATAAGTGCTGAGTGAGGTGAGTGACTGAAAGACCAAAGTTTTCTTTTTTTCTTCTCATTGTCAGGCTTGCTAGTTTTTGTGGTCTTCCTCTGTGTGTATGTGTGTCTGCGCATACCAGGTGGAGAAAGGTGTTCAAGTTGAACCAAACCTCAGAATCAGGAGGATATTTGCAATAACATAACCAGGGTTTTATTGCCAGCTCTGCTATGATTTTTGGCACCTTTTTTTTTTAAAGGTAGGTTTATTTTACTAGAAAGGCAGAGTTACAGAGGCAGAGAGGCAGAGAGAGAGAGAGAGAGAGAGAGAGAGAGAGATCTTCCATTGCTGGCTGTCACAGCCAGAGCTGAGCTGATCAGAATCCAGGAGCCAGGAGCCTCTTCCACGTCTCCCACATAGATGCAGGAGCCCAAGCACTTGAGTCATCTTCCACTGCTTTCCCAGGCCATAACAGAGAGCTGGATTGGAAGTGGAGCAGCCGAGACTTGAACCAGTGCCCATATGGGATGCTGGCACCTCATGTGGCAGCTTCACCTGCTACACCACAGTGCCAGCCCTTTTTTGGCACCTTTGTGAGGTGGGTGGATAAAGACTGTAGATTTTGTGGGGGGGGGGGCAGGGGACTCTCCTGTTAGAGAACCTGATAGGAAAGATGAATGAGGGAGTTAGTACTGAAAATATTATTCCTGAAAGTTGATTCCATTGCTATTGGATTCCGTCCTCTCCAGGAATGACAGAGATAGTGAAGCGATGTAAGAGTGACAGTATCTGAAGGCATGTACAGGGGGTGGGGGTACCTGGGACCGGTGGGAGCTCTGTCGATGTTTTCATCGTGCAGACTTCACTCCACCACTTTTACTTGTATCTGAGGAGGCGTATTTTCTTTCACTAACGTGAAATTACACAAAGCTTAAATATTCCATGGTTTGCAGTATTTTGACATGAAATGTTAATAGGACTTTGCTGTCATTTCCATTGTCTCCCAACATTTCACCCACCTTGTACTCCTGATATCTTTTCTTCAGCCCAGACCTCTCTCCTGATCACTGAAGATCCCTACATTTAGGCGCCATAGCACTCGGGGCTCGCCCAGAACTGACTGAGATTCGCTCTCTGTGCCTGCTCCTCATCCTTCTCATCTTGCTATGGCCTCCCTTCCACACAGTCTTCCCGTTCCATCATCCTGGCTCCAGGCTAATGAATCTGCCAGTGCACTGCCGTCTGCTCAGTCTAGAATCTAAGCTTCTCTTGGATCAGGAGCTCCCCTGCCGTCCTCCGCATCCCCACCTCGTTGTGCCCACACTGTCCCACACATACTGTCCCCACACACTGGAAGGCACTGTCCGCTCGCAGTTATGCCTTCGCCAAGGCTGCCGTCTTTACCAAAGCCCTCTGCTCTTGTTTGCTCACTTTAGAAAGCCTCATGTTTCTAGATCCAGCTGGTTTCTGGGACACCTCCCTAAAGCTATTTCCATTCCCACAGTGAGAATCAGTTCCCGTTTTTGCTCTAGAAAGATTTTTCTCCCACAGGAGCAAGCAATTTGCTTCTTTGTCTACCTCGTTAAATTGAAAGAACTTTAAGGATTAATTCCACATATTACCAGTCATATATGGATACTCAACATTTGTTGAATAAACTAGTTAAAGAATGAATGAATAAAATTAACTAAACTGGTGAATGCTTCCACCACAAAGGCAAAAATTAGTTTTTATCTTTCAGTGGACATCTTTTTTTTTAAGATTTATTTATTTGAGAGGCAGAGTAATAGAGAGGGAGAGACAAAAAGAGAGGTCTTCCATCCACTGGCTCACTCCCCAAATGGCCACAACGGCCACTGGGGCTAGGCCAAGCTAAAGCCCGGAGCCAGGAGCTTCATCCAGGTCCCCTGTATGGGTTCAGGGGCCCACAGACTTGGGACATCTTCCACTGCTTTCCCAGGCACATTATCAGGAAGCTGGATTGGAAGAGGAGCAGCCAGGACTCGAACCAGTGTCCAATGGGATGCCATTGCTGCAGGCAGAGGTTCAACCCACTACTCCACAGTGTCAGCCCCTCAATGGGCATCTTAAGATCCATAGTATTACATGGACGTGGGAGTGGGAACTTTGGGGAATGCAAGAGAAAACATGATTTTCATCATGTTGCCTCAGCCTCCACAGCACTGGAGAACATTAGTTCTCTGAAAAAAAAATTTTTAAACAGTGCCCAAGTTTGTGCAGTGCTATGAATTATGGGTGGCTGGGTCAAGATGTCATTGAATGGCCAAGTCCAGGTTCTTGTCTCTTATACAAGAAAGAATTCAAGGATGAGGTGTAGTTGCAAGTCAGCAGAGGAACAAGATCTAAGTGCATACTCAGGAGGGAGTAAGGGCATGCTCAAGAGAGTGCTGCCCTCGATTAGGTATGGGGTCATGGGCAGTGGTATTGTGGTGGGGTAGCTGAATATTCATAGAGTTTGGGGGTGAGATTTGAGCCCCTCCCATTTCCTTGCACTTTTCTGAGCATCTCTGAAGTTTCGCGGTGTCAGAGAGTAGCAGTGTCAGCCACAATAATTACAGTGATATTACAGTGAGCCAAAGGTCATCATCAGGACACAGTTAGCAGCTCTCTTAGTTACTTTCTGGCTGGCACTGGTTCTGGGTGGAGGTTGGGTAGGGCTACTAGGAGAGGCTGGCACCTCAGCTCCTCCTTGCCGGCTACCTCCTTGTCTATATTAGATCAGCTGAAAATCCAAACATGAGAGAAAAAAAAGTATATGGTTCATGGCCCCTTAGGATCTTGAGTAGAAGTGGGAAGGGTGATGAAGACCTAGAGGAGAAGAGCAACAGCTCAAAGAATGGAGCAAGCGCAGCTGCTGAGTTCCCTGTCAGCAGGCTGGACACTTCCGTGAGCTTCACAAGTACAAGAGTGCTTGTGCCTTGCTAGTACGGTTTCAGTGTTCAGTTTCAAGCGCAGTTTTACTTGTAACCCCACCTTTCATAGAATCTGTGTCGGGGGCAGGAGTTTTATGGAAGAAGAAGAAGGGCAGAGGACTTCTCGGACCTAACGGTGAGGCCATCACAACAGCTTAGCCCAGGAGACCAGACACCCAAGCACTCGCAGAATCTGTGCATTGACAGAGGCCTTGAATATCATCTACCTACCTCATCCTCCTCATCCTCTACCCAGTCCTTGACTGACTGGGGGGCTGTTCGCCTGTGCCAGGGCATAACCAGTAATGGAAAACCAATGATGGGGGATGTTTGCATATGGGAAGATGGAAGAGTGGCAGAAATGGGTAGAGGGGAACTCCTGGGAGAAAGAGTGCTCACATTTTGGACCTGTTGAATTTGAAAGGATTAGAGGAGACTCAGAGGGAGCTGGCCTGTGGGCTGGGCAAAGTGCCGCATTGAGCGTCAGTCGGAGATCAGAACCTTCAGGGAGACAGCCACACAGAAGCAACAGTTGGAGCCACATGGGGCCAGTGTTATACAGAAAGTTGTTTTAAAACCAATTTGTCAATAAGAAAAAAATACAAGAAATGTAGCTTGTGGGAGAAAGAAGTTACAGACTCAAGGGGTAAAAAACTTACTAAGCTTGATGTGATTCAATGTGTACTTCAGTCTCTTGTTTAAAGGGAAGGGGAACTGTGGTTTTCTTTCCTCCATATAGAAAGTCAATGTAAAAAATCTGCTTTGTAATGTTATGGGTCTCATAGCGCAAACAACATCACAGAAAATGTAAAATATGTAACAGTCAATTTGCTTAGAATGCAATCGAATCCACAAGCAGTATCGAGAAACACCTGATTTAACTGTGTTTCAATTTACACGGTTCTTTCGCTTCCTTTATGAAAGTTAACATTAAGAACAAAAAACTCCCCGGAGGATTCTTAAGATATTTCTGGTGAGTGAAACAGTAATCTCAGCAAAACTCAACCTTGGTATCAGAAAGCAGAATCTCGGGTCGTTTGGCCTCATGGCTGTTTAATATCAAAGATGCAGTATTTTCAGCATTGATTTCTAATGAGAAAATAGTTATCATTAATGGCCCATGATAGTAAGCTCTGCTCTGATGAAATAGCACGTGGTTCTATTAGTTTATGAAGTGAAATTCCAGACAAACACGGGATATTTGCAGGAAAAAGTCAACAATCTGCAGCCTATGAGAAGTCACACGTTCATGGAAATCCAAATGTCAAACACACGGACTTGTCCACTGAGTACTGGGTACTTCAAAAACTGAGATTTATTTACGTTAGAGTTTGTCGAGGAGAAATTGAGATTCTGTGTTGCATTATAAGGTCAATTAATAATAGTTACTTTATTACATTCACAAATCGTTTTTACCAGGAGAAACGTTCTTAGCCATGCTGATAATTCTATAAGGCTCCACACGGGTTTCCATGGCTCTCAGGTAAGCAGCTGGCTGAGTGCTCATAGGAAGGCTAGGGATTAGGTCACACCTGTATGTCAGACATCACAACCTGGAGTTTCCTACAACAATTCTGTAATTTGTTTATGATAAACATCCGTGATCCCAAGGCAATAAAAAGTACCACAATCCTTCCAATATTATCTAAAAGATTTTGCCTTATCTAAACAGACTGTTCAACCCATTTTTAAAATGACAACATAGAAAATTAGGGTAGATTTCACTTAAAATATATTGTGAAAGAAATGTAAATAGTATCTTTTATTTCCAAGCAAAAACCAGTGATGAATTTGTTGTTTAACAATCTCAAAAGCAATCAGGTTCTCTCTGAGTTTAAGGCATTAAACTTTGCTCTTGAATTCAGGGTTCAGTTCAAGATATCTGAAGCTTATAATTGTCAAATTCCATTTGCTGACATAGAGAAGTTTGTTTGGACATGAGCGTCCTGTTAAACTATTTCAGCTACAGACCAGTCGTGTGTTCCAACAGTAAGAGCTATTAGACAAGGAGCTGGCCACTTCGGAAGGTGGCCTTTCTTCACTGGACACGGTGGCAGGTCTTCCTGTAAGGCTAAGGAATGGTTGCCTGACAGCTCTTGCAGTTAGAAGTCCAGGGAGTGCTAGCCCAGGATGAGTGCTGTGGTGATAAGGCCACAGGCCAAGGGCCCCAGCTCTACTTCCAGGTAGTAATAACTCAAGAGTACTTAAGCTGTCCCACTTCATGTCTGGGTACTTACTGATGTTGGGAATGATAGAAACTAAGTTGATGAATAATCATATTTATAAGTCAAGAGTCTTCAAAACATTCATGGAAAATGTCTATTATGATAAAAGTATGCTTGGATTTCAATTTTTTTTGCAACAAAATGAACTCATGGTGACAAACTTATTATAGCATGTCTGAAGAGGATCCAGTGTGAGGCACTGGGAATAAGACCCCTACCAGAGCCACATGAATGCTGCTAAATTTGAAATAAGAGTAAACATCCAATTTATGGTGAAACTTGGATTGAAGAATCATGAAATCACTAGTGCATTACTAAAGAGTTTATGGGGACCACATCTCAAGGAAATCAGCAATCGATAAATGAAAAATTCATTTTAAGGAGCACCGAGATGAAGTTGAAGGTGGAGGCCACTGTGGCTGACCACCCAAATCAGTTTGTGAGGAAAAAGTTAATCTCGGCCGTGCTGTAATTAAAGAAGACTGACAATTGAAGCACAGACAAGAGCTGATTCTAAAGACACCTCAACGGGGTCCACTTATACTATTCTGATTGGAAAGTCAAAGCAGAGACAAGTTTCTGATCTACAGGTGTCAAAACTGTCAGACCCAGGTCAGGTGCAGACAGGAACAAAGCTTCCTAAGGGCATTTTCAACAAATGGGTCAAGATCCTGAAGCCTTTTTTCCAAGAACTGGAAGAGGAGATGAAACCTGGCTTTAAAGGTGTGACCCTGAGTGTAGCAGGATCAGGGAACAGAGAAACGAGACACCAAGGCCATTGACAGAAAGCAGTCTTTTACTACGCCAGCATGAGGCTCCACTGGATTCATATCAGTCCAAAAGGCCTGAGCCCTGAACAAAGAAGGGCAGCCAAAGCTTTAGCAATAAAACACGGAGGGAAGCTTTCCCAGACGGAACTTCTGCACCACAACAGTGCTCCTGCTCCTTCCTCATCACACAGGGCAACTTGGTGAGAGTTTCAACATGAAATCATGTATCTACTTTAGGGACCAGATCTGGCTCCTGTGGCTTCTTAAAAATTTCCTTAGAAGGCACCCGTCTCTCTTCATTCATAACAGGAAAGGGACTGAGTTAACGTGGCTGAATTCCCAGGACCCTGAGTTCTTTAGGGATGGACTGAAAAGCTGGTTTTTTTTTTTAAAGATTTATTTATTTATTTGAAAGTCAGAGTTACACAGAGGGAGAGAGAGAGATAGAGGTCTTCCACCCACTGGTTCATTCCCCAATTGGTCACACTGGCCAGAGCTGCACCAATCTGAAGCCAGGAGCTTCCTCCAGGTCTTCCCACGTGGGTGCAGAGGCCCAAGAATTTGGGCCATTTTCTGCTTTCCCAGGCCATAGCAGAGAGCTGGATCAGAAGTGTCTTGAACCTGACGGAGGTTATATTGAGAAATAAGGTTTGCATTTTTTAATTGCACCGTTCCCAAATTTCGACACGGCTCTGTATTTCTTATCCATCCAGTTCACAGCATCATGTGTGGGCGAAGTGTAATGTCAATCAAAGGCCGAGCTGGGACTTCACTTCCTGGCCCTCCTCCATGCCTACTCTTGCTTCCCAACTCTGGTGGGGCCCAGGCGTCGGGCTGGAGACCCTGACCGGTAAGGAGGAGGTGTCCCCATTCCTCAGTCAGCAGCTTTCCTTCTGCAGCTCAGCTTCCGGGAGAGGCTGGTGGGAAGCCGTCTCCCCCTGAACACTCAGGAGCAGGAAGGGGTGGCGTGGAAGCGGAACGGTGCCCGCCCGGCGTCGTGTTTTTGTTACGGTGCCCGCCCGGTGTCGTGTTTTTGTTCCTTCCCAGGAGGTGCACAGCTGGGGGCACAGCGAGCCAACAGGTGAGGGGCAATTCTGCCTCCTTTCGGCCGAGGTGTGGAGGAAAAGGTGTTTCCCAAAACTGTGATCTAAAGGAAGTGGTGAAAGATGACCGGGACAGACTGACTAGTGTGGGCCACTCACACGCCCTGTGCAGCCTTTTCCCCTACCTGGGTCTCCAGGGGCCGCCACCGTGCAAGGTGAACTGTGGAGAGCACCATTCAGGGGAAGCACCTTGGCGTCACCCACACACCCTCTGCCGCCCACTTGTAGATCTCGGCCTGTTCTAGTTACCTTTTTGGTTTTGTTTTGTTTTGTTTTATTTTTGAGGTCCTAGAGTGACTCCAACCTCATTTTAGTCATTTTATTATTATTATCCATGGATGAGGATCATTTCTGTGTTTCTGTTTAACTCTCACAAGCAAGGATTGCAGGATATTGTCTGTGGCCTTTGTGAAATGCACTCTTAGGAATTTCACTCCTCCAGACTGCCCATGACCTTTCTCCACAGTGCAGGTGGCCCAGGAGGACACCGAGACCCCTGCCCAGCAAGCTCAGCCGGTGGAAGCCTGCAGGAGGTCAGAGGGGCAGAATGATGAAGAATCTGACTGCAGGCTTCCAACCACCGGCAAAGGCCACCTGATGAGCCAGCCGTGGGCGTGTAACCCATGAGGGGGCCAGCTCCTGTGTCCCTCAAGCACCCCAGCAAGGCTGGAGCACACCAGGAGAGAGTTTTTGGCTTTGTTACTGCCTGGCCTCTGTTCCTGGATGAGTGACTGCGTTAAGGGAGTCAGGCCTATGCCCGAGAGTGTAGGACATGGGGGCAGGATCAGACATGTTTAACTCCCCCCAGTCTGTTTCAGAAGCTGTTCTAGATCTTTCAACATGGTGCTTGGTGGGGTGGGGCGTGGGGGGCAGACCAACAAGGACCAGGAAAGCTGTCAGAGACCAGCCCAAGTCCGAGTTTTGCTTGGGCAGGAGGGATCTCCCTGCTGGTCCCAGGTCTTTTTTTTTCTTTTCCTGGAAGTGTACTGGGAGCACGCAGAATTGTCTCCCTCCCCCTTCCCTACATCTTGGACGCTGTTCCTCCAACCTTGGCTGTTAAAACCCTAGCAGATTTCTTCTCAGCACGTTGCTTTCTTTAGGGAACTTTACATACCCACTGGCTCCTTTTCTTGTCACAGTGACGCTCTCCTCTTCTGCTTGTGGCTGACTGGTGACACCCCAGGCGAATGGAGCCCTGTGCCTGCTGTTAACACCACGTGGGGTGCAGGGAATGAGCTGTTCTCTCTGGGGAGAAGGCACCTGGAATTTCTGGAAGGTCTCACCTACCTTGAGGACTATGGAGTCGACCTGCAGATTAAGGAAGCCTTCTCCTTGGCTTCTCCTCAGAGCGTTGGGGACGGGGCGCAACATCGCCTCATCTCCTGTAAGGGTGATGAGGGTGGTGGCACGGCAAGCAGACCTAGAAAGCAATCTGGCAGATGGAGCTGGCTCCACCCATTCTCACCATCTTTTCCTTAACATGCGTGAGGCTGACCTTGCTTTAAAACACAACATCAGGCGGGCGCCATGGCTCACTAGGCTAATCCTCCGCCTTGCGGCGCCGGCACACCGGGTTCTAGTCCCTGTCGGGGCGCCGGATTCTGTCCTGGTTGCCCCTCTTCCAGGCCAGCTCTGCTGTGGCCCGGGAGTGCAGTGGAGGATGGCAAAAAGTGCTTGGGCCCTGCACCCCATAGGAGACCAGGAGAAGCACCTGGCTCCTGGCTTCGGATCAGCGCGATGCGCCGGCCACAGCGTGCTGGCCGCGGCGGCCATTGGAGGGTGAACCAATGGCAAAAGGAAGATCTTTCTCTCTTTCTCTCTCTCTCACTATCCACTCTGCATGTCAAACACACACACACATACACACACACACACAATATCAGACACACACAGGCCAAAGACAAAAAAAAGTAGAAGCAACCCAAGGGCCACCGTGGGTTATTAACAAGATAAAATGTGCCAGATCATTGTGAAACATGCAGAAGAAGGAGGAAGTGTTTATCATACAAAGTTAAGTAAACAGAACATTAAGTAGCATGTATGCTGTGCTTACAACTCAGAAAAATACGTGTGGACATAGATGAGTTACAAGGAAAATTTACAAGGGAAAGAATGATGTTACAGAGGCAGTAGGGTGGGGTTTGGTTTGGTTTGGATTTTTGTTTGCTGTCTTCTGCCTTTGAAATCGTGTGGAAGGAGATTATCCTCTTGGGGCCCCTTACTGAGTAGGCCAAGGCCCTGACTACTTCTCTAGTTGGGCCATTTCTAAGGGCTGTTCGTGCAGCTGGTAACCCTGAAATGTGAGGTGATGTTGCAGCCCTGTCCCCAACCCTCCGAAGGGAAGGCTTGCTTACTGCTCACTGTAAAAGCAGTGGATTCTTCCACCTCCATGTTCCCCTGCGTGCATAGCATGCCTCTAAGCCCATTGCATCACCTGCCGGGGCAGTGGGCGCCAGAACTGACACGGAAATGCAGCAGACATGCTGCCTTTTGTGCTGCGAGTAACAAAGATCGTGTGTCTAACCCAGGAGCCTCCTGTCTTCAGCCAGTTTCCACGAAGCAGTAACAGGCTGACTTACTGGCTTAGAAGGGAGTAAAATCAGATCCCAGATCAACAGCACTTAACATGCTTGCAAGACCAGCCTGAAATTATGTTTGATATTTCTCTTTTCCACCAGATTGTAGATTTTAATGGAGAAGAACTGTGTCTGTGTTGTACCCCAGCACCGTGAGGGGGGCGGGCACAGGGAAATCTTCCCCAGGTATTCCATGGTGGGTGGATTGAAGGAGCAAGAATGTGTGGGGAGCATCGTCCAAGAAGGAATCAAACCCAAATGCGGGCTTCAGAGTGTTGGGTTTCAGCATTTTAGGGTTCAAAGAAGTGAGGAGGCAGCCAGTTAGAGCAGACTTCTCTTGTAGAAACGGTAGCATAGTGGGGTTTGAGGTGTGCCTGTAGCCGCCCAGAGACCGCACAGCGGGCTGACGTGAGTGCCAGCCGGGCAGTGGGCAGCGGAAACCACACAGCGGGCTGACATGAGTGCCAGCCGGGCAGTGGGCTGCAGCCCTTTCTAAGGGGAAGGAGTTGTGCGTTCGTCTGCAGACCGACATCCTCTGCCTGGATGAGCAGAGGGCCCCTGGCAGCCGTTTACTGGAGTCGGCATCGCTGAGCTCTCTGTGGGAAGACACACAGTCGTGTTCCAGGCCTGAGCTCTACCATCTCAAAGAGAGGAATGAGGGGAGAGCCAGGACTCATGCAGTTGAGTTTTGAACACTGCGCAAAGCTGAAACAAAATCCTAGATCCAGTAGCCGCACCTAACCCAATTAAGGCTTCTCTGATCGGAATCCTTTATTGTTTTTAGATGATTGGTTTATTTGAAAGACAGTAATGGGGGGAGTGGAGAGAGAGAGAGAGAAAGAAAGAGACAGAGAGAGAGAGAGAGAGAGAGAGAGGGAGGGAGAGAGGGAGAGAGGGAGGGAGGGAGAGAGGGAGGGAGGGAGGGAGGGAGAGAGGGAGAACCATCCACTGATTCACTCTGCAATCCCCTAAATGGCCACAAACAGCCAGGGCTGGGCCAGGAGCCAGGAACGCCACCCAGGTCTTCCGCACAGATGGTAGAGGCTCAGGCTCTTGGGCCATCTGCTGCTGCCTTCCAGGTGCATTAGCAGGGAGCTGGATCAGAAGCAGAGCAGTTCGTCCTCCAGTGGACACTCCACTGGGGGATGCTGGTGTGCTTGCTGCAAACAGCCGCCTAGCCCATTGTACCACACCAGCCAGCCGTGATCTGAGGCTGTTATGCATCCCCCACCCCACCCCCTGCCCCAGTTGCTTGCCAGTCTTCCAACTCTACGTGCTCTGTAGCTGCTGATAATGCTTCCTCTGGCCCATGGCTTCAAACAAATCTTAGACCGAATTTCTGAGTGCGCGGAGGGCTGCTCACTGCAGCACAAAGAGCTCAGAGGAGGCACAGCGGTGCTTCTAGCCTGAGGGCAGGATTCCGAGCCCAGGGCCAGGCTGGGCCGCTGTTCTGGTCCCGTCACTGGGTGACTTGCAGTCAGTCATGGCCCATCGCAAGACACTTTCACCAAGAAGCTGGGGCCACGTGTTCCCTGCAGCCCCCCTCTGCTCCTGCAGCTTCTCTTCGGCACACACGTCGTGCCTCCCTGCAGAGATCAATGTTCCCGGTGCCCCGTGGACACACGAGGAGCATGCACCCTTACCCAGTGTCTTCCTGAGCCTTTGCCTACCCCAGGTCCCCCTGGGCTGTCCCGACAAGCCACACATCGAAGCTTTCCTGCCCTGGGTTTTACTTTCATAGGATCCTGGGTCTTTCTGTGGCAAAGGATGCTTCTGTTTTTATCATAGAAGTTAAAAGTGTAGCCGGCGCCGCGGCTCACTAGGCTAATCCTCCGCCTAGCGGCGCTGGCACACCGGGTTCTAGTCCCGGTTGGGGCGCCGGATTCTGTCCCGGTTGCCCCTCTTCCAGGCCAGCTCTCTGCTGTGGCCAGGGAGTGCAGTGGAGGATGGCCCAAGTGCTTGGGCCCTGCACCCCATGGGAGACCAGGAAAAGCACCTGGCTCCTGGCTCCTGCCATCAGATCAGCGCGGTGCGCAGGCCGCAGCGCGCCGGCCGCGGCGGCCATTGGAGGGTGAACCAACGGCAAAAGGAAGACCTTTCTCTCTGTCTCTCTCTCTCACTGTCCACTCTGTCTGTAAAAAAAAAAAAAAAAGTGTAGCCACACAGCTAATATTTCATTTTTCCCCAGAAACCTTATAAAATATCAGGGTGGGCTGGCCTTGTGGCACAGCAGGCTAAGCCTCTGCTTGCAATGTTGGCACCTTATACCAGAGGGCTTGTTCAAGTCCAGGCTGCTCCACTTCTGATCCAGCTCCCTGCTAACACGCCTGGGAAAACCATGGAAGATGGCCCAGGTGCTTGGGCCCCTGCACCGTGTGGTAGGCCTGGAAGGAGTTCTAGTCCTGGCTTTGACCCGGCCCAGGCCTGACCATCATGGCAATTTGGGGAGTGAACCAGTGGATGCAAGACCCTCCCTCCAACTCTGCCTTTTGAATAAATAAATAAATAAAAATAATAAATAAATAAATAAATAAATAAAAATACAGCCAAGGCGAACATCCCCCAGTATCTACATGCTTAGAGATAAGAGACTAATCTATAAGGTATTAACCTTGGAAGTACTAGTCCTTAATTTGTATATGGTGCTCAGGAGTCTGAATTTGCTCGCATTGCATCTGCGTATTAAGTCAACAAATTTATTTTTGAACACCTAATGTGTGCCAGACACAGAAGAAATAGATACTCAAGCAGTTCATGGTCTAGAGGAAAAAGACAAGTGCATGTGAGTTGTGCCGAGATGCAGCCACAGGTAAGCAAGAGATGCCCGCTGGAGGAATGCAGGAAGACTTCCCAGAGAAGGCGGCATTTGGCTAGGAGCTGTCTGGATTCCAGCCCACAGGCGACAGCTGGCGGCCCCTGTTCCTCGCAGCTCTGGGCAGGAGTCCCCGGGAAGATCCTCCGGTGTGGGTGAGAGAGCAAATTCTCTGCCTCACTGCTGAGTGTCGAGGGTTCCTCTAGAGGGCGCCAGACGACTGCAGGAGAGAAGCAGGGCAGCTCCCGGTGCCTCGGCCAGGGCGTCACCTGCAGTTTTGTTTGAAAGACTTGGCCACTTGGCCGCAGCTCCCAGTGTAGGAACTGTCAGTGAGCAGAATGTTGTTTTCTTTCCAAGAAATTGGTAATTGCCCTTCCCTGATGTAGAAGCGAAACTCAAGTCTGCGAGTGGCACCTTGAGTGTGGCTGACAGGTCCAGATCTTTCTATGAAACCTAACAGTAGGGCTCTCCTGGGTGAGGTCCCTTCTTCATCTGAACCCCGATTCTCACCTCGGCTTGGCTACATCTCCGAAGGTGATTTTAAAAAGTTGTGTTTTTTTCCATTTGAAAAGCAAAGTTACAGAGAGAGAGAGAAAGAAATATTTCATCTACTGGTTCACTCCCCAATTGGCCACAGCTATGGACAGGGCTGGGCCAGGCAAGGCCAAAGCCAGGATCCAGGAACTCTGTCTGGGTCTTCCACATGTGTGCAGGGACCCAAGCACTTGGGCCATCCTCCGTTGCCTTCCCAGGCACATCGGGGGGAGCTGGATCCATCAGAAGTGGAGCAGCTGGGACTTTAACTGCCGCCCATTTGGGATGTCGGTGTCACCGGATGCGGCTTAACCCGCTGCGCCACAACACTGAAGGTGTTTTTGGAAGGACAAAACGCCTTTGAGGCCGGTGTCTGCATTCTCATTATTTCAGAACGCAGTGGGTTCTTTTTTTTCCCCTCCTCTGGCCGAGTTCAGGGAAAGTTAACTTGGCTTGGAGGGTCCCTGTGCAAAAACAGACATTGAAAATAGAGCCACCAGAACGGCTTTGTCTTCCATCTCGGGGGCCAGTTCCCAGGCTGATAGAACTGTGGACTCCATGAATGAGTAAGAAGGCAAACGTGTCACAGAAAATCCTTCGTGGTCCCTACATTCGATGACCCAAATGTGAGGTGTGGTTGATTGTCACGGAGTTTCTACAAGTAAAAGAGAGAAAGCAGAAAAGTACATTGTGTTCTCTGCAGCCCAGCATCTGCGTTTAAATTCAGTCTCCACATAAAAAGTCATGAACAGTCCCTGGCCCGGTGACAACGGCCAAAATTAGACACAGCCAGATCACTCCGCTTGCCTTGAAGGCTGCTCCGTTCCCCCAGCGGGGGCCCCTCGTGGCTTTGAAGGGGGAAGGTAAGGATCTCACCCAGCCTGGGCGTTCAAGGACAGGGGACCACGTGCAGTGCCTCGCGCTGCTCTAACGGCAGGTGTTCGGGCTGGGGGTCACGGCTTCCCTCCGTTCCTCCCAGCCTCCGGGACAGAGCTCTCTGCTGCTTTGCTGTCTCTGTCACTGCCCCGTGAAGCCTCGCCTGAGCGTTCCTGCTCTGCACTGGAGGCCACCTGGATCTGGCTGATGCTTCTCCATCACTTGCGCCATCCCCATTTGGCCACAGCCCTGGACACCTGACTGTTCCCAGGCTGCCTGCTACCCCCCTCTCCCCCCTTTCCCCCCGGCTGGCTGATCTCCCTGAAGGTCTCCGTTCTTTGGAAGCACCCTCATTTTAGAAGCATCTGTCCCAGGGTTCTTCGAAAAGTTCATGGCAATATGGAGTCCACAGCAAGTTTATTTCAGCACAAAATGTTTTGAAATCCATGCAGTTTCTTCACAGTGCATGTTTTCCATGAACTTTTTGTTTGAAGATTTATTTTATTTATTTGAAAGGCAGAGAGGGAGAAAGAGAGAAAGAGCTATCTTCCATCTGCTAGTTCACTCCCCAAATGGCCCCAATGGCCAGGGCTGGGCCAGGCTGAAGCCAGGAGCTTCCTCCAGGTCTCCCATGTGGGTGCAGGGGCCCAAGCACTGGGGGCATCCTCCACTGCTTTCCCAGGCCATAGTAGAGAGCTGTACCAGAAGTGGAGCAGCCAGGACTCGAACCAGGAGCCATACAGGACGCTGTGCTGCAGGTGGTGGCGTTACCCACTACACCACAGCGTCGGTCCCTCCATGAACTTTTCGAAGACCCCCTCATGTTGGTTTGCTGGAACTATTGTAACACACTGCGTGGTGCCAGATAGAAGTTTTCTTTGATTTTCTAGAGGGCAGAAGTCAGCTCAGGTGCTGTCAGATTTGGTTCCTTCTGAGGGCTTCTTGGGTTTTGCTGGCTACCTTTGGTGTCCTGGGCTGCTTGCTGTATGTCTACATCTCCCAGTGTCTCCTCTCTATAGGGACACCAATCACAGTGGATCGGGGTCTCCCGTAATGACCTCTGTAATGGCTTTGTCTCCCAAGAAGGCCACATTCTGGCATTCCAGAAGTTTGGACTTCAGCCCAAGAATTTTGGGGGAGGAGGGAGGACCCCAATGCAAGCCCTGGTAGTCCCAGCTGGAAACCTAAGATGCAGCTTTGTGTCCTGCAGCTCCCTGCTCCCTAACTCCCACCGTCAGCTGGGTCTCCTTGCATCTCTGCAAGTCCTTGCCTTGCCTCCACCTTCTTCTCTGCGTCAGGTGGCCTCTGCCCCTGACTCATCTCCGCTAGCCAGTCCTCTGCAAACTGCTGCAGCCCTAAGTCCAGGATAGACAGGGCTCCCCGCTACTTCTGAATTCAAGCCAGAAACCTCTGTGTGGCCCCAGAGCCCTCCCTGTCCCCCTGGCACATGGAAGCACCTGCGGAGGCCAGCAGGTTCTCAGGGACCCCATAGGGACCCTACGCGTCCACTGCTTCCAGGCCCCGGATGTGCTGCCTCCCTGGCCAGCCCGAGTCTTGCTTCTTCAGCAGCTCCTTGCCCGAGGCTTTCTGTCTTCTCACAGAATTTGAGCAGGGCCGTAGCCAGTAACGCACAGCTTAGTTCTTGACAGGTTTTGCTCTTATGCATGTGTGTGAGTGTATGTGAGTGTGTGTGTGTGAGTATTGTGTGAATGTGTGTGAGTGTGTGTGTGAGTGTGTATGAGTGTGTGTATGTGAATGAGTGTGTGAGTGTGTGGGGAAGGGTGTGCATGTGAGTGTGTGTGTGTGACCATGTGTGTGAGTGTGTGTGTGTGTGTGAATGTGTGAGTGTGTGTTTGAATGTGTGTGACTGTGAGTGTGTAAGTCCCTCCGAGCAGGCTGTGAGCAGGGTGAGGGCAGGGCCCTGCCTGGCACTCCATTGAGTCCTCCTCACCCACTGCACATCTGAGGTGGACACGAGTCGTGCACCTGTGACGATGAGCGGTGCCCAGGGGACCGACTTAACGACGGCCGGCGTGAAGGAGGATGCCAGGGGCCAGGGGGTTTTACTAACCGTCCCTTGTGTTGCTGCACCTGGATTTCCCCTCACCTGGGGCGACCAAGAGGCCACAGGAGTGTCCTCTAACTCCCTGGGGAGCAGAGAGAGAGGCACAGGGCCCCCACACCACCACACACACTGCCTCACGCCTCAGGACCCAGAGTTCTTTTCAGAGAAGTGCTGTATGCTTGACCTTGGTCTACACAGGAAGAGGGATTTGGGACTCCAAGAGGAAGGTGGGTGCACTCACTGGGGGCACACTCAGTGGGGAGCAGTCACTGGGGTACACTCACTCACTGGGGAGTAGTCACTGGGGGTACACTCACTGGAGAGCAGTCACTGGGGTACACTCACTGGGGAGTAGTTACTGGGGGTACACTCACTGGGAGCACTCACTGGGAGCACTCACCGGAGGATACACTCACTGGGGAGCACTCACTGGGAGCACTCACTGGGGTACACTCACTGGGAGCACTCACTGGAGGATACACTCACTGGGGAGCACTCACTGGGAGCACTCACTGGGGTACACTCACTGGGAGCACTCACTGGAGGATACACTCACTGGGGAGCACTCACTGGGAGCACTCACTGGGGTACACTCACTGGGGAGCACTCACTGGGGGTACACTCACTGGGGTACACTCACTGGGAGCACTCACTGGAGGATACACTCACTGGGGAGCACTCACTGGGGTACACTCACTGGGAGCACTCACTGGGGATACAGTCACTGGGGAGCACTCACTGGGTGAGACTCACTTGGGGTGCTTGGGAGCCCTGGATCATACCCAGCCTGTGGCCCTGGACAAAGAAAGGGGCCCATGTCTCTGGGCCCCTTTAAAGGGCAAGCATTTAATCCTACCCAGAGTTTAAGGCAGTGTGGGAAGATGGCTCAAGAACACTCTGGTGAGCGGATTTCCTGATTAGCAACAGGGATTGGAGGTCACAGCCCTCACGTGGGGCCTTTTCCACCTTGCTCTGCAGGGGGCAGATGCGACCTCACAACGGAAACACAACCAAGTCAGCAGGTGCTTTGGAGTTCTTGCAGGAAAGAAGACCTCTGGCCTCTCTCAGCTCGCAAATGGAGGCCCTGGACCATGTGACAGGGTGGGAGAAGCCCTTGGGAGCCTGTTGCCTCTGGAAACATTTAGGACACACATTTAGGGCTGTCTCTCGCTCAGAAGAGAAACTCGAGTTTGTGTTAGGAGTAGTCAACAGAGGCCGGAGGTCCAGGCCATCAGGACAAGTGGCCTAAAGACCAGTGTGGGAGGAGAGCCAGAGTTCAGACGGGTCACTTCTGCCCCAGGGACAGGCCTGGCCAGCACCAGCTACAGTGCGTGCAGGGCCCAGCACAAGACGGAAACGAGAGACTCCTTGTTCTAAACTGGTGACGAGCGTCAAGATAGTGACAGCACAGTGTGAAACTGATACGGGCGAGGCAGGCAGCTGGGTGGGATAGCTGAGCTGGTGGCACCTGCAAGCCACAAGCCCCTACCCCTGAGTGGTTCTGTGCTCTTCTACTTGTCCATCAGAACGCCCTGCCCAGGATTCCTCTGCTTCCTCCAGGACCTGAGAGGGTGCGGTTACCATGAGTTATGTATATGACGCTCCATCTGGAATTTTATGTAGGTTTCATAAAACTCCCAGGTGGCTGTGTGCCCGTAGAGGCACCCACCTCCTTATCCCACGGAAGGAGGTACTGGGACGTGCTCTCCCTCCTTCCCCTCCCACACCCCCTTCTCCTCTGGGCCCACTGTCCACTCATGATGGATCTTTGTGTGTGGCCACCCCTGGTCACGTGTGTGTTCACCTCCTCATCTTCTGAAGAAAGTTTCCCTTATACATGCCAGCCCTGGAATTCCTATCTTTGTGCACAGCAGGACCTGGAATAAAAATTAAACTCCACTTCCCCACAACCAAACCAGCCATGCGCCCTTCCAAGCACAGGGCCTTGTGTGATAGCCCAGGCCTGATGTCATGAAGCCGGCCCGGATCCAGCCCACAGGGAAGCCCGCTGTGCACTCTCCGCTGCTCTCGGGAGCCTGGCGCACAGACGGGCTTCCCTGGCACTGAGCCTGAGCTCCTGTGTGTCTCCAGGGGTGCCGGCAGCACCGTCCTCGCTGTGGAACCCTGCCTTCCTCCTGGGCGGTGACTCCATTGTGCTTACAGCACTGCATTAAGTGGCTTCCTTATCTGTGGTAGATGGAATGATTAAAATGTTCTTTAAGAAAAGGTTAACTTTGGAGTTCACTACTTGTGTGAAACCAATAAGTGCAACTCAGCATGAGCCTCCAACGAGCCCTGTAGTGTCAGGGCCAGCATCCCATACAGATGGCGGTTCAAGTCCCTGCTGCTCCAGCCGTTGCGGCCGTCTGGGGAGTAAACTAGAGGATGGAAGACTCTCTCTCTCTCTCTCTCTGTATCTCTTCCTTTCAAATAAATAAATATTTTAATAAAAAGTGTCAGGATAAGGATTTGCATGGAGAGGGAAGGAACAAATCCTCTGGGAGGAGGGAGAGACAGAGCCAGAGATTCAAGGTTGGGATGTGTCTGACTGTGCTTGGGTCGACAAGGGTAAGTGGAGAATCTTTGGGAGGAAATACTGATTGAGTACATTAACGTCAGTGTTCCCGCACAGACGAGGGATGCTGCCATGTGTGTGGACGTGGGGATGGACAGAGTGTGATGCCTGGAATTTAGGAGCGATGGTGGGACCATGGCGTCACCGTGTGTGCACCTGGCTTAGCTTCAAACCCCAGCACTGCCGCCTTGCAGTGTGGTGCCCTTGACAGGCCTTGCTGTCTTGAACTGCAAAATGGGAGTAATAACAGTACCCATAGTTTTAAGGGTTGTGCACACGACGGTGCTTAGGTACCTGGGATACCAAGAACTTCCCAAACGTCACATCATTATTTGGGGCTAAATTGCAATCACAGCAGCACTTGACTGTCTAAGCTAGCTCTGGAGGTGGGAGGATAACTCAGGACGTCAGTAATTGCTACCTTGTGAATTTTGAGAAGAGTGGCACCTGGGGGCATTCCCACTGACAAACCACTCCTACACACAGGGCCCAATTTCCCTACCCGAGGCAACCAGTCTTCCAGATCCCCCGCCACTCAGAGGAGCACCTTGCACGTTTCAGACAGTAACTTCCCTAGTGCACATCTGCTGGGTTTTCCTTCCTCTCTCTCTTCTTTGTTTCCTTTTTCTCCTCTTCACTTTAAACCTCTTCAGCATATTAATAAGGCTGAGAAAATTTCCCCAGTCCTTTTTAGCTGCGACGTGATTCAGCATGGTTCTGTTCATTCTTTTCTTCTGGATACGTGGGTTTTCGTGACATTTTTAGGGACCCAGTTCTGCATGTTTGTCCTGTGTGACTTTCTGTGGTACCGGAAATTGCCTCTATGATTAATTGTAGTGTTGCTATTTTTTTCTAAAGCCACAGTCACATTAAGGAACATTTGTCATTTACTTGATATCTTTGGGGTACTTTTTTGTGGCTTAATATCTGAAAGCCAGAATTCAGAGGAACTGTAATTCTCATAAGAACAGTGAGTTGAATGTTGTGATAATATGTTCAAGACCACGAAGCAACTGAGAGTGAAAATTGAAACTGGATTTCCAAAACCAGATTCCAGTAAATTCAAGAGAGTCCAGCTTTTTCGTTAGGGCTGGATTTTAGCTCAGATATAATCAGAAACCACACTATCCTTCTGTGGTATCTGCGGGAGATCCCTCCCTACGCCAGCCTGTCACTCTTGTAGTAGCATTTGTGAAAGTAACCGAACAGCATAAGCAGAGGACATTGGTTACTGTGTATTGACACCGCGGACAATGGTTACTGTGTATTGACACCGCGGACAATGGTTACTGTGTGTTGTTCAGTTGTTCTCTTCAGTAAGGCTGGAAATGATCTGAATGAGAAGTAACACGGAAAATAAAAGGTAATTGCTCCCAGAAACATGAAGAGGGACGACGACTTAGCGAACAATAAGGGATTATCATCAACGTTGTGCAGGATTAAGGTGAAGTCGCAGCATAATGAGATATAAGGAGAGAGGTGCCAAAACCGATGTAAATAATGTCTGAAATATTTTAGAAGCACTAAAATAAATAGAGAAGAACAAAGCTGGGAGACCCACAATCTTGATTTCAAAGAGTACTACAAAGCTACAGTAATTAAGACCGTGAGTCATTCACCTAAAGATAGAAAAAGTGTCCAGGAATAGACTTACCCAAACGTGATCAACCAACTTTCAACACAGGTGCTAAAACAATTCTATGGAGAAAAGAGAGGCTTTTCAACACATGACACAGAGACGATTAAACATTCATAAGAAAAATGATGAGCCTTTACTGGTACCTCATGCCTGCTATCAGAATGACTCAAAATGGACCATAGACCTACAGGTAAAACATGAGCTATAAAAGTGCTAGAAGAGGGGCCGGTGCTGTATAGTAGGCTAAGCCTCCACCTGCAGTGCTGGCATCCCAGATGGGCTCCAGGTTGTGTCCCGGCTGCTCCTCTTCCAATCCAGTTATCTGCTGATGGCCTGGGAAAGCAGTGGAGGATGGCTCAAGTGCTTGGGTTCCTGCATCCTCATGGGAGACCCGGATGAAGCTCCACCTGGCTCCTGGCTTCGGATGGGCCTAGCTCCAGCCGTTGCGGCCACTTGGGGAGTGAACCAGGGGATGGAAGACCTGCCTCTCCCTCTCTGTCCCTAACTTTATCTCTCAAATAAATAATATTTTAAAAGAGAAATTGGTAGAAGAAAATACAACTGTTAGTATTTTGGTTATATCTTGGAATATTCTATTTATAGAAAATTACATCATTCTACTTATGCTGCCTCTGTAACTAACCATCTGTCAACTAATGTTTCACCATTAACATTTTTTCCAAGATTTCTCCTGCCTCTCCACTGACTCTGCAAGGCCATCCTCTAGGCTGTAATACAGAGAAAAGTTGTAGGGCAAGGGAATCAGGAAGAACTTGGGGTCTCGAAGTGGCAGACAGAAACAGACTGAGGGCCCGACCCATCAGTCCCATTGGGTGGCCTTGGAATGAAGACGGTTGATCCAGAGTCTGCCCTGACACACCTCACAGCTGTGCTGGAAAGTCACCGAGCTCACGTGGGATCCTGAAAAGAAAACAGAGAAGGAGAGCCGTGCTTCGTGAGTCACCTGCTGCGGCACGAGGGCCAGGAGCTTTCTGACATCAAGGGGGTTTGTCTTTTTTTCCTTTGACCTCGTCACATATGTTTTCCAGAACCACAACACCCGGTAGCATCTGGATCTGTGCCTATTGATGTCTGATTTAAGAAAACCCCAAAACCACAAAAGTTGTAATAAACAAAGGTGTTTTGAATTCACCCTATAGGTTTATTATCACATAGAAGAATCACGTCCTGGGTGTAGGTGGGTAGACACTGGCGAATTCATTATAGGAAATGGTCACATGACTTCCGCCTGGAGGAGCTGTGGGGGAGGGATGCTTTGACCTGGGTTCAGCAGACACTGAAACACATTTAGGCACCCTTGACCAAGAACTGCTGGTGTTGAGTCAGACCCGTTCTGCTCCTCTGCGTGGTCCTGAGGCATCACTCGATCTGTCGAGCAGATTCTGGTCTTTGTCTTGGTTTCTTTATCCGAACATAAGTTTGATTTCATGAGAACAGGAGCTAGGCTGCATCTGTTGCATCTACTCCTCTATTCCAAGTCAAGTGCCTGGCATTTCACAGGTATGGGATTTTTAAAAAGCACTTAGTGACAGTGAGTTAAACTCCCTGGATGGATAATGGATGGATTGAGAGGCTTGGTGGATAAGATAGATGGATGGATGGAATGATGAAATGGGTAGATAGGATGGATGGACAGACAGACGGACGGACAGGTAGAAGGAGGCATGAGTGGATGGATGGGTGATAAGACAGAGAAGTGGAAGGGTCACTAGGTGGATGGGTGAGTGGGTAGATGTATAAGATCTTTTTCTTTGTCCCACAGTTCAGTCTGTTGCATTGTTGAAGTGATGAGTCCAGGCATTAGACTTTACTTATATAATGCTTGCTCTTAGTTGTGAGAGGAACCAGGTTATACACCCCCTTAATTATCTCTGTTCCTTGTAGAACTCCCCAAATCTCCCACTAAAAAAAATAACTAAAAAATGGGCCAAGTCCTGCAGGATCCTCCAACTCAGCTTCATTGGTCTTCTACGTCATCTTCATTTGTCCGTTGGGGTCCTGTGTGAGTGTGTGTGCCAACCACATTGCAACCCTTAGTAGCAGCTCCACCCACTCCAGCTCCACTGTGAGGCCCCACCACCAACTCACCCCAGGGGACCAGGCAGGCAACTGTCTGCCTCACAGCCCTGGGCTTACCTCCCTCTGTGACTGCCCATTTGCTTCCTTTGTCATAGAGAAGAGTTTATAAAGAATTCTATTCAAGGGCACTTTAATATCAATCACGTTATTACAGGAATAAAACACGAGATAAGGCTCTTATTGGGTGTGTTAAATAGTTGCCATCACACAAGGCTTTCACTAGCATCTTAGCAGAGCCCCGAGAAGCCTGGCCACATTTCTGCCATCGAAAGAGTCCGCATCATCAGGCACAGATACTTGAGAGGTGCTGTGTTTGGTACAATTCAATGAAAGTGCACTGAGGGCTGAATGTGCAAGCCAGTGTGCATTATTTGATCAAAGAGGAAAACTCAGTGACTAAAGAACACAAACAAAGCAAAATAGGAGCGTGAACCCCAAACCCTCCTAGTCCAAAGGCCAGGAGTGTCTTTTTATTTGCTTCCAAGTACAGGGTCCTCTAGCAGCTCTGAAGTTTGTCTCTGTATAGAAGAGGGAAGTTCAAAAATACAAAAAGTAATGGTATCACATGGGAGCCTGACATGTAGATCAGATACACTGGAGCCACGTTAAACCCCCCCACCCCCACCCTGGGGAGGTTAACTTGGGCAGCAGTTGCAATATCTGAAATGCACTTGTGAATTCAGGTGTCAACAACACGTGGGCTCCATCTTGAAAAGTAGGTGTAACCGTGAAGCCTCACTTTCTTTCTTTCTTTCTCAGCCAGAGTTAGTGAGAGAGAGAGAGAGAGAGATCTTCCTTTTTCCGTTGGTTCACCCCCCCAAGTGGCGGCTACGCTGATCCGAAGCCAGGAGCTAGGTACTTCCTCCTGGTCTCCCATGCGGGTGCAGGGCCCAAGGACCTGGGCCATCCTCCACTGCACTCCCTGGCCACAGCAGAGAGCTGGACTGGAAGAGGAGCAAGCGGGACAGAATCCAGCGCCCCAACTGGGACTAGAACCCTGGGTGCCGGCGCCGCAGGCAGAGGATTAGCCTAGTGAGCTGTGGCGCCAGTCATTAAGCCTCACTTTCACTCGAAATCCATTTACTCCTGCTGAACGCTCAGCGCTAACAGGTGTGATGCTCCTGCTTTCTAGATGACAACTAATGAGATAATTAGGAGGGAGAGAAAGCTAGCTACGAAAGAGGGAAACTCTAAATTAGGAAAACAGGACGGCTGAAAGTGAGGAACTACATACAAACTATTTTAAAAGCTAAGGCGTAAGAACTCAAAAGGTAGAGCAGTCCAAAACAATTTATCATTAAAGCAACCATGTTTACACCTTCACGGCTTCTCAAAGTAGCACTATTACCACACAGCATCCTTGAAACATTGCCCAGTTTCCTCATGTGTGGTTTTCTCCTTCTTTGGAGCCCTGAATAATTTCTTTTAAGATATAATGATAGAATTCATTTTTTTCTTTAAGGGCCGATGACCTCCATCATACATATACAGTATTTGAAACTTTCACAGGAGAAAACAATTCTTGAGTTAGTACCTTTTAAAAAAAATTGCATGACAGCCGAGTAGCAATTCTGATGCCATGGGTCCACAGCTGGCAGTGTTCTCTGAGTTGCTGGTCTGGGTCAGGCTCAGGTCCACTGGGTGGAGATTGAATCTGCCCTAAGACGGATGCCGTTGCCTGATTTCCTACGGAAGTGAGGGGCACTTGGAAACATGGAGAACCACAGGCCGTGATCTTTGTGTGAAAGCACGGAGGGCTGGCACGTGCCTTGGGAAGGCCGGAAGAGAGCCGATTGGCCACAAGAGCAGGTGCAGGGAATTCTTCACTTGGAGCACCTGTTCTTTATCAGGCTCCTGAGTGCAGATCTGACTCCGCTGTATCCCCAGCCACTCACTGCAGCCGGGATGGCACGTGGTGAGTAAAACAGAGGTGCTTCAGAAAGTTCCTGAAAAACGGAACTAAAAGCTTAGTTGATACTGTGCCATGCACCATCTACGTGGGGTCCAAGAGGGAGCAGCCCTGGTCCTGATCGGGCCACCACCCTGGCAGTACCGGCTGATAAGCATTTTCACAACCGCTCTGGCCACTGAGTGACTCTTGCGTGACGCGGGGACCACCGCCTCACCCCTTCTGTCGCTACTCTTTCCCCACCACTCTAAGCTGTCGCCTGTCTTACAGCTGGCCTCGTCCCCTTCCTCCTGTCTGAGCTGACCGGCCCTTATTCCCTCACGTGTCCAGGAGTCCCTCTGTGCCCAGCCCCTCCTGCCGGCATGGGCGTCTTGGGGCCTCCGTGCTTATGCCACCCGTGACACTCTAGAGAGCAGGCTCACAGCTTCCTCACCTCTCCACCTGGAGCACACTGCCTGCCACCCCTGAGCAGGTGGTCCCCTGTTCTAGGATGGCTGGAGATGCCTTCTGCCCCAGGCAGTTGAAATGAACCAGCTCAAGGCCCTCGGGCTCTGGCCCGCCCCACCCCTGCTGTGATGCGACTGCAGTCCTCCCTGCACTGTCCATTCAACTCTTTATGGTCCTTCTCCTTATTACTCCAGGGGTGGGGGGTGGGGCACAACTTAACTGTCAGCTCCTCATTCAAATCTAGAATCGGAAACTTTAATGTTGTTGTTGTGAGATTTCCCTTTTCCCCACAAAACACCTCTGTGGTCTACACAAAAGCCCACGGAAGGAAGAGCCCGGAGTGGCCTGAGCTGTGGGAGGCTGCTGGCTGCACAGCGCCCCTCGCTGTCCCCCGGGGAGACAGCCCCCTCCCCTCCACCCACCGGCCCTGCCCTCCCCCTACACGCTGCCCCGCATTCCCAGTTCCCCTCAGCGCCCTCTCTGCTCTTCTCCCCTTGCCTGCAACCCACTATGTCTGAAAACAAAACTCATTGCCTTCCCACTCAAGACATCACCTCCGCTTCCGCCAGCCTCAGGCAGCAGCGTCTCTGCTGTTCCCAGCTCCGATCTGTGAGTCATCCGCCTCCCGAGCTTCCTTCTCCTGCTGTGACTCCTCACTGGGTCACAGGCTCGCTGGAGCCTTTCTGCGCGGCATCTCTCAGACTGGTCCTTCCCTCTCTCACTTCCCTGGCCACAGTCCACGCCCAGCTCTTCTTGACTCCAGGTGGGTCCTGGAGGGCGATGGCTATGGGCAAGACAGAGCTCAGGGGCCCCCGCAGGAAGTGCTCCTGCTTGCCGTGCTCTGGGTTCACCTAGGTTGAACTTGATGGGACACTGGAGTGTCCCCTTGTCTGTCTTTCACCCGTGGGGTCCTCTGGGCAGCATCGGTGCTCCCTGCCCCATTCCTCTTGCGGTACCACACCCTGACCCCCAGCTGGGCACACGGTGGCTGCCTCGTGACCCTTTGTGCTGTGGATGTGTGCCTGCAGACACAGGGAGCAGAGATAAGACGGTGGGTGGGTGGAGGAATTGATCTAGGATAGTCTGTTTCAGGTTCCATCCCCTCTCCCCAGCTGACCCAAGAGGCCTCAACTTCTGGAAACTCTCATATAAGCTACAGGATCCCCTCTCAGAAATATGAATAAGCGTGCAAAATAATGACTGAGGTCAAGGCCATGAGGCTCCGGGGGCCTGCCTGTCGTCTCCAAGCCAGGAAGGCACTGCCTGCTCCTTGCACCCAGCTCCGCACCTCACTGTCACAGCAAACCTGAAACAGTCCCAGGCGGCAGACGGCACTGCGGTGGAGGGCGGGCGCACGCTCCCCAGGAGGACCCACGAGGCTCAGGGAGCTGGAAGCTTCCCGTTGCCTGGGGACGGCACATCACCCACGTGACGCCTTCCTCCCGTGTCGGGTTAAACAAGCCACTGCCCTGGCAAAGCCCAGCACACACGCTCGTGCATCGTAAATAATGCTTGGTACTGATAAGCAACGATGTGACTGATGTGTGCATTCACTCGACTCTATATCATCATTTTACTTGGTAAAAGTATTTTCTAACTAAAAGAAGTTTACTGCAGAACAGTATGCTGTGGTGAAGGCTTGCTGCAGCAGTTAAGCGGACAGCCAGGGCCGGCGCTGTGGCGGCCTTTCTATCCACAGTTAGGCTCTGAGATCCCGTGGGTGAGACTTATTTTTCTGTAGGCTTGAGCACAAAGTCAGTGTGGTGGGAACACACATTGACCATGCAGTTCCTGGAAGCACAGAATGAAAAGTTGCTGAAATTTACTGCCTTCTCTCTCTCTCTTTTTAAGTTGTTTAATTTATTTGAGAGATACAGTGACAGAGAGAGATATTTCATCTGCTGATCCAGTCCCCCGGTGACCACAGTTGCCGGGGTGGGCCAGGCCAAAGCCAGGAGCCAAGAGCTCCAGCTGGGTCTCCTGCGTGGGTGGCAGGAGATCAAGAACCTGTGCCATCTTCTGCGGCTTTCCCAGGTGCATTAGCACAAAGCTAGGTTGGGAGCAGAACAGCCTGGCGCTGGGATATGGGATGCTCGTGTGGCGAGCAGTGGCTTCACCTGCTGCACCACAACCCCGGCCCCTCCTGCCTCCTCTTAATGATGTCAGGATCCCAGAGCAGGGCAGTCTTGTTTAAACGGAAAAGGGAAGTTCTAGAATTTCCCCAGAACTTAAATCCTTCTTGTTGCAAGGAATATCCCTGTACTGAAACTCAGCTATTGGCTTGGCTCACCTGGTCCTTTGAAATAGATGTAAGTTAAGATTTGCCTCAACCCCATCCCACACACAGAGGGAAAATCAGTGTTCCCCAGCCAGGGGCACTCTGGGAACTTAGATGTGCAAATGTCACTCCTGATTCCCGGCACCTGCTCTGAGGTCATCCTCTCATTCACCCCCAACACGCGTGCCCCGAGGAACCCCACCTGGCCTGGGGCTCCTTGCCCCAGGATCCCTAGAATGCTCTACATAGGCATTGGATGTGTAGAAGTCCTTACTGAACGTCTGCATAGAGCTGAAAATTAAGTACCAGAAAGCCACCTTTACTTATCATCTATCAATCATCTAACACCTGCCTATCATCCATCTATCTACCTACCTGTGTATTGATGAGCATGGTTTTGGGGAGGGTAAGAGTGAAGGAGGGAGCGAAGTTAGGTGGGAAGTATCATTATGCTCTTAAGACTGGTGCCGCAGGCAGAGGATTAGCCTATTGAGCCACGGCACCGGCACCCCAGGTTCTAGTGCTGGTTGGGGCACTGGATTCTGTCCCGGTTGCCCCTCTTCCAGGCCAGCTCTCTGCTATGGCCCGGGAGGGCAGTGGAGGATGGCCCAAGTGCTTGGGCCCTGCACCCCATGGGAGACCAGGAGAAGCACCTGGCTCCTGGCTTCGGATCAGCGCGATGCGCCGGCTGCAGCGCGCCAGCCGTGCAGGCCATTGGAGAGTGAATCAACGGCAAAAGGAAGACCTTTCTCTCTCTCTCTCTCTCTCTCTCTCTCTCTCACTGTCCACTCTGCCTGTCAAAGAAAAAAAAAAGACTGTAAATATGAACTTTGTTCCATTTATGTACATTTAAAAAATAACATTAAACAAAGGGCCTTCTGCCATCTCAGCCCAGGAGTTCCTCGCTGCAGGCGGTGGCCTCCTGTGTGTAACTGCTCCGCTGCAGGCCCCACCCCAGTCTCCCACTGTGCACCTCTGCAGAGCAGCCAGCCAGTGCCTCCGGCTGCACCCAAGCCAGCTGCTGGTCTGGCCCTGAACAAAGGCCCTTCTGGCCGTGAAAGAGACTCTGGCGAGTTTGGCTCCCGCCGCTCCACACAGAGCTGAGTCCTGGTGACCTGGGTCCAGAACGTGAACTGTGAGCCGTCAGCCAAGACAGGGGCAGAGCACAGTGGAAGAGAAAGGGCCTGGGCCAGCGGGCACACAGGTGCCTGGGGGAGGTGAGAAGGCGGCCGACGTGTCTCGGCTTCCAACCGGCTCTGCCGCCTGGCTGTGTACCAGCCAAGTGATCTTCCTGACCAAACCGTGGAGGGCTGGGGATACTGCACAAGCTACACGTGTGACGATCCAGCCGCTGGGCCACGAGAGTCCCTCCGTAAGAGGCTGCAGGCCCGGGCAGAAGTGAGTTCTTACACACGTACCTGGGGGTGGAGTGGGTGTCTCGCTTTGGCACTGGAGAAATGAGAAACACTGCTTTGGGCAAGCAGTGCCCGCTCTTGCTGATAGATAGTTCTACCAAGTACCCATTCTGATTTGGTACTATATAAATTAGGGAAAGAGTCTTTTTTAAAGACAGTGGAGGGGCCAGCACTGTGGTGCAGTAGGTTAGTCCTCCGCCTGTGGCACCAGCATCCCATATGGGCGCTGATTGGAGTCCTGGCTGCTCCACTTCTGATCCAGCTCTCTGCTGTGGCCTGGGAAAGCAGTGGAAGATGGCCCAAGTCCTTGGGCCCCTGCACCTGCATGGGAGACCGGGAAGAAGCTCTTGGCTCCTGGTTGTGTTTCAGTCTAGCTAAGGCCATTGTGGCCATTTGGGGAGGGAAACAGCGGATGCAAGACCTTTTTCTGTCTCCCCCTCTCTCTGTCTGCAACTCTGCCTTTCAGATAAATAAATAAAACTTAAAAAGAAAAAAAAAAAAGGAGGGTGGACCGTGTTATCTCACTGTGAGAAATGATTACTGGGACTATTTCTTTCTTTCTTTTTTTAAGATTTATTTTATTTACTTGAAAGACAGAGTCACAGAGAGAGGTAGAGACAGAGAGAGAGGTCTTCCATCTGCTGGTTCGCTCCCCAAATGGCTGCAATGGTCGAACCTGTGCCGATCCGAAGCCAGGAGCCTCCTCCAGGTCTTCCCACGTGGGTGCAGGGGCGCAAGGACTTGGGCCATCTTCTACTGCCTTACCAGGCCATAGCAGAGAGCTGGATTGGAAGTGAGCAGCCGGGACTCAAACCGGTGCCCGTATGGGATGGCGGTGCTTCAGGCCAGGGCTTTAACCCGCTGTGCCACAGCACAGGCCCCTACTGTGACTGTTTCAATGCATCCCCTGCTGCCCAGCAAAGGACCTCCAGGGAGACACCGGGGTCAGTTTGGCCCCAGAGCAAGCCTCTTCCCATCTTTCAGGGTCTAACCCTCTCCCCCTCGCCCCAGGGAGTATCAAGTTCGTGCTCTGAGTCTGTATGGAACTCAGAGGTTTGCCGAGTCCTTCTGACCTTGCAAGGCCGTGGAGTTCCTGGGCAAATGTTCAGAGGGCGGTGCCTGCCACCAGGCCCGGCCTGGCTGCCTGGGGTCCGGGCTGCACAGGGCAGAGAGCAGACGCGGGAGCTGCTCCCTCCAGGGGAAGAAAGAAAGGCGGGGGTAGGTTCCCCGTTTCTCTGGGACCCCAAAGTAAATGTCCCCCAGGGCTTATGGAAATCATTTGGAATGTGTGTCTTACATAGAGGCATTTCTTAAGGTTCCTTTTTAGAATATAATCTTTAAAACGTCTCGTGAGTGCCACAGGTGCAAGCGTTTGCAAATATAGAAAAATCAAAGCGTTTAAAGCCGTTTGCTGTGGAGCAGAACCGCGGCTCCACCGTCCACACTGGCTCTCGGAGCTCCTGTTCTGCAGACCACACGCCACTTTGCCTGACGCTGTCTGCGTCGGCAGTGCCGTGAGCAGGATTTCCAGACGCTGGTCGGATCCAGCTCCCTGCTCATGCGTCTGGGAAGGCAGCAGAGGATGCCTGAGAGCTTGGGCCCCTGCACCAATGTGGGAGACCCGGATGGGGTTCCGGGCTCCTGACTTCAGCCTGGCCCAGCATTGTCTCTTGTGGCCATGTGGGAAGTGAACCAGCAGATGGAAGATTGATCTCTCTCACTGTCACCTGTCATTCAAATTAATAAATAAATATACTTTAAACAAAAACACAAGGTATCTAATGATGGGTAACAGAAGAATTTGGCTGGCAATTCTGGTGCCTGGAGGGGCCAGACAGCTTGGGACGGGTGCGGGCCCACTGGCTGCATCTCAGCCTGGCGGAGAAGCAGGAAGGGGACCACTCGGGTGCAAAGGGCCAGCCCGTGGGGCAGCCCTGCTTTCTAACAGCTGCTCCCTGGAGAACTCACCTGAACCTTCCAGAAGGGCTCCAATCCCTCCCTGGGGCGCTGCCCCGTTATCTGATCAGCTCCCTGTAAGCCCCGCCTCTTACAGGCCCCGCCTCCTCAGCACCATCACAGGGGCCAACCACAGGAGCACCCTCAGGTCCGTTTCCTGGGTGGGAAGAGAATCCCAGAGGCAAGGTAATTTGCCCCAGGTGGCACCGATGGGAAGCCCGATGTCCCCTCGTAATGTGAGGGTGGGCAGTGCGTCCTCCCCAGCGCTTCGGTCTTCTCTGGGCCTAAACCTGCAATGCATTCCTTAGAAGAGCAGGTGTGCTCGGAGAGTGTGGTTACGTTGGCAGCTCCCTAGGAAGTAAAAAGGGGAGCTGCTGGGTTCTAGAGAGAGACCAGGTTCTCTTATAAAGGGAGCACACCTGGCTGCCAAAGAGCGCGTCCCACAGCCCCTGGGCCCAGGAGGCTCCCGCCACTCCCCATCTGCTCACCGCACTCTCCTCCTGTCAATCACTGTGCCTCCTGTCCATCACCCTGGGATCCCTCTGTAACATGAGAACAACTGTGAGAGACTTGAGTCTTGACTGTTGCCAGCTCTTTCTCCATGACTCACATGTCCGAGTTTGAACCAGGAAGAACCCGGGCTGGGGACCTGTGTGGGACAGGAGGGGCTGATGCTGCTGAAAGCTAGGAGGTGTCCCATGGATGTCGGCGGAGGCCGGGGTTCCGATGCCTGTGAGCCGCTGAGGCGCAGAGCTGGGCGCACAGGCCCTGCCCAGGCTGTGACTGGGCCATCAGAGGGCTGTGACTGCCCAGCAGAGGGGAGCTGGCGACTTGGAGAGCACAGAGAGAGAAGAGAAGGGAGGTTCTTTCCTGCCTTAGAATGGAGCCTTTCTCCGTGGCAGGGGAATCACGCAAGCGACCACCTGGTAAACAGCCACATGGGGGACCAATCCTCAGATAATATTGAGATGGGTAAAAAGAGAAAGGGAAGGAGATCTCACAGATCATGAAACCAGGCCATAAATAATGAAAGTACCAGTTACCCCCCTAGGAGTATCTGTTTCTAACTGACTTTTTGGTGCAGGTGGGGGAAGGGCTGGGTAAAAGCCAAGCCAGCAACAGCAAAGCAGCGATGGCCCCGTGTGAGTTGCAGTGAACAGTACGCGTCCTTTCCACGTTTCACAGGCAGTGGGGTGAGCGCCACCGAGGCGCCCCGTCCTTGATGCTTGCTGAGTGGCTCTATTCCTTCGTCATCCTCAGCTCAAGGAAGCCCAGAGCCCTGCAGACGTCCGGGCTCCCACAGAGGCTGGGGCTGTCCTGGGGGTGGCAGTGGGAGGGCTCCTGGAGCTCACCGTCTCCCCGAGGTGTCCTGTCTTACTCTGTCCTTGTCCCTGTCCTCCACACAGGCCAAATGTGGAAGTCCCCACTTGTATGACCCCTATACCTCAAAAGTGCTTGAGGTGATCCGTGTATTGCAAAAGGGGTGAGCAGGCCCCACGCTGCACAGCTCAGAGGCCAACATGGACACCCCCCCATCTCCTGGGGGTCCTGTCCACAGCCCCCTCCTTTGCCAGCACCTCTTCTGTCCACCTCTGCACCAGCCTCACCCACTCGCTTCCCTGCTTGGATCCCCATTCAGCCCCACCCTCAGCCTCCCAGGCCTCCCTCTACTCCAGCCTCCCTCTGCGGATCAGAAACCCAAAGCTGGGGCAGGCCTTGTGTGTAGCAGGTTAAGCAGTGGCTTGGGACACCCACATCCCGTATCAGCAGAATGCCTGGAATCCAGCCCTGCCTCCAGCCCATGTGCCTGGGAGATAGTGAGTGATGGCTCAAGTACCTGGACCCCTGCCACCCACGTGGGAGACCCGGATGGAGTTCCTGGCTCCTGAGAGTGAACCAGCAGGTGGAAGACCTCTCTATCTTTCTCTGTCTCACCCTCTCCCTCTGTCGTTCTGTCTTTCAGATAAACTTTCTAAAATGCATAAATAAGCATTTTTAAAAACACAGTAATGTCCCTGGTAAGACAGATGGTATTACCTTTTGGCAAGACAGAAAGACTTGCAAATCCTTTTTTATTATTATTATTTATTTATTTATTTGACAGGCAGAGTAGACAGTGAGAGACACAGAGAGAAAGGTCTTCCTTTGCCGTTGGTTCACCCTCCAATGGCCGCCGCAGCTGGCACACCGCACTGATCCGAAGTCAGGAGCCAGGTGCTTCTCCTGGTCTCCCATGGGGTGCAGGGCCCAAGCACCTGGGCCATCCTCCACTGCACTCCCTGGCCACAGCAGAGAGCTGGCCTGGAAGGGGGCAACCAGGACAGAATCCGGTGCCCCGACCGGGACTAGAACCCGGTGTGCTGGCGCCGCAAGGCGGAGGATTAGCCTACTGAGCCTCGGCGCTGGCCTTTGCAAATCCTTTGAACATCTCTGGTTTGGCTTTTCCCTCTCCCTCTCCCTCTCCCGCCCCAGCCTCTCTGAGTGTCTGGAGAAGGTACATCCTCCAGCCTCTTCTCCATCCATCTGCGCCCGTGTGGCTGGTCCTGGGGTTGTACCCGCTACTTGGCGACCCCCACCGTGCTCTTCCATTCTCTCACATAGCGGAGTGATTGCTGAGGACGGGCGGGCATTGTGGCTCCCGCCAGACAGCACTCAGCATTGTCCATCCGAGGACAGGAAGCCTGGGCAGCAGGAGAGCGTGGAAGGGGGTGGAAGAGGTTTTATTTCATAGTGAAATCTAAGAGGAAGCTGCCTCGAGTTATCATGGCAACTATGATTCTGAAAAATGTTCTCCGCTTAGGCAGGTTTCATAATTCAGTTGTTTTCTTAATAGAAAACGGTCCTGCTCTAATTAGTCAGAGCACAAGGTGGTATCTGTCACTTTCACTCACGTGCTGGGCCCCTCCGTGCCTCTCACTTCTCATTGTGTCCCACTGAGCATTTATTAAGTGCATGAATGAATGAGTTTGTGATACAGGGACTCCTCTGTGGCTTCTCCTGGTTTTGTTCTTTTTTAAAAAAGATTGATTGATTTAAAAGTCAGCATTACAGAGAGAGTCCATCTGCTGACTGACTCCCCAAATGGCCAGAATGACCAGGGCCAAGCCAGGCTGAAGCCAGGAACCAGGAGCTGCTTCCAGATCTCCCACATGGGTGGCAGGGGCCCAAACGCCTGGGCCATCCTCTGCTGCCTTTCCCAGACCATTAGCAGGGAGCTGGATAGGAAGTGGAGCAGCTGAGATGCAAACCGGAGTCCATATGGGATGCAGGCGCCACAAGGGGCAGCTGACCTACTGCTCCACAATGCCGGCTCCCCTAGGTTTGCTTTTAAGTGACCCTGGCACTTGGGAAGTGGCACTGGTCAGCTGGGTGCTGTGCGTCTCTTCCTCTGCCTGTCTTGGAGGGGATCACTGTCTTTCAGACTGCAGCAGGATGCGGGGCTGCTGGGTCCTAATTTGGGGAACTCCCCAGGCAGAAGAGTCCAGGATGCCCTTCACCAGAACCACGTGGCGGACCTGTGGACCCTCAGCTCCTCAGGACACTGTCAATGAAAGGCCAGGAGGCCAGCACTCTAGGCTGCCCTTCCGGCCTGGTCTCCCAGCTGCTGCACGCTGGGCACTTGGCGCGTGTGCATCCTCCAAACAAGCCTTCTCCCACGCAGGGCACGGGGCGCGTGGCTGCTCACAGCACACAAGGCCTTCTTGGTGCCAGGCTGCCTCCTCCTGAGCCCCTCCCTCAGCCCCCTAGGACCGCTGAGTTGAGAGCCAGGGCTCCCCAGATGCGCACACTCCTGAGTCACCCGTGCCCCGGCTGCCCTGAGAGCCAGTGCTGCGGCTGATTTCCCAGCCACCCGAGGTTTTCTGTCTTCTGAGAAACAGTTCTCAGAAAGATGAGTGAATAGGGGAGTGTAAAGTGGGGCAGCCGCTCTGGAAAACAGGTTGGAGTTTCCTCAGAAAGTTAGGGCGGGGCTCCTTCCTCTGGAATCTCCAGATTTACCCTGAGAAGGCAAGGGAGCGCTTCCAGAGCTCACAGCTTGTCCTGAAAACCTTCCCTGCCCCACCCTACAGGCCAGACAGGACCCGGAATTGTGAATGAGGTCTTTTGATGGTTTTTGTCGCTGCCTGGTATCTGAATGCCAATCTAATCGTCAATTTGTTTTTTGTTTGTTTTTTTTGCCTTCGAAATTGTACTTAAAAAGCCCACTGCCACCAGTCCTTATGGGTTTTCCTCTTTTGGAAGCTTCCCCTCCAAGCCGCCTTTCATTCTAATAAATAACTTTTAAATCTCTTTGCCATCCACTTGGAAATTCTTATTCCATGTAAGACAAAGAATCGAGGCAACAATAATTTCTCTGCGGCCGGTTTCCCATAACAGTGGCTTTAGCTGTCTGTGTCATAATGCCAGCCCCCAAAACAAAATGTTTAAAAGCGTCCATCTATAGTTAAGTAATAGAAGAAATGACAAGGTACAGGAAATAGATAATACTTTTAGAAGCCAGAGAACAGATAGACAAGCAGAAATTGACTTAGCAGTCCAGAGAAAGTTAAATATCCGCAGCAGGAAAGGCCAAAAGCAAATCAGTGTGTGCTCTTGTACCCCAGAAAGACTGAGACCTGCAGATGGAAGTTGCCTCTAAAGACAACCGAGAGTGGGCGGGGGTGGCAGCCTATCTCTGCAGAACTTTGAGGTATATTTCTGCCACAAGTATCTGAAATTATCTCTACTTTTTCTATCATGTGCATCAAAATTTTTCCGGATTCTATGTATTATCCCATTCTAAAACCACTTGGAGATTTTTCGCTATATGTTAGAGCAGCACACCAATTTCTGTTATGAAAATATTATGTTATCAAAACCATATAAAAACAAAAATAAAACCCACCCCTCCCCAATTAGGGCACGTGTTTGGCCAAGTGGTTAAGATGCATTCTCCGTGTGCCTGCGGTCAATTCCCAGCCCCAGCTCCCAAGTCCAGCTTCCTGCTGATGCAGACCCCAGGCGGGAGGCAGCAGGGGTGGTTCAGGTGATTGGGTCCCTGCCACCCACCTGGGAGACCTGGAGTGAGCTGTTGGTTCCCTCCTTTGGCTCCAGCCCAGTCTCCGTAGCAGTGGGCATGGGAGAAGTAAACCCCAGGTGAGAACTCTCTCTCTCTCTCTCTCTCTCTCTCCCTCTCTCAGCAAAAATAAGCAGAATTGCCCTGTGATCCAGCTATTCCACTTTCTGATATTATACAAAAAACTTGAAAGCAGAGCCCAGGAGAGCTTTGGACTGTCATGTCTATAGCGTTGTTCGTTAAGAGTCAAAATGTAGATCAGTCCAATTGTCCACAGGCGGATGAATGGAGAGATAAAACGCAACGTCTTTGTGCCATGGAATATTATTCAGCCTTAAAAAGGAAGGAATTTCTGTCCCGTGTTACGACACAGCTGAACTTTGAAGACATTACACTAAGTGAATCAGCCCGTCACAGGGGACGAATGCTGTGTGAGTCCACTTTTATGAGGCAGGTAGAGCAGTCAAACTCACGGAGCAGCAGGCAGAATGAAGGCTGTCAGGGCCTGGGAGGGAACGGGGAGTTAGTGTTCAGTGGGTGCAGGAGTGCAGTTTGGGAAAATGGAAACATGGAGTTGATGGTGGTGATGGTTGTGCAACCCAGTGAAAGGACTTGGTGCCACTGAACTGTCAAAAATGGTTAAAGAAGTAAATGTTATGTCTCACCACAACTTACAAATAAGCACAGGGTGTGTGCCCAACACACAGTTAAGAGGCTGCCTGGGATGCCAAATGCTTGCACTCGGGTTCCCGTCACTCGTCTTGAAGGAAGCGGTCCGCAGGGATAGGAAGCAGTTTTCTCCGGGAAAGGACAAGGGAGCAGAACCCCATCTCTCCAGCACGGTACTCAGCCTCTCCGGGCCTGAGTCTTCAGCCACAATAAGGTACTTTATTTCCCATCTCGTGAAAACACTCTAGGAAGGTCCCTCAGCCTGCACCCTCCTCAAGGGGAGGCAGCGTGTGAACACTCACACACAGGGCCGTCCTGGCCGTCCTGAGTCAGGGCCCCACGCCGGCTGTCTCCGAGTACCTGCGGTAGCAGCCTGAGTGTGCGGGCCTATCCTGTTTGTGTGCTCTGGAAGCATTTGTGCTGACCCAGTAGGCATGTGAGCCAAGGTCAGCAGGCCTCACGTAACCCTGAACAGCAGCGGAAGATCCCAAGTGCGGATGCTGCAGACAGACACTCCTTTGGGCTGGTAGTGCCAACACCATGCTCCCTGCCATGGTGGTACAAGGCTTCCTCTGGTTTGGGTGGCCGGGGACTCAGGGGGAGAATGTTGGGTTTTGAAGAAGGTGGGTTAGGCAGTGGAACCTAAGGCCAGTGAGAGCCCACCTCCTCGTTCTAGACTTCCTTTCCTGCACGGTCACCCTCACGCGACCCTCTCCAGCCTGACGGTGCTCTCACCAGCGGCAGCGCTCTCTGTTCTACTGAGCTGACCAAAGCAGGAGGCCTGTGCTGGGCCGGGGAGATGAAGAGCAATCAGCACATTAGGGAAATAACTGACTGGTCAGGCACGGGGACACACAGCGGCCCAGCAAGCTATCTGAATTATGGTAGATGAGAAGGAAGCCTGGCTGCTGGCTGTTAGCTGAACCGCTCAGCTTTTCAGCCTGTGACGGCATCCTTGGCAGAGCCCACGGTCTCTCAGGAGATGTCCCAGCAGCCAGGAAGGGTGCAGTGTCCCTTCTGCACAGACCGCTCTTGGCCAGCAGTGACAATAGGAAGTGATGAGTAGCGCTAGTCCCTGGCCAACTGCAGCGGAAGGGGAGCTCCCCCAGGGATCGCTGCCATTTCCCAAATTGTAAACTTGGACAAGGGACCAGAAAGTCAAGCAGGGGCTTTCGCTTGGCACCCTGCAGCAGCCTGGCTGGGTTTCAGGCTGCGTCGCGTCCTGAGCCTCTGCCGGAGCCGGGCTGGCACGTTGCTCCTGTGTTGACCCAAGGGGCCGCTGTGACCTTCTGACTCCCCAGCACCTCTTCCTGCGGCTTCTCTGTACAATGGGTCCCCCTCTGCCAAGGCTTAACCAACCTCCAGACTCACAGGTGCCTACTGGGTGACTTCATCACAACGTCTGCCAGGTAAGCGCATCTGTTAGGCCCTTGCTAAGACCAGGCTGCCGGGTTTGGGCAGATCGCGCAGGTCACACGGTGCTCTGTGGCACCGAAGTCCGTGTTTTTGATACTGGACAGTGGAGACAGCAGCTCTCGGCTCACATAATCTAGGGTTAGCATCAATATTGTAAGTCAGCAGATTAAGTGCCCACCTGGGGTGATCTGAAAGATAGAAAATGTGTGTTTTATCCTCATAATGGTTAGTTTGGTTGTCATACTACATGTATTCATTATTATCGTTTACTACTCATATTACAAGGTTTGAAGCTTAGAACATGCATATAATTAGAGAGAACACTGAAGGAGTAGTGACATATTAGTGTAAGGTGTGCATTTTTATAACGGGGCAAGAAATGTCTCATCATTTATCTGGAATTTCAGTTCAGACATTTCTCAGTGCAGTGTGTTCAGGGTATCTGCTGTATCAGTGAGAAACGTATGAGGTTGTCAATAACAGATGAATGTTTATGCACCAAAATTAGAGCCAAAAGACCAAACACAATCTGGAAACCCTCGAGTTGCTCAAAGTGAAAGCCGTGATAGCAAGTATTCAGTAGACATTGGTTGTGGAATGTATTAATGAGCATCTATTTTAACTTTTACATTTTCAAATTTGGAAACCGCTGTCAACGACGTAAAATACTTTTAAAAATAATGGATGTAGCTGTTGGCCTAATTCATTCAGAAATTAACCCTTCATGGTCACATTTGGTGTTGATTCAGTTTTTCTGTTGTTCAATTAAAATGAAAGAAAGAGAAAAAAATCAAGACTAAAAGATACAACTAAAAGAGTCAATGTTGAGTAAGATGACCAAGCTGTCAACGATAATATCTCATCATTGTCTACAGTTTCTTTTTTTTTTTTTTAGAGCTTATTTTATTTATTTGAAAGGCAGAGTTACAGAGAGAGACAGAGAGGCACATGTTTCATCCACTGGTTCATTCCCAAATGGCTCCAGTGGCCAGGGCTGGGCCTGGCTGACGCCAGGAGCCAGGAACTCCATCCAAATCTCCCACATGGGTACAGGGATCCAGGCACTTGGGCCATCTTCCACTGCTTTCCCAGGCTTGTTAGCAGGGAGCTGGATTGGAAGCAAAGCAGCCAGGAATTGAACCAGCTCTTAAAGTCCAGGATCTGATAGCCACCAGAGATCTACATCTGGTTTCTCTCACTCCAGAGACCTATGAACAACAAAGGCACTTTATCTCCTCCCCAGGCAGCATGCCTTGGTGAAGCAAGGACATGAAATGAAACGGACACAAGACACAACCAACCTGAAAAGGAGTCGCAGAGCACGCGGGAGGTGCGCTGGTCTCAGGCGAGTCTGAACTTGGCGAGCCCACAGCTCAGCCTAATACGGCGCCCGTCACACCTTGAAGCTCTCCCTGATTAAATCCCACTGTGCTGCCTGAGCACCGTTCCTCCGACCACGGCTCCGCCTTCCGGAGGCTTCTCCCTGGGATCCCTTCCTGAATCACCCGTGGACCCTCGGAGCACAGCCAGACGCTGGGCAGCTTCCAGCCTGACGCCTGCCTTTATGAAATGTGCAGCCCGGAGGTACTGCAGCTCAGCTGGCGGTGATTTTCCCAGTACAGCTACCTGAAACGTGGGCTTTGTGAGTTTTATTTCAATCAAATGTATTTGCCAAAAGCTCCAGATAACCAGTTTGCAAAACTATCGTAATATATGCATTGATGATTTCTAATGTACATCATTGAACATCTGCATGGGTTACTGTTTGACATTTTATTTCATGTAGACAGCGTGTACTGAGCAAATCAGTGCAATCAACATTTCCCTTCAGAACTTACAATTTCCCTGAACAAGCAATACTGTATGATGGGTGCTTGGAGCTCCCTTCTTCTGTTTGCTCATAAAACGTGTACTAGCTTGTTGTGACCTCTGTCTCCACTGCACTGTGCAGCACCGGGAGCTCATTCCTCCCATCGGATTCTGATTGCTACCTGCTATCCAAACTCCTGCTATCCCTCCACCCCTCCTGGCTCCCAGCAGTCACTGTTCTGTGTTCACATTGGGTCTTTCTAGCTTCCCCATATGAGGGCAAACCTGTGGTGTTTGTCTTTCTGTGCCTGACTTATTTCACTTAACATGATGGCCTCCTGGTCCACCCTTTTTCTAATGGCTTTACAGTATCCGTTGTGTATAAACGCCACATTTTATTTATCCATTCGTCTGATGATGGACACCTTGGTTGACCCCATTGTGAACAGTGCTCTGTAAGCAGGCGGAGCAGGCATCTCTGGCAGAATCATTTCATGTCTGTTGGCGATGCAGTCAGTTCTGGGATTGCTGGGTGACACGGCAGTTCTACTTGCGGTTGTTTGAAGGACACGCTGTTTCCCACAGTGGCTGTACAAGCTCACATTCCCAGCAGTGATGGGCAAGCACTGCCCTTTCTCTACGTCCTCACCAGCACTTGTTACTCTGTCTTCTGGATCATAGTCGTTCTGCCAGAGGTGAGGTGATCTCTCTTTGTGGTTTTGATTTGCATGTCCCTGATACCTAGTGATATTAAGCATTTTTTTCAAATATTCATTGGCTATTTATTTATATAAACTGGCTATTGATTTAAAACAAATAAGCACCAATACTAAAATGCCATCCAGATTTCCTGTTCCTGTACTGCACGTTTCCTTGGTTGAGCGTCTTAAGGCTTCAGCTGAACGCTGGGGAGCACTACATCTAGCAAGTACCTACACTGTGTGCCAGGCACCTGTGCTTTTTAACACATTGAAGTTGGAGAACCACAGCCCTAGAGGACATCTCCATCCTTCCTGCCTCAGCCCGCACCCCAATAGATGACCACGAAACTCTCTGCTCTCTTCCTGAGCGCCCGAGACAGCTCAACAGTCCACGCCCAGCTGTCCCTGCGGCTCTTGGCAACCGCAAAACCAAACTTGCTTTTGGCCTGATCGCGTCCTCTGGTTAGGAAAATGATCACCACCGTCTTCTCATTCGCCCGGGCTGGCAAGCACGAGAATCTTGGATTCTTCCTTCAGCGTCTCGAGCACATCCAGCCAGGTGCTTAGTCCTGCAGACTCTACACGCGCAGTGTCCCTCAAAGCACCCCCTCAGATTTCCAGTGCCACAAGCACCCACACTGACAACACTGGTCCCCATCCTCCCTTTGGGGGCTCAGCTCGCCTCTCTCCACCTGGGCCCCCTTCCCATACCATAGAGTCTGTAAAGTGCCAGCACCCGCTCTTCACCGTGGCGTTCGTGACCAGGCCTTCAGTTGCTCCCCACGCTGTGACGCACCTGCACGCTTTTGCTGAGCTTATCTCTGTTATTCCCGACAGCGCTGCATTTTCTCCTTGTTTTAAGACCATCTTTTCGGGCCGCTTGGTGGCGTAGTGGGTAAAGCGGCCGCCTGCAGTGCCGGCATCCCATGTGGGCGCTGGTTCTAGTCCTGGTTGCTCCACTTCCAATCCAGCTCTCTGCTATGGCCTGGGAAAGCAGTGCAAGATGTCCTAAGTCCTTGGGCCCCTGCACCCACGTGGAAGACTCCTTCCGAAAGAAGCTCCTGGCTCCTGGCTTTGGATCAGCACAGCTCCTGCTGTTGCGGCCATGTGGGGAGTGAACCAGTGGAAGGAAGGCCTCTCTCTGTCTCTCCCTCTCCCTGTCTGTATCTCTGCCTCTCAAATAAATAAATAAATCTTTTATAAAAAGACTATATTTTTCTGGCACTAAATTGCAAGCCCCCTGAAACTGTTTCTGCCTCTGTGGAACCTAGCGCTGTACCTAGCACACTTCCTGTTACATTTGGGACTGAAAGAGCAGCCCAGAAGCATGGAGCGTGGCGAGGGAGCTCTCTGAAACCCTGGGTGGGATGGCTAGGGGGCAGCATGAGAGCAAACATCTGAGCAAAAAAGTGAGCAAGAATTTGTCACTTTCACAAGGGGCCTGGCTGGAGCCAGATGCTGAGCCCTGTGTGCTGGGATGTCCTGAAGGAGCAGAGCCCACAGCCACCAAGGCTCAAGTCTGTTCAGGCTTTGCCCCTCGCTCACTCCCTGAGCCGCAGTTCAGGCACCCCTGTGGCCATGTGATGAAGTCCCCGGGGTTTTGGAGAGAGTCCTCTCCATGTGAAGTTCCACAAGCAGGCATCACCCTTGCGTCTTTGAGTGGGATGTCTGTGGCTCTCAAGGGAGGCAGCCGAAGGCCAGGGGCAGCCTCCTCTGCAATCCCGTAGAAATCTACCCCATGGCAGCAAGTCTTTGGTTACATGGTTACAGGAAAACCCCCTCGCCGTCCCTGCCCTCCCCTGGGTTACTAACGCGGACACCAACTACTGGAAGTGTCATCGGCACCTGCACCCAGGTCCCTGTGGACCGGAAGGGGACCTCCAGGGGCACGCGTTGCCATCTGTGCCACACGGACCCCACAGGGGACTGAGAAGTCCCACAAGGGCCAATTGTCGCTCAGTTCACGTTAGAGGAAGCCTCGAATCCCACTCGTCTGACTGCAGAACCCATTCTGCCCTCCTCAGGGCATCATGTGCAACAAGAAAGACAACGCATCGGCCCAGTTCTTGGGAAGCTCGCAGTGTGTGAGAGGAGACGATGGACTGATGGAACAGAACAGCCATGTGCCCTCAATGGCCAAGCATTAAAACCAAAAAGGCCCCTAGATTCTCCACTGGTCGACTGCCTCCTACCCAGTCCTATCAGCTGAGGAAACACCAGGCCTCCACCCCTCTCTCATTCTCCCATCTGAAAAGAGGAACTGAGCGAAGACCTGACAAAAACGTCCCCCCTCGCTGACTGCCAGCAGCATCCGTTCTTTGGAGAAATGGGCATTGACGGATGCTGCTCTCGGACTGAAGCTTGACGAGCGGCGCAAGCCCCGCGAGGTGGCGTGGGCACAGTGCTTCCCGCCCAGCACGGGACTCGGCCCGGAGGCAGCGGCGTGCGCGGAGGAGGAGGCTGCCTCACCTCGCCATGCTGAGGGCTGGGGGAGGCCACGATTCCCCTGAGCAGGACAGGCCCTGGTCTGTCGATTGTGCAAAATGAACGTTTGACAGCAGTGGTCAGCAGGTGGGAGCTCACGCAGGACACAGTTGCACTCCAGGCCGCTAGCACGTCCTGGGCTAGCACGTGGTAGAACGTGAGTACTGGAAGTGACCCTGAAGACTTGGTCCGTCCAGCCCCCTGGTTTACAGGAAAGAGATGGAGACATGAAGGTCCAGGACTGCCAGCTCCTGGCTGGATGGGGCCTCGTTCTCTGGGCAGCCATCTAGCACTCTCCCCAGCACCACGCTGGAGACTGGAACATGGCAGTATCGGTGCGGGGAGTGTCCCTTGCATGGGCCCCCGATTAGCCACGCAGGTGTGGTTTTGCCCAGAGCCCGAGCCCCCTCTGACATCGTCCCCCGCCCCTGAGTCAGTCCAGGCTCGTGTTCTCCTGTCTGGGAGGCTGACCTCAGGGCTCCCAGGGCAGCACTGTGCAGTGTGAGCAGCAGGCTGGGCCCAGGGTGGTGGCGGGCAGGTCTTGTGGCTAGGGAGACATACAGAGCTTATTTATAGTCCGTGGACACTGCTTAAGCTACACCATAAGAATCAGGCAGATGTCTTTTCTTTTTATTAAATATTCATTTATTTTATGTGAAAGGCAGTTACAGAGAGAGTGGGAGAGAGAAAGAGAGATCTTCCATTCATTGGTTCACTCCCCAAATGTCTACAAGCCAGGAGCCAGGAGCCAGGAACTGCATCATGGCTCCCACATGGGTCTCCCACATGGATGCAGGAGCCCAAGACTGGGGCCGTCTTCCATTGTTTTCGCAGGTGCATTAGCAGGGGGCTGGGTTGCAAGTGGAGCAGCTGGGACAGAACCAGGGCTCATCTGGGATGCTGGCGTCGCAGGCAGCAGCTCAACCCAATGCGCCACAACACAGGCCCCGGGCAGATGTGTGTGCCACCTGCAGATATCTGCACTGCCTTCCAAAATGTCGTTTGCAACCTTGAGGGCGCTGGCTTGGCTCCGGTTCCTGTAAACTCCTCATGAGCTCCACTCAGCCCCCGGGTCGGATGAGTGCTGGTCAGTGAGAAGGGGCAGGACGGTGTCACACACAAGCAGAGAGCAAGAAGGCCAGATGACCACAAAGTCAGGTCATTCATTCAGAGAAAGCGACCTGCAACTTGGGGGAAATTAACAGAATTTTCAAAACCTATAGAACTCCCCAGCACCTCTAGTGAGGGATCCTTAAAACACCTCTATCTGCGAACTTCCTGTTTAAAAAAAAAAAAAAAAAACAGCCGCGGTTAATTTGGAATAAACAACGTCCTGCCTTGAAGACCTGGGCGCTCTCTTGGGAATAAGGAGGTTTGAAAACGGACCATGTGGTCAACAGCGAGTTTTGACTCTGCCCGCTGCATTCGAGTCCTGGATTTCGGTTATTTAAATGTGAAGAGTGGCATCTGCGGAGAGAATACACCTCTGATAGGAAAAGAAACCATCTTTTTTCCCCTGAAACTTGTAACACTGCTAAGTGTTTGTAATTCCCAGAGCTGAAAGAGTTCTTCTGCCAAAGGAAGTGAAGACGCTGTGGTTCTGAGTGTGTGAGCTGAGTAACAATAACTAGAAAACGGAATGAGCTGCACGGCCGCGGCCCAGCCTGGCGCTTTCTGCTTGGACTTCTCTAGCTCCGGGCCCAGTGCTTTCCTGAAAAGAAAAAGAAGCCGAGTGAGCCGGAAGCTAGTCGGCAGCACTGGAGAAGGCACTGTTACCCGACGCGGCTAGCCAGAGAGCAGAGTGTTGAGAGCTTTCAAACAGAACGTATGTGTCGAAGTGCTCAGTCTCGAGACTAAGAGGGACATTTTCATCCGCGCATACCCACAGTGGAAAATAATGATCCATCCAGTTATATAATTTCCTACCTGCTGTCTAGTGTCATTGTCTGAAATCACATATTTGACTTTCCGTGTTCCCATGTGGCCCTAGGAGTGGAGACTCCGAGAAGGCACTCCCCCCCGGGAACCCCCCCTGCCCCCCCCACCCCAGGGCAGAGCCATCAGACCGCTCCAGTGTGGCCACCCCAGCTCTGCCAGAGGGCAGTCTTTCACCTCTTAGACATCCTGGGCTATGGTGCACTTCTGGTCAGAGACTTCACCAAAGTGGCTTAGTGGCGAGTGCTTCAGGGTCACACACACACAAAGCCGGGTTCCCGCGTGAACACCTGTCGCACCTGAGGCAAGAGGGCTTGCAGCAATGACAATCACATTTTCTGACGATGTCAGGGAGCGAGGGTGGACCCCTCCAGGCCTCTGCTTTGTGCACCCGTTTCCCAGAACAAACGTGGCTTCCCGCCCCACGCACAGTCAGCTGGGCAGGTGGCCATTCTGGAACTATGAGCACCGTCCTTGCGTGCATGTGGCCCGCATGGGCTTCCTTGGCGTTAACCTCGTGTCATCCTACGTTGCTTCGTCACCGGGTCTGGCCTGCGCGGTGAATGCTGAAATCCCTCTGAGGGTGGAGGAACAGGAGCCTGCTCAGTGGCCACCTGTGAGCGGCAGGCATGAGCCCTTTGTCACCCCGACTTGGGTGTTAATTACAGCCACTCTCCACCACTGTTGCATTTAAATGTCCATGCATTCATCCGCTTTTGTGGAGTCTTTTGCCAAAATTAAATTACACCCCACAACCTATAAGAAAATGTATAAGAAAATAAGATATTTACTCATTTAATAGCTATTTTATTTAACTGTATTCATTTTTGATTTAAATTGAAAACAATTTAAATAAAACAGCACTATTTTATTTACATATTTCCTGGAATATTTAGGTGAGGGTCGGGCATCACTCATTGGACGGAAAAGCTCTCAATTACATAAGGCCCCTCCTACCTCTTTCAAAAATCCCTGAAGCAATTGAAAATGAACCCATTTTCTGAGAGGCACAACCGCTCCTTTACCTTGGTTACCAACACTGAAGAACAGGAGAGCTTTCGGAGCTAAGCCTGAGACAGCATGGCTCTGGATACCCCAGACGATGCGGCTGCCAGTGGGCGTGGCCTCTCAGGGACAGGAGGCCAAGGCGGGCGCTTTCCTTTCATGGGTCCAGGGCTGCTTCATTCTTGGAATTGCCTGGACGTGGTTTTCCTCGGTAAGCCTGCTCTGCCCAAACAGCATGGGTTCATTCTAGGAAGAGGTGGGAGGCGCAGGAGGCCATGCAGGCCTTCCAGGTTGTGGGTGAAGCTGTGACTGTGCCAGGCCTGGTGTCAGTGAGGATGTGAGCCGCCCTCCTCTCCCCTCAGGGTTCCGCCAGGCACGGTGGGGCCAGCGTCCATGATCCTGGATTTCTTTCTGGCCATTGGGTGCACCTGTGGGTGGCGTTCTGCCCCTTGGGTTCTCCTGCACAGCACTGGAGCCTGCGTCTCTGGAAGGCAGGTGCAGCCACTCCTACTTGGAAGCTCAGTGTGATTCTAATGTGCAACCAGAGTGAAAAACCGCTGTGCTTAGCCAGTCAAGGTCATTCCAACTCTCTTGCTGGGAGATGGTTCTGGAACACATACAGGACTGGAGCCCAACCATTGAGACAGGAGCGTCTGGACAGAGTCCATCACTCTGAAGGAGGAGACAGTGTCCCCTGTGTTGTGTGGGTGTGGCATCCGGCAGAGCTGCCACCCAGCAGACACGAGAGCAATAGTCATGGGGCCGGCACTGTGGCACAGTGGGCTAAGCCTCTGCCTGCGGTGCCGGCATCCCATGCGGGTGTTGGTTCATGTCCTGGCTACTCCTGTTCCGATCCAGCTTTCTGCTATGGCCTGGGAAAGCAGTGGAAGATGGCCCAAGTCCTTGAACCCCTGCACCCATACATGAGAGACCTAGAAGAAGCTCCTGGCTCCTGGCTTTGGATCAGTCCAGCTCCGGCTGTTGTGGCCATTTGGGGAGTGAACCAGCGGATGGAAGACCTCTCTCTCTCTCTCTCTCTCTTACTCTCTCTCTCTTTCTCTTTGTAACTCTGCCTTTCAAATTAAAAAAAAAAAAAAAAGGAAGGAAGGAAGGACTGAAAGGTAGGAGGGAGGCAGGGAGGGTTAGGCCCATGGGGCCACAACCGGGAGTGTGGTGTTTGGAGTCTGCCCTGACTCTGGGCTTCCTGTGGGAGGTGATGCCACAGTGCCTGTTACTTGAGCCTGTTGAGTCTTGACTGTGGATCACCTGTAGAGAACACGCTCTCACTGATTCCTGAGAACATTCCTTCCGTTGCTGAGGAGACGGCCTAGGAGTTGGGTTCCCGCTCAGGCACCTACATCCTGTTAACACTTCATCTTGTTTTGTCTGCCCCTCCGTGGGAGAATGATGGCTCCCCCACGATCCAGATTCCGGAAGGTTTGTGGAACCCTTCTGACCGATGCAAAGTCTGGATGCATTGGGGAGAGAGGAAGCTGTTGGAAGTCAGGCTTTCAAAGAATGGCTTCGGGAAACCAAGGCATTTTCTCTCTGTGCACCCAGCCAGCTGACCACGTGTCAGGCCCCAAGTAGACGCTGGTGGTAGGGTATGCTCATTAAGTATCACAGCGCTCCAGCAGGGTAGACCAGATGATCCTCCCATTTTCTGATGAGGACGGAGAGGTGCAGAGAGCATGTGGAGTGGTGGGGCTGGGGCAGGAGCACGCGATTCAGTGCAAGGTGGCCAGTGAGCATTCTGGATGCCCTCAGAATGCATGGCAGGGACAGGCGCAAGTGAAGTGGACGGGAGGCCACGTGGAGCCCAAGAGGAAAGACTCGGGCTGCCTCCGCTGCCAAGGGCCAGCCCTGCGCTGGATGCCGGGCTAAGCAGCTTTGTCACTTAACTCCTGAGGCTCGGTTTTCTCATCCGTCCGACAGGGGCTGGAAAATCTGCCCCACACTGATTATGCGAAAGTAACGGTGCTCAGCAAATGTCACTCGTGACTCGCTCATCTTCTGCAGCCACCACCCCCAACCCCTCGCCTCCACGTCCCGCCTACGTCCCCACAATCCACACAGGGTGGTGGCTGAGAGACACGGAAATGTGGCCACGTGTCAAGATGGCGGCCCAGTGAGGCAGGGGGAGGTGGCGGGGGACAGCCCGGAGGAGAGCAGCCCAGAACCTAAGCAAGTGGGCCTCGGGTTGACTCAGCTGGCAGATCCACTAAGGAAGAAGGGCAGGATGGCTCCTCCCCAGGGGGAGGGGTTGGCTGAACCCAGTGGGGAGCTCAGGAAGTCCCAGGGACAGCGAAGCCTGAGGGGCTGACAGCTTCCCTAGCTGTGACTCAGGCTGCTCTGTGCCTCGAGGGAGGGATCGCAGTACAAAATAGAGCAATTTCCAGAAATCACTCAGAACCTTCATCTCTGTCTTGCATCTGAACATCTTGGCAGGACTTTTCACAAAATTAGGCTCTGGGAGAGAGGGCTGACTCATATCGCTAGCCTGATTCAGCCCTCACCTCTCAAGGTCGGGGCCCTCTGCCTGCCTCATGGCCCTGGGAGATGGCACAGTGACTTCTACCTGGCTGCTCCCCCACCACCACCCCAACATTATCCTCTGAAAGGCTGAGAAAGAGTCTGTTCCCTAAGGAATGCAAGGTAGAGATTCCCCCAGTACTGATTTGCATCTCTTACCTCTGTTGGCAACTTTGTCTCTTTGATCTGCGGACCACCAGCTGGATTTCAACAGGACTCATGGATGTCGCCGGCTCCCTGGTGCTGTGTGATGGGGAAGCTGGGGTCCTAAGTCACATCTAGAGGCCTGGGTGAGGAAGCGTGCCACGCCCACTTGTGACATCCTTCAAAACCTCCACAGGACTTTCACACGTGGCATACAAGCCATTCCTCCAACAAGTGCCTTGGTACACATCTTTTTCAACCATGCATTAGAATTAAGTGAAAAACAATAAACATGATTGTGTGGGTACATGCTTTGTACCAGGCGTCCTACTATTACTGTCTCTGTTTTAGAGTTTAGGGAACCAAATGGAAGTAGAAATAGGAGATAGAAAGTGGCAGAATGAGCTTGAAACCCAGGGTTCTCTGACGACACACACAGTATCCACCCCCACCCCTACCCCCACCAGCAGCTTTGGTTACCTACGGTCAACCCAGGTCAGAAAATATTAAATGGAAAATTCCAGAAATAACTCATAAATTTAAAATAACTTTTCATCATATTGTTGTACTTGTCCAACTTTATTTTTAGCTGCTGTTAATTTTCTACTGTGCTTGATTTATGAAGTAGACTTTGTCTTAGACCTGTGTGTGTGTATATATAACATACATACACATATATGTATAATACAGGTGCTTACATAGAGTCATGGCTTCAGGCGTCCACTGAGGGTCGTGCAGCTGCGCCTCACAGACGAGGGCTGTGTAGACCAGAGACCTGGTCTTCAGTTTCTCACCTCCACTGGCTGCACCACTGCCTGAACTCTCACAACGGGCAGCAAACCCACTCCTCAAACCCAGCTTTGTGTCCTCGCTTCAGACATCCACACGTTGACCTCCCACCACCAGGGACAGCTCCTGACTGCTCTGCCACAGTAACACTCCCTGGCCAGGCCACTCCCTGCCCCGCCTTCTGGGTTCCAGAGCACCCTGTGAGTCAAAAGACCCCTCCTGTCTCATATTTCACTCCCTCCCGGGGCTCCTGATAAGCTGGGTGTGCTGGCTGTCCACTGAGAGAACTCAGAGATCTCAGCCTCCTCCGTGGGGAAGTGACTGAGGAGACAGGGAGGGGGAGGAGGAAGGAAGGTGGGAAGGGGAGTGCACTCGGTCCCCAGCCTCTGACTCAGCCTGCAAAGCCTTCCTTGGCAGAACTTGAGCCCCACCCTGGTGCCAGGGTGCCAGGTGGCAGCTGCCTTGGTGCCGAGCCCCTGCGCTCTGCTACATGGTGACTGCGGGGATCAGAGGAAAATGCCACAATCCCCCGCTTACTTGGTGTCTTTCCCTTTACGGGTGCTCAGTAAATGGCAGTTACGCTATCTGTTGGTGTTACTCTTTACTCTGAAAAAATCGAGCGCATTTGGGCCAATCCATGTGCAGCTTGCTTGTGACACTGCATCTGGGATGGGGTGTCCCTGCGACAGATGCAAGAAGCCGCCCCCTCAGAGGCCACATTCAGGATGATTTTTGGTTCTCCCCATTTTCACCTCCAGTCCCCACTCCATTAATTTTCCCGAAGGAGCAGTGGACTTGGGGTGCAGCAGAGCCCTCCCCCACCCCAGCCGCTGCAGCCCCTTCCATGCAGTGTGCGGGCCGGGGGGAGATTCAGACCCCAACCCCGCAAGCCGGAGCCAGACTCCACAGGTGAAAGCCACTGTCCCCAGCAAGACAGCCCTCACTTCAGACGCCGGGGTCCAGGCCATCCGTACTTCTGACCAAGTGGCCACTGATTCAGGGAGTTCCCTATCCCCTCGGGATTGATAATGCACTAGGGTGACGCACAGAACCCAGGAAAAGTGCTCCACATGGTGGGGGGTGGTTTTATTGTAAAGGACATAAATCAGGACCAGCACACCGAGGGGAAATAGGGCCTCCTTCTGGAAGGTTGCAGACAGAGCCTGTGTGTGCTCCAGAAGCTCCGCCTACCTTGACGTGTTTGAGCAGCCAGGAGCTTCAGCAAGCTGTGGGGGCCAGAGCCTTTCCTGGGTTTCATCACACAGAGCGTGATTGAAGGAACTGTCGGCCTCGTGGTTGAACTCGGGCTCCAGGGCTCCAGGGCCACCCCCTTGCCCAAGCTATCCAGACCCCTCCATGAGTCACCTCCTAGCACCTCCTTAGGGCTCACATGAGTAACCAAGACACTCCGGTCACTGGGGAGTCTCTAAGGACCTAGGGGCTCTCTCCCAGCAAGTGGGGACAAAGGCCTGTGTGACAGGAGCCTGAGTACTGTACACGCGAGTGTCCTTGTACACACATGCCATTATCAAGAAATCAAAACTCAGTTCCTGAGCATTGCACGCAAAACCCGCCGCCATCTGGCCTCACACCACTGTCGCAGGTCACCCTCCGGCGGCACTGACTGCCCTAGACCAGAGTCCCCAGAATGCAAGTCTCACCCTCGTTGCCCAGCTCTGGGCCCCTCTGTCAAGGTCAGTGCCCTCAGTCCTCCTTAGGGAAGCTTTCCCAGCTCCTGGGAGCAGGGCTGGCTGTTCACTCTTTGGTGTAACCAACATTATTTGATGCATTTCTGTAATCATGATTACTATGCCCCATTGTAACTAATTTCATACAATTCTTTGTCTCACTTGATTTACAAATTGTTCATTTGCTTTCATTTTATTTGAAAGGAAAAAAAAAGAGACAGAGAAGAGAAATCTTCCATTCTGCTGCCCACTGCCCAGATGCCTACACTAGCCAGGGCAGGGCCTGGAACTCAGTTGAGGACTCCCATGTAGGTGGCAGGGATCCAAGTGCTTGAGCCATCACCTGCTGCTTCCAGGGAGCACTCTGGAAGAAAGCTAGGTCAGAAGCAGAGATGGGGGCCAGTGCTGTGGAGCAGCGGGTTAATGCCCTGGCCTGCAGTGCCAGCATCCCATGTGGGCACCAGTTCGAGACCCGGCTGCTCCACTTCCCTCCAGCTCTCTGCCATGGCCTGGGAAAACAGTAGAAGATGGCCCAAGTCCTTGGGCCCCTGCACCTGCGTGGGTGACCCGGAAGAAGCTCCTGGCTCTTGGCTTCGATTGGCACAACTCCGGCCATTGCGGCCAATTGGGGAGTGAACCGTGGGATGGAAGACCTCTCTCTCTCTCTCCCTCTGCCTCTCCTCTCTATGTGTAACTCTGACTTTCAAATAAATAAATAAATCTTAAAAAAAAAAAAAGAAGCAGAGGTGGCACTCAGACCCAGGCGCTCCAGTACAGGTTTCAGGAGTCCCAGGAGCTGGCTTACCCATGGACCCAAATGTCTGTGCCCACTCCATTCAGTGTTTTAGGGCTGAGATACATTAATATGATTTTTGGACAAAAAGAGAAAAAGCATAAAGGACATCTCTAGTAGGCTCCCTGCCCTGCAGCCATCCGTCACAAGCAAGATGGCGGCTGCACACGCCCACTTTCTCCTCTTGGACCTCTCTGCCTTACTGGGGAGGAAAATGCTGCCAGGTATGTCCAGCAGACCTCCCTCTGTATCTTACTACGAAGAAATCCTCTGGGCTGAATCTGCTCCTGCCCTCTGTTTGGGCCAGTTGTGAGTCACTCCAGAGTGTTCCCTGGACATCTGATCAGATCCCCCCGAGAGGAAGATGACGCCAGCGACTGGCGGGTCTATGACGCGAAGTACATGTGCAATGTATTCTCAAACCAGAGGTGGTCAGCCAGGGTGTCAGGAAGACGGAAGTGGGGAGGAAGGAAGCGAGAGGTATGGAGACAAGGAAGACATGAGCCGATGAGAACGGTGGATTCTGGCACACACTTGACAATCAAGCCCTAGGAGAGGGTCCTGCTCATTACAGCCATGGCAGTCCACGGCTCAGTAGTTTTCACACTTTTTGAAGAAGGTACACTCCGCCCCCCCCCCCCCCCCACATTTTATGGCTCAGCATAAAGCCAGGTAATCTATTTTCAACCCAGGAAGGACTCACATCACCCCCGTTTTGGCTAACTGCTCAATGGCTATGGGAGAAAATGTTCTTCAATTTTCCAGAATAAAGAATGACACTTTTTTTTTTTGCTGGGAGGAGGAGATTGACAGGGGCTGAAAGAGGTAAATACTGTGCCCCTGGCAAGTTGATTTCTCCCCTCAGCACGTGCAGGGCTCCGTGGACTCCTGGGGCAGTGCCAGCGGCTCTCAGCACTGCCTTCTGGAAAGTCCGGGCTCAGGAGCCCTCCCAGTACCCCAGCTGTTTCGGGGGGAGGGTGGTCAGGACATCAGATATTCTGAGGCAGAAAGCGGGGCTCAGCTGCAGGAGCGCATCCCTCCCTTCGAGGTCTGAAATCGGAGAGAAGCTCGGCCCGGCCATGGGGTGGGGGGTGTGGATCGCAGCCAGTTTCAATGGTTTTGACAATGAAACTCACCTGGGTGTGTGTGGTTGGCGTCTTTCTTCAGGTTTAGATGCTCCCCAAAGTCAGATTGAAACCCTTCGAATGGGTGGCGGACAAGAGGCTGACCCTCTTCGAACGTGTGCTCCGAATCATGTGAACTGAAACCTGTGGACTTCCCACAGCCCAGCGCGACCCGGCTTCCCAGCCAGTGAGCCCTGGAGCCGTGAGCCGGCAAGCGGCACTGGTGCTGACTCAGAATGAGGGGCACCTTGAACCTCAACAAATAAAAATAAAATACAGCAAACCCCCATGCACTTCAGACCTGGCCCTGGAACCTGTTTCCATTATCCAGAGATAAAGTGAATCCCTCAGATTCATCCCAGGTGAAATCATAAATCAATAAATGCACAGATATGCATGTAGTGGCGCACTCACACATGTATGTGCACACACGCACACCCATGCGCACACCTGTCCTTTCACTGGTAAGAAGTGCAGAGCTCTCGCATACCACCTCATTCCGTTCAGGAGCTGCAGAATTTTCATCTGATTCCTCTCCTGTTGGTGGACGTGGGAGTTTCCTTCTCCTCCTCCTCTCCTTTTCTTGCTCTTGCAAACAAGGCCGCAACTGGTGCCTCTCTCTGATACTTGAAAACACATGTCCATGGAGTAAGCTTCCTGGACAAAGACGAGTGCCTTTTAGGTTTTGACAGGAGTTGCCCTAGGGCCCACCCTAATCATTGCACGGATTTGCCGCCTCCCCAGCCGTGCAGGCCAGCGTCTGGTGAACTTCACCCGCACAGAGTTTTATCAAGCTTTGCTGTCACCAACAGTCTACAAAAGCCAGCTATACTGAGTTGGTATTTGCATGTGCATTTCTTTAATTGAGCCTGTAACGTGAGCATTCTGCCCCATTTGGTGGCTGTGAATGGCCAATGACAGTCTATTTTTCAGCAGAATTGTTGGTCGTTTCCGTTTTCCTCACTGATACGACAACGCTCTTTGTGGAGCAAGCAAAGAAGCCCACGATCGTGCGTCCGTGTTGCAACGCTTTCCCCAGTGTTCTGTTTTTGTGTATTTTTCATGAAAAAGTTTCAACCTTTTTTTTTGTTTGCAAAATTTGTCAATAAATTTCATTACTTCTGGCATTCTGGATGTTCTCTTTTAGCACAACTATTCTTAAAATCACCCATCTTTTCTTAGAACCTAACGATTCTAGCTTAGTTCAATATGACGCCGCTTTTAAAAGATGGTGGCAGCTCAGTCACAAAGCCCAGTGACTCTGGTGACACATGGTGGCTGCACGGGAACTCTGGTCCTCGGTGCCCTTTACAAAGTCAGATGCCATCCACTGCTCATCTGTCCCAGTGTCACATCCGCGTGTGACGCTATGGCTATTTAAGGAAGCAGACAGCCCTTTAGATAATTATATAAATAGTCATGGTGACAAAGGTCAAGTTTCTTAATTTTCTGCTGCAACAGACTCTGGGCTGTTGCGGTCCCAGTTAAATCTACACTTACCTTACTCGCCTGTAGTGGTGATAAACCGTTTTGGTTAATTAGGGTCATATTCAATTTTTGAAATTTTACTTTATTCCTTTATTTTGTGTTCCTATATTTTGAAGGTGTGTTCTAAAGACTGTTGAAGAAATTTCTGCATAAAGTTTTAAAGGCAGTGGGTTGGGGGACCTGGCTATTACATAATAGAAAAAAATAAGCAGTGCATAACTGTTTCAATATGAAAGAAAAATATCTTTCCTGGGCCCTAAAAATCCCACGTGTTTCAGAAGACTAGAAAGTGTCGGGAAGGCTTTTGGCTGTAAGAATACACAACCAACAGCATCTTAAGCTGTATTTGTGTTCATTTTTCAGTGCTGCCACACACAAAAATTGCCACAGACTGGAGGCCTTAAATAGACGTTCATTTCCTCGCAACTCTGGAGGCTGCAAGTCAGGATCGAGATGTCGGCAGGGCCGGTTTCCTCCAGGCCTCTCTCCAGGCCGTAGATGGCCATCTTCTCCCTGGTCCTCCCAAGTTCCTCCTTGTGTGATTCCGGGTTCTGATCCTCCCTTCTCACCAGGACACCACTCAGCCGGCATCAGAGTCTACACCGACTATTTCATTGTAACTTAATCTGCGCTTTAAAAGATCTTTTTTTTTTTTAAGATTTATTTATTTATTTATTTGAAAGTCAGGGTTACAGAGAGAGGAGAGGCAGAGAGAGAGAGAGAGAGGTCTTCCATCCCATGGTTCACTCCCCAGATGGCCACAACAGCCAGAGCTGTGCTGATCCAAAGCCAGGAGCCAGGAGCTTCTTCCAGGTCTCCCACGTGGGTGCAGGGACCCAAGCACTTGGGCCATCCTCCACTGCTTTCCCAGGCCATAGCAGAGAGCTGGATCGGAAGTGGAGCGGCCGGGTCTCAAACCGGTGCCCATATGGGATGGCGGTGCTTCAGGCCAGGGCATTAACCCGCTCCGCCAATGACCGGCCCCTTTAAAAGATCTTAATCACCAGTTACCTTCCGGAGTTCTGCATTAGGACTTCAACATCAGAGTTTTGTGAGGGATACAATTCGACCGATGCAGCACGTCATCACTGAACACGACACGCAGAGCCGAGGCAGGTGCTCACCGAGCGGAGCGGGAGCCAGGATGTCAGCACCAGCACCGTAAGATCCTTGTTGTGCTTCCCTCCTGGGGCAACGGGGGTGCTGCAGTCCCGGGCACTGCGTCTGCAGGGAGGGAAGAAACAGCGAAAGTGGTGCAAGAATTTTGTTCCCTTTAGTAAGACGGCAGTGTGTTGGGTCCAAATCCTTGGTCAGGAGTTCATGATAGGGCTGGCGTAGCGGGACAGGGAGCTAAGCTGCCATCTGCAATGCTGCCACCCCATATTGGAGTGCCAGTTCGAGTCCCAGCGGCTCCACTTCCAATCCAGCTCCCTGCTAATGTGCCCGGGAAGACAGTGTGTGAGCCCCTGACACCCACGTGGGAGACCTGGATGGAGTTTTGGGCTCCTTGGCTTCAGCCTGGCCCAGTCCTGGCTGTTGCAGCCATTTGGGGGATGAATCAGTGGATGGAAGATTCCCTCTCCCTCCCTCTCTCTGTCCTTTCCTCTATCACTCTTCCTTTCAAATAAATAGATAAATAAATAAATCTTAAAAAAAAAAACCAAGTTCTTGGGGTCCTCTTAAAGGTTTCTATTTCATGCCCATGCCCGTTCCCACGGTGAACCTCAGGAAGGGTGAAGACTGTCATAATTCAGTTTCTTCTGAAAGTTCAAAGCTCTGATTCGCTACAGAACTATTTTCCCATTCGAAAGAAGGAAAGGGAAAGAGCGTGGTGACTCCCTGGGTGACTTGACTTCCTGTTGCTCTCTCTCTCTCTCTCTCTCTCTCTCAGGCTCTGTTTCTGTGCCTCACACCAGGTCTCTCTTGACCTCATTTCTCATTTTCCAGCTTTTCAGACATCACAGTGTAGAAAAGAAACTTATCTTGTGTGAAGTCACCCGGGGGAGGCGTCCACCCACACACCGAGGGCTGCATGTGGAGGCTGGCGAGTTGTTTCACAGGGAGCAGCGCTCTGGGGCGAGAGAGGAGTGACAGCCAGCTCACCCCCTCTGAGCTTGATGCTGAATACGATTGGAGAGCTGGGATTCCCTGCATCCAGGCGAGAAGGAGAACTGGCGGACCAGCGACCTGGGCTGGCCCACCACCCTGCCTCTGGCTACCCCTGTGGGTCTCTCCCAGCCCCTGGAAGCCCGGGGCTGGTGGAATTCCACCTGAGATACTCCACAGAGAACTGTTTCTGTCTAGCAGGCGTTTGGCATTTCTGACCTCAAACCTTAGTGGACGATCACTGGAACTTGATCAGCCACAGGAAGCGCCTCCCAGCGCTGTTCTACCCACTGGCAGCCTCGGGCGTGGGCTGCAGCTCGCCCAGGCTGCCACTGCCCACCGCCAGGGCGGTGCTCCAGCACCAAGGCCAAGGGGGCGCTCCTCGGTGCCCCGCCAGCTCGCGGCTCTCAGGCTGCGCCACGACTGTGTCTCCTTTCTAGGTGACACCTTCTGACCCTGCCGCTGTCACCCCCACCACCCACACTGTGGGTCACCTGCGCTGCAGAGACAGGCTGAGCCCCGCACCGGAGAGGCCCTGGCCACACCACTCCGTGGCCCCTCTCTGGGAAAGGAAGCCCCTCCATGGCCACCGGCCTAGCTAGCTGATGTTGGTCTATTTCATGGGCCATCAGGACAAGTGTGGAACAGAGGTGAAACGCTGTTTGTTTGTCCATAGCATTGATAAACATACAGGCAGAAGCACATGTACCTGGGGTCACGTGGACGCTAGGGTGGTAGACATCAAAAACCTCAAAACTTTTGAACGTTCATCAATTCTATTTGGAAGAGTTTTACACCAGTGTGAAAATTGCATGTGCACCTAAACATGTGTGGCTACAATAGTTATTTTTAAATTATTTTTTAGATTTTTATTTATTTATTCATTCCAGAGGCAGAGCTGCAGACAGAAATGGACAGAGAGAGAGAGAGAGAGAGAGAGGGAGATCTTCTATCTGCTGGTTCACTCCCCAGATGACTGTAACAGCTGGAGTTGAGCCAATCCAAAGCCAGGAGCCAGGAGCTTCTGCTGGGTCTCCCACGCAGGTGCAAGGGCTCAGGCACTTGGGCCATAGCAGAGAGCCGGATCAGAAGAGGAGCAGACGGGACCCGAATCGGCACACATGGGATGCCGTTGTAGCAGACAGAGTCTCAGCATTCTACCCACAGCACCAGCCCCTACAATATTTGTTAACGTACTGCTTGGTGAATAACTGGAAGTCATCTAAAATCCCCAAACGGGATTGACATATATCAGGGCCACTTCTGTACAAGGGAGGAACTATGCAGACATTAAATCAGTTGTAGACGGTGCTTAACCACACAGAAAAGTCTCAATAATATTGGTTAGTGTATAATATGAAACAATTTTTATAGTGTTGTTTTTTATAAAGCTTATATCATCTATAAATTGAAAACATGTTCTTTTAAAAGACCCCAAACTCAAATGTTAATAGTAGTATTTCTAGATTGCAGGCAATTTAATTTTTTATTAAAATGTTTGCAATATATTTTCTGTATCTGTATTGTCACCAGGCTTTTTTTTTCCTAAGGAAACTGATTGGGTGGCTGGGGAAACTTGCTGTCATTCTAGATACTTCCTGCCTTCCACCAGAATGTTTTCTCTCACGGAAGGTCCATGGAAGACAGCACTCAGCGTTAATGACTTACACAGCTCAAAAATAATGTACTTCCCAGAAATGAAAGAAAAAAAAAAACAGCAGCTACTGCTTGTGCTCCACACACCTGCTTGGGCTGGTCATGAGGTGAGTTTTGGTTTTTAAACTGGAGGCTAAAGATAACACCCTGCTGCTGAATTTGAAATAAATTCACAGAAAAACAAAAACAAAACACCCCAAACAAACAAGCAATCCTACCATCTGCCGCATGCCGTTTCAGTGAGCGCTGAAATCTGTTACTGCTTGGCCATCCTGTCCTTCCCGTTGGTCCCCCTATAAATGAGCCACCAGATTCACGGTGATACAAGCCGGACGGAGCTCCCTGCTCCCTGGCACCACTGAGATCCAAGAACCCAGGAACTGCATAGGCGGGAGCGCTGTACGTGGACAAGGGCCAGAGGCGGCTTGGCAGACTGAACCCACAGAGAAGAGGCAGTCACAGTTGATGTGCCCCATAAAGAATCTCGAAGGAAAAATGGGTTTGGAAGCTTTTTAGTAAGGAGAGAGGGAATTCTTCCTGCACCTTGTGCCTTGAAGCAGTAGTGTCAATGAATGGTGATTTTTGGAAGAGCGCACTTCACGGAACGCAGAAGAACAGGAATGAGAACCCGTTGGCCCGGCTCGAGGCGCTGACTGCACTTCACTTGTGGTTGGTTTCTGACAATCTAGTGTTCCGACTCTGCGCTTGTCATTAAAAGGACCTGCAGGTGTTCTTATTTTATGCATATATTGCTCCTTAGTCGGAAGCAGGCACTCTGTGCACAAGGACTTCGGTTATAATTGTGAGTATACTGAAGAGGGCTCCAGAATCCCAGCCTCCTTAACACTTTCTGGGACTGGCTTTCCCCATTCCTGAGACCCCGCAGCTCGTGAAATGTAGGGGAGAGGTGACACCAGGCTGGACTAGCTCGGCCAGTGCCTGGAGACCTAGTCCTTGGCCGTTCTGGTACCTGGGCCCCCATCTTACAACATAAAGAAACGGCTGTGTCTCCTGGGCTTCTCGGTACTTCTAAAACACCAAGATCAGCCGATGGACCCTTGCAGGACCTTGTCATTTGGTGTCAGGAGGTGACGGCCACTGGAATTCAAATGAAGACGCCTCCTAGGGACGATACTGAGGATGCCAAAGGTTGTTTCCCTCCATCTGAGTCGCCTCTTAAGACACAGCCGCGGGGCCGGCGCCGGGCTCACTTGGTTGATCCTCTGCCTGCAGTGTCGGCATCCCATATGGTGCCAGGTTCTAGTCCCGGTTGCTCCTCTTCCAGTCCAGCTGTCTGCTGCGGCCTGGGAGGGCAGTGGAGGATGGCCAGGTGCTTGGGCCCCTGCACCTGCATGGAGACCAGGAGGAAGCACCTGGCTCCTGGCTTCCTATCGGCATAGTTCCGGCCGTAGAGGTCATTTGGGGGGTGAACCAATGGAAGGAAGACCTTTCTCTCTGTCTCTCTCATTAACTCTTATCTGTCAAATAAATTAAAAAAAAAAAAAAAAAGACACAGACGCAGCCCAGCATTGCAGGGGCCGGGTTCATGCCAAAGCTGTTTCTGGGCTGTGAGGTGTTCGCTGGGGGTTGTTTTTGAGAACTTCCATGGTACTTTCCATAAGTTCAGAAATTGACTCCGCACCTTCTTCCCCCTATTTTTATCCTGCCTGAGCAAAATCTCCATCCTCTGGCCTTGCAAATGCTGCCAGGTCCCAGTAACCCTGTGTCCTCAGAAACAACCCCCTAGCAGCTAGAACTCTGCCCTCACCCGTGGGAAATTTCTTTGTCCTTTGAAGATTCTGCCACTGGCCCCATGCCACTTCCACTGCGTTTGTAGTAAGCTGGTAGAGTGAAACTCACACATGGCTTTATTTTCGCCCTCAGTTACGGAAAGCTTCATTGAAACCCTGTGGACAGTTTTCTGAATTGGGTTGTTTAGCAGGGCCCTCCTTGGGTGGATGCAGGTGGCAGTGGTACATTGGCCAGATTTAGGTCAATAATTTTTAATCTGTGTTTTCTTTCCTGTTTTTCTGCTGAGAATAATATAAAACAGAGCTGGAAGGAGTCATCCTCTCATGTTTATGAGAGAAATGAAGTGACTTGTGTTGCAAAGCGAAACTACTTTGCCAGTGCCAGAGCCAGAATCCAACACCCAAGTCCCCTGGCTTCCAGCAGAGATCTTGCCACCTGCACCACACTCTGCGACCACACCGCCGCGTCTCAGACAACTGACACAGCTCCTCTCCTCTTTGTCTAAACTCCTGGGGTCTTTGACCAACTGCTGCTGCCCAGGAGAGGCCATGAAGGGCCTGAGAAAGGCTGGTGCTGCCGCTCGGGGCTTTGGAGAGATGAGGAATCACCAGGGGACAGTTTTCTTCTGGAGCTTCAGTGGCCACCGCTGATGGTCATTGCACAGTTGGGCTCAGGGATCACACTTAACCACTCTCAGTAGTGCTACGAGTGATGGGTTATTTAACAAGCTACTTCTTAAATTCCCCTAGTCAACCCCATAGTCCTGTTAGTCTTATTTCCTTGTGGCACTTGAATGGGGGTTTCAAGAATGTTTGACACAGATCCTCTGTTCCCAGGCTTGGAGAGAGTTCCAGGAGCTGCCATTTCCAGAGAAGAGCAGGAAATGGCCGTTAGCTGAAGCCAACTGGGGCCTGAGATGTGTAGCAAAAGTAGATGATGTCTGTATATACTCACATTTCTGTGTCTACACATCCCACCTCTGCCTGAAATGGTCTTTCAGCTGTTTTACAACTCTAAGTTCTAGGAAACTGGTAATAATGCAAATTACTCTTGTTCACAGAAATGCAAGTTAACTGTGTCTGCTTTGGAGTGTAATTGACCATTATACTGTTAAACAATCATCTAAAGCCGTTTACAGGAGTGGGCATTTGGTTAAAACCCTGCTTGGGATGCCCACATGCCACATCAGCAGGCCTAGATTTCAGTCCCAACTCCTGTCCTGAGTCTCGATCCTTGCCAGGGTGCACCCTGAGAGGCAGTGGCTCAAGTCGTTGGATTCCTGCCACCCATGGGGGAGACGTGGATTGAGTTTGAGCCTCCTGGTTCATTCTGGTCTAATCCTGGCTATTGCAGACATTGTGGGTGTGAACCAGGAGATGAGAGTTCTCTCTGTCTCTCTCTGCCTTTCAAATAAAATAAATACGTAATTTGTCAAAAGACTACCTGCAAATTCATCCTATAATATCTTATTCCCTTCATAGATGCATATATGTATGGATCTTGTAATTATCTATTAAGGTGGCTATGACATTGTACTGGTTCTCTCATTTAACTACGAGTAAGTTAAAACTGAATTTAATTTGTATGACAGTCTAATTTTACCGTTTCTGGAAAATTGTCCTTTACCACATTTTTACTGCTGATGAGATAAATTTTCCTCCTTTATAAACCCTTATAATCTAACGTTGAAGAAAGCCTATAAGAAAGTCTTTAAATCACAAGCTTGGATGGACTTAGATTATTTGGCAAAAGAAAAGGATATCAAATAAGATTGATGTTATAAAATGAGCAATTTCATTATATAATGTCTGGAAACCCAATCTCTTGGTCAGTGGTTTGAAGTCACCAAATATGCACACTCTTCTTACAAAAAGTTCCCAAGTGTGTCACTCTGTTAGGTTAAACTCTACAAAATTATTATTTTATAAGCTAAACTGACCAAAACCAGCAAATCCACATGATTCAATCAAATACCTATATGAGGTGACTTCAAGCAGCTCATGGAAAACAGGAGTTAAACAGCGAAAATTAAAAAATACATTTTATTTCCCAACAAAAGCTCCATCAAGTTCAGGATACATTTATCAGTGATGACATCAGCCGTTTATCCCTAACAAACTGAAGGTCCCGGGAATTCGACCCTGGCAGTGCAGTCCTTTGTACGTTATAAGCTCGAGACGGTTGGATGCCCTTTCAAGAAGTTTTAAGATAGGGAAACAAAAAAAGTCATCAGGAGCCGAATCTGGGAGGAGACTTTTCATGAAGACACACCACGCCCTGTGTGATGAGGGGAATGAGCAGAGGCACACTGCTGACACGTGCCTGGGCACTGTGCTAAGGCTTTGGCTCACTTCCTCAAAGCACTCTCCTGGTGAGCAGATGTCAGTTTTTTACTCTCCAGAAAGTCAACAAGTACAAGGCCGTGAGCATCTCGACAAAGCGGTTGCATGCCCTTTGATCTTGACTGGTCCACTTTTGCTGTAACTGGGTCACTGCCACCGCTTGGTTCCCATAGCTTCCACTGTGCTTTGTCTTCAGGATTGTGATGGTCTCCTGCTACAGCTTTTTTTAATTATTTCAAAAATTTTATTTATTTATTTGAAAGAGTTACACAGAGATGGGAAAGGCAGAGAGAGAGAGAGAGAGAGAGAGAGAGAGAAAGGTTACCCATCTCCTGGTTCACTCCCCAATTGGCTGCAATGGCCGGAGCTGTGCAGATCTGAGGCCAGGAGCCAGGAGCTTCTTCCAGGTCTCCCCCGCGGATGCAGGGGCCCAAGGACTTGGTTCATCTTCCACTGCTTTCCCGGGCCGTAGCAGAGAGCTGGATTGGAAGTGGAGCAGCCAGTACTCGAACCGGCGCCCGTGTGGGATGCCAGCACTGCAGGCAACAGCTTTCCCACTACGCCGCAGCACCGGCCCCTTCTGTGACAGTTTTTTAAAGAAATGCTTCCTGCCTGTTGAAACATTTCCATTGAAAGCTCTGCTCTTGTCTGCTGCTGGCCTGGGTACAACAGCTCTGGCCCCCTGTAACTTCTCGGTCAGAACCGTGGACCCTGAGCTACTTGAGATGTGTGTGGTGTAGGCTTTTCTTTCTGCTGTTGTTGGTCATTGGTCCTCTTCAGTTAGGCACAAACAAGTTGAATTTTTCCTGGCCAATGATGTGGAGAGTCTGTCGCTGTGGACTTCATCTTCACCGTTGCCTCATCCCTCCTTAAAATGGGTTATCCACTTGTAAACTACTGATTTCTTTGGGGCGTTGACCCCAGAAAGCTTTCACAAAGCATGCGTGACTTTGCCACTCTTCCACTCCAGCTGTACCGTGCTGCTCGTTCTTGCCTCAGTGTTAGCAAAATATGTGTTGCTCTGATCGGGGCTTTTCAAACTGAGATCATGACCTTCCTTAGTGCCTCAAGCTGGAGTCTGTTCAGATGTGTTACAACAAGTTGGTTTGAGTTCATTTTGATGAAAAATCTTCGAAACTGTATGTGTAGTTTTTCATGGTATGCATTTCTGTGAATGTTTTTGTGTACTTGTATTTAGTACACATACATGCGTGTACTAAACACACCCACAACCATCCCTTTCCCCACTCTCTCTCCCATCCCATTCTTCATCGAGATTCATTTTCAATTATCTTTATATACAGAAGATAAATTTAGTATATACTAAGTAAAGATTTCAACAGTTTGCACCCACACAGACACACAAAGTATAAAGTACTATTTGAGTACTAGTTTTACCATTAATTCGCATAGTACAACACATTAAGGACAGAGATCCTACATGGGGAGTAAGTGCACAGTGACTCCTATTGTTGATTTAACAATTGACACTCTTATTTATGATGTCAGTAATCACCTGAGGCTCTTGTCATGAACTGCCAAGACTATGGAAGCCGCTTGAGTTCGCCAACTCCTATCTTGTTTAGACAAGGTCATAGTCAAAGTGGAGGTTCTCCCCTCCCTTCAGAGAAAGGTACCTCCTTCTTTGATGGCCCCTTCTTTCTACTAGGATCTTAAGAGATCTTTCATGTAGGTGTGGTTTTTTTTTTTTTTTTTTTTTTTTTTTTTTGCCACAGTGTCTTGGCTTTCCATGCCTGAGAAACTCTCATGGGCTTTTTAGCTGGATCCAAATTCCTTAAGGGCTGATTCTGAGGCCAGAGTGCTGTCATTCTATGAGTCTACTTACACATCTATTGATCATATTTATATTGAGTAGAAATCTAAATGGTAAAGGAATTTCATGAAATAACTTGCGAATATGCAGAATATGTCAAACGCCATGTTACTTTATGTGTGTGTAACTATTTCTTTAAGCTTCATTTCTGAAAGTTTCTAAGAAATGTCAAGAGTAGAGGTAGGGCAGTATTGCGGTGTGAGGTCAAGAATTACAACACGTGCTGTCTTAACTCTCGCTCTAAAATACTCATCCCCATTAGTAGGCATCACTTTTTTAAGTGTTCCTTTGATTCTGGAGGCTCTTGCAGCATTTCATTTATTTTTCCAGAGAATCCAAAATGAGGAGACTGAATTAAGTTGCAGCATGAAATTCTGTTTTACTGCTGGTTGCTTGCCTCCAGTTTTAAAGGAAAAAAAGTCCTGAGAAGAGTCTTTCTTTTCTTTCTCTCTTCCTCTCTTCCTTTGTTCTTTCCATTCTCCCTCTCCCCTCCTCTCCTCTCCTCCCCTTTCCTCTCCCTCTCCCCTCTCTCCCTGTCTCCCTCTCTGACTCTCTCCCTCTCCCCCTCTCCCCTCTCTCCCACTCCTCCTCTCTCCTTCTCCCCTCTCTCCCTCTCCCCTCTCTCCCTCTCCCCCTCTCTCCCTGTCTCTCTGCCTCTCCACATCTCCCTCTCCCTCTCTCCCCCTCTCCCCCCTTCCTCTCTCTCCCCCTCCCCCCTCCTCCTCTCCCTCTCTCTCTCTCCCTCTCTCCCCCTCTCCTCCTCTCCCCTTCTCCTCTTCTCCCCCTCTCCCTCTCGTCCCATCTGTTCTGAATAGCCTCTTTCTATGAAAATGAAGGAGAAAAGAAATACAGTCTATGACTGAAGTTCCATCTGACAGGGTTCCAGAGATTCTTTGGCTTTGCTATCTTTTACACAACACTCCCTCTTCTTCCTCTACACAAACCCACACTCTCCCATATCAAAGATGGTCAACGTGCCACGTGTGACAATAATGACACATGCACACAGGAGAAGGGCAATATTGGCCCCACTTGTGGTACCACACATACTCTTGATTGTGTTGAGTCATCATCATGTTCTCACCTTCTCCTCTTCCGTTCACATGACCTTCAAGCACAGGACCCATCCCTTAGAAACATATTAACCCATGAAGATCTTTCTGGGCCCAAGGAAAGAGAAAGAGTAATCATCTCTTGGCATGGGGGCATGATTGGTGGAGTTTGTTACTGTGTACAGGGGAACTTGGATTTTCTCCAACAGTTAATTGAAAAAATACTACTTAATGGAATGACTATTGTGAGGACAATGGAGGAACATAGGAAAAATACATGTAAGAACTGGGATGGGGGAGAGACAAAAAAGAGAAGGTATGAACTGCAGTAAAATCATCCATTTAAAGTAAAAAATGCAGGGATTTCAATACACTCAAAGGGCTGCATAACTATCACCACTATCTAATTCAGCACGTTTGTATCATCGCTGCCTCCCAAACATAACCCATCCCTATTGCCATTCTCTGTGTTTCCCTCCTTTCAGTTCCTGGGATCCACTGATTTATTTTCTATTTTTATGGATTCGCCTATTCTAGACATTTCATATACATTATTTCATCCTCTGTATGGATGTTTGTGTCTGGCTTCTTGAATTTAGTATAATGTTTTCAAGGGTCACCCATGTTGTACTAAGGATTGGAACTTCATTCTTTTTTATGGCTGAATCATATACTACATTTTGTTTATCCATTTAGCAATTAATGAATATTGGGCTGCTTCTTATACAAAATGTTGCTACTATGAGCATTCATGGACAAGTTTCGTGTGGTCATGTTCCCATTTCTCTTGAGTTTACACTTAGGAATGGTTTGTCTGAATCATATGGGAGCTCTGTTGGACAGAGAGTAGCTGCCAGGTCACTTTCCAGTGTAGGTGCACCATTCCCACAGTGAACTAAGAGCGTTCCAAGTTGTCTACATCCTGTCCAAAACTTGTTATTTCTGTCTTTTTTATTACAGTCATCCTAATGGGTAGGAAATGGTATTTCTTTGTGGTTTTGATTTTCATTTCCTTAATGGCTAAAAATTTTAAGCATCTATCAAAATGCCAGTTGACCATTTATATAGCTTCTTTGGAGAAATGTCTACTCAGCACCTTTGCTTATTATTTTTTAATTGTGTTATTGAGTAGTAAATGTTCTGTATTTATTCTTTTTTTAAAGATTTATTCATTTATTTGACAGTCAGAGTTACACAGAGAGAGAAGGAGAGGTAGAGAGGGAGAAAGAGAGGTCTTCCATCCAATGGTTCACTCCCCAAATGGCTGCAATGGCCAGAGCTGCACCGATTCAAAGCCAGGAGCCAAGAGATTCTTCTGGGTCTTCCACAAGGGTGCAGGGGCCCAAGGACTTGGGCCATCTTCTACTGCTTTCCCAGGCCACAGCAGAGAGCTGGATCGAAGAGGAGCAGCCGGGACTAGAACCAGCGCCCATATGGGATGCTGGCACTGCAGGTGACAGCTTTACCCGCTATGTCACAGAGCCGGCCCCCTGTACTTATTCTGCAAACAGATCCCTTCTAAGATATTTAATTGGCCAAAATCACTCCCATTCAGTTTATTTTATTTTCATTTGATAGTCTTTTGATTAAATACAATTCATCAATATTTTTCTTTTGTCACTTATGTTTTGGTGTTGCGTCCAGGACAGCTTTACCTTGCTCAAGGATATGAAAATTTACTCCTATTATTTTTTCTGGGAATATATAGTTTAAGCTAAGACAAATGTCCCAGGCCTGACTTTTCCATCAGTGAAAATGGGAGGAGGTTTTATAGGTGACTTTTCTCATTTTAGAAATAAATGAACAGGTTAACAAAGGAGGGCCATGCATGGACAAATGGTGAAAGTGTGTTATGACCCAAGGATAATGAGTAATTCAACTCCGTGCAACTGAAATCCATGGATGAAAAAGGAAAGGGAAGAGAAAGATTAATAGTGGTGTAAAAGTGGCATGAGTATTATTGCCTGCCAGCTAGCAAATAAACATCTCATGACAGTTGAAATACTCTTGGGTTTTGTTGTGATTTTACCTATTGAGATAATCACTTTTTCATCATCAGGTAGAAATGAAAATCTCTTTTTTCTGTCTGATATCTGAGTTAAGTGACGAACGCTGACAAATGAGTGTCAGCCACAGTTCATGTAATTTTTTAATATATACAACAATGTCTGGGTTACCATTCTAGAATGAGACTCCACTTTGAACTTGGGCTTCCTGTGCATGGAAGAACTTGCTTTAATTTCGGTTATGAAATCGTTACAGAGAGGCCTTTTCAGGTCTTTCCAGTAGGAAAGTGTGAGTCTTTCAATTCTGTTTTACTTTTCAAGATTGTTCTGTGTACTCCAGGGCTCTTGAATTTCCATATGAATTGCAGGAGCAGCTTGTCAACTTCTAAGGACCCAGCTGGGATTTTGACAGTTACTGAATGTGTACAACAATTTGGGGAGTGTTGCCATGTTAACAATGAATATTAAGTATCATAATGCACGGTCATGAGGTGATTTTCTGTTAATTTAAAAATCCTTCAGTTCATTCTAGTATGTTTTATACTGTAGTTTTCAGTGTGAAAGGCTGCATTTCCTTTATTAAATTTGTTCCTATGATATATTATTCTTTTTGATACTTTCGCATTCGTAGATTGAATTGTTTTCTAATCTAATTTTCAAGTTGTTTGTTTCTAGTGTGTAGATCTAACTGATCTAGCTGATTTTTGTATCCTGCAGACTTGACAGACTCATGTATTAGTTCTAAAACTTATTTTGTGGATTGATTAGGATTTCTATATATAAGATCATGCCGTCTACAAATAAAGATGATTTTACTTCTTCTTTTTCTATTTGATGTCTTTTACTTCTCTTTCTGGTTGAATTGTCCTGGTTTGTTCCTCCATATAATGCTGAATAGAAATGATGAGAGTGAACATTCCTGTCTTGTTCCTGATTGAGGGTGAATATATTTGTTTTTCACCATGTAATATAATGCTAATTGTGGGGTTTTTATAGATACCCTTTATCATGATGAAGAACATCAATTCTTAGTGGGTTTTTTGTTTGTTTTGAAAAACTTAAAAATCTATGTATTTTCTTATTATGGTATATTACATTGATACTTTTCATTGTTATAATAACTAAGTATACCTTGGATAAATCCTACATGAATTAATCTTTATGCCACTGCATTCCATTTGTTAGCATTGTACTGAGGCCTTTTGTGTCTGTATGGATAAGGGGCATTGATTTGGTCTTTTATTGTGATGACTTTGTCTAGTTTTGATGTCAGATCAGAGAATAAGTCGGGAAGTGACTTCTCTTCTTCTCTCTTTTGAAAGAGTTTTGAAAGATTGGTGTTGATTCTAGTTCAAACAGCAGATAGAATTCACCATGTGAAACTAAGTCTGGGTTTTGTTCTCTGTGGGAAGCCTCTTGGTTACTGATTCAGTCTTCTCACCTTCTAGATTACTACTCAGATGTTCTGTTTCTTCTTCCTTCGGTTTTGATCATTTGTATCTGGTGAACACGTTTAAAAAAAAAGAGGGAGAGTTAATTTGGAATTTCTCTCCCTCCTGCCCTGTTCTTATTAATTAAATTCATCTCCTTAATGACTGCTGTGGGGAAAATGAGAAAGCAAAAGTATTATTTTTTACCTGTTGCAGATTCCTTTAAGAAACTCCAGATGTGGATTCTCTTCAGCTATCGAGGCTCCACGCGCCGCCTTAAAACATCTCAACCTCCACGTGCTGCCTTAAAACATCTCAACCATAGAGAAATAGAAAAAATAGAAAAGGAAACCCGGGGAGAGAGAATGAGCTTGTTGCAGCCCAGCTCTGAATCCATTGTGTAGGGACACGTGGAGACAGAGTAGGAAAATCACACTTCACCGTGGGCCTGACCAATGTGGGCATCGCAAAGCCCTCCCAGCGTGGCGTTGGCAAAGGTGTGATGACTCATAACTTCAGCAGAATCGAGAACATGAAACCCTGCACTTCCTTCCTCCTCGGAGTCCTTCAAAGGAAGAGAAATGCCATTCCTTCCCTGGAAGTTGGTTTTGAGTTCCTTTTCTTCCTTCCTGAATCACTGCTGTGTGTTGATGGACACCGCTTTCCCATAGAGGCAGGCGAGCGTGCTCAGAACGATCACGTTAAGCCAGGGCAGTAGAATCAAGAGAGAAGATACCCAGATACCCCATTTCAGCCTCTCGACAGAGGCCTCCACTCTGCTGCTCTTCAAGGGAGATTTTATTTTTTCCTGTAATTGAATTAAAGAAAAGAACCCCAACTAATCACTATCAACAACAAAAATGTCCTTTAAACTTGTGTAAAACCTGCAATGAGACACAATATTTTAGCAAATTGAGCATTTCCCTAGTGTTACCCAACCCTGAGATTTGCATTTTCCAGTGTCCTTGAGCAGTACTTTGCTACTTTGCGGGGTGAAACAGCCTCTTCTGCAGGCTGTTGCCTTGAACTTGACCTCATCTACCACTGCCCTCTGATAGTTTATGAACCAACAAGATTGTGTTTCTGTAAGATGAAGCTTGCTCCCCTTTATTCAGTCCAGGAAGTTTGCGTGGACACTTCCCGACAGTTGCCCCCTGGAGGGATTCAGCCTCACTCACTCGTTCTAGATGGTTCTCCACCCTGCGCTGCTCTTTCCTGGTTCCTTAAGGTGTTATTGTACCATTTTGTAAAAGGAATATTATTACTATTTTAATTATTTGATAAATATTTTGACAAACGACCTTCTGAAGCAGCCACATTAGAAAGATAATGTCAGAATTAAGGTGTTTCTTTTAATTTTTTATTCTGAAAGACCCAACCAAAATAAGGTGTGAAATGTCATGCTGTTAAGTTGAGATTGGCAACAAAATGTCTCCCCTTCCAGTTTATAGTATTTTTGAGTTTTAGAGTAAAGAAAATTTTATTTTATTGTACTTTAAAATAATTTCTAAGTGTTCACAGCAAGACTGACTATAATGACAGTTTTTATTTTCTGTGGAACAGATTTGATAAACTGGAGACCCTGAAGCAGGAATACCCAAATTGTAGTGTCAGGATTTTAGCTGTACCACAGAGGCCTTTATTGTGCTACACATAATTTGTATAAAGTTTTATATGTGCAAATTGGGTACATAAATAGTTCTCCATTTTTCTAAGGGAATGCAATAAATGTAGCACCGTGAATAAATATAACTTTTATAATCTTAAAAAAAAAGACCTACAGTCTTTCCATAAACTGGACTCTGGCTTGCTGTGGTTCTGCAACCTCGGGACAATAATTTATACTCAATTATATACTTTTCTTACCACCTATTAAAAACTGTTATTCCCATCAGAGAAAGAGAGAGAGAGAGATGCCTGTGTATCACGATTATTGCAAATATAGCTTTGTCGAGCTTTGTTGTATATCCTTGTCAAACCAATGGTTAATAATGAGACACTACTGTAGTTTTAATGACATGTGATTGTTTTACAATTTACTGTATATGAGTGAAATAGTCATCTTTTCATTTGATTATCATTTATAGTCCTTATCTATATTCCCACAGAACTAGGATCTTTTTATTTTGTATGTGTTGAACTCATTAATTAGTGGAACATTAAGCCTTTGACTATGATGTAAATTAAAAATATGTGATCTCACAAATTTGAAAAGGGAGGGGGGGAGAGAGTGAATATAATTATAATCTTAGACTTTTGTCTGTGAACTACATTGAATCTGTTCTCTTTGTATTAGCATCACATTAACAGGAAAAAATTTTTTCTGAAAAGAAAAAAGTTATCTGAGACCCTGAAAAAAAAACTTAAAACTTATTCTGTGTTTTTTCTCTTTACAAAAAGAATACTTGATTGCAAATGTGAAAGTGTTTGAATGAGCCTTTCAGATTGATTGCTAGTCATGGCATTCTAATCCATATTTTAATTCGAGATTCCTTATCTACTTTGTACACTTGTTATTTTGAAATAATTTATGGGGCTGGCGCTGTGTTGCAGTAGGGTAATCCTGTGCCTATGACACCAGCATCCCATGTGGGTGCCGGTTCCAGACCTGGCTGCTCCTCTTCCAATCCAGCTCTCTGCTGTGGCCTGGGAAAGCAGTAGAAAGATGGCCCAAGTCCTTGGGCCCCTGCACCCACATGGGAGACCCAGATAGAAGCTCCTAGCTTCTGGCTTCGGATCAGCTCATCTCTGGCCATTGCAGCCATTTGGGGAGTGAACCAGCAGATGGGAGACTTCTCTCTCTGTCTCTCCCTCTCACTGCTTGTAACTCTACCTCTCAAATAAATAAATAAAATCTAAAAAAAAAAAAAATTTAAAACTCATAGGTTGCAGAGAGACTACAAAGATCCCCACATGTTCTTCTCCTCAAAATCTTCAAATGTCAGCATTTTATCAGATTTTCCCTACCTATATTAATGTTTCAGCAAAACAATGACTTCTGGGATGGTGTATGGAACACAAGCTCTCATTTAATCCAGAGGCAGGCAGGCCACACACACTGAAATTTAGCTCTAACAAGGCAGCTTTGCTGCAATGCAAAACTGGTCTCCAACTTTCTTCTAAAGTTTGCTCTTGTCTTCATTTTTAGTTTTGCTAGCTTCTTGAGCCCAGTTTCAGAAGCTCTTAGAAATATACCTTCTTACCCATTCAAAAAACACTGAAGGAAAAAAAAAAAAGCCTGCCCTTAATTATTTCATAACCGAAACTAAAGCAAGTTTTAGCACTAGTCTGATATTGTAAGCCATATGCAGGAAACCCAAGTTCAGTGTGGCGTCTTACTCTACAGTGGTAAGCTAGGCATGGTTGCTTGTATTATATAATTCCATCAATTACGACTGACATTCATTGCTTAACTCAAGCATTAAACAGATGAAAGAGACTTCATTTTCTACCTGGCAGTGACAAAATGATTACCTCAATATAAAATCACCCAAAACCAAACCCAGAAATATTGAAATGCCATGACACGTGTAGTTACCAGTTTGAAAGAATAAGGGTGTTATTTGGGCACCATCACCACTCTTTCTTCCCCTCTTCTTTCTCACCCATGGGTCTCAGTGCACAGAACTGGGAGATTCATAATGCTTGGGACAAAACACACAGTCACCGTCAGCCCATGCCTGGCCCCCTTTTTGCTAATTTGCTTATTTCTAGTAGTATGAGAGTCACCCATGAACCCAGCCCCCCTCCCACCACCACCACCAAAACAAAAGCCAGGACTACAACCATTTCAGGGTAGTTTCTGATTCTGTCCCCGCTTTATTCCAGCCTCTCCCCATGCAGCATTCAGGATGGCCATCGTTATCCTGAGTCCCTGGCCTCCCATTCAGTGTAGGATTTTCACCTGTTGCGTCTTTATTAAAAAACTGATGCACGTTGCTTTATTTTTAGAGCCTACTCAGAAATGACTTTCACATGTGATATTCAAGAGAACATTTTTACTCATCCGCACTGGGGTAATCAATTCTTCATTTATTCTTACAACTGATCAGGGCAGTGAGCACCCTTCCTCACTGAGTAATAGACCAAGAAGTACTTCTGTGGGTTGTCTTGGTTACCTTTCCTTGGGTCTCTCATGACACGCCAGCCCCTCCTCCTCTTGCTGCAGGGTGTCTGTGGCTAGCGCAGCCCAGCGATGATCAACACCAGGGGTTTCCTTTTTGAGAGCTTTTCTCTCTGGTGGTGAGTTACGAATCCATACTGAGAACTTTTAAAGAGGGAAGGCTGACTGTGGGGCCTCTGTGCTTCCTTGAGGGCAGTGGCAACTGGCTCGGCAGGAAGGGGGTATCACAGGGGCGTGGAAAGAACACTGGATTTAGAGCTGGGAGACGTGAATTGCAGTTTCAGTTCTGCTGCGAAGTAGCCCTGTGACCCTGGGCCAATGGTTTTTACCTTTCTGGGCCTCTGCTTCCTCTTCTGTAGAATAAACACATCACCCCAGTGACTTCTAAGGGTCCTTTCCGATGAGGAACCTGGGAGAGTGGTTGCTAGCGCACTTGTTCCTGCCCTGCCGGCACTCACAGCCCACACTGAGCTCCTGCAGTGCACCAGGGAGACCGTGTGACTGGTGCACGGATAAGGACAACGCATGGAATAGCACTCCGAGTGCCTGGCCAGGACCTCGGAGTCCTAGCCCCTCGTGGAGCTCTGTGGCGTGTGCGTCAGTCTGTCTCGCTATGGGCATGCTCACCGTGTCAAGCTCTTTTGGTTGTAAACACTAGAGGTTGAGGAGCAAAGGTTGAGAATGCTTGTAAGAATATGGGGCCGGGGAGTAGTTCCTGAAAGTCATGAGCAGGAATACAACGGGGCCTCAGTTGAAAACTAGAGACGTTTTTCACGGTGTGGAGGGGAACTTGGAAAGTCACATTTCTTCCTCTCTGTTTCCATTTCTCCTTGTTAGCCCATTTCGTTCTTCATTTCTTTTTTAAATATTGATTGATTGATTTGAAAGGCAGAGTTACAGAGAGACAGAGAGCAAGTGAGAGATATTCCATCTGCTGGTTCACTCCCCAAATGGCAGCATAGCCAGGGGAGGCAGGCTGAAGCCAGGAGCTTGCAACCCCATCTGAGTCTCCCACATGGGTGTGGGAGCCCAGAGACTTGGGTCATCTTCTGCTGCTTTCCCAGGCATATTAGCAGGGAGCTAGATCAGAAGTGGAGCAGCCAGGACTCGACCGGTGCTCATCCAGGATGCCAGTGTCACAGACAGCCTGCTAACCTGTGCACCACAACACCAGCCCCTCATTCTTCACTTCTGCTGTATTTCATGTCGATAGAGACACTCTTTCTCTCCTGGCCTCCAACCTGAATTCCTTACAAGAAATTTCGGTTGGCCAGTTTCGGACCAGTCACTCTCTCCTTCACTCCAGCCCACTCCACTGTGGCCAGACTGGAACACAGATGGAGGAGGTTCCGTCACACAGTGCAGCCTCCTGTCCTCCAGTGAGAATGGGATGGGAGGGTGTTATTCTGACTCCAGCTGTGCTGGGGCCCCGATCAATGCCGACTTATTTGTTTCTCTGTACCTGGCTCCAGCCCAGGGTGGGTACTCAGTACAAGCTTTCTGAATGAATGCACAAATGAATACAATCAACTAAAAGTGAAATTATAGGAAAAGAAAGACTTACCAAGTGAACCCCACTTCTGGTTTAAAAGGAAACAGAGAGAATATTAGCTGAGAATGAGCCACTCAAGTTTGAAATGAGGTTCCTAGAAGGCAGTGACACTTGCCCTTAAGATATTTCATGTTGGGGCCAGCACTGGGTGCAGCAGGTAGAGCCACCCTCTGGAGTGCCAAGCATCCCCTAAGGACGCCAGTTTGAGTCTCAGCTGCTCACTTCCCATCCAGCTCTCTGCTATGGACTGGGAAAGCAGTGGAAGATGGCCCAAGTCCTTGGGCCCCTGCGCCCACGTGGGAGACCCCAAGGAAGCTTCCGGCTCCTGACTTCAGATCGGCAGAGTTCTGGGCGTTTCAGCCAATTGGGGAGTGAACCAGTGGATGGGAGACACCTCTCTCTCTCTCTCTTTCTCCGCCTCTCTCTCTTGTAACTCTGACTTTCAAATAAATAAATAAATCTTTTAAAAAGGATATTTTATGTTCATGATTGTGCATTCATACCACACAATGACAGAGAACAAGGCAAATGAAGCCTTTTCTTACAAGGCATTGAACAGGAAGGAAGTGATGATTGGACAGACGTCGTTGGTGGATTTTTAGGGACTTAGCAGTCTTTCTTAGAGCTTATCACATTCCTTTAAAAATACCGACGGCAACAAAGATTGGTCAAGACAGGAAGGGAGAGGCCTGTCTGCAGTCCATTTTCTTGTAACCATGACCTTAAAATCCAAAGACAGCTTCTAATAGAAAATCATGGCCTTTTAGAACTAAAATGGGCCCAACCCAGCATGTCATCCTTTCAAGGCAGAGGGGGCCCTCCTCCCCGAGCTCAGTGTTCTGGTGACTGTCAGCTGCGTCCAGCATCCGGAGGCCACGTGTCTGTCACTCACAGTGGAAGAGAAGCACCAGCAAATTCACACATTGAGACGTTAACAAGGCCGGCGCCATAGCTCAATAGGCTAATCCTCCACCTGCGGCACCAGTACCCTGGGTTCTAGTCCCAGTTGTCCCTCTTCCAGTCCAGCTCTCTGCTGTGGCCCGGGAGGGCAGTGGAGGATGGCCCAAGTGCTTGGGCCCTGCACCTGCATGGGAGACCAGGAGGAAGCACCTGGCTCTTGGCTTCGGATCAACGCAGTGCGCTGGTCACAGCAGCCACTGGGGGTGAACCAATGGAAAAAGGAAGACCTTTCTCTCTGTCTCTCTCTCTCTCACTGTCCACTCTGCCTGTCAAAAAAAAAAAAAAAGACCATTAACAGTTTAATTTCTGCTGTTGCTCATAGCTGATCTGGAGGTACCCATAGCTGAGTTTGTGTTTGTACATCTAGTTATTTGCTTGCTATCACCTGAATTAATTCTGCAATGATGACATTTGACCTGATTAGCACCCAAGTGCCCTCATTCCTCCAGCCTGGCAAATGAAATTTGTGTCAAAGCTGTGTTGTGCAGGTTTGAGCCTGGCTGACTCTGCTGTGGGTGCCCACAGGAGCTCCTGGGTCAGCGCTCCTGCTATCTGCCGGGGGGCAGCACATGGAGACACAGGGGCAGGAGAGCCGTGACATTTTATGCTAAATTGTATTTATTTGATATATAGCCACAGAAATGTTCACATCCTATTTTTATTACTATATTTTAACTTAGTATTAAGTTGTATTCAACTTTATACATATAGACACATATTGAATGTGGCCATTTTTCCTAGAGTTCACCTACTTCATATTTCTTTTTTTTTAAAAAAGATTTTTTTTTATTGAAGGGCAGAGTGACAGAAAGAGAGAAAGCAATCTTTCACTCACCGGTTCACTCCTCAAATGGCCACAAAGGCCAGGGTTGGGCTGGGCTGAAGCCGGGAGCCTGGAGCTCCACCTGGCCTCCCACATAGGTGCAGAGGCCCAAGCTCTTGCCCCATCCTCTGTTGCTGTCCCAGGCGCCTTAGCAGGGAGCTGGATTGGAAGCAGAGTGCCTGGGCCTTGAAGCAGTGCTCTGAAATGGGAGGCTGGTGTCACAGGGCAGCTTAGCCCACTGGAACATTTGCAAGGGAAGGAAGGTCTGACAATTTAAAATGTTTAAGCTGACCATGAGCTTATGTCAATAATCTAAAATTTAACTTAGATCTAGAATTCTTTGAGGAAAAATCTTCAGATTTTTACAACATGAGAATTCTCCTTACATTACTGAAGTGTGAAATATCTATTTAGCAAGTCAGCATATTTTCCTCTCAAACACAATGTGTTCTAGCAAAAAGTATTAATAATAATACTTCCTGGATAAGTGGTTTCCTTTTTAAAATTAATTCTCTCTTCCTCTGAGCTGTTTTTGGTTGACTAACCGTGAGAAACCTGGCCCAGATGAGGTCATTCTAATTCTGACGTAGTCACCTGGGGCACAAGAAAGCTCCCAGTTTTTCCTACGGAGCAAGTCAGTGCCTCCAACACGGGAGAAGCTCCCTGGAAGAACACCTCCCGATGAGCGCAAGTTTTTCAACTTTAAAAAATCAGTTTTCAAAGTTTAAGCCTCGAAGCTGTTGATGGAATTGATGAAGCGAGCGCAGCGTTCAGATCCGGTAGGGAAGGCAAGTTTTGGCAGAACTGAGTGTTCGTGGTATAAAGTTGATTTTTGTACTTTTACAGCGCATCTGTGGGCTTGGCTGTCTGGTGCTGGGAGGGGCCTCTGAGACACCCTTGGGACAGCAGTCCTGCAGACATTGTGTGTTGTGAGTTGGGTGAAGATACACGCAAGTCCGCAGCCCTGAGTACTGGGAACATCTGAGTGCGTGCGTGAGAGACGCAGCAGTGTAGAGTGGCCCTCCCGGCTGCCCACTGGCCTCAGCTGTGTCCAGCTCTCATTCCTGGCTCTGCACCGGCCAGGCACTCCACTGGCTTTGGACCCGTTTGAAGACAGCAGTAACCGTGCCTGCCCAGCACTCACCTCCACTTTTGTTGTCGGAGGAAGAACGCTTGCCACCCTTCCTCCTATTCCCATCCGCGTGGAGAGCCCTGCGTGCCTTCTACCCAGCCCAACGGACCTCCTCACCTGCTGAGTTTGAGAAGGAGAGGCTGAAGGAGCCGCCCTTCCCTCCCCCTCACTGTAGGAAACAAAATGCTCTTGGAAAACCAAGTTCCCCATCCCTCTTTCCTCCGTAAGCCTGGCAAGGGCACCCCCTGCCCCGTGGGGGTGGGGTGGGGGCCGTGAGGTTGCTCATCACTGGGGGCAGCCTGCAGTTACCTGCAGATATCAGCTGTACCTCTTGCACTATTGACCAGTGCATTGGCCTATTTCTTCATTAGTTGGAAGCCTCAGGTGGGAATGAAGGGTGTCAGTGATTAGACCCCCACAAAAACCCTGCCCTGGCCAGCATAGAGGCAAGGCCCCTGCTTCCCCCAAACCACGCCTGCCACACACACCTTGATCTGAGCCTTGCAAAAGCTCAATAATTCTACAAATTATTGGGGGAAAGTGTCACCTTTGTTTTTTCACTTTTATTTCAAATGTGTTTTATTTTGATCTCTAGCTTTTCACTTCTAAATGTCCATCATTCTTAAGGAAAATCAAACCCACTATTGTTGGGGTTTGAGAAATCTAACTTTTCATGTATCTTCCCTGTGATGGCTTTATAAATTGGTTCAGAAAGAGAGACAGAAACCAGACACAGTTCAGCCTACTGGCTTTACTCTTGATAAGGCTGGATTAAAACTCTTGGCTGGCACGCAATGGCCACACGGTCTTCACAAACACTTACCCCTACCCACCCACCAGCAGCAGAACAGCTGTGGGCCTCCCCTGCAAGGGCAGCACCTGGCTCCCTGGGCTTACCCCGTGGAGGGGGGGCAGGGCAGGTGCATCCTGTGACCAGACCAGAGAGGGAGGGAGGGAGAGCACCCCGCGTGTGTGTGTGCGTGTGTGCGCGCGTGTGTAGATGGTGACCTTTGCACAGTAACCCCAACCTTTAATTGGTGGGGAATTAGTCATCTGCGATGAGGGGTTCGATCTGAGTGGAGAAGAAAAGCATCCTTTCCGGTGCCTTCGGGGACCAGGAGTTCCCTTTCCCTGAGCGGAAGCCGGAGCAAGCAGGGACAGGAAGGAGTCTGTGGGCTGGATCGTTCCAGCAGGTCACTGAGAAGGCCACTGTGGGCCCAAACTGCAACTGGGCATAGCCCAATATGGCTTTGCCTGTAGGGCACCAAAAGTTGAGAGCCTGTCCAAAGCTTTAAAGAAGCATCTGAAAACTGTGAAAGCCAGCGGCGTTCTGCCTCCAGTGAGCTTGCTCCCCTGCAGGCCACCTGCTGTGTTGGGGGAGCACAGGGCTTCCTCCTCCTCCTCTCCCTGCTGCACACACTGCTGCCTCTTCTTGTTTGAGGGCTCGTTCCATGCTGCTTGTCTGTGACACAGAAATGGCTAGTTGAGAACCTGAAGGCAGGATTGCATGCGAAGCAGTGTTAGAATTCTGTCAGTAGTTTTTACGAAGCACTTACTATGTGTCATTCTAGGTCCCGCCTAAGTAGGCAGCACTTGACGGAATGAGTTTGCATTCTCGTGAAGCAAACAGCAGTGACCAAGTTATTATCTCTGGGGAGAATTTTGGCCACATGCATTTCCCTTTCTCAGGCGTCCACACAAGGTGAGTCTATGAATCCAGCACACTGCAGCCACTCTCAGAATGCCCATCGAGACAGTTCTGGAAGGAGTGAGTCACAACGCTGATTCAGCATGTGCAACAGACACCTTCACTTTTTAAACAATTATGTTTATTGGAGGGAGGGAGGGAGGAAGGGAGAGAGAGAGAGAGAGAGAAGCCCATCTGCTGGTTCACTCCCCAAATGCCTGCGGAAGCCAGACTGGGTCAGACTGAACCCAGGAGCCAGGAATTGAGTCCAGGTCTCTGATGTGGGTGACAGGAGCCCACCCCCCTGAGCTATCACCGGTGCCTCCCAGGGTGCCCATCAGCAGGAAGCTGGAACTGGGAACTGGAGCGCTGGCTGGATTTGATGTGGGACGCAGTCATCTCAGCTGGCATCTGAGGACTGCTACACCAAAGGCTGACTCCCGCACTTTCAGTGTAAGGCGAACTCTTGCAGGAAACACCGCATAACCACGAACAGATTCCTTTCCATTGGTGAAAAGTAAACCGTGAGGCCCCTCTGCTTTGTTTTGCCCGAGAGCCAGACAGCAATGGTGAAAGTCTCAAAAACTTATTGTGGTGAAATGTTCATCACCTGAGTTGGCCATTCAAACAACTTCCATACACAATTCAGTGGCGTTAGTTACATCCCTATGGTTGCGCAGCCGTCACCGCCACACACTGCCAAACTTGTCTTCCAGAATTGAAACCCGGCGAACGCCGGCTCCTCTTTCCCTCCACATTCCAACCCGACAGTCGCCATTCCTCTCCCTGTCCTGTGAATTTGCTGCCTCTAGGCAGCTCATGGAAGCAGAGTTGCACATTTGTCCTCTCACAGTGTGCTCAGTTCCCTTAGCGTACTGTCATCAAGCTTCCCATATTGTGGTACAAGTCAGCATTTTATTCCTTTCCAAGGCTAAAGAATATTCCATGGTGTGGGTGTGCTGTAGTTAATTCATCCATCTGTTGATGGACAAGGGTCGTTTCCATTGTGAGTAATGCTGCACTACACACTGCCATACAAATATCTCTTTGAGTTCCTCTTTTCAATCCTTTTGGGTATAGACCTAGGAATGCAGTTGCTGGATCATGTGGTAATTCACTATTTAATCCTTGAAGGAACCATCAAACTCTTTTTCCACAATGGCCACACCATTTTACATTCCCAGCAGCAATGTCAACACATCCTTGTCAACACTTGTTGTTGAATGTTTTCAATTATAGTCTTCCTAGGAGCTAGCAAGTGATCTCATGTGGTTCTGATCGGTGCTTCCATGAAGACCAATGATGCTGAGATTTATGGTCCATGAGCTTATTAGCCATTTGTGTGTCTTTGGAAAAAGATCTATTCAAGTCCTTTCCTGTTGCTCTCTGTGTTGTTGTTCCTGGGGCTCTCCACAAATTCTGATACATACATAATTTACAAATATTGCTCCCATTCTGTATTTCTTTTACTTTCTTTTGTTTGAGGGCTTGTTCCGTGCAGCCTGTCTGTAACAGAAATTGCTAATTGAGAACCTAAAGGCAGAAGGTACAGAGATCATGGTGAATCCAGTTTGTCTTTTCTTTTGTTGCTTGTGCTTTCGTTGACTTATCTGAGAATCCATTATATTATTTATGTATTTATTTTGACAGGCAGAGTTAGACAGTGAGAGAGAGACAGAGAGACAGAGAGAAAGGTCTTCCTTCCGTTGGTTCACCCCCCAAATGGCTGCTACAGCTGGCGCACCGTGCTGATCCAATGGCAGGACCAGGTGCTTCCTCCTGGTCTCCCATGCGGGTGCAGGGCCCAAGCACTTGGGCCATCCTCCACTGCCTTCCAGGGCCACAGCAGAGAGCTGGACTGGAAGAGGAGCAACTGGGACAGAATCCGGTGCCCCAACTGGGGCTAGAACCCCGGGGTACTGGCGCCGCAGGCGGAGGATTAGCCAAGTGAGCTGCGGCACCAGCCCTGAGAATCCATTATCAAATATAAGATTATAAAGATTAATTCCTATGTTATCTACTAAGAATTTTTTAAGGCTTATTTTTAGGAGCAGCTTTAGAGTCACAGCAGAGTTAGAAGAAAAGTGCAGCTGGTTCCTTTAGCCCCGACCCTGCACATGCACAGCCTCCTTCATGATCAAAATCCTCATCAGAGTGTTATACACAATTTGTTAGCCTACTTGACACATCATAATCACCCAAAGTCCGTGGTTTGCCTTAGGTTTGCTCTTGGTGCTGAATATTCTACAGGTTTGGACAAATGTTTCCATCATTATAGTATCATACCCACTATTTTCACTGCCTTAAAAAGCCTTTATGTCTTCAAAGGTTTTATGGTTTCAGCTCTTAAATTTAGATTCTCAATCCATTCTCTTTCTCTTGACACATTTTGAGCTCACTTTTGTATATGGTGCACATAGGGGACCCAATTTCATTTTTTTGCCTATGGAAAGTCAATTGTCCTTGTACTATTTGTTGAAGAAGTTATTCTTTCCCCTCCATCAAGTGAACTTTTTGTTGTGTTGATCTAGCAACCTGCAATGTTTCTGAATTTGTGATTTGTGTATCAGTAACCAATCAGCCATAGATGGATGCATTTATTTCTGGATCCTCAGTTCTGTTCCATTGCTGTACGTGTTTATCCACATGCCAGTACCATGTTTTAATTATTATACCTTTGCTGTCAGTTTTTAAATCAGGAAGTGTGAGTCCTCCAATTTAGTTTTACTTTTCCAAGATTATTTTAACTATTCCATGCCCTCTGCAATTTCCTGTGAATTTGGGGATCATGACTTCCATAAGGGATTGCATTGAAACTGTTGATAGTTTAACATCTTAACAATATTTAGTCTTCCAATATATAAACATGGATTGTCTTTCAAACTTATATCTTTAATTTTTTCAACAAGTTTCATAGTTTTCAGTGAACAGTATTTCACCTATTTTGTTAAATTTATTCCTAGGTATTTGTTCTCTTAGATGCTTTTATTAGTTTTTTTAATTGTTTATCCCTGTTATATAGAAACACAACCAATATCATTGTGCTGACCTTGTAACCTGCAATTTTGCTGAATTTGTGTTATTGTAGACTGTTTGGAATCTTCCATAGGCTCATGTTCTCTTCAAATAGAGTTTCATGTTTTCCTTTCCATTTGGAGGTCTTTTCTTTCATGTTCTTGCCTAATTGCTCTGACTACCAGTTATAGTGTTGAATAGCAGGGGTGAAATTTGCATCCTTGTCCTGTAAGGGGGAAATTACAAAATTTTCAAGGGAAAAGCTTTGTCTTTCACTGCTGAGCATGACATTAGCAATGGACTTTTCAGAAAGGCTCTTAATCATGTTTAAGAAGTTCTTTCCTGAGATTTCTGAGTTTGTTTTTTTTTTTTTTAATTATGAAACGGTGCTGAATTTTATCAAATACCTTTTCTACATCAAGTGAGATGATCAAATGGCCTTTACCCTTTGATCTATTAAATTAAACCATCCATTCCATTGATAAATTGTCTTATTTTGAAAGACCTTTGCACTCCTGGAAAAAAAATCCTACTTAATGCTGACTTAATTCTTGTAATATGCCATTTAATTTGGTTTGCTAGTCTTTTGTTGAAGATTTCTGCATTTGTATTTACATTGCATATTGGCCTATAATTTGCTTTTCTTGTGTTGTTGTTTTCTATCTTTGGTATTAGAAAAATGCTGGCCTCATAGAATGAGTTAGGAAGTATTCTTCCTCTTTCTTTTTTTTTTTGCAAGAGTTTGCGTTGATTTTTTAAATTCTAAGATTCACCAGAGAAGATGCCCAGTCCTTGACATATCCTTGTTGGAATGTTTTGATTATAGATTCAGTCCCTTTATGTGTTACAGATCTGTTGAAATTTTCTTTGTCTCCATAATTCAGGTTAGATGCTTCATGTGTTTCTAGGAATTTATTCATTTCATCTAGGTTATCTTACCTGTTGGCATTAAAATTATTTTTACTATTCTCACAATCTTTTTTATTTCTATAAAGTTAGTACTAATCTCCCCACTTTTGCTTTGCTTTTAATTATTTCTGTCTTTTTTCTTTTTTGTTTGTCAGTCTAAGTAGACTTGCGAACTTTACTGATCTTTTTAAAAAGCCAGCTTTAAGGTCGGTTGACTGTTTTTCTGTTCTCAATTTCATTTATCTCTGCTCTAACTTTTGCTACTTCCTCCCTTCTTCTACCTTTGCAGAAGGGGGTTTAGTCTTTTCTTTTTCTAGATCCTCAGATATAAAGTTTGCTTATTGATTTAAAGCCTTTCTTTTTTAAAAAAAATCTATTTATAACTGTAAATTTCATGTTGAGCATTGCTTTTGCTGCATTTATACCTTGGGGTGTGTTATGTTTTCATTTTCAATCATCTGTGAGAATTTTCTGATTTCCTTTATGAGGTTTTTCTTTGACGGTTCTTTAAGGGCGCGTTGCTTAATTTCCACATATTTGCAACTTTTCCATTTTTCCTTTGTTCTTGCTTTCTCAGCATCATTCCAATGCTGTCAAGAAGATACTTTGTATTATTTCACTCTTATAAAATATATTGAGACTTGTTCTAGGGCTTCCCATGCAGTCTATCCTAGAATGTTCCCCGTGCACCCCAGAAGAACATGTGTTCTGTTTCTGTTGAGTGGAGTGTTCATGTATGTCTTTTGGATCTAGCTGATTTATTGTGGTTCAAGTTCTCTGATTCCATACTCATCTCTGTCTGCTTGTTCCATTATTGAAAGTGGGACATTGAAGTATCCAACCCTTTATTTAAAAGACTTATTTATTTATGTAAAAGGCAGAGTGAGAGAGAGAGAGAGAGAAACATCTTTCATCCAGTGGTTCACTATCCAAGTGGCTGCGACAGCTGGGTCTGGACCAGGCCAAAGTCAGGAGCCACGGACGCCGTCCAGGTCTCCCACGTGGATGGCAGGGGTGCCAGTACTCTGGGCACCTTTCTGCTGCTTTCTCAGGTGCAATAGCAGAAAGCTGGGTCAGAAGTGGACATGATGGGACTTGAATTGGCACTCCCATGTGGGATGTCAGCGTCACAGGAAGTGGCTTAACTCAACATGTAAAGCAAACCCAATGAGTCCATAATGATATAAACAACTGAACAGATAAATAGTCATGCGAACAAATGGAGAAGCTCGGACAAATCTTTCACATGGACGAATCACATTTATTTTATGCCGATACTTTGCACACCAAGTCTTTTTTTTAAAAGATTTATTTATTTATTTGAAAGTCAGAGCTACACAGAGAGGCGAGGCAGAGAGAGAGAGAGAGAGAGAGAGAGAGAGAGAGAGAGAGGTCTTCCATCCGATGGTTCACTCCCTAATTGGCCGGAGCTGCACTGATCTGAAGCCAGGAGCCAAGAGCTCCATGAATAAATATTGCACAAACTCAAATAGAGGAATACTCTACAGAATACCTGACCAGTATCCCTAACGGTTGTCAAGGTTGTCAAAATTGAAGAAAGTCTGAAAAATCGACAGACCAGCAGGAATGACTAAATGTAATGATGGTATCCTGAAAGTGATCCTGGAACAGAAAAATCTACATAAGGAAAATCTAATGAAATACAAATAGAATGTGGAGTTCAGGTAATAATGATGTAGCAACATGGGTTTCTTAGCTGTATTTTAAGATTTATTTGTTTATTTAACAGGCTAAGTGAAGACAAGCACACAGAGACAGAGATCTCCCATCTGCTGGTTTACTTCCCAAGCAGCTGTAACAGCCAGATCTGGGCTAGCCTGAAACCCAGAGCCAGGAACTTTATCTGGAATCCCACATGGGTGACAGGGACTCAAGCTCTTGGGCCATCTTCCACTACTCTCGTAGGCACATTAACAAGGAGCTGGATTGGAAGCCAAGCAGCTAGGACTCAAAGTGGTACTCCAATATGGTATTCCAGCATTTTAAGTGGTGGCTTAACCCCTGTGCCACAACCCCAGCCTCAATAAATTTCTTTTATTAATTTCCAATTTGTTTATTCCCTAACAAATTACCACAAAAGTTGTGGTTTAAAACAACACAAACTCATTAGCTTATAGTTATGTGGGTCAGAAAGCAGACTTGGGTTTCATGGGTCTACAGTCAAGGGGTCAACAGACTGCATTTCTTTCTGGAGCTAGTAGGAAAGAATGTGTCTGCCTTGTTGGCTGGAAGAATCCAATTCCTTGCAGTTGTAGGAATGAGGCTCACCTTGTCTCAACGGCTGTCATAGGAGGTCCATTTCCAGCTTCCAGAGATCCCCGGAGTCTTTGGCTCCTGGTCCCTCCCACCATCCTCCAAGCAAGGATGGCTTGAGTCCTTCACACATGCATCTCTTCCACCCACACCTCTTGTGTCATCTTCCACTTCTAAACATACCTGTGTTCAGATTGGGGCAGGAGACTTGCCCCATCTCAAGGTCATTAAGCTTCATTCCACCTGCATTGCCACCTTGCCATGTAATGTAGCATGATCATGGATATCAGAGATTAAAAAGTAGACATCTTTGGGGAGCCATTATTTTTGCCTACTACACATTTTTTGAGCCACTATGGAACAAAAGAGTCAGAAACTATAGACCCAGTAGTTCTTTTTTAATATACTACATGAATTTTAAAAGTTTATAACTTCTATATATTGTAATGTGTTGTTATATCATTTGTTTTTCCAAAATAATTAGTTTTGTTGAAATTGGCAGTGAAATCTTTAAAAATAAAAGGAGAAAGTGTTCCATTTTAGAAAATCAGATGTGTGTGTGTGTTCTCCCTCTCTCTGTAATTCTGCCTTTCAAATAAATAAAAAATAAATCCTAAAAGAATAAAAAAGAAGTACTCTCCTGTGGAGTGGCCATGCTGGGCACAGAAAGGGTCATCCAGGACCCTCCAGTGTTAGCTCTGAGATGAGGGTTAGCACTATGAGCCCACATGTGGGATCGATGGGTGTTGTCTGACTACCACTGGAGAAGAGAGATGACAGAGTTCCTGCGAACTGAGAGAAGTTAAAGCAGTACCAAAAACCAAATGGGGCAAGGTTCAGTGGGGGGCCTGGGCAGGAGGAGCTGACCAGAGCCTGGCAAGAGACTCAGGAACTAACCTCTGACCATGTTCTGAAATTCGTACAATCTATATATTCACATACATATAATTTTTGTCATCTTTAAGTCTTTTCAGTAGTTTTTTTCCCAAGTTTTATTCAGATGTAAGTCACACAAATAGTACTCACCCTTTTAAATTTATAATATAATTGAATAGTTTTTAGTAGTTTCAGAGTTGTCTGCCACTCATCACAATCTAACTGTGGAGCACTTTCATTCCCCAGAAAGGAGGCCAGCGCCATTGCACCCACCCCTCATTCCTATCCCTTCCCATCTATTATGGCTATTTCATATGCATGGAATCTTACAGAATTGATCCTTTTGCATCTTGCGTGTTTCACTCCATAGAACGTCTCCAGGCTTCATCGAGGTTGTAGCGGGAACTGAATTTCTTTTCACTTGAAGAGAATGTTCCGTTGGGTGGACATAGCATCTCTGTGTCCCCATCTATCTGTCACTCGGCATTTGAGTTGTTTCCATTTTGAGGGTTCATTTTGAATAATGCTGACTTGAACACGGGTGCACAGATATCTGTTTGAGTCTTTGCCTTCAAATCTTTTCTTTGTACACCCAGACGTGGAATTGCTGAATCATGTGGTAATTCCGTGTTTAACCAAGGACACGGCAGACCGACAGCACAGTGGCTAGTTGATTGCACATCCCCACCAGCAATGTGCGAGGATGTCAGTTTCTTTACATCTTCCCCAATACTTTCCTCTGGCTTTTCTTTTATAATAACCTTAAGATGTGCCAAGTGGTACTGCACTGTGGTTTAGTGTGAAATTCCCTTAATGTGAAAGGGAACATCCTTCAGTGTGCTTATTGGCCCTCAGTATATCTTTTCAAGCTTTGGAATTTGCTCACTTTCTGGTGTTCTATTCTGGATGTCAAACTGTTATGAGGTTTGCAAAGATTTTCTTTCATTATGTGCCTAGCCTTCATAAATGTGTTGATAATGGGCTTAATACAAAAAGTATTTAATTTTGGTGGAGGATAGTTTGTTTATATTTTCTTTTGTTGTCTGTGATTTTGGTATCATACTCAAGAAATATTTGCCAAATCTAGTGCCACGAAACTTTTTTTCCTTTGTTTTCTTGAGAGTTTTATAATTTCAGCTTTTTAAAAAAAGAATAAAATAACAAAAATAAGCTATTTGAAATGCAGAGTGATGGAGAGCAAGAAATAAAGAGAAAGAGATCTTCCATCCACTGGTTGACTCCCTAAATGGCTGCAACAGTTGGAGCTGGGACAAGTCAGTGTGGGTGCAGGCGCCCAAGCACTAGGCCATCCTCCGCTGCTTTCCCAGGCACATTAGCAGGGAGCTGGAGCAGAAGCAGAGCAGCGGGGACTCGAAGCTGCTTTGATTTAGGACAGAGTTTTGTATTTGTGGAAAAAACATGGTCAGGATTTTGATAGTGATGGCATTCAGTCTGTGGATCATGTTGGTAGTGTTGAAACCAAACCTCTATTCAAGTGCCCCCAAAAAGTGTAGGCAAGATGCCACCAAGACCCACCCTCTCTCCCTTAGCCCAAGGTGTCCCAGCCCAGCCTATAGAATCAAAAGGGATTTGCTGAATTGAGGGAGTGTTACAGTTGGCTTTAAAAATTCTAATCTCCCGACTCAATAAGTCCTTCGCCTCTCCAATAGATAAAACCTCGTTGGCCAGCATTGTCCAGAGGGCTCTGTTTAGGGGAATTCCAGGTCCAGACAGGGAAATCCCAGGTCTGGGGCAGAAGGTAACCACCACTCGCATGTAACCCAACCAGACCAACAGGAGCTCACCTGGCCGACATAAAAATTCCCTAAAGAGTACAGCATCACTGACCAGTAGACGGGAGGTCACAAGCACCCCTGACCAACCAGGAACTCGACACGAGCTGATCATGCACCTCTCAGCTGCAACTTCCATCTACAGGAACCTTCACCCTCAACTCCTCAGGGAACCTGCTCTATGCTTTGCAATAAACACCCATTTTCTTCTCCCTCCTGAGGTCAGTGATTGGCAGACCCAAGTTTGGAGGTTCTGTAGCAACACCTCTAACTAGTTGGGCAGGTGGTTCTGCAACAGTATTGCGTTCTTTCTTGAAAATGCAAAGTCACAACCCATATATGATGGATTTATTTATCTTTCATTTATTTATCTCTTTAATTTCTCCCTAGGATATTTTATAGTCTTCAGTTTACAAGTTTTCACCTCCTAGGTTAAGTTAATCCCTAAGTATTTGATTCTTTCCAATACTATTGCAAATGAATTTGTTTATTTCCATGATTGATTTTTCCTTGTAAATATGTAGAAAGGCAAATGACTTTTGTATATCGATTTTGTATTCTGCAACTTTGCTGAATTTGTAGGTTAGTTTTGTGTGTGTGCGTGTGTGTGTAAACTTTAAGGCTTTTCTTGATGTAAGATCTGTAAATGGAAATAATTTCATTTTTTCCTTTCCAATTTTAATGCCTTTTTTTTTAGCTCATGGCTCTACCTGTGCTATGGATGGATGTTTGTGTCCCCACCCTAGTCACATGTTGAGGTGCTGATCCCAAGGTGTTTTATGCATGATAGGGTACTCATTTTTCTCAGAGATTTTTTCTGCAGCAATCGAAATGATCACATTTTTTTCTCTTTGTGTCATTAACCTGGTGTATTATGTGACTGATTTTCATATGTTGAAACGTCTTTGGATTGTGAGACCAAAATTTCCCATTTGGACATTTTAACAAGCTTCTGACCTTGGTTTAGAAGTATGCTGTTGAGGAATTTTGCTACAATATTCATAAAGAATGTTTGTCTGTAGTTTACTTGTCTTACAGCATTCTAGTGTGGCTTTGATATCAAGGAAATGTTGGCCTCTTGGTTTGAGTCAGAAAGTACTCCCTCTTCATTTTCGAGAAAGTTAGAGGAAGACTGGTTTTTATGTCTTTGAATGTGTGGTGGAATGGATCAGGGATGCCATCTGGTCCTAGGTTTTTCTTTGATGGGAAGTTTTTGATTGCCTCCCTGCCAATTATGTATCTATGAAATGCCATCTCCTTGCAAATTATGTGTCTGTTAAAGTTTTCTGTTTCTTCATGACTCCATCTTGGTAGGTTTTGTGTCTCTAGGGTCACCTCCGTTTCAAGCAGGTTGATTTGTTGGTGAACAGTCGTTCCTGGCAAGGTCTTCCAATCCTCTGTCTCTCTGTAGAAGTGGCAGTAATGTCCCTAATTCCCTTTCTGATTTCACAACCTGAGTCTCCTCTCCTTTTCTCTTAGTCAGCCTGGGTAGAGGATTATCACTTCTGTTGATCTCTGTGAAGAGCCAACTTTCGGCTTTGCTGATTTTCTCTGTCGTCTTTTTACTCCCTATTTTACTTATCGCTGTTCTAATCTTTATTATTTCCTTCCCTCTGCTGGCTTTGGGGTTAGTTTGTTCTTCTTTTTCTAGTTCCTTAAAGTATAAATTTAGGTTGTTGATGTGAGATCTTTCTTCTTTTTCAATGTAAGCATTTACAGCTATAAATTTCCTTTTAGCAATACTTTCACTGCATCCTATAAGTTTTCCTATGTTGTGTTTAACTTTCACTCATCTCACGTGTTTTCTCATTCTCCTTGTGTTTTCTTCTTGGACACACAGTGGTTGAGAGTATGTTGTTTAATTTCTGCATATTTGTGAATTTTTCTGATTTCCTTCTATTGTTGATTTCTGACTTCAACTTGTGGCCACAAAAGATATTTGTATATTAATCTTTTAAAATCTATAGAGACAAATTCTGTGTCCTAATAACCTGAGAATGGGCATTTGATAAGTATGTGTATTCTCTTTTTGTTAGGTAAAATATTTTGTATATGTCTGTTGGATCTATTTGACTTATTGTGTTGTGTTCATATCCTCTATTCATTCCTTCCTTCCTTCCTTCCTTCCTTCTTAAGATTTATTAATTTATTTGAGAGGTAGAGTTATAGACAGTGAGAGGGAGAGACAGAGAGAGAGGTCCTCTATCTGCTAGTGTACTCCTTAGTTGGCCGCAACGGCCAGGGCTGCACTGATCCGAAGCCAGGAGTCAAGAGCTTCTTCCGGTTCTCCCACTTGAGTGCAGGGGCCCAATCGCCTGGGCCGTCTTCTCCTGCTTTCCCAGGCCATAGCAGAGAGCTGGAGTGGAAGAGGAGCAGCCGGGACATGAACCCGTGCCCTTATGGGATGTGGGCGCTGCAGGTGGAGGATTAACCCACTGCACCACAGCGCCTCTTCTCTATTTCTTTATCTTTTATTTCATTGTTCTGTCCATTATTGAAATCTCAAAACTATGATTGTAGAACTATAAATTTCTTTTCTCACTTCTAATAATTTTCATTTCATACACTTTAAGGGACTCTTATTAGGTCTGTAAATGTTTATGATGTCATCTCATGGTGTTAACACTTTCATTGATATATAATGCCCTTTGTCTCATAAGCTTGATGTGAGTCTATTTTGTGTGCTATTAACATTTCCTTTTCAACTCTCTTTTGGGTGCTTTTTATATGGGATATATTTTTTCATTCTTTTACTCTCACCCTTTTTGTTTCTCTGAAACTAGAGCAAATTAGATAATTTTGGGTGTTTTTAACAGCAAAAAGTTCGATCATTCAAAAAAATCCTTTCAGGCCAATATCTGCCTTTTCATGTGAGTGTCTAACTCACTTTCAGTTACAGTAGTCACTGGTAAGGAGGGGTGGGACTTAGTCCTCCCATGCTGCTCTGTGTCTTCTGTAGAGTGTATGGAGTACGTAGTCTTCTAGAGTATATCGCTTCCTCCCCATTCCCATTTTTTCTCTCATTTTTTGTATTTGCTGGATTGCTGCAATGAAGCATTTTGTTTCTTTTCTCTTTTCCTATTGTGTATATGCTACAGCTGTTACATTGCAGTTTAAATGGGAATTATATTTAATATCTCAAATTTATTTCAGTCTAACTGAATTTGTGTCAGCTTATGTTCAAGTGCACATAAAGTCTCTGGCCCTAGACAGCTCTGCCCCTGCCTTTAAACTGTGGGCACTACCTATGATATATATATATATAATATATATATTTAAACATATATTAAATATATTCATTTATATAAAATTTATATTTTATTATATTTTAAATAATATATTTATCATATTTTATATAATATATTTATTATATTTCATATATTATACATAAATACATACATATCTATTTTATACATAGCATATTATAGTATATATTTTATTTATATAAATATTTGTAAATATATATTTAATAATTTTTTATGCATTTCCTTTAAATTGTGTATAAAATGGAGCCAGCACTGAAGTGTAGCAGGTAAAGCCACCACCTGGGATGCCAGCATCCCATATGGGCACCAGTTCAAGTCCCGGCTGCTCCACTTCCAATCCAGCTCTCTGCTAATGGCCTGGGAAAAGCAGTAGAAAATGGCCGAAGTCCTTGGGCCCCTGCAACCACATGAGAGACCCGGAAGAACTCCTGGCTCCTGACTTTGGACAGGCCCAACTCTGGCCATTGCAGCCATCTGGGAAATAAACCAGCAGATAGAAGATCTCACTGTGTCTCTCTCATTCTCTCTGTGAGTGCAGGGGCCCAAGCACTTGGGTCATCTGCTGCTGCTTTCCCGAGCACATTAGCAGGAAGCTAGATTTGAAGTTGAGCAGCTGGGACATGAACCAACACCCATATGGGATGCCAGCATCTCAGGTAGTGGCTTTACCTGCTACACCTCAATATTGGCCCCAATTTAGGACAATTTATTTATTTAAAAGGTAGAGTTACAGAGAGGCAGAGAGAGAGAGAGAGAGTGGTCTTCAGTCCACTGTTTCACTCCCCAGATGGCTGCAACAGCCAGAGCTGCGCCGAGCCGAAGCCAGGAGCCAGGAGTTCTTCCAGGTCTCCCATGCAGGTGTAGGGACCCAAGCATGGGTCCACTGCTTTTCCAGACCATAGCAGAGAGCTGGATCTGAAGTGGAGCAGCCGGGTCTTGAAACAGTGCCCACACGGGATGCCAATGCTTCAGGCGAGGGCATTAACCCACTGTGCCACAGCGCCGGCCCCTTTAGCTGTTATTTCCTTAAATATCTGTCTTTCCCTTTCTCTCTCTCCTTCTGGGACTCCCACAAGGCTAATATAGATCGCCTTCATGTCACCACAGGCCTTTCAGTCTCTACTCGGTTTTCTGCACTTTTTCGTTGTGTTCATCAGACTGGATCATTTCAATTGTCCTACCTTGGAGTCTGCTGAAGTTTTTCTTCTGCTTGCTCAAAGTTCCATTTGAATACCTTTAGTGGATGTTTTTCAGTGTTGTTTATACTGAACTTGTCGCCTCCAGAGGGTTTTTTCCTGTTAACGTGTTATATATCCTTATTCATATTTCCAGTTGTTTTTAAGAACTTGTGTAATGAGTTTGACACCTGGTTTTCCTCAGGAATGATTTCTATTTGTTTTGTTCCTCTGAGTGAGCCATACTTTTCCTGTTTCTTTGTATGTCTTTTGATTCCTTTGCATCTCATACTGGGGTCACTCTGGGGCTCCCTTCCCTGGGCTTGTGCGGCTTTTCTTTTTAATTTTTTTTTTTTTTTTTGACAGGCAGAGTGGACAGTGAGAGAGAGAGAAAGGTCTTCCTTTTGCCGTTGGTTCACCCTCCAATGGCCGCTGCGGCCGGCGCACTGCAGCCGGCGCACCGCACTGATCTGAAGGCAGGAGCCAGGTGCTTCTCCTGGTCTCCCAAGCACGTGGGCCATCCTCCACTGCACTCCCGGGCCACAGCAGAGAGCTGGCCTGGAAGAGGGGCAACCGGGACAGAATCCGGCGCCCCGACCGGAACTAGAACCCGGTGTGCTGGCACCGCAAGGCGGAGGATTAGCCTAGTGAGCCGCGGCGCCGGCCTTCTTTTTGATTTCTGTGAGATCTCTGTGCTGGGAACCTGCCCGAGGTATGAATCTACGCTGTTCTTGCGTCTTCTCGGCTGCTTCTTCCCTGGGCGTGGAAACTTCCTAACTTGCTCCACATACACAGTTGCTTTTGAATATCCAGATTTTCAAATATCTACCAATATTTTCCCTGGAAGTGCAAAGCTTTCAAATAGACTCCAGTGTTCCAAAGAAAATCACGTCAGAAAAATTCTGGCAGCATAATTGCCGTCCAGATAGAGAGACAGATTCGTGGAGCTTCGTAATCTGCCGTCATCCCTGACATCACCCTGGACTGAACTGAATTTTAGAACAGCTCTCAATTTATTTACGAGGCATATAAATTTGTATATATATACCTGCCAACTATTTCACGAATTCCTCTGGGTTTTATAAAATTAAATATTTTTAGTGAAAACACCAAAATGGGAATTAATTCCATTCTCCTGCAACAGAACATCCCACTGGGGATAGGCTATGATTGTTGCCTAAGCCCACACATCAACGAATGTGCTACAGGCCCACTGCTCAGAATCTCCTCTATATGGATAAATGCTTTCCAGAAGGATAAATGGGCAACAAGAAGTTTTCCAGATGCTCAGATATTGCTAGTGCAAAACCTCAGTGATACACTTGATACCTCATGACAGACTCATCACTAAACAGTCCTTGCATGAGCACATGAGCCCTCATCAAACTACTTCTGTGCTACGGAGTGTTAACTTTAGTGAACATATTCCATGAAAAATGATGCCACTCCATGGTGTTGGTCATTGTTACCACTCGGCAGTCAGAATCTTGATTTCTAAACAACCTGCATCCATATTCACTTTCCTAAGATGACAGACATCTCTTGGTTAACCATTCGACTCATAATTACGACTTCGCTGAGAACAGCGCCAGTTCACAGGCTCAGACTTCCAAGGGTCGACCTTGCTTGTGCTCAAGGTCCCTGACCTCCCAGCTACAGTTCAGCAGCCTGGAAGATGGCGTCTGACCTGACCTTGGCCGGCCAAACTGTTAATCCCAGGAATGTTCATCTAGAAGTGGGAACGCAGGGACCAGTCACATTTTGGCAGTATCTAAGCAAGAGCGTCACAGTCTCTTGCTGCTAAGATCCTTCAAGACATCCAGCCTGGGTATTTCTCTCTGACTGTATTTGTTTTGCTTGATTCTGCAAGACAATCTGTTGTGTGTCGTTTTCTTTTGTTTGTTTTTTGTTTTTGTTTTTGTTTTTGCCTACCTTAGAACTCTTTCTTTGCTTAAGAAACAAAACCCAGAATGCTCTCGTGAGTTAATTTATAATTGCTTTCACCCTTTCAGACAATACAGTTCATCTCTGCCATGGGCTCTATTTTTTATCCTCCTTTGCAACAGAGTGGTCATGTGACCAGATGCTGATTAAAGATTCATAAAGGAAGTCTGATGGAGGGATCCTAGACCAGCTCTCCTTCTTTCTTCTGGCCTTGAATGCAGATACAGTGATTGGAACTGCAGCGGCAGCACTAAGCCAGCACAAGCAGATGGTAGAGTAGAAAGACGAGTGGCTGGATCCTCGACGGACCACCCAAATTCAGACTTACACCTCCGGACTTCATTCCACCCTCGGGAAATGATTCCTTGGCTCTTGAAGTCACCATTCCTCAGATTTTGTATCATTTGGCTCCCAACTGCTGTTCTGTGGCAGGCAGAATAGCGATCTGCCAGGCATGGCCAAACCCTTACGCCTGGTACCTGTGAACGTGTAACACGGCAGAAGGCTTTTGCATTAGGTGTTTAGGTTCAGTCTTTGAGATGGAGAGATGACCTTGACCCAGTCTGAATGGAAGAGAATGAAAGACGAGTGACCAGAGTGATGAGTAGTGAGGGACTTGAGTGGAGGCTGCCTTGAAGGGAGAGGAGGGGGCCAAGAACCAGGGCACGTAGTGACCCCAGAGATGTGAAAGTGGCCCTGACTTTGCAGCAAGCAAGGAAATGTGGACCCAGGTCCTAAAGCTGCAAGGAAATGAATTTTTCCAACAAACCAAATGAGGAGGAAACCGATTGTCCACTGCAATCTCCAGACAGGAATGCAGCATGACAGCACCCTGAGCTTAGCCCGAAGAAACCAGCGGTTGACTTCTGACCAGTGGCAAACAAGTGGGTGTTGTATTAAGTCACAAAGTGTGTGATAAATGGTGACAGCAGCCGTAGAAGATAAACACACACCTGGAATGTTCCAGCAAGTTCAATTTCTCACCTCTAGAAATAAAATATCTTCAGTATTTCCAGAATTTAGGTTCACAGAATTGAACAAGAAAGAAAGGGAATATGTTTTCCTAAAGCCTGTGATATTTATCTGTAGCTAGAATTGTCTTTCCTTTCTAGTCCACACTGTAAAAAGAAAAAACACCATTTCTCCATTGGTATTGATTGCTCATTAGAATCAGAACTGAAGTTCTGGCCCCTTTTTGTTGCCTCCTCCACCAACTTAGTTGAACTCGGCAGGCAAAGCAGGTATTTAGCAGATGTCCTCCCTTTGGCAGAAAAGAAGTGACAGCTGTCTAGAAACATTCGCATGTGAAATAAAACCCAAAAATTCTAACTCAGACTGGGTCAGGTCACCTCTCCATCTCAAAGACTGACCTTAAACACATATTTCAAGGGTCGTAAATAGGCTTTATCATCTGATATTTGTAAGATGATTTCATTATACATGCAGACATCATTAGCATATTGTTACTAAAACAATTACTTTCTTATTGGTTAGGATACTTTTAGCTTCAAGTGCATAAAACTTAATTAAATGTGACTTGAACCATAGGAAATTTATTGCTTATCCAACAATTATGATTCCCTTGCCTTGTCATATATTTTAGAACAAGTTTATTAATTTCTTTTTTTTTTTTTTTGACAGGCAGAGTTAGACAATGAGAGAGAGAGAGAGACAGAGAGAAAGGTCCTCCTTCCGTTGGTTCACCCCCCAAATGGCTGCTACGTCCGGTGCGCTGCACTGATCCGAAGCCAGGATCCAGGTGCTTCCTCCTGGTCTCCCATGCGGGTGCAGGGCCCAAGCACTTGGGCCATCCTCCACTGCCTTCCCGGGCCACAGCAGAGAGCTGGATTGGAAGAGGAGCAACCAGGACAGAATCCAGCACCCCAACCGGGACTAGAACTTGGGGTGCCGGCGCTGCAGGCGGAGGATTAGCCAAGTAGCCACAACGCCGGCCCAAGTTTATTAATTTCTACAAATAATGCTTCATAGATTATAAGTGAGATTGCATTGAATCTATAGATCCATTTGGATAAGTAACACTCAAACAATGCCCAATCCATGAACATGGTAAACATGGTATATAAAGGTACTTCAAAAAGTTCGTGGAAGAGTGGACTTAAAAGATAAGTTTGCTTGATGCAAAATTTTTTGAAATCCATGAATAATTTTTCATAACATGAATTTTTCACTAATTTTTGAAGACCCCCTCTTAGGTTCATTTATTTAGATCTTGAGTTTCTCTAATCAGTGTTTCACTATTTTTAAACATACAGACCTTGCATATATCTACTTTACAAGGTTTGTACCTTTCTTAGCTTTACTAGTAAAATTATATTAAATTTATATTGTTGGGGCTGGTGCTGTGGTGTAGTGGGTAAAGCCACCGCCTATGGTGCCGGTATCCCATATGGGCGCTGGTTCATGTCCCAGCTGCTCCACTTCTGATCCAGCTCTCTGCTATGGCCTGGGAAGGCGGTAAAGGATGGCCCACGTCCTTGGGCTGCTGTACTGGCATGGGAGACCCGGAGGAAGCTCCTGGAGCTTGGCTTCAGATTGGCTCAGCTCAGCTCTGACCGATGCAGCAAACTGGGGAGTGAACCAGCAGATAGAAGACCTCTCTCTCTCTCTTTCTCTGTGTGTGTGTGTGTGTGTGTGTGTGTGGCTCTTTCAAATAAATAGATAATTTTTTTTTAAATTATATTGTTTATTAAAATTTCTGTTTTTACTTTCCTGTGGCCGCATACCTCTGGAAGGTGTTACCCAGGCAAGGGTGTCAGTTAAAATAAACAATGCCCAAATAAATGTGCATTTCACACAAACAACAAATCACTTCTCAACCTGACTATGTCTCTGTATCATATAGGACTTACTTAGACGAAAAATGCTCTATTGTGGGTGTGAAATTCAAATTTAACTGTATTTTCTTTTGATTTAACTGCATTTTTATCCAGTAACCTGATGTGTGCAAGTTTCATACCCTCCGCCTGTAGCAGGGGGCCTGTAATGTATTGTTACAGGTTCTGGGCCCAGGGTTGTTTTCGGTTTGATTCCTTTCCCAAGGATAGGAGATTTTTGTAAATCCTTCCTCAGACACAACATGAGTTCACCTGTGTCCTTCCCTTGAAGAGGGAACCTGGGACAGAGGGGCTGGGTGGGCCTCAGATTTCCCTGCAGTGACAGACAGCACTGCCCCCCACCGTATCTGTACCATGGGGGAGGCTTTGTGTAAGTCAGCCAGGCCCCTGAGATCCCTCTCTCTTGAGAATACAAGTCCACGTGGGAGAGCTTGTGAGTGGCGCAAACTCCCCTTGTGTCCGTGCCGTCTGTACTTGCCCATTCTCGACCTCTGGTGATCTTAGAACAGTTTGGCTTCTCACCTACCAGGTCTCCTTCTTCCCGTGATCCACCACTTATGGGCGAGTATTTTAGCCTTTCTTGTCTTGGAAATGCTTATCTTCCCTAGGACTTGGGCTATTTGGTTACCGTAAGAACTCAGGTCTCTGATGGGCTCAAGACAAGTGTTAAGTACATAGTTTAGCCAGCTTTTATTACTGTGGAAGCGATATTTCTCGCCTTCTCTGAGTTATCATGCCTGCACTTAGGATATTTCAAAACTTTATGATGCTTTGGAAGTGATACAGGTTTTGTAGAAACCATACTTTAAATTTGGAGCTTTTCCTAGCTGGTGACATGCAAACCCATCCTCTCTCAAGATGCTGGACAGGAGCACTCGCTGCTGCGCGCAGTGGCCGCCAATCACGAGGAGACACCACCGACACTCTGCAGGGGCTGTGCTGATGAGCTAGAGTGATCTGCATGGCAGGTGGACTCGGTGCATCTTGACTTTGCGTATGTTCAGCTTACAATGGGTTTAATAGGATGGAACCTCATCAAAAATTGGGGAGAATTTGTATTTAGAACTCCACATGTTTCCTTTTTATATTAGGAAAGATACCCAGAAAAGAACTTTAAATATGCACATTAGAATCTTCAATTGGCCTTGAAAACAGGTTTCTCTTTTACAGTAAAGAAAATACATAGTGCCTTGTCTCAGTTGGTTTCTAGATACACATCAGGGACATCACTGGACCCGCAGTGCTACTGCAGCGGACTTGTAGGACTCAAATCTCCCTGCCCATGAGCTCATTGTCACTATTTGTCTCCCAAGAGCTACGGGTGACCACCGCCAGGGATCTCAGAAACCCTGAACCCCTGTTAAGATGCGTAGTAAAACAGATTATTTCAAATTAAGATTTCTTAAAGCCATCTCTGGGGTCGCTTACAGGTCAAACACAGAGATTCGGAAATCGTCCGCTTGCTCCATACGCACTGCCTGTTCCAAGCTGAGCGCTTGGCAGTGGGAGATTAGAAACAGATCTGGTACCTAGCAAGCTTGGTCTGCTTTGCCCTGGGGCTGCAGCGCTGCTGCCGTGTCAGGCCTTGGCTCCTAGCACTGTCTTCTCCTGCAGACAAGATTGGAGTGGGAGTCGCGAGCGGCTCTCATCATCCTGCCGCCTCGGACGCACAGTGGCCACCTGGGTTCCAAGCCTGGCTCTCCGTCCTCGTGGACCACCCTGTTTCCACTGTGACTCCGCCGTCAGCGCTTCCTGGAACACTCTGTCCCAGCCACCTTTCACTCTTACTTTTTCCATCTCCCAACATTTATTTCAGTACCTTATGCAAAATGAGAACTCAAGTGCTGCCTGTTTAACAAAACACTAAATCCCAGGCATGGGACGATGACTGATCACGGCGGCTGGTGCTCAGCACTCGTACCGGAGGTGGGAAGATAGCCAGCTTGGAGAGTGATCGTGCTATTGCGAGCTTGCTGGAGCAGACTTCTTGTCGCTGGGTGTGCCGTGTGTGTGTTCTGCTTGGATGACCCACAGCACCTGGAACGCAGCTGTCTGGGAGGCAGTCGTCACGTTCCCACCAAACCTGTTCCTCCTGCAGTGTTCCCGGGAGTGACAACCACACCCTGAACCTACATTCATGAACCTAGAGCCTGGGACTCAGGCTGCGCTCCTCCTTTCTCCACACTTCCACCTCTGCAGTCTGCACGTCCTGCTCCAGTCCCCCCCAGCGAGCACCCCTCTCGCCACCTCCAGCCCCGCAGCTCCTCTCGGTTAAAAGCGCTCATTGGTTTTCCCCTGCCATCCTGCAGGGGTCTCCTCATCGATTTGCCGCCCTTCGGTCTTGGTTGCTGGAGTGGGACACCCCTATGCTGCCGTCCACATTCTCGTTCTAGAATCCAAACCCCTCCGAGGCTTCCAAGTTCTCTGGGAAGGAGACCCCACTCCCTGCCATCGGAGGATGCTCTGTGTCTGTCCCTGCCTCCCGGCTCCTCCCCACCGGGCCCTCTGTGCTCCCCTGTGGTGGAATGCTCCAGGTCCCCAGAGGGACAGACTCCTTTGCAACAAGCTTTTGTGTAGACAACATCTTCTTTACTCAATCGGCTGCTGGCTCGTAGGCTGGGACATGGGGTGGTGGATCTTATGATTAATGAAGGAATTCGTTATTTAGAGAGAGAAAGAGCCCTCCCATCAGCTGGTCTACTCCCCCAAATGCCTGAAATAGCCTATGCTGGGTTGTGGCTGACACTGGGAACTGGGAACTCAATCCAAGTCTCCCACGTGGGTGCCAGGGACCCAGTGAATTGCTTAAGACGTCAGCACAGCCTGGCAGGGCTGCCTCAGCAGGAAGCTGGCCTCAGGAGCTGCAGCTGGAGCCTTGAATTGAACCCAGAGATCCTGATGTGTGTGTGACACAGGTGCCTTAACCACTAGGCTAGAACTCCCACTGCCCGGGACGGGTGAGGGCCTCTGGTAGCTTGCTTAGCCATTTGCTTAGCCTCCCCAAGCCTTGTTTTCTCACCTGTAGGATTCTGGAACATAACACCCACCTTCCAGGATTGCTAGAAGGAACTGAAATAATAAATAGAAAGGACTCCAGTGCTGGCAGGAGTTTGTCCTAGGAGTTGAGATTTCCTCAGCCCGCAGAAGGGTACCTGGGTTCGAGTCCCAGTTCTGGCTCCTGACTACAGCTTCCAACTGAAGCAGACCCTGGGAAGCAGTGTGATGCCACAAAGTAACTGGGTTCCTGCCAACCATGTGGGAGCCTTGCCCTGAGCTCCTGGCTCCTGGCTTCAAGCCTGGCCTAGCTCTAGCCCAGGCCCACCCATTACAGGCACTGGGGGAGTGAACCAGTGGCTGAGAGTGTCCTCTCTCTGGGTCCCTGCCTCTGTTATAAATATCCAAATGGCCCTTGGCAGAATAAAGGTCCCCACCTCTGCAGAGTGAGGGGGAGGGGGATGGAAGAAGGTAGGAATCCACCTTCTGAACAAGTGGACACCCCCAGGGCCCTCAGGGTCTCCAGGCAGTCTGCACCAGTCGCCCCATCACAGCCCCTTTGGAAACCAAGAACCCCAGAACCAGGCATTATGACGGGCCCGTCGTACGTTCTTGGTTCGGGTAACAGAAAGTGTCCAGCTTGGGACGCAGGAGCACTGATGCTTACTGCACCTCGCCTGACAGAAGCCGGCGTGCACCGGCGCCCAGCCTTCCAGGGAAGAAGAGCCAGCGGAGGCAGTTGTGAGGGTGCCCTCCACCACGTTCCGGAAGCAGATTCAGAGGACCCAGGGGTGCTTCAAAGAGTTCAAGGAAAAGTGCAGATAAGAGAGTCTTATTTGGGCCCAAAATTGTTTGAACTCCATGCATAGTTTTTTTTATGTTTTTTTTTTGAAATCTCTCTTAACGGTCCCTCTTTCTCCTGGAATTGTAAATAAATGTGAGCTAAGTGTGGGGCAGTTCTGTTTTTATTTCTGCATCCACAGCTTCCGGCACAGTGCCCAGGACACCGTAGGTTCTCAGTGAATGCTGGCTGAAGGAATAAGGAAGGCGCCTCAGTGCTTGGTGAGGGAGTGCGCCCAGGGCATCTGAGACCATGGTCCCCGCGGTAGGCCCTGGGCAGAGGACCAGTTAGGCAGGCAGGGGGTTTAAGGGGAGAAAGGAAATGATTAAAGACTTTTTTTATGCAGCCAAGCCCTCCACTTTGTGAAAATTAAACAACTTAGACAAAAACAAACTTTGCGGCATTGTGATCTCAATTTGCCATCACGAGGAAGAGCTGCTGGCTTTCGTGGTTGTTTGGAGACGGTCTCTAGGGAAAGGACTCCAAGGGAACCTGACACGCTATTGACTCGTCTTGGGCGAGATCAAAACGTGTTTTCCTCCGTGAGGAAATAGGGACACAGGCCTCTCCTCGGTCAGTGCTTCCCCGGGGGGCATCCACTGCCCACCCCGAGCGTGAGCAGAAGAAATCCAGCTCCCGCCAGCTCAAAGTGCGGGTCTTACGCAGCAGCCTGCCCAGAGGGTCCCCTTTTCGACATTCCACGCACGGGCATGCTTGAAACCAAGAGGAAGGTGCCTGAAGGATGGTGACGCGTTCTTTTCCTTGAAAACCACGGCATTTCACCGAAATAAGCCATGGGTGTGGGGCCCAGGCTGTCTCTGGCTGCCCAGGACTAAAAGGATTTCTGGACACAGTTCAGCTTTAAAATCAGGAAAATCCCAGGCAAACCACTGCTTCTCCCTCCCCATGCTTTGTTATAATTATCTCCCTTTGGACCTGCTGCCCGAGCATCTCAGGAATAGTAATAATAACAAAAACCCAGCAGATTAAAAGTAAAAAGTAGCAAATGCAAACTAAAACCACAAATCTCCTTAAAGAAGAAGGGAAAGTGGATGAAGGGATTTTTTTTTTTTTTGGTGATTTCGGGAAACTGTTGCTGTCAGTGAGTGGTTTTGTTTCAGTCTTCTGAAGGGCTTGGTTAGGGATTTAACTTCTGCAGCGCTGCGAGACCCAGATATGTAACTTCAGCCAGCACAGTCATAGAGTTAACTTTACGGGAGAGGGAAAAAGACATCTTTCTGTACCAAAAAGATGCTGCCTACCAACAGTGTCAGCAGCTTCCTGCCCTGTCAGCCCGGTGGCTATGATTGCAAAACAGTGAAATTTTACAAAAAGTTCTTCTCAAAGTGTTCATATTTTTAAAAGCACTGCGGCCAGGAGCGATGTCGACGCACGTAAGCTGCCGTCTGGGTCCGTTCCCTAACTCTACCCACGCGCTCTCTGCCTTCACACACCTGTTGGGCTCTCCTGGGAAGTCTCCACAGGCAGGAGGGACTGCCCTTGAACGGTGATGAAATTCTGTCCGCAGAGATGAAGATCTTGTATCCCCTTTAGGACATCCTGTGCCCTCACTTGGAAACAGTCACCGTGGAGGACCCTGTAGCTACACAAAGGTAAAGTAAAGGCTGCCTGTATTCGTGGTGTGAGTGTTAGATTGAGACGTTGGTCTGGTCTCTTCAGTAACGCAAGCTGCACGTTCACGAAACGGGGAGCAGCTCACCTCTGCCTTTCCTGCCCTGTCCTAGGGGCTGGGGGCGCATGACAGGTTGAGTAACTCTGTCCCCGCTGTGGCAACGGCTGGACGCTCCTCGCAGCAGCTGTTCTTGAGCTCGCCCTTATTTGGGAGGGGCCTGGAGCTGACAGCCCCCCACCCAGGTGTGCAGAGATGGATGGACAGAAGCCCATGTCAGCGGGCACTCGAAAATCAACCATCTTCCTCGTGTAAGCGCGCTGTCCTGGGACCAGGCTGCTGCGTCCGCTGAGGTCGTGTCATCTGTGACAATGCAGGTGCCCTGCCTGGGTGATGAAGAGAGGGTCCTAGGTCCTTGACATAGGATGCTTTTCTCATAATTCACGGGGTTTTACTCATCAAAATAATGATGAGTTTTAACACATGTAAAACCAAGCAGAGAGGGTTCAATACCGACATGTTATGTCATATGAAATGGGCTTCCCCTCTTGTGGTGAAATTTCTATAGGGACATTCCATTCCCTCAGGAAACCCCCTGCTCCCTCTGCCCCTACCCAGATGTTTTTAGTGCCTTCAGATCCAGCTCATTTTCAGTTCACATAAAAGAGTGAGTACAAACAAACCCAAAGCCAAGATTTTCTCCAGGGAAGACCTCTGAGGTAACATTTAGCACAGGGCTGCTAGGACACTGACAGGGCTGCCCTGACCCAGTCCTCTCCAAACTGGGGCTTCCCTGGCTGCCCCAGGCCACTGCTGTGTCCTGAGCAGGGCAGCTGGCCAGCAGGTGCAGGTGCACACAGATAGGATCCCCTATCCAGGGGCACTTGGGGGATTGCACCCCTTGTGGCCAGGTTGAATAGGACTTTGCGATGCCTCTGAGACCACACCAAGAGAGTACTACGTAGAAGACAACTGATAAGGACTCTTGGATATGTCTCCTTGTGCCGAGGGGAGTGAGAAAGCAACATCAGTCCTGTTAGACACTGAGGAAAAAGACGATGATTCTACTGAGACAAGAAATGCATTGGTGGGTCAGATCCTGACTCATCAACCTGAAGAGGGTTTTTTGTTGTTTGGTGTTTGAAGTCATGAAAAGGCTTAAAGAACCTAGTTTGTTACAATCTTGGGTAGACCTTTCTTGGCAGAGAAAGAGAAGTACATGAGTCAAGTCAAACCACTCCAGACAAGGAAGAGAACCACAGACAACACATGGGGTGGATGTGCATAAATCAGGCACTGATTCTTTGTTTAAAAGTTTTATTTATTAAAAAGGAGGGACAGACAGACAGCAGGCAGACACACACACTCCTGGTTGAAGGGCTGTCTCACATGGAAATGCCATTGTTCTAGGAGAGGAAAAACAGGAACCACAACTTCGATAGAGCGTCTGACATGCAAAAGGATGAACTGTCTGAGGACCTCTTACCTGGAAAATTCATCAACTCGCCACTGTGTTTCTTTCCTTAAGCAACAAACTCCTAAGTGTTTCCCCTAAAACTATGAACTATTGCAAGTGCTGAATACTAAGATTGATTCCAACCGGTCTCCACTTCATGAAGCTCCAATTTTAGAAAACAGCTGGTTGTCCTGGCAATGCAAGGACGCACACGCTAGGACTTGCAGGCTGAGAACAAGGCCGTCCTCCACCCAGTGTTTGGGAACTAGAGCCCTGTCTCACCCTGCCTTTGCTGACACTCCGGCTTAGATGTGGCTTGAGAACTTCACTCTCGCGCACTCTCGCGAGCTTCTGCAGCCCTCCTAGGAACTGACACACTTGCTTGACTACTGAGCAAGTGTCCGACTGCCTTCCTCCCCTCCCCTCCTGATTCTCCGATCTTTGCCCCTGGCCTGCATTTCCATACCCCTGGCTGCAGATCTCTGACCTCATGCTCTCCAGCTCCCTGGGCTCTGAGATCTGAGCTCCCTAAGCCTCAGGAGTGAAAGGAAGAAACCAAGTTCCTAATCAGAGAGGGGGCTGGGGGGTGGGGGGGATGGGCTGGGGAAGGCTGAGGTCATACACCACAGGGTCCCCTCAGGGTCAGGCTCAAGAACTCAAGTTCCTCAGTGAGAACGCAAGTAGCCACCTGGGCACCCTCTCTGGACAATGCTGGAAAACCAGACTTTCTTTCTCAACAGTTCTGGACACCAGCTTTTTTATCCTCTACAATTGATTAGATTCTAGCTTGCTTTCACTTTCAGCCATGTTTTGGCTATCCGAGCTCCTCAGGTTCACGATTTGTTCTTAATCTTAAAGTGTGGACTAAGGATTCTGCAGAAAAGTAACATGACCTGTTAGTGCACTGTGACTACTATTTAAGGGGACAGATATTTCCCTCCAGGGATGTCCCAACCCAGTTGCTCCAGCACACAGATGACAGTTGAGGGGGTATTTTGCTCTTTAGGGAATGGAGACATTTTGGTCTGTCCTGAGACAAGTGCTAATGAGGTGAAATGGACGAATAGAAGCTGGGGATGCTTCCAAACACCCGAAATGCACAGGACAGCCCCAGACAACAGAAACTGGTCCAGCCCCAAATGTCAGCAGCACTGAGGTTGAGAAAGCCTTGGTTAAACCAAGAGGCCCAAAAAGATTACATAAGCGCTTCTCACTGGGGCAGAGGTTCGGCACAGTTCTCTGAAATCATCACCAGCTCACCTAATGCTCTGACGACTGGAATGACTGTGCTTCTGCTCGTGGCATTTACATATGCCCACCCAAGAGTTCAGTTATTTCTCGTTAAAAGCACCACTAACCAGTTATCCCTGACCGCATGGAGCCATGGACCCAGCTGGCTCCTAGAACTTAGGAAACATTCCTTATTGTGCACACAGGGAGGTGTTGTGTGGGAGTTCTGGCCAAAATTTGGGATGTCGGCAGTGCCGAGTGAGGAAAACGTTGAGGAGGAAAGCAGAACTAAAAGTCTGCCCTGGAGTAGACATCCACTGGGCTTGTGATGCCTAAACAATTTCATGAGTAAGAGAAAACACAAATGAACAAATGGAGCCTACTTTGGATGTGACCCACGCCAGCTTCATTGCACAGGTAGGAACATTTTTTCCTGCAAAGAGCCATTTGGATGTCTAACACATCGTTGGTGGGCCGTCCACAGTTACCAGCTTCAGAAAACCAGCCTGCTATAGAATGACTGAATTTGAAGTCCCACCTGTGGTTGCCTTGGCAGGACTGGACCAAAGGATTTCCTGGGCTCCATCCAGTGCATGGGCCAGACGGTCCCTACCCTTGGCTTAGGGGTTTCTTTCACTCTCCTGCTTTCTCCCATAAGTGGGGGGGGGGGGAGAGGGAGGGAGAAAGAGAAAGAAGGAGAGAGGAATTCAAGACTGAGAATTACTCTGTTGTGACAGAGAAAGTTCTGGTTCAGCGCTAGGGTTCGGAATAAGGGCAAGGACAGGGAGATGGAGTCTCTTACGGAGACCAGTCCCTTTAAAAGCCTAAAAATTTTAAAGATGACATTCTGACTTCTGGCGTTAATATTCTCCTCTTTTCCCTTTTAACAAACAAAATATTGAGAACTCGAAGTGAACCCTGGGTGTGTGGGCCTCCTAGGGCCATACTAAATGCAGGCAGGGGTGTTGAACTAGGGGATAGCCACGGCAGGATCTGAGTTCCGGAGCGACCACCAAGCAGATCACCTGAGCTGGAGAAATTAGTTTCTAATAACACGATGAACGAGCCAAAAAAAAGTTCCAAGTGGATGACAGGTGAAAACATTGGGTCTGGACTTGAAACTTTCGGGCAAGTGCCCACAACCTAACTAGTTGTGTTCTTAAAAGTACCTCTGACTCCTGGAAACACAGTGGCACAAGAGGAGATGGAAGGAAGTAAAAGTAATTCAGACCTTCAGACATTCCCAGGTGAAGGTTCTCACTTTAGGGAGGAAGAAGCTGGCTCGGGAGAGTTGATCATGAGGGGAGCTAGAAACCCAGGCTGGCCTTGGGGTTCCCCAGGCAGTCCACGAACCAGACTGTGCTGCCTCTAGCCAGGAAGGTAGTCAAAATAATGACATAATGACGGCGTGAGCAGAGGGCAAGTAGGTGGGCTGTGCAGGTGACTGGAGGCAGGACATAGAAGAGGAAGTGAAGGTAGGGCAGGAACAGGCACCAAGCAAGGGGCAAGGCGGCTGCTGGTTGGTCCGGGCCCCATCCTGCTACAGTAACAATGCAAGTGCACATTGAGTGGGGGCATCCTACACGTAGGGTTCTTCTCTTAACATGAGTTGCTTGTTTAAAGGACAGAGTGACAGAGAGGGAGAGAGAGAGAGAAATCTTCCATTTCCTTGCTCGTTTTCAAATGCCCACAACAGTCAGGGCTGGTCCAGGCTGAAGTCCAGATCCAGGAACTCCATCTGGGTGTCCCACATGAGTGGCAGGGACCCAGGGACTTGGGCACCTTCTGCTGCTTTCCCAGGTGCATCAGCAGGGAGCTGATCAGAAGCAGAGCAGTCAGGACTCCAACCGGCACTCTGACGTGGGATGCAGGCAGCACAAACAGTGGCTTAACCTGGTGCGCCACAATGCTGGGCCCCACGTGGGTTCAGGCACCCTTTCCTGGCCAGAAGATGTGATGCACAATGAGAGGAATGGCAGCAAGTGAATTCTGCAAGCTCTTTCCAAAACCACATTCTTCAGGAGCCCACTGCTGTTTTCTCAACCCACAAAATTCATCAATATTTACTAAGTCTCTTATGTGCTAAATGCTGTCCCAGGCCACCTGACTGTGGTAGTCAGTCAAAGTCCTTTGTCTTTCTGGACATTGCTGTCTAGTGAGACAGATTTTGAAAAACAAGCAAACAAATACGGCACTTTCCAATAATGTGAAATGATATGAAGAATACTGGGATAGTATGACGGTGATGGAGGGCTGAGGCTGTCACGAGTGGTCGGGAAGTCTCTGAGGAGACGACTTTAGGGCTGCAATCCTGAGGACGGGGGCAGCCCCCCGAGTGAGAGGTCTGGGTAATGGGCACAGCCCCGCAGAGGTTCCCCGGCAGGATCCAGAAACACAGGCCAGTGCGAGGGTAACTCCCCCAGTGTGGGCGAGCAGAAGGAATGAGGTCAGCAGACAGTCAGCCATCTTCCAATGGATGCACCAAGCTTTTATTAAGCGCTTACTATGTGCAGGGACTGCTGAGGATCCAGAAATGAAACCGAGATACCCCTGACTCTAAGTGTCCCCAGGGAGGAACCTCAGAATGCAGTAAGGACGACAGAATTCTCCCGAAGTCTGCCACAGGTCAGACAGGGAAGCTGCCACAGGTCAGACAGGGAGTCACAGCGCAGACACTGGCGAGGCCCCCGGGGGAACCCGGGCACGCGCCTTCCAGAAGTGCCCTGTGGCCTGATGCAGGGGACGCAGGCCAGTCTGAAGCTGGGGGGTTCGGCAAGGCCCTCTGCCTGCCCAGGGCGGAGAGGTCAGGCCTCCCCAGAGGTGAGTCACCTAGCCCACCTTTCCCCACCGGCTGTGCCTTCTCGGTCGCGGTGGGCGGGGCAGGGCCGCAGGAATCCCCCAACCTAAATCCGTCACACGCAGAAAACCCAGGCAGGGGAGCCCCCAAGAACGAGGCTCTGATTAGCGCCTGATTCACAGTCAAGCCAGGCAGCTGCTGCTGGGAACAGCCCACCTCCAGCCCCCGCGCCCAGGGCGCCCGGGGCGCAAGGCCGGGGGCACTCGGCGTGGGGGTGGGAGGCCCCGCCCGCCCGGGGGCCCCCCCGGCAGCACCCGCACCCGCGCCCAGCCGGCCGCTCCCGCAGCCCCGGCCCCGCACAGAGCGGGCGGCGCCTGCGCCCTGGGCTCCCGGCCCCAGCTGTCGGCGCCCGCATCGAGGGGCGCGGCGCGGCCGCCGGGAACCCGACCGCCAGGCCCTGGGTGCGGTCAGGCGGGCCGAGGAGGGGCGGGGAGCGGCGGCCGAGCGAGACCGCTTCCCGGCAGAGGTGCGGGAGCCCGAGTGCCCTGCCGGGGCCGGGAAGTTCCGGGGCGGCTGGGCGGAAAGTCCTGGCGTCCATGCCAGGCCGCGAGTGGCCCGGGCCGCCCCGGCAGTGACTGTGGTGGCTGACGCGGCGCGCGCCCCGCCCGCGCGTCCCTCCTCCGGGTGTAACATGCCCTGAGCGCGCGAGAGCGCGCGGCGGCCACCATGGGCAATGGCATGAACAAGGTAACGCGTCTCCCCGGGCTGAGGGGAGGGAGGCCGGCCCGTGCGTTTCGGGGCGCCCGCACCTCGGGCCGCCGCACCGCAGCGCACGCCGCTCGGGCTTCCGGGAAGCCGCGCCTCACGCGCGCCCGGCCGGCCGGTCCTCGGCGAGCCCTCGGCGAGCCGTGCCCTTTGAGGGCGTCCACACTCGCGCGGCCCGGGGGCCCCCCGCCGCGCTCCGAGCGCCTGTGGTTTCTTTCGGCTCCTGAAGTGGGCTCTCGAAGCTTCGCCGCCCACAGCATGAGTCAGCCGGCGTCCATGGGTGTCTCTGTGCTGCCATTTCCTCTTTTCTCCTGATTCGCTTTCCCTCCCGTGTAGACGCGAGTTTTTCTCCGGGGACGGAGACGTGGACAGAGGGTCTTGAGGACGGAGTTGGCGCCCCCCTCCTCGAGCCCCTACCCTGGGGCGGTGTGGCGGCCGCGGGGGCAGCCTGTTAGGGGTCTTGCGCTGAGTGTTCTAGAACAGTCGGTGTGGCTCTCTTTGGCCCGGTTCTGTGGGGTTGGCAGGGTGTCTCCCTGCAGCTGGGAGCTGCCTGGGTGTACCCGTGTGGAGCCTAAGCTTGAGGATTCGTGCTGCAGGACTTGCTGGTGTAGACTCAGCGCAAAGACCTGGAAGACTCCAGGGCCCTCGACGCAGTCCAGTACTGATTTAGACAGTGACCGGCTCTGGGTCAGATCCCCCTCTGCCTTCTGTGTCCCGTCCTGCACTGCGTGCCGCCCACCCGCATCCGCACAAACGCTGGGCGTCCATGTTGGGCGGGTGTGGAAGTGTGGCTCCCATCCATCTCCCTGGAGTGTGCGCTGGTTCGTTTCCTTAGCTGGAGTGTTGGGGTTCAAGGCAGGGCAGGAAACGTGCCGTGGGGGGACGTCCCGTGTCCCGGCTCAAGTCTCTCCACCTGTGACTTGGAGACCTGGTTTTTGAGAGAACTGTGTGTTTGGGGCCTGCATGCCACTCACTGAGGTATTTTGGTACCAAGCATTTTGATCACTTGGTTTTCCCTCTTCTTCTTTTTTTTTTTTTTTTTTTCCTGGCCATTGGCCAAGTTTGGGAGACAGCCATCTATCCTTTGGATAAGTACTTGCGTTATGGACCCATTTGCGCTGGAATCCATCAGCACCGTGCACCTTCTGATTTTAAAATTAGAGAACAGGAGGCAGGTGTTTGGCAAAGTGGTTCGGGTGCAACGTGGGATGCCGGCAGTGTCTGGTTGGAGTCCTGGCTCGGCTCCTGCTTCCAGCTTCCTGCTGATGCACACCCGGGGGGCGGGCATGGGGAGGCTGCAGTACTGGCTCCAGTTATCTGGGTCCCTGCCTTTCATCGGGGAGATCCAGACCCAGTTCTGAGCTCTTGGTTTTGGCCTGGCCCATCCCCACCTGTCGCATGCATTTAGGGAGTGAGCCAGCAGGTGGAAGATATTTGTCTTTCTGTCTCTGCCTTTTGAGTAAAATACAATAAGAAATAAAGATAAAATCAGAACAGAACAAGGGTGTTCATCACGTATCCGTGGACGCCGTTGACTGTAGTCACCCTTCTGTTTTCCTTGGGCTGTTGCTTGTTTCTCATACCTGAGTTGTTCACTCTCCACCTCTTTCTGCATTTAATTTGTAGTGTTGTATATTATAATTTAAAGACTCTGTTCAGGAATACAAATGGTTGCCTTAAGGCATCAAAAATTATTTTAACACTTTTCAGCAGAAGCATATGAATAGCGTGAGTATTGCTTTTGAAGTAATACATTCTTGGCTGTTTTCCTGTCCTGACGTCTTGGATGTAGGGACGTGATACCCAGGGTACAGTTCAAAAATATTGTCATTTCAACATGTAACCAAAGCATTATTGGTGGAATATGTTAGTTTTTTCTGAGCCAAGTCTTCGAAGTCTCGTGTGTATTTTAGACTTGAATCACATCTCACTTGCGACTAGCCACATTGCAAGTGCTCGCTAGCCACTGTGGCTAATGGCACTGCATTGCGTAACGCTGGTTGTTGTGTGTGTGAAAGCAGGGTGGAGGTGGGGCCGACACGAGGCCGGGGTAGCAGGAGCTCCTGGGGACGAGACAGGCAGTTTCGGGAGTGGCAGAGTAGAAGAGGCGTTGAAGGCAGCCTCAGGATAGCGCTCGGGGCTGGCAGAGGCTTCTGCTGGAGTCACACGCATCACAAGATTAGTTAGCGCCAAAGTAGATTCCTGGGAACCAGTAACAAAGAAGCTCTTCTAGGATTTTCCATGGATTTACTGTGTGACTTGGAGTAAGGCTTCATAGTTTACCCATCTGTGAAAAAAAAAAAAAAAAGAAAGAAAGAAAGAAAAGAAAAGAAAAGAATGGCTGGTGTGATTTGCAGTTTGTAGAAGAAGCTAACCATAGAAATGTCTTTCTCGGGACATTTATGGATGAAAAAGGTGCCACACCTTTGGAACTAAAAACGTGGCTTGTAATGTGTGTGCCCCGCAGTAACTAGGACCATCTCCTACACTCAATCTTAGCCAAAAGGCCGAGAAGCGATTGGGCGATGAGGACCATCTCCTGCAAGTGGGTCATCCTTGACCACAAGACTCGAGTAATCGATGCAGACTGCACCCTGCCGCTCTGAGGAAGCAGTTTCCGTTTGTGCTTCCATCCCACGGAGGAGCTTCTCCTGGGTCCGTCCCAGGCCCCTGTATGGCGGAGCGTCACACCTGTCTTAGGGAAGTCGGGGAGGGATGCTCTGTGTGGTCAGCTAAAGGTGCTGACGAAGTGGAGAAAAGCAGCCAGCAGTTGTGGTCCAGTCTTTATCGAGCCTCGTAGCATGCGCCTGCGCTCAGTAAAGATCTAAGCCTCGTTCTAGCCCTGTGAGGCCGGCTGTCTCATCCGGTCTGTGGAGACTGCGAGATGCAGAATGACAGGTTAGGTGATTCCAGTGCTAACAGGTTTGGACTCCAGTTCCTGTTCGTTTCAAAGACAGCAAAGTCTTTCCCTTGATCTGGAAGCCACTTCATCCCGAGCGCGTCCTGAAGTCCCTGAAAGAGCCTGAGAAGCTCCTCAGGTTGACTGTAGAACAGGCGGTCACCTCCCCTCAGCCTTCGTGTTTGGCTTTGATAAAGGGGGTAGAGGCAAGCAGCTAAAAGGATCTCATTGCCTTTCACACGCTCCTCAGATAGATGCTGTCCAGCTCCCAGAATCATAACCCCGATAAGCTGCTGCGTGCCAGGCCCCGTGTTGCCACATCACCCATGGAGTAGCTCATCTCCACGCCTCGCCACCCACCTGTAGAGCAGGTGCTCTTGTTTTCGTGCCTGTCTTGCAGGTGAGGCGCACAGAGGTTAAGGGATCTGCCCACAGTCACTCAGCTGGACCCGAAGCCAAGTGGGCTGGGTTATAGCCACGGAGAGATTGCCTCACTGCTGCTAGAACAGGCTGGCAGATGTCCCTGGTGAGGCTAGGGTTAAACTAAGCAGGCTGTTGCATGCAACCCTCATGCTCCTCTCCAGCCTTTGAAAACTAGTTGACTCCGAGTTTTCGCAAGAGTCTGAGTGAATAAACCTTTTGAGGGAGGTCCTGTGCGTAAATCTCCCCTCCTCGCTGTTATCTGGGTGGTTTTAAGTACTACAGTACCCCATTCAGGACAACGCAGAACAAAGCATAAAGCCCCAGCCAAGCGTTATGTCAAAAACAGCTGCCTCCACCGCTTCTCGGGTGCGTGTCTCCATTGGATCAACCTAGATTGCTGACTTAAGGACGGAGCCTCGCCCTGCCCGTGCAGGATGGGAGGAGCCGCTGGCCCTGACAGCTGGCCCCGCACTGACCACTGTTGGTCTGTCTCCTCGAGCATCCAGGCTGGTGGCCTCTTCCTCGCTCCCTGCTCTGAGCGCCTCCTGCCTGGTGGGAATGGTGCCGCCCCATATTCCGTGGGGAGCCCGTGGGTGGTGCCAGGGGCAGTCGCTTGGATCGGTGTATCACTTTTCCATCAGAGGCCCATTGTTGCTAGGAGGAGCCCCCAAACCCACCACCCTGCCACTTCTTGGGCGTGATTTTGAACAAGTTTCACGTTTCAGATCTTCAGTGTCTTTCTCTTCGTGGATCCATAGATGTTTAGAACTGGAAGCCTTGCTGGATAGCTCGTCTGGTTTGCTTATTTCCTCTTTAACAAGTACAACGCAAGTACAACCTGCCCCAGCTACTACTGACACTGTTGGGAGAAGCAAGTGAGAATTCGTTACGAGACATTTTCACAGATTCTAGAGCACAAATTTGTCGTGTTATTCGCATGTTGGGATTTGTCCCACCAGTGGTTACAGTGACGACATCCGCCTTGGTTATGGCTGGCACCTGTTTTAGGCGGGTCCTGGCCTCAGATAAGGTGTGTGGTTCAGAAGAAGTCATAGTTCAGCCTCCTCAGCCTCTGCCTTGTTGCCGTTTGGAGCTGCAGAATCATCTGTCGTGAGGACTGCCCTGTGCACTGTGGGAGGGTTTAGCAAGTCCTGGGCCTCCACCCAGTAGTTGCCTGTAGCATCCCCTGCACGGGGTGTGACATCCCCTGGGGGCGAAGGGTGACATCATTACCTCTGGGAGCCCCAGGTCCGTGCGTCCCAGAACCTCCTGAGGCCTGGGTGAGCGGGAACTTGCTGGTTACCAAACGGTGCCGTAGGGCTTCCGAGGCCGAGAGGCAGGTTCCCGTCGGGTAGCGCGGCGAGGGGCTCAGGCGTCTCTGTGCTAGTTAGATGCTGCCCTTGCCTGTGACGGCAGGTGACAGGCAGCCTTGGGAGCTTATCCACTTCCCTCACGGCTCGGTGTTAGCCCCGTGCACGCGAGGTGTGAGCGCTCTGCTGCCCAGGCTGTCCCCGGCTCAGGGCTGACACACAGCTCCTCGCTGGTGCTTTCTGTCTCACCCCCCGGAAGGTCACCTCCTCTCTCCCTTCGTGGTACATTTCTGCTTCATGTTGAAAGTGAGCTTCTCGGGGCATTCGAGATTATCCTTAGGGTCTTCCCTTCACAACTGTGGACTGACGAAGGCCATGGCCAAACAGCCTTCAGAGAGTTCTCAGTGACATTTAACCCTTCGGGGAATCCACCCGAATCTTCCCCTTCATTCCTGGCATTGAAACCCAGAAAGCCCTTGGAGGCCAAGGAAGAATCAGGACTCCCCCGGCACACACACACTCACACGACCTGGTGCTGCTCCCTGGTCAGCAGTTTATCGCACAAATCTCTGGGTGGGGTTTGTAGATTCCTTGGCATCCTGAAGTACTAAGTGAAATGTTTAAACAAAGCATTTCCTGCCTCAGAAGCAGTGTTTGCTTTGTTTTTGGTTAAGAGCATTTTTGTAGCTAGAGCTTTTTTTTTTCTTTTTAACATTTCTTTACGACTGGTGTTGGAGTAATGTAAGGGTGACAGGTGCTGGCCCAGAGGGGCATCAAGCGTGAGACTTCCGTGTGACGGTCAGAGCGTTTGTTCACGAGGGTTCTGCTGTTTCCTGTCACAAAAGCAGGACTCTCCTCGGCCGGCCGAGGTGCCGGAGAGCATCCTCCTCAGTGTTGGTGCTGTTTCGGCCGCACTTCTTCACCGATGGGCACGTCTGGGGACACGTCAGAAGGAAAACAAATGCCCCTGGTAGGTGTGGTGGAGAAGAAACAGTGACTTGAGAGTGGGTGCTCGGAGCCTGGTAGCCGAGAGAGACCTTTCTAGGAGTGGTCATCTCGTGGGGGACCTGAAAACTGTCACCTCACGGGGACCTAGAAACTGTCATGTCGTGGGAGGCATGAAGGGTGCGTGGTGGGCAAGAGGGGAGGATTACCCGGTGCTTGCTCTTTCAGAGGGGGGACATCCCCAAGTTTGCTTACAGACCTTTCTGCTCTCATGCGTCCTTGCCGCCTGGCAGGCACCGGTGCGTTGCCATTGCCGTGTTCTTGCTCCCAGCTTGAGTTCAGATTCTTCTGGAGCCGCATCGTACCAGATGAACGCCTGTTCTCCCTGGTTGGCATCCTGTCCCATCTTCCTCTCCCTTCCCGTCCTTCCCGTCCCATTCCTCTCTCGCTTGGGGAAAAGCAGTAACTGTAATATCAGGAGAGATCCGTCAGATGTTTTCAGTTGTAAGTTTTAATTATAAAGCTCACTGGTGTCGAAGCTTATTTTTTTTTCAAGATATGTTGATTTGTTTGACAGGCAGAAGTAACAGAGTGAGAGAGCTGGGCCAGACCCAAGCCTGAAGTCTGGAACTCCATCGAGGTCTCCCCTGTGGGCGACAGGAGTCCAAGCACTTGGGCCATCCTCTGCTGTCTTCCCAGGCACATTAGCAGGGAGCTGGATTGGAAGTGGGGCAGCTGAGACTCAAACTGACACTAACAGGCTGCTGGTGTCCCAGCTGGCAGTGTAACCCACTGTGCCACAACCCCGCCCCAGTGTGGAAGTTTACTCCCTCAGTCTGCTTGGAAGCAGCCTTCCTTGGGCTCGAACTGTAGTTCTGTGTGAACGAGCACTGTGATCTGACCACAGAAATGGGAGCTGAGCAATTTGCTTTCTGATTCCAGCCGTGAAACTCTAGCTCACTCTCCTGCTCTGGAAAATGAAGTTAAAAAGTTGACTGACCCAACTCTGTCCTCTCTTTATAGCACTTCAGAGTATTTTAATTACATGTACAATGCTCAATTTTTAAAAGATTTATTTATTTATTTATTTGAAAAGCAAAGTTACAGAGAGGCAGAGGCAGAGAGAGAGAGAGAGAGAGAGAGAGAGAGAGAAGTCTTCCATCTTCTGGTTCACTCCCCAAATGGCCGCAATGGCCAGAGCTGGGCGAAACCAAAACCAGGAGCCTGAAGCTTCTTCTTAGTCTCCCACATGGATGCAGGGGCCCAAGGACTTGGGCCATCCTCTACTGCTTTCCCAGGCACATTAGCAGGGAGCTGGATGGAAAGTGGAGCAGCCAGGGCTCGAATCAGCACCCATACGGGATGTGAGCGCTGCAGGCAGCAGCTTTGCCCACTACGCCATAGTGCTGGCCCTTAATATCCATGTTAAACGACTTTTAGTAGTTCGTCCTCACTTTCTCCTCCCCAAGCTTCCTGTCTTTGCCTGTGCACAGCTCCCGGGCTGGCCACTGTTTCCCATGTGGAAACCCACCCAGGGCAGAAAGGGGCAATATTTAATCTCCAGCAAAGCTTGCATCAGGCTCTGCTGACCATCATTGTAAATAAAATTTCCATTGTATTAGAAAGGGAGAGAGGGAGCAAGGCAGACAAGATCTTCCATCCTCTGGTTCACTTCCCAAATGCCAGCAACAGCCCACGACTGGTCCAGGCTGGAGCCAGGAGCCGTGAACACCACCCAGGTCTTCCATGCGAATGGCACAGCCCCCAGCACTCGGACCATCATCTGTTGCTTCCCAGGACTGCGTTGGCAGGAAGCTGGATGGGCAGCAGAGTAGCCTGGACTTGAACCAGGCACTCTGATGCAGGATGTGGGTGTCCTAGTGTTGATTTCACCACTGCACCAGTGCCCGTCCTCACCCTGTGTTCTGTCTCTCCATTCCGGGCGTCACCTCCCACCCTGTTCACATTTGTCTGTTTGTTCATTCATCAAAGAACATTTAGTCAAGTACCTATCTGTGGAGGACCAATCCAGTCTAGAAAATGCACGCTTACCTACTGGATGCAGGCAGCAGGGAGGAGTTACAGACTAGATGTCCAAGGGCCACAGGCAACCTGCACATGGGCTTTGTTTTTTTTGTTTTTTGTTTTTTTTTTTTAATTGCAGTATTTTTTTTTGTCAGAGATTTAGGTTTTGCTCTTTACATATTCAGTTGACAGTATTTGAAGATGGGGCTCTCGGCACTGGGGGCCCTAGGCTGTCTCAAGGCTGCACTGACTCACTGTACCAGCCGTCTCCTGTGCTGGTGACACTGGAGAAGGTGCTGGAGGTGGGGCCGAGGCCCAAGTCTTAGCATAAGCTCCATCCTGAGAGGGATGGAGGACAGGACCTGGCACTGAGCTCCCAAGAGCAGATTGTGAAGGCATAAAATCATGATTCTAGAATGTTAGAGCACAGCGATTGTGTTATGCCATGTCCTCCTTTTATTTGTAAAAATAATATACTGGGGCTGGTGCTGTGGTGTAGTAGGTAAAGCTACTGCCTGCAGTGCCGGCATCCCATATGGGCGCCAGTTTGAGTCCCGGCTGCTCCACTTCCGGTCTAGCTCTCTGCTATGCCCTGGGAAAGTAGTAGAAGATGGTCCAAGTACTTGGGTCCCTGCACCCACATAGGAGACCCTGAAGAAGCTCCTGGCTCCTGCCTTCGGATCAGTGCAGCTCTGGCCATTGTGGCTAATTAGGGAGTGAACCAGCGGATGGATAACCTTTCTCTCTCTCTCTCTCTCTCTCTCTCTGTATAACTCTGACTTTCAAATAAATAAATAAATATTTTTAAAAAATAATGTAGAACATCTTTTTCAAAATCCACTCAGCACGAAGATTTATTTGAAAGTACCACTTGGTGTAATTCTGAGTTTTTTTAAAAAAATTATTTATTCATTTGAAAGGCAGTGTTGGGGGGGTGAGGAAAAGAGAGAAAGGGATCTTCCATCCATGGGTTCACTCCCCAATGGGTGGAGCTGGGCTAATCTAGAGCCAAGAGCTTCATCTGGGTCTTCCACGTGGGTGGAAGGAGCCCAAGCACTTGAGCCATCTTCCGCTGCTTTCCCAGGCACATTAGCAGGAAGCTGGATTGGAAGTGGAGCAGCCAGACTCAAACCAGTGCCCATATGGGATGCCTGCGCCACAGGCAGTGGCTTTGCCTGCTGTGCCACAGTGTCGGCCTCCAATGAAGAACATATTAGCTTGTGTTTTGTAGAGAAGGTAATAGAAGTACAAAGGAGAAGTGCAGAAATGGGCCATAATCTTTTCCCCAAATAATCTCTCTTGACTTGAAAGGGTAGGTTGTAGTAACACATATATTACAGCCCTCAAACTATATGGGAAAGTTCAGATAATGCAGAACTCGTCCTCCCAGAACCCCTGCCCCACTGTTGCCCTTACAGAAGAAGGCACAGGAATGGCAGCGCTGTACAGCGCACACAGTTAACCATTTTACAAAACGGCATTTCCAAGATACATCAAGTAAAAACGCAGAGGCTCTTCAACAGCCCCGCCGTACGCCTGAGACCCCCACGGCTCCTCACCTGGAGCCCCAAGAACACTGAGACCCCCACGGCTCCTCACCTGAGAACACTGAGACCCCCACGGCTCCTCACCTGAGAACACTGAGACCCCCACGGCTCCTCACCTGGGTCCTGAGAACACTGAGACCCCCACGACTCCTCACCTGGGTCCTGAGAACACTGAGACCCCCACGGCTCCTCACCTGGAGTCCTGAGAACACTGAGACCCCCGCGGCTCCTCACCTGGGTCCTGAGAACACTGAGACCCCCGCGGCTCCTCACCTGGGTCCTGAGAACACTGAGACCCCCACGGCTCCTCACCTGAGAACGCTGAGACCCCCACGGCTCCTCACCTGGAGCCCCAAGAACACTGAGACCCCCACGGCTCCTCACCTGAGAACACTGAGACCCCCACGGCTCCTCACCTGGAGTCCTGAGAACACTGAGACCCCCACGGCTCCTCACCTGGAGTCCTGAGAACACTGAGACCCCCACGGCTCCTCACCTGAGAACACTGAGACCCCCACGGCTCCTCACCTGGGTCCTGAGAACACTGAGACCCCCACGGCTCCTCACCTGAGAACACTGAGACCCCCACGGCTCCTCACCTGGAGTCCTGAGAACACTGAGACCCCCACGGCTCCTCACCTGAGAACACTGAGACCCCCACGGCTCCTCACCTGGGTCCTGAGAACACTGAGACCCCCACGGCTCCTCACCTGAGAACACTGAGACCCCCACGGCTCCTCACCTGGAGTCCTGAGAACACTGAGACCCCCACGGCTCCTCACCTGGAGTCCTGAGAACACTGAGACCCCCACGGCTCCTCACCTGAGAACACTGAGACCCCCACGGCTCCTCACCTGGGTCCTGAGAACACTGAGACCCCCACGGCTCCTCACCTGAGAACACTGAGACCCCCACGGCTCCTCACCTGGAGTCCTGAGAACACTGAGACCCCCACGGCTCCTCACCTGAGAACACTGAGACCCCCACGGCTCCTCACCTGAGAACACTGAGACCCCCACGGCTCCTCACCTGGAGTCCTGAGAACACTGAGACCCCCACGGCTCCTCACCTGAGAACACTGAGACCCCCACGGCTCCTCACCTGGGTCCTGAGAACACTGAGACCCCCACGGCTCCTCACCTGAGAACACTGAGACCCCCACGGCTCCTCACCTGGAGTCCTGAGAACACTGAGACCCCCACGGCTCCTCACCTGAGAACACTGAGACCCCCACGGCTCCTCACCTGGGTCCTGAGAACACTGAGACCCCCACAGCTCCTCACCTGAGAACACTGAGACCCCCACGGCTCCTCACCTGGAGCCCTGAGAATGCTGAGTGGCATGAGGGGCCAACTCCTCCCTGTGGGCCAACCGCCTCCTCCCAGCCTCCCCAGGCTCCCGCCCTCTTCTTCCAGGCCGCCTATCCCACTGTTTCCCTGTGTGTCCCTGCTCTCTCCCAGCCCTCTCCTCTCAGACTTAAGACCCTGAGTGCCGTTGCCTCCTGGAGGTCCTGTGTGACCACAGAGTGGTCAGGTCACTTCTGCCTTCCCTACGTGAGACTCCACAGTGGCCACCCCTCTCCCCATCACCCCTGTAACCCCAAGTGCCCAGCGCGGGGCCCAGAGGTGACAGGGACTCAGTGCCTGGCTGCCCAACCATGATGCATCCCGCGACTCCGGGTGACGTGTTTGTATCGTCATCTATCATCACGGTCTACTGAGTTGATGTAGAGCTGCTTTCTGCCGCCACTTCTGGACATTCGTTAGAAATGGCAAGGAAGACTTTGTTCACGACTGTTCCAACAGAGGAGAGACTGAACTCAGCTCCCAGTACTGCAGGGACAAGTTGGAGGGGGAAGGTGACAGTGGTTAAAGCCCATGGACGGAGAAGGGCTGGGACCAGAAATGCAGAGAGATGTCTGAGCTACCAGGAGTGGAGGAAGAGGGGCCTGGGAGCCATCGGGGTCAGGGCGTTCTCAGTAAAGTGCCTTAGCCCGGATCTCTGCTTGCACTGGACTCAGTCGACCCAGGCCTAGTGGGAAAGTGGGGACCCCCACTGAAGTTTGCTGCAGGAGGGAGTTCTTGTCACCATCAGCCATGAGAGCCATGTGATGGTGGTGCCCTTTGGTGCCTGATGTCACATCCTGATAAAGAGAGACCCCAGAGAACAGGAGGTGGCACTTGCAAAAGCCCTCCACACGTGGGAGTGCCCACGGACGTCACTGCCATCCTTCTCCAGGATGAACCTAACGCCTGATTGTGTTCCAGGAAAGAGCTGTCCCGTGTTGGAGCGTGGCCACAGGTGCTTGTGCTTTCCTGTGGATGTTCTCTCCCCGGTTCCTAGCCACAGGCCTGGCCTGAGTGCTGTGACTTCGGTCAGTATGCATCAGACCTCAGGGCCCCGTGGTGGCTAATTTTGCACCCTGGGTATTGGGTCAGCCAGGGCGACTCTCTTCATTCCTGGAAGGGTCCCAGCTTGGCCCATGCAGTTTTACGTCCTCTCAGCTTAGCTGTCCTCCCACACAGAGGGTGGCACTGGGCCTGGTACAGCTGCTCCGGCAGGTGCAGCGACTCAGTGCGTGCGTCGGTGGTCAGTGCTTGAAGCCAGAAGCCCACACAAGGAATGTGACACCGGCTGCTCTGACCTTCCGCTGGGAGTGGACAAAAACAGGAAGCGTGAGAGGCCGGAGCTGGGGGACTCGGGGGTGGTGCCGAGGGAAGGTGTGGCCAGGGCATCTGGGGATCCACTGTGAGATGTCACCAGTGCCAGTCCACTGTATGCTCTTGGAAACCAGCAGGTGATGTCACAGGCCCATTTTTAGTTTCCAGGGCAGTGTCTGTATTTGGATTCTGCAGTGGCCATGTGAAGAATTGGCAGGACAAAGAACTGGCTTTGCAGTCTGAGAATCGTGGGGGTGCTTGTGACACATACCACCCACAGTTCTCATCTCAGACCTGTGAACACATAGCATGCCCGCAGGTGGGGGCAGGCAGGAGGCCTTGCCCAGCCAGATCCTGGGGGTCTGGTGAACAGCCCGGTCTGGGAAGCATAGCAGTGGAAGAGCTGGACTCTGGGGACCTGCTCTTGCTACCTTGCATCTGTCTGGATGACTGCTCCGTTCTTGTGACAATGTTTGTTGCATGGCCATCTTGGGGGTGCAGCAGTGAGCCACACCATGCATTTGCTGCCCAGGGTGCTTCCCAGTCCAGCAAGGAGGCAGGCTCCACCTAGTCATGCCCCCAGGATGGCATCTCTGGGGTGGGCACAGGGAGCTGTGGGTACTGAACCAGGGCCCACCCAGACTTGAAGCTCAGGACAGGCCTCCCGCGGGGTGCAAGTCAGAGCTGGGGCCTGAAGGATGGAGACAGCAGGGGTCTAGCAGGTGCACAGGCCTCAGGCAACAGAGAGAAGCACAGTGGGAGAAGGGGTAGGCAGGAGAGGTGGATGGCATGTGGGCTCTCAGAAAGCCCGGGGACACCACGAGATCCGGGGCCTGAGTTCTGTGAGTGGGTGGGCACCGGTGTGCAGCCATCCACGGGCCATTTGAGCAGCGTCCTATTGTCGCAAGTAAGCTGAGCCTGCAGACAGGGGTGCCTGACAACCCGTGCCCTCTGTCCGGGGAGGTGCTGGGCCGTGGGTGTGGATGGCAGCATGACAGCTGTGCAGGGACAGCGCCTCCAGTGCTGCTTTGGGTCTGCAACACTCATGCCTGTGTCTTTCTCCCAGATCCTGACTGGCCTGTACATCGGCAACTTCAAAGGTAAGTTCCTTCTCTTTGGAATCATTGTAGGAAAATACACATTAAGTGAAATGTACCGCCCTAGCCATTTGTAAGCACACACACCAGTGACTAAGTAACTCACGCTGTGCAGCCATCACCACCTTGAAACTCTGCACCCATGGAACACCAACTCCCTCTTCTACCTCCCCGCCCCAGCCCACCAACCACCCTCTGCCTTCTGATTCTGTGGATTTGGCTGCTCTCAGTGTCTCAGGTAAGCAGAACCACACACAGTGTCTGTCACTTCTGTCTAAGCCAAGCTTCCCCAAGATTCTCCCATTGCTGAAGCACGGGTCGGATTTCCTGCCTTTTCCAGTCCATCATGCGAATGGGCTGCATTTGGCTCGCCACGCGTGTGTGGGCAGACACTCGTGGAAGGGGCAAACCCAGTTTTTTTTTTTTTTAAGATTTATTTATTTACTTGAAAGTTAGAGTTATGCAGAGGGAGAGAGGTCTTCCATTCACTGTTTCACTCCCCAAGTGGCCACAATGGCCAGAGCTGTGCTGATCCAAAGCCAGGAACTTCTTCGGGGTCTCCCACGTGGGTGCAGGGCCTAAGGACTTGGGCCATCTTCTACTGCTTTCGCAGGCCATAGCAGAGAGCTGGATCGGAAGTGGAGCAGCTGGGTCTCTAACTGGTGCCCATATGGGATGCCAGCAATGCAGGCAGTGGCTTTACCCACTACACCAGAGTCCAGTTTTAAAAGAACAGCTTTAGACCTCTCACGCATGATGGCCACTCGAGGCGTGGACTCAGTCTGCCTTCTGGAAGCAGCCGCTGCTCACACCGTGCACCGGCCCCTTGGCCAGCAGCTGACCAGGCGACGTCAGGCTGTATGAGCGCCACGACCTCTCCGGTCCTCCTGACTCTGTGCTTGCCAGGACGTTATTACCCTGAGACGGTGGCGCCAGGCACGTGGCGTTGCTGTGGAGTGGATTTATGATCTCTTGCCACTTTGGTCTGCCGCTCACTAGTTCTCAGACTCTGGTCTTTGAAGTCTCCCAGGTGACGTAAGCGGTCTCATCTCCGGCAGGTTAGTCTCGCCTTTGCTGCCTTCTTTCCTCACACCAGCCTGATGATCTCCCTGTACTGATGGATTTGCTGCAGCTATTGCTGTTCCATTTTTCGCTTGCCCGTGGAACAAAATGCATGGTGGTCACCCGGCCGGCCCCCCCTGCTGAGTTCTGAGTTTAGGTGAAAGCACCGGTCCCTTACGGGAGGTGCAGTTAATGGGAGGAAGCGACCTAGGAGACTTGCTGCAGGTCCGCACGCTCTGGCTGTCGGACACAGCCAGGCCTGCTCCCGGGACCTGACGCTGCCCCGCCCACCCAGGAAGCCAGGACCCGAGCCAGATTGAACACACATCCCGTCTCTCGCGGCTGTTACTGAAGCTGTTGAATTCAGTTCAGATCGACGCTAAACAGTTTTTACGATTTCTCTGCATGAAGCTCATTTCCCTTTCTCCTCCCCCCTTTCGCGGTTTATTTCCATTTCTCCCTGTGGGCTCCTAGTGCCGCTGATTGGCCTCAAAGAGGATTGAGCACAGGGAGCTGACAGCTGCTATTTGCTACTAGAACACATTAGGAGTAACACCGGAGCCCCCACTTTAGTAACTTCGTGGTTCTGCGAAAGCAGTAAATGCTTCGTGGTGGGTGGGCGGAGGCACGGGACACATGCAGTGAGCAAATTCTTTGTGAAGTTATTTAGTGAGCCACTATTAACTTCCTTCATAGGGTGGGGTTATGTCTGAGAAGAGTTCAGTGTAAGCTCTTAGAGCAGAATTGCTAGGACCAGCGCTGCAGCCGGTTAAGCTGTGGGTTAAGCTGCTACCTGTGATGCCAACATCCCACATGGGTGCCAATGCGAGTCCTACCAATCCAGCTCCCTGCCAATGCACCTGGGAGAGCAGCAGCAGATGACCCAGGTGCTTGGACCCCTGCAACCCGCGCGGGAGACCTGGATGGAGCTCCTGGCTCCTGACTTTGACCTGGCCCTGCTCCAGCCATTGCAACCATTTGGAGGAATGAACTTACAGATGGAAGATCTCTCTCTCTGTAACTCTGCCTTTCAAATAAATAAATAAATCTTTAAAAGAAGTAGAATTGTCAGGTGAAAGTTTTGCAAATTAAAAGTTTTAATAACTACTGACCAAATTCAGTACTTCTTTCTCCCAGCAGTACCTGAGAGCTGTGGCTTTTCTATTCATAGAAAGTTGCCTTTTTTTTTTTAAGGACATGCATACCTGGTATTAAGGAAATATTCGAAGCTCTTCTTACGCTAGAATCTATACCTGTCTTTGGACACTCAGTGCTGTTGGGGTCCCGCACAGCTCCTGGCTCTGGCCTTGGGATTTCTCCGCTTGGGGTGTTCTCAGCAGCCCACAGTTTCTCCTTGTTTGTAGCTGGTTGGCATCGGCAGTTGCCTTCGGTTGCTGTGCTGTTGCTGTGGTTTTGTTGTGTCCACTGAGCGTTTATGAAATACCGGTGCAAGGCTCACCGGCAATGATGGAAGGATGGAGCAGGGGCAAGAAGCTGGAAGGAGAGGCAGTGTTGTGTGCTCATATGCTGTGAGTGAACGTGTCTGCTGGACAAGCGTGTCAGGGCCACGTGTCCCCATGCTCGGGTATTGAGAGTCCCTGAGCAGACACAGAACAGGAAGGGATCTGCAGATCGCAGAGAAGCTGATGGATGGCCTTGGAATCCCAGGTGTCCACTGCCCATGAGCTCATTGCATGCCCTCAGAGGAGTGCAGAGTGGGGACAGTGACGTCAGCCCCACGGGGTGTGATGGGGCTGAGCCAGCCAGTGCAGTGAGGTGCTCAGCCCAGTGTAGGCACCTGGCTGTGGGAAGCCAGTGTCCACTGTGAGAGGGGAACCACATTGACTGTGGGGCCCCCGTGGAAGTGAGATAGTCGCTCGCAGGCTCCAACGCCTGGCCAGGTCTGCACCAGTGAGTAGCAAGGGAGGACACCCAGCCTGTCTCCTTTCCTGGAAGGTGCAGGCAGTGGTCACCTGTGCTTTAGCCCGAAGTCTCATCTGGCCACAGGTCTTTCTCTTCTAAGCAGTGAGTGTAACACACCTCCAGTGTAGAATCGTGTAAAGGAAAAGGAACACGTCTCCCCTCCCCGTCTGATTTCCCACCCCCCCTTCGCCTCTCCATTTCCTCCTTCCCTTCCTTCCTCCCATCCCTCCTTCCTTCCAGTGCCACTAGGCAATTTCCTTCCTTATTTATTTGGTAAACTTTTAAAAAAATTTATTCACTTATTTGAAACTTAGAGTTACAGTGAGAGAGAGAGAGAGAGAGGAGAGAGAGAGATCTTCCATCTACTGGTTTACTCCCCAATTGGCCAAATGGCTGCAACCATCAGGGCTGGGCCAGGCCAAAGCCAGGAGCCAGGAGCCTCCTCCAGGTCTCCTAAGTGGGTAGCAGGGGCCCAAGGACCTGGGCCATCGTCTACTGCTTTCCCAGGCCACAGCAGAGAGCTGATCAGAAGTGGAGCAGCCAGGACTTGGACCAGCACCTTTATGGGATGCTGGCGCTGCAGGTGGTGGCTTTACCCGCTGTGCCACAGTGCCGGCCCATGTATTTCAGTTTCCTGATGTGTACAGTGTGGATGGTAGGGACCGGTGCTGTGGTGTGGCAGATGAACCCTCCACCTGTGACACCAGCATCCCATATGGGCACTGGTTGGTTGTCCTGGCTGCTCCACTTCCAATCCAGCTTCCTGCTGATGGCCTGGGAAAAGCAGCAGCAGATGGCCCAAGGGTTTGGGTCCCCGCCACCCATGTGAGAGACCTGGATGAAGCTCTTGGCTCCTGGCTTCAGCCTGGCCCAACCCTGGCCCTTGTGACCATTTGGGGGGTAAACCAGCAGATGGAAGATCTCTCTCTCTCCGTCTCTCCTCTCTTTGTTACTCAAGTCCCGGCTGCTCCACTTCTGATACTCCTATTGGTTTTGTTAAAGTGGATTGTGCTTGTGACTGCAAGTGGCTCTGAGCGGTTTTCTGGCTTAGAAATAGTAGTAACACTGCTTGGCGGGGTAGTGATGTTGGTACTAGGTCAGAGGCCACACCCCCAGGCCACCAGGGCTCAGGATGTGGGGTGCACAAGGCCCTCAGAGGATAGAGTGCAGGCTGTGGTCAGTGGGGCTGTGGTGGGCCTGTGAGCCAGCATTGTTAACCCACTCCGGGGAGGCCCTGCTGCGGGAGCCAGGCTTGCGTTGTGTTCTGCCCCTGCGATTCTGTGCCCAGGAAGAGCTGGTCTGGGACTTCCAGGCTGTGCTCGAGCGTGTGGGCAAGACGGTGGCCCCAGGGTCACTCCTGGCTGTGTTCCCGGCCCCTCACCACGGCGCCCGAGGCTGCAGGGAGCCTTCCACAGTGATGGGTGGTTTGCATCTGTTGGATGAAAGACCCAGGGTCGTCCTCTATCAGTGTGGATTCCGCCTTCTGCGCTGTGCTTCACGGGAGGAGGGACTCCCCGAGGGTTCCAGAAGGCACTGGGAGAAAACACAGCTGCACAGGGCGCCTTCCGTCACCGAGTGATCTGTCTTCACAGATGCGTGACTTTATTCCCAGACAAGTTTGTTTAAAAAAGATTTTTGTATTTGAAAGTCAGAGTGAGAGAGAGAGAGATGGAGAGACAGAGGACTTCCAGTCACTGGTTCACCCCTTGAATGGCCCCAAATGGCCACAAACACCCCAACTAAAGCCAGGAACTCATCCAGGTCTCCCACATGGGTGCAGGGGCCCAAGCACTTGGATCATCTTCCTCTGTCTTCCCAGGCACAGTAGCGGGGAGCTGGATGGGAATCAGAGCAGCTGGGTCTCGAACCGGCACTCATGTGGGATGCTGGTGTCACAAGCAGTGGCTTAACCTACTGTGCCACGATGACATCAGCTCCACAGACAACTTGTAAAGACCATAATCCGTGTTACCAAAACACGTTGATAGGGCGAAGACAATGTGTGAGAGTTAGACTGTGGCTCTGGTTACACCGCCCTGAGTAGGCTAAAAATGGCTGCGCTGTATTTTAAAGGATGAGTTTATGATGTGTGAATTACTTCTCAATAAACCTGATGTAGAAAGAGAAAAATATACAGTCATCCTTTGGTATCGGTAGGGGGCTGGTTCCAGGACTCCCAGGGATTCCAAAATCGGTGGGTCCCTTCTGTGCTCAAGTCCCTTCCGTGCACAGTATCTGCATAGAAGCCGTGTGCACCCCCGTGTGCTTCACATCGCCTCCTGGTGCAGTGTGAATGCCATGTATAGTGGTTGTGCCATGGTTATACCATGGCATAGGGAATAATGACAAGGAACAGACATCTGTACGTGTTTGGTACACATGTGATTTTCTTTTCTGATTATTTTGATCTACGAGCCATGGTCGAATCCACAGATGTGGATCCTGTGACGGTAGGAAGAACCAATATTAAAACAAGTACTGATTGCTGAAATTCACACCCTGGGCAGAACTGGTCCAGGAGGGTCCACAGGAATGGGCCACGCACCTGCTCTGTCAGGCTGCCCTGCTCTCCAGGCCTCCTCTTTGGCCCCAGGGAGGCCGCCTTGAGCTCTGAACGCTCCATCCCCAGCTTGTGTCCTTCCTCGTCTATGACGCACACACTGAGGATGAGTAGGACATTTCTTTTTGGTGTGTATATGGAGGCTGGCTGCCTGTGGGCCCCCTACCTGGTTCCCTGTGGGGTGACTATATTTATTTACAGGTTAGACCTGCCTCCCTCTGCTTCTGATTGCGTCCTGAGCATTTCCCCATGATAGCCAGTAGTCTACAGAAACAGGCTACCGAAGCGCTTTCTGTCAATCCGTTTTACCCACTTCCTAGAACTCAGCCAGGTCAGGGCAGGGCTCTAGGGAGCTGACCTGCTTGTTTTGTGCTCACCCCCAGCGTGGTAGATTAGCAGGGGCTTCCAATTTGGGGACCTACTCCCTTTAATCTTTTTTCTGCAGGCTGGAGCATTGGAAGGAATATTATTTTTGTTTCTGTTTATACTCCAATGTAAATAAGTAATAACCAACTGTTGACTGATGGACAACTCTGTTTGGAACTTCCAGAAAATCTCCCATTTTTCCTTGTGCTCCAAAGTGAATGTAGACATAAGACCTCGTCCTGTCTGAATCCACGCCTGCCCCTGCGTTTGCTGCCGGGGCAGCGGTAGCTGGGGGTCTCTGTATGTTTTGCAGTGAGTGGGTCTTTTGTGTTCACTTGTAACTTGGATGACTAACCATTAAAAGGCAATTGATTTTCAAAAATATTTTAAACATCTTTATGGCTCTGTGTCTCATGTCGAAGCCTGATCTTGCCCATGTGAACTACAGAATCGACTCACGTCCTTTGATGGCAGCCATCATGATTATAGTGTTTATTCATTGAAGGACATTTCTGGTTTTACATAAACTCTGGATCAAAAGATGTGCCAATCAGAAAAAAAAAAAAAAAAAAACAGACAAAACACATAAAAGCCATGGCTCTCCATTCCCATATCTAGATTGTTCTGAGTATGTTCAATGATGAAGTTTCAAGAAAGAAGTAAACAAATTGTTGTGTGCTTTTGTTTTTCTCTGGCTGGACTTACGGAGTATTAACTTTCAGAGACAATTAACACACTCATCCCTTTTGTTCAATGACAGACGCCAGAGATGCAGAACAGCTGAGCAAGAACAAGGTGACACATATCCTGTCTGTCCACGACAGTGCCAGGCCCATGTTGGAGGTAAGAGAGGGCTTCAGCAGGTGTGTGTCTGGGTCTGCACTGGGTTCCGTGGCAACGGAAGCGACACTGAGGACGGCAGCCTTGTTCTCTGTGTGCCCGCAGCGGCTGGCGCTCTGCGTTTGGTGCTCAGGCTGTGTCTGCATGACTCCCAGCCCTCGGCACGGCGACGGCGGCCGGGTGTGTTCCTCTGTGCTCCAGCAGCATTGCTGGCTTGGCTGTCTTGGCTGAGTGCCAAAGAGTGAGCTGCAGCTGCATTTCCCTCTGGAGTGCAGGGACACTGAACACTCACTCCGTTCAAAATCATCTCCCAGGCTGCTCATTTCCTGGTTTTCCCCCATCTAAGCTCAGATACCTTTGATTTGCATTCGAGAGTCAGAGACAATGAAGGTAAATGGTCTCAGGAGACTTTGGAAACTCTCAGCGTAGAGGCTGTTGCTGTATTTTGGGTTTTGGGGTAAACAGGGTGTGTCTACTTGCATACTAATTCCAAAAACATTTTCAATTTAACCCGCTGGACGGTTTTAGCTGTTGGCCAGGAGCAAGATCTATTTCTGTTTATTAGCCTTGACAAAGCCCAAGTTACCTCTTTTTAGCAAATAATGTGCGTGTGGTTGTGATTTGTATGTGTTTTTCTATTTTAGGGTGGGGTGCTGGAGAGGGAGGGGTGACTTGTTCTTAAAGAAGCAATCCCGGTTCTAGCTGTTTTACTGAAATTCATATCATTCAAGAGAAGGTAGTATTTTTTATTTTATTTTTATTTTGTGGAGTCCAATTTGGAGCTGCCAGAACATAGTTGGCATGAAACAAGCAGAGACAGAAGAGAACAGGGGAGAACGCAGAACAAGGGACTCCATTCATTGTGACAGCAGCATAGCATCATGGGTGCTGAGCAAACCTGAATCCGTTCCTCCAGGTCCGTGAGCTCCACTTCCTTCTGCTGTTTCAGCTCATCGGGTTGCTTTTTTTTTTTTTTTTTTCTAACGTGGGAAGATTTGTGTTGCAGCCTGATTTTATTGGAAACAACAAAAAAAATTTTTTTGAGCTTCACAGTTGCTTTGAAAAAAGCTTTTTTAAAAATCAACAATAGTTTGCATTTAAAATATAGCCAAGCTATGGCCAACTTAAACTGCACACTGGTCATGATTGACTTCCTCTTTAATCACAAGATGAGGCTTGAGGTTTCCTTTATTTTAATAAATTACATACAGGTCCTTCCCCCTCACCCTCCAGGCCTTCCTCGCTCGACACTCGAACACCCTGTTTCATGGAACACATTGCCATGTGTGGCCACGGCCCTTACATATGTTCACATTGTGATTTTGCCCAGATGCCAGATCTCCACGTGTTAGAAATGGAAGAGCCACAGTCCTCACCTGTCCTGCCTCCCCATTCTGCACACGGGAAATGGCGGCAGGTGCGTGAAGCAGGTGGGAGTGTAACCCAGGCACAGAGAGACCAGCGCATAGCCCCTGAGGCCCACTGCATCGTTCCACCAGCAACACACCACGTGCTGTCCTGTGTCATCTACAAGGGACAAACTCTGCTTTACAGTGAGGAAGGGAAGAAGAAAGCTTGAGGGGAAGACGGAAAATTCTGCCCCCTTTTCCCCAGGGACGGCTTTATCTGGGGACATCCTGTTGTAGTCTTTGGGTGCTGTCACTGCCTGAGCTTACTGGCGAGTGCTTCTGTGTGAGCTCGTCTTTACTAGCCCCACTGTTGAATGGCCTTCCCCCTTGATCACAGGTAATTCATGAATAATCTTTAGCAAAGGAGCCACTCAAACAATAGCCCCTCTGACTGCAGGAGTAGGGAAACGCAAGCGCCGGAAGTCGTTTGAACTCGCCCGCCGCGTTCATTAGCAGAACGAAGTTGCAGGGTTTGGTCTGTCTTAAATCTCAAGCTGCACTCCCTGCCTTGAGCTCTGTCAGCCTGAGATGAGTCAGGGTCATTGGTTGTGTGGAGTCGGTGGGGACTGGTGGGTGGATTTTATTCTGCGGCAGCTGTTAGGCTGGCCCTGACTCTTGGAGGGAAATAGGGCAGGATGAAGGGGAGAGAGGACAGTGTGTGCAGGGCTGAGCCCAAGGGGTGGGCTGCTGCTCCACCTGGTGAGGGGCCCAGCAGGAGGCCGGAATAGTGCGCGGGAGAGGAGAGGGCTGGGATCCCAAAACCAAGCGTGTTTGTCCGATGGCCCCGATTTTACGGCAGGTGCCCAAGTCTGGGGCTGAGCGTGATGGAGAATTCAGCCCCTTGTGTCCATGTGTCCTGCTGCTGTTCCAGGCAGGCCCCGGGCACCACACTGTAGACACGTCTTTGGGTGGCTTCCGACAAACGTGTCAGTGGGTTTTTAAGCACTTGGGTGCTTCACAGCCATCATCAAGGACGCTTGCAATCTTCCGTCTGCTCTTCTTGTCGGGTAGTTGAGTGAGAAGGAAGGCACGCGGTTGAGGGCGGCTTCCTGCACCGGGGTCATTGGTCGGGGCTCTGGGAGGACTCTCAGGATGGGCTTGGACGTGATGCCGGGGGGAAACACTGAGCCCGGGGGCTGGGCCGGCTGGAGGCCTCTCGGAAGGTTTCACCATTGTGCTGATGGAAGAAGGGAGGGAGGGCTCTCTGCCGGAGGAATACATCTGCCAGTCTTTCCGAGCAGGGGGCAGTTTGTGTGAGCCCACGCTCCTGTCCCCGTCACCTGCTGAGGTCACGGGGATGCCGAGAAGGAAGCCCTGGGAAGGGCGTGCTGCCCCTTGGAGCCTGGGCAAGGCTCCTGGGCGGGTGCTTGCTCTGAGGGCTGCTCCCCCGCTGCCGAGCTGAGACTCCTGGGGAGGGGAGTCAGCCCCAGCCCTGGGCTTGCTGCCCGCTGCCGGCTGCCTTTGTGCACACACCACGTCCTGGTCCTCTTTGCCTTTGTTTTGTTCCAAGAACCTGCTGTGGAGGGGATGGAGACTGTACCTTCTTTTGCCTGTTACAACGTCTCTGAGTGGCGAGAGCTGAGACTCAGCCGGCATCAGCGGCAGCGAGCGCACCCACAAGGGACGGTCTGCTAGAGACATGTTCAGTCGTTGCGCATTGATTGGTTTCATTTAGGGAGGAATTGGGGAACTGATGACCCGATTGATTTGGGCTGGGTTAGATGTGACCCTGCATCATTTGGGTAGTCTGGGGGTGGGGAGGAGCTCTGTGTTGGCAGTGCCTGGTCTCTGTGGGGCAGCCTGACGTGGGGGAGAGGCTGGCAGATGCTGGTCTCAGGCCTTCTGGGAGTTCTGGGGGTCGGCTGGAGCTGGGCAGCCTCTGGTGCTTCCTTGGTGGACGGGACAGGATTTCTGTTCGCTCTGAACCAGGAGAGCAGGGGTCTGAGCCCCAGTTACAGGCAGACCTCCCAGCACAAAGGGTCCCAGAAACGCCGGAGAAACTCCCGGACCGTGGCAGTCGCTGACTGTGAGTTACAGCCGAGAGGCGAAGAGCTCCGTCTCCATCTCTGCCCGCCGCTCTTCGTCTGACACAGGAATCCCAGCAAAGTGGGGTCCGACTCCACCGCTGCGTGAACCAGAATCCTGAAGTTGAGAGACGTGAAGGGCCCTGCCCAAGGACCCTACAGCCGGCCTGGGCAGCTGGATGGGAAGCCAGCTTCTCTCCCAGGCCAGAGTCTCCCAGCACGCCTGCTGCTTGTCATGGCCGCCTCGGTAGTGGTAGCTGGGTGTGAGTGTTGATCTCCCCACCCGGCCCCAGCACTGAGCTTTCTTCTTCTCTGCTTCTGACTGGCAGGATTTTGGTTTTGCCGCAAATGCCGTCCTCACATGTCCTGCTGCTTTGCAGACAAATCTCTTGAAGTCAAGGGGTTAGTGATTCGTTCTGTTGAGCTCCTACTGTGTGCCAGGCCCTGGGGTCTGTGGTGGCAGAGCCCTTTGTGTATAAACCAGCTGTGTATCGTGGCTGTTTTATAAATATCCTCGTGACTACAGTCCAGTGAGAGAAGAGCGTGGCTTGGATCAGGCGAGGAATCTAACGGGTCCTTGTTTGCGGCAGCTCCCTTTTGTGCTGTGTGAGTGAGAAGCTGCCTGGGCCTTTGGGGGAGGCTGGGAGTTCAGGCTACCTGGCTCTGACCCTGTGGCCTGGGAGGGAGCTCCATGCCAGGACTTCCTCTCCTGTGGCCCGGACTCTGCACCTCGCTCTCAGGAATGCCGAGCCAAGTGGATGGCATCACCCTGGCTCCTCCGCGGAGTAACCAGGCTAGGGCACTGCTCACAGCAGAGCTAGGGCTGGAAGCTGAAGTCTTCCTGCCAGACAGTGCCCTTGGGGGGAAACATTGTCACACTGATTACAGAAAGTAGAGCCAGAATTGGGAAGATAATGGTGAAGTTTGGTGGGGGATTCGCCTTCCTCTGATGCCCTGCTCAGCCCTCCACAGGGGGTTGCTCTGTTCTCTCAGAAGTGTCCCTTACAGTGCGGTGCGACAGGTGTGAGCCTGTGACTTCGGTGCCTACTGATTTCTCCAGGTTTTGGGATGGGGAGAATGAAAACTCCTGTGTCAGAGACGTGATTTTTCAAATCAGAAGCCCGAAATTATTCGTAGATGCTGAGGAAGTAATATTGAGCAATGAAAGGTTTCTCTCTTCCCCTGAAAAAAGAAACAGAACACTATCTTCCTAAGGTAAAAATTTCAGAGTTTGTTTCATTTTTCATTCTGTGTATTTAACCAGAGCACCTGCAGGAAGCAAAACTATTTTTCACTATTAACAAAAATGCCTTGAACGTTTCGCATGCCTTCACTAGATTGGCGACCTAAAGATTTTAATTGTTAAATGATATATATTGTATGATTAAAAAGAGAAATAGCTTGTACGTATGCATGCAAAGCAGAGGACGATATGTAAACCAGCTAGGATTTACGGGCTGTACTTCAGCTGGGACTTTTTTTTAGTGTGGCTTGTATATTCTGAACCATTTACGTTTTCTTCCTGTTTAACAGAATGGAGTCCCTTCACAGGCAGACTTTCATCATTCCTGGTGATTCTGTCTTATGTTTCCTTTAATATTAAGGACACTTCTTCCAGTGACGCTGCCCAGAATTTAATTCTGTGAGTTCTGTGCCTGGTCCTGATGTTTGCTGTTGCCCCTCTTGCACTGCTGTCTCACTCACCTGTGTGTGTGTGTAAGGAAACCCTCGCCAAGGTGAGATGCCCGGGTTGCCTGGATAGTCCTGTCCTTTGGCACTGGGTCTGTCCCCGGGGGCCGAGTGGCCCCTGGCTAGAGGCGCCCCAGGACAGAAGCGAGGTGCTCAGAGGCATTTAAAGCTCAAGCAAGCTGCTTCAACTCTCTCGTCTTTCTCCTTCCCTCCCTCTCTCGCCTGCCCAAGTCCACCCCTGCTTCAAAGCCCAGCCCCAGCTCACCTGGCTCTGAGAGGAACACTCCAGTGCCCACCAACCACAGGGCTTCTTCCCCTTCTCTGTGCTGTCTGTCCTGGGACAGCCTCTGGACCATAGCAGACGGCATGGTACCTGTTTGGTGCTCCAAGTCTCCTGGCCTGGCCCCTGAGCTGGTGGCAGGCAGGTGCCGTGTTGGGGTTTCTGGAGGCACTCGCTTTGGGTCTGGCACATGGGTGCCGGCTCTGCAGATGTTTGCTGGGCACAGGGGAAGCGCCATGCACACGTTCAGCTCCACGAAAAGAAAGAAATCATGTCTTTGGCCACTCGCAGCTCATGGAGGGGTGTGAAGGTCGAGCTGTGTCAAGAATGATTTCTCGATCCTGAGTAATTTTGGAAGCCAAGGATCCGATGAGTGCAGTGCAGCCTCACGTGAGCTGGGTGTGCCTCACCCACGTGAGCTGGGTGTGCAGGACCTCACCTGCCGGGAAGCACGGGCAGGCGGGGATGCGTATTTTATGCAGCAACCCTGTTCTCTAGTTCAGAATCCTCTCGTACTAAATTATGACAAGAATCCCCTGCGGAGCTTCTGGACTTCGAGTGATCTCTGGGGCATCCTTCAGCTCCTTTGGTTTGGTCTGTAAGGAGGAGCGTGCATCCAAGACAGAGATGATAGGTAATGCCATAGTCAGGACCCCATGCCCAAGGCTGGGGGGGGAGCAAGGTGCAGGAAGGTGTTGTATCAGATTTTGTGGACTCGTGGTCAGCTCACAAGAGCATTCAAGACAGAGAGCCTGGCTGCCTGGGCCCCCGCTCTGGTGCCACTCAACATACCCATGGAACATCCCTTGTCTTTCCACCTGGTGACCGCATCAATCAGCTCTTGGGACCCGTGGGTCTGTCCTTTCCAAGACCAGCAAGTCACAGAGGCTGTAGACACAAAAAGGATAAACCCCAAAAGCCACATGCCCTCCCCCCACCCTGCCACACACAGGTTGTGCAGATGTTCATGGCAGCTGTGTTTGTCGCAGGGAGAAACTGGAGCCAGCCTGCCTGTGCAGCAGAGAGTGGTCAGTTACAGTCCAGCCATATTCGGCAACCAGCAGCAACCATTCAAAAAGACAAGGAAGATCTCTGTATTTGCACACAGAACAGTTCCTTAGGGGAAAGAAGCAAGGTGTAGAATAATACCCACGATACTATCTCCTCTATGTAATATTGCACATCTGTATGTATATAGACCAGAGTCCTTCAAAAAGTCCGTGGATGGGGCCAGTGCTGTAGTGTAGCAGGTAAAGCTGCTGCCTGCAGTGCCAGTATCCCATATGGACACAGGTTCGAGACCCAGCTGCTCCACTTTCAATCCAGCTTCTGCTGTGGCCTGGGAAAGCAGTGGAAGATGTTCCAAGTGCTTGGGCCCAAGAAGCTCCTGGTTCCTGGCTTCAAATGGGTACAGCTCTGGCTGTTGCAGCCATTTGGGGAATGAAACAGTGAATGGAAGACCTCTCTCTCTCTCTCTCTCTCTCTCTCTGCCTCTCCCTCTCTATAACTCTAGCTTTCAAATAAATAAATAAATCATTTTCTAAAAAAAGTCAATGGAAAATGGAATTAAAAGGTGACTTTATCTGGTGCCAATTTTTTTTTAATTCCTGCATACAAGGATCTTTTTAAAAGTTCATGGAAATGCATACTATGAAAAAACTGCATGGGTTTAACAAATTTTTTTAAATAGAATAAATTTACCTTTTGATTCCATTTCCCTGAGCTTGGTGAAGCAGTACAGGTACGGGTGCGGAAGGGCGGTGCCACGCGGTCTCTGCAGCGAGGTTCTTCCCTGGAAGACGGCAGTGGGAGGGGGACAGGCAGGAAGGGTGCTTTCCATTCCTGCTCTGTGCTTCTGTGACTGAATGTGTGTGTTACAACGAGAACATCCCCAAAGTGTCTCTGTGAGTGAAGAGGGAGAGGGAAGCAGGGTGGGTAGGTGGGTGGGCCGTGCTGTGACAGGTCAACTCCTGGCCCAAAAGCATCCCGTGTCTCACGGATCCATGTGTGGTGGTCACCCATGGTCAACAGGCACAAAACAAGCATGTTGTCCACTCGAGAGGACAGCCCCAGCCACATCTTTTTAGTGGCACTGAATTTGTTCTCAGTATCTGTACGCTCCTGCGTGAGTTTATATCCCATCTTCAGGGTCCCCACATTCACCCGGTGATCCAGCCGGAAGCCCTGGGTGAGCTTTCCTATTTGGAGTGGGCATGCTTCCGGGGTGAGTGGTTTCAGGTACCTTACTGGCATGACGAAAACACCACCCTGCCAAGTGGCTGGTAAGGGCCAGGGCCTTTGAAAAACAAGTCCTCGTGTCACCGGGAAAGGTTTTTCAGGTTGACAGTTGTTTCCAGAAAACCTTGGTTGTTTTCACCGCTCTAGGAAAATCTCTTTAATGCAGCCCAAGAATCAGCGGTGCCTTCTCCACCAAAGGCCTCTAGCAGCTTTCATGTGTCGAGGCAAATTTGTTTGACGCCAACCCCAGACTTAAATAGATATGACTCAAACAGAAATGATCATGGTAGGTATCGAAAACTGTCTAGTAATCGCTCTGTGTCGAATCAGGCTGTGTCTAAGTTCCTTGTGTGTGGGCAGTCAAGTGCACGAGAGGGTGGCTGCATCTGCCTGTGGCCCTTCTGCCACAGCCTCGTTTGCAGATGGAGCACTGGGAGAATTCCAGCACTGATTCTGGGGAGGAGCCGGGCTTCCTAAAATCACTGAGTCAGCTCTTGCCCGCTTCTCTGGGCCTGGCCTTCTGGTGGCAGCCTGCAGTTCTGCCATGCTCCTTCTTTTCAGGACTCACATTCACCAAGGGCACACTTCTACAGAACACTCTTTCTAGATTCCTCCTGCAGGGCAACTCTCAGTTTCTTGAGCGTTTTGCACTGCGCCCCCCTGGTGTCTCTCATCTTCTGAGTCCTGTGCGTGATTAAGACCCAAGTGCACGTGTGCTAAGTACTGTGTTCTTGGCGTGGGGAGAGGGTTTGCCTGGTTTGCATCCCTCCTGGTCGTCAGTGGTGAATATGCAAGTGGCAAGATCTGCCAGGATCTCCAAGCCGAGGGAGATATGCGTTCACACACTGCAGCTCGCATGGCTGCACACTCCAGGATGTGTGGCCTGGATGTGAGGCCGCTGTCAAGTCTATACATGGTCCACATGCCCAGGGCTGGGGATTTAGGGAAGACACTGTAAAGAGACAGCATTGAGATGGCCTCACAGGAGGCAGGAGGGGGAGGCAGGTATTGCCTGGAGGAAATGATCCCTGTGGCCATAGGAGATCCCACAAGGAGGTCCGCCTGGTTAGAGAGTGCAGAAGGTGGTCTGTGCAGTGGGGCGAGGGTGGTACATCCTCAGTTCTCCTTTTGGCCAAACTGGGGGTTGTTGCTCTAGATCTAGCAGACATTTACTGATCACCTGTCTTGTAGTTGAAACCAAACACAGAGAACAAAGATGAAGCTGTGCATTCATGTAAATCCTTAGAAAGGCGCAGAGTTGCACATGCACTCCAGAGGCAAGGCTCAGCAGCAAGTGGCCACCAGCAAGGCCTGGCAGAGGTGCCCATGTGTTGTGACGCTGCACGTAGCTGAGGTCTGTTAGGGAGTGATGGAGAGGAGAAACAGCTGGAGCTGGTGGTGAGATTCGTGATAGAGGAGGCAGCGTGTGCAAAGGCTTGGGACTTGCAAAGGCAATGTGTGTCAGTCGGGGACCACACAGCCGAGTAGTCCACGGAGTGGCCAGGCCAGAAAAGCAGGCTCAGCACAGACCAGGAGAGGGCTTGTGGAGATGAGCTGTCTGGTCACCTTGGGGGAAACAGAAACCCAGAGAGGGTCCATGCACAAGTCAGGTGACACGTTCAGACTCTTTCCCAGCAGGCTGGCTTGTGGATGGTGTGGACTTGGGAATCCTAAGCCCTTCCTGGAATCCTGGTAAGAAGCGGGGATTTGAGCTGGGACACTGGAGGGTGGGTTATTTTCCTAGACATGGAAGCCTGATGTGATCTGAGTCTCCCACAATGCGACACACGAAGGTTGAAAATGAAAGGATGGGAACGGGTTCTCCAGCAAGCGAACCAACAGAAAGGCGCCCGGGAACAGTTTTATCAGATGAAATGGAGTTGAAAGCAAACCAAGAAAAGGACAAAGGTTGAGACTATGTACATGAAAAGACAGAAGTCCATCGGGAAGCCACGAGCTTGTAGGAGTCTCATCAGACGGCTTCAGAATGTCGACAAGAAGTCACTTCTCGAGTGGAGTGAACGGGAGTTGTCTGCTGCTAAGACAGATGTGGAGGGGGATGGGGGGACACCCGAGGCTACAGCATTACAGGCTGAAAAAAGACCAACAGCCGTGCCTGCCCTGGGGCAGAGCTGGTGTGGGAGAACGTGCCCGGCTCAGGCCTAGGCAAGATGCCCATGTGCTGTTCACAAGCAGGTAGAGGTGCGGGGCTCGGAAGGGAGGCTGAGGCTGGACAGCAGGATCTGAGCATCGTCGGCGTGCACGTGTGCTGTGACACCGTCCTGCCGTGACGCGTTTGTGGGTTGTGTAGCCACGTCCAGGGCACAGCACACAGATCTCACCCGGGCCCAGGTGGATGTTGCGAGGGCGGCACATCGTGGTTCCTGCTCAGTCTGCGTGCATCCCAGTTGCACTCGGCTCTTGTGAGCACGGTCTCTCTGGGGTTCCCTGCAGGGCACCACCGAGCGCTGTGCCTGGATAGTCTGTCTCCTTTCACCCCAGAGTCAGCCATTCTTCGCTCATCAACCCAAGAAGACCCTTGAGCGTGCAGCTGTTTTAGATGCTGAGACGGGAGGAGGGACAAGGCTTCACAGGGGATGCGAAGCTTCAGTGAAGGGCTGGGAAGAGGAGAGTGGCTTGGTTTGGAGGAAGCAGCCCAAGAAGTATCCGTGGAGCAGGAGTGCCTCCAGTTCCAGGTCACGGGGAGGGAAGGGGGTGTCTCCAAGGGAATTCTGCATTCAGAGCTCCCTGGGTGGAGGGCCTGCCAGTTTGCAATCAAAAGTTTGAACAGGAAGCTAAAGACAGCAACTGGGCAAGACCCACAGCTGAGGTAAAGGGCTCCTTGGGAACCCCTGTTGGTGTTTACCATAAGGAAAATCATGATGCAGCCTGGTTTACCAAAGACTGGTTTAAGCAAATGTGCTGTTTCCAGGTGCTTGTGATGATTCTGTGCCGGTAGGCACTGCAGGTGGGGCTGTGTCGGCCCACACCTGCAGGGGAAGTGATCCCGCCGTATTTGAAAAGCCCGAGAGTGAGGCAACAGCACCCAGCTAGTTTCATCAGCTCAGTGGAAGGCGCTAGAGCCAGCGCCCTGTGTGCTGCTTGTAACGTGCCTCCCGTCTCTGTGGCCTGACTCCCTGAGATGGTTTGGAGGTGCGTGTGCGTGCGTGTGTGTGTGCACACGTGGGTGCACTGGGGTGAAGCATATTGTCAAACCCTGCGTTTGAACTGAGAAATTATTTCTCCCCTTTCAGTTATCACCACAACTAGGGAAGACGTCAAGTTTCAGCCTTCATCACTGAGCGGGGGCACCGGCAGCTACCTGTTGCCCTCCTTTCTGGTGGGAAAGCAGATAAAATGCTCAGTGAAAGTTGGGGTAGTGCACTGCGGGTGGCTCACAGCCCGGGGGCCACGGGAAGGCAGGAGGTGGATGGAGCTGAGCTAGGGCTTCTTTCTCTGGGAGGCCATCCTTGTTTGCTTCTCAGACTTTTCCCCAGCTACGGGGAGACAGTTGTGGAGGCCTGTGACTACAAGTCGGTGGGAACTAAAGCCCAAGCAAGGAGAGGGCACCAGGGAGGCAGCGACGGGAGTGGGGGTGGGGGGCAGGTCGTCGGTCCGTTCGCCCTCTCGCAGTGGCCACAGAGAGACAGGCGTCTCTGTCCCTCTGGGACTGGGGGGTGAGTTGAGCCTGGCCCTTGGCATGAGACTCCTTGCCCCGGGAACTGTTCCTAAGCTCTGTGGCCCCCAGAGTGTCTCAGGCTGTTCTGGCCTTGGGAGAGGCCTGAGCCTGGAGTGGAGCAGGTATAACCCACATTGACCTGTTATGTGAAATCCGCTGTCTCAGGAGAGCAGCGCCACAGCACCCAAACAGGAGGCAGCTCCAGTGCAGCCTGGGATGATGGTCCCTGGAAGCCATGCTGCTGAGTGGCCTGGCCCCATGCCCTAAGGAAAAAAATCTCAAAGCTGACACAGGAGAGGTAGCATCGTTATTGTTCTGGAAACTGAGGTCCCTGCCCGTGTGCGTGGAAACTGCTCCCAGCGACAAGCAGCAGGGCTGAAGGGCTTCCAGTGGTCATTGCCAGGGCTTGCTGACCCCAGTGAGGACCCCTGGCCTCCCTTGTGCTTCCCCACAGGGACTCTGACCAAGGTGGCCTGGGGCTTCCTTCTGCGCTGCATGCAAGAGGATGCAGCTGTGGAGGTAAAAATAGCTCTCTGCAGCCCAGGGCCATGGCAGGCGGGGGCAGGGCAGCAGTGCAGTGCCCCTCTCAGCCAGCCGGGAGCCTGTCCTCCCGCCTGCACCTGCGTGTGCGTGCGCCAGGAGCGTCCAGTGCGTCTCCACCAGGCCGCCTTTACCTGTAGGGTAGTCAGAGAAATGGGGGAGCTGCTGTCCCCCGCCTGGCTTCCCTCTACTCCCCTGGTGCTGAGCTGCCTTGGCTCATGATGTGGAGTCGGAGCCCCACCCACAGAGGACTGGCCAGAGTCCTACCTCCTTCCCAGAACAGAGGGAGGAAGCAGCGTGAGGCTGGGAGCACGGGGAGTGCTGTTAAGAAAGGGGCTCCTCGGTGCTGCCAGGTGAGGTCTACACTGCCAGCCACTCCCTATGCTGTAGCTTGAGCCTTGTCTACATCACAGGCCAGGGGAGCCTGAGGATGCATTGGTTCACTCACCTGCCAAAGAGTGCTATTCTGAGCAGTGCCCTGTGCCTGCCTCGCTGTGTTCCAGTGAGGCCAGCTCGCTCCCTGAAGGCACGTCCTGGAGCCACCTGCTCCCAGCTCCCCAGCCTGGTCTGGGTGAGGTGACCAAGCATCACAGGAGAGCCACTGACCAGAGGCCTGCTGCCGTCCACCATCTGTTGAACACCCACTGTCTCCTGGCAGTGCCCTTAGTGACGTTCACATATTGTGACATCATGCGGGAGGGAAGAGGGGGTGAAATAATGGCCTCTCTCTGTCTCTGTCTCTCTCTGTCTCTGTCTCTGTCTCTCTCTCTCTCTCTCTCTCTGTCTCTAGTGGAGTAGGGAAGAGAGGTGACCACAGCCGTTTGCTGAGAGGGCGGTAGCTGTCCCAGCTGTTGTTAACATGTAGCAGAGCATGGATGTGCAGGCTGACTGTGTGTGTGTGATGAGACTGCCTGGACGCTCCTCGGTGCACTGTTTTCTGTCAAGGCCCGGATAGCGTTTGGGGGGTCTGAAGGGTGTCTGTGCTGTGTTGGGAGGGACCTTAGACAACAGGTGGCCAGCAGGCATGGCTGTGCCCCAGTAATCGCAGGCCTCAGGCTGGCTTTGTGGGGCACCGCTGGGAGGGGCCCTCCAGGAGCCAGGCCTGAAGCTTGGGACCACGTTGTCCCCTGGAAATGGCTGTCAGTGGCATGCTCTCCGCTGATGGAATTCTCCACTGCTGGGGAGTGTCTTGCCGCGCAGTGCCGAGGCCTCTGTCCCCCGGCACCTGACCTGGCTCTGGAGCCGATGCAGGTGCATTGGCCGGCCCAGGAACAGCACTTCCAGAATTCTGAAAAATTCAGACTTTAACAGTGTGCTTTCTTCCTCCTGCCTGCGTGTGCTGGCTGTGCCGGGGTGCGTGGGGTGTGCAGAGCAGGAGCTGGAGGCTGTGGTGAGGGGAGAGGCCAGTGGGTTACACCACGGCGCTTGTACCGAGGAGGAGCCCCTAGGCGGGGCCCTGAGTCGAAGGGTGTTCCAGAAAGAGGAAACAGCAGGGACTTGGAGGGGCAGGAAAGTACAGAAGATTTGAGACTTGCACGCAGCCCAGTGTCCTGCAGCCGGATGAGCTGGGGACAGTGGCAGAGAGCGAGATCAGGGGCAGGGGGCTGCATACTGGTGTCGGGTGGGCAGGGAGGAGCCAGGGACCCTGTTTCAGGAGCTGAGATGCATGAGAGAGAGCCTTCCTTGACGATACCAGTTTAGAGAAAGCTTCTGACAAGTCTACCATTGATGTCTCTGGATGGTTTCTAATCAGTGGCTTTCACTTACGGTAATTTCTGGAAATGGCTGTCCAGCATCTCCTTCCTTAAGTAAGACAGGAGATGGCCTTGGTTTGGGGCGACAGCTCCCACCGGGCCCGTTTTTCATGAGTCACCGCTGTGCACCTCCGGTCCACACAGGGACCTGAGAACCGAGCGGTGGCTTTCGGTGGCAGGTAGGAGCCTGTGTGGCTCCCACCCCCGCTGCCTTCGCATGACCCACCCCGCGCTGGCTTAAGGAAACTGGATGTGCTGACTATGCCCACTTTAGCTTTTCGTTGAAGTACTTTGAACAAAAATAAACACTTGAGCCCTCATCTGTTGATCTGACGAGTCAAACACACATCGGTTTTTGACTAACCTGAAAGAAGGCAGCAGGTGTTGGAGGTTTCTCATTTGCATCATGTCTCACAAAATCCAACCCCAGGCTCAATCTTGTCTCTCCACTTCTACCTGCCCACCCCTCCCCACCCCGCAAGGACCACAGAGTTCTTGGAAGTCATTATTTGTAGTTAGCGTTTCCTAAATTTAGCTCGTGCAGGAAGAATCAGTGGCAAGCGTGTACTTCTTCAGTTTAGACCCTGGAGTGAAACGTGGGTATGCAGCACAACCAGAGGACCGTATCTGACTGCTCTGAGGGTTTTCATATGACAGTTTCTTTGAGATTCTTGCAATCAAAAGGGAGCTGGCCAAGGATTCCACCCACTTGTCATCCATTTCTCCTTCTTCGTGTGGACCTCCAGTTGGTAGTCCGTCTGTACACACGTGTTTGTAGGTGTGATCTTCCTAAGGATGTTACTTCAGGTTCTTCTCTTTTCCTTTAACCTTGAGTACATTATCCAGATGTTATGGGGAGGAGAAATACTAACCAATCAAAATGCATATACCAAGCACCGGCTTGATTCTACCCATCGGACGAGGTGGGAGTCCTCGTGTGCTTCCTTGGAACACAGGCTTCTGCAGAGATGAGGCCGTCCAACCCAGAGTGCATCCCACTGCAATTTCAAGTCAGCAGTCACCATCTCCTGGGTCTGGCCTTCTGGAATCCAGAGTCAGTTCTCTCAGCGTCTACTTACCGTTAGGTTTCTATAGAGTGCAGGAATAGCCAGTCACAGGGAGAAAGGAGAATGAGGCCTGCCAGTGACAGAGGAGAAGGGAGTGGTGAGTTAGTCCTCAGTGGCCAGAGTCTCAGGTTGGGACCATGAGGAGGTCCTGGAGATGGACGGTGCAGTGGTCACTCAATAGTGGATGTCCTTAATGCCACTGGACAGTGTACTTAAACACTGATAACATGAGGGGGCAGGGGTGTTGTATTAAGCCGTTGCGTGCAACACTGGCATCCCATATTGGAACACCAGTTCAAACTCCTGGCTGCTCTGTTTCCAGTCCAGCCTCTTGATGCACCCAGGAAGGCAAATGAATGATGGCCCAAGTGCTTGAGCCCCTGCCACCTACATGGGAGACCAGGATGGAGTTCTGGGCTCCTGGTTTCAGCCTGGCCCGGCTCAGCTCTGGCCATTGTGGCCTTTTGGGGAATGAACTAGGGTATGAAAGATCTCTCTCTCTCTCTCTCTCTCTCTGTGTGTGTGTGTGTATCACTCTACCTAAAATTGGCTAAGGTGGTAAATCTTTTCTGTATTCTCCCACAATAAACAAAGTGCAGCAAGTGATGTCTACAGGAGAGGTTTTTCTGGGTGTGTGGTTTGTTAACTGTGTGTGAGCCGTGGTCTTGCTTCTCACTGGGGGGAGGGGCGGTCCCGATTTAAATTTTGCTTTTAACTTCATTTCTGTTTGTGGAACTGAGTTTTCGAGACTGAAATGGCACTAGCTCTCGATAGGGTCACTGTCTTGTCCCACTGCCCCCTTCACAGGGTGAATGAACCACGTGAAGAGAGAGATCCAGGTCAGCAGGCCGCCGTGATGCCTCCGAGAGGTGGTTGTGGTCACGGAGAAGACCCCATCTCTGTGGAGGACCCTGCCTGGGCTCACTCCTGCTGTCACAGGTGCTGGATGGGCTAAGAGGAGAAACCAAGGCCTCCAGTCCCCATGTTTCCGTTGCACCGAGTTCCTGACCCCTCCCGCTAATGCAGGCGTGCCGCCCTGTCCGTAACGGGTCTCTGTTCGCTTTCCTGGGAGACACCAGACCACGCTCGCAGGGCTGGATCTTCCCTGTGCAGAGCCGAACACCAGCTCGGTTCTGCAGAAGGAGACTTTTACTGACGCTGTTTCAGAAGGAGAGGAACAGTGAGCTCTAGAAATCATACTTGAAACAAGCGAGAGTTTGATCTCATTCCTACTCTTGAAATCAGAATCTCGGCTGCTGCTTAGCTCCTTGCCTGTGTATCGTTTTAACTGTAATCTTGAGTTTCAAGCCCTAAGCAAGGCCAAAACCTTTTTTACTTTTGGTGGTTACTATACCTGTTGAAACAGAAAACTGAGAAAATATGCGAACTTGTTGAGAATATGGACTCAGCTTTAGCTTTTTGTTCAGCAAGGGCCTCTGGAATGCTCTCTTCTCGGCCCAGAGATGCCTCTTGTTTCTTTCGAAACTTAAAACACAGAAGCTTCACCGGAAAGCCCTTGTGTGCAGATGGCTCCTGGCTCTTCTGCTTCTCTTCTGTGTCTTCCTGATGTTCACACCACATCGTTGCATGCCCATCGCTGGGACGCTTGGTACCAGGAACACTCAGTGTCTATGTGGTCACCTCAACATAGGTGGGGACTTTTTCTGAATTGTTCCCCTCTTCCCCATGCTGGTGCCCACCTCGTCGGTGCTGGTGCAGGTCTGTGGGTGTCAGGCCACTCAGAGTGCCATGTGCTCAGAGGAGTTGGCCACTCTGCCACGCTTGTGGTGGTCCCATTCCCTTAACTGAGCCAGGCTCAGTGTAATACCGGACAAGCCCCAGCACTCGAAAAGCCACAGCTGACGCTCAGTAGCTCCGGCAGAGTGGACGTTCGTTGGCTTTCTACCAGTCCACTTTGCTGCACCATCATGGAAAGTGTGGGTGATTTAAGTGAGAATTAGATTTCAATATAAATAAAAATAAATACAATAAATACAATACTATAGCAAGTGCCATGCTGCTGGGAAACATTGCAACTGTGTTTATTACTTACAAGTGTTTCAGATTTTTCTAGAATTTTTATAGGAGGGATAAAAGGTTTTTGGATTAAAAATTAGAGGGGGTTGGGTGTGGTGCGTTAGTTGTGGCAGGGATACTAATATGAGATGCTGGATGGGGAAATGGAATGACAGAACTCTGAATTCCTACCGCACAATTTTTGTTTTGCACATATAAAGCTACTCTGAAATAAAATGTGAAAGGTGCATAAGCTCTTTTTGTGACCTTTAAGTTTGCTCTACTTTTCATAACCTCACAAAGCACAGCCCACCCCGCGTCTCTCTCTCTCTCTCCTTCGTTTGAGTCCTGTAGCTGGGGCGTGAGTGCCACACAGCAGGAGCCCACTTGCAGGACTCAGTTCAGTGGTGCTAGGCTAGATCTGCGCTGGCACTGGGGCCCTGGGCCGCTTTCTGGATTAATAAGCAACTGTCACGACTCGTGCACATGTGCAGGCAGCTGAAGCCTCCTGCAGGTAGCTCCGGTTCTCTCGCCTGTGGCCTCCAAGAGACCCCTTGTGTGCTCTGTTAATGACTAAGTCAAAATAAATAGATGCTCTTGGCGGCAAGCGGCTGAGTGGTTCTGACAGTTGTCTCTCCCTCCTTGACTGAGCCGGTGGCAGAGCGCAGTCAGGTGTTCTCAGCCACGTTCCATGCGAGCGGGCAGGGGCAGGAGATGTGGCCGCAGCAGGTGTGGACAGCGTGCCTGTGTATGGCACAGCCTGAAGCCCCGCTCGCCTGCTCCTGGGGTTGCCAGGATGACGGGGCTGGTGCTCCATCCATTCCTTCTGCCCTGCCTGTTCTCGCAGTAGGACCCCTGTGTGTCCTGACCCTCACCTCGCTCTTGCTGCAGGTGCTGGCTAGTGCCTGGCTTCACCCCAGGGAGCTGCTTCTGTTGTCGTTCTGTCTTTGAGACAGTGTGCTCTTGTCTGTCTTCTCTGTCCTGCCTTAGCAGCAGGGGGTCCCCAAACCTGTGGTCAGGAGCCTCTTTGTTCCTCTTCAGAAGTTTCATCGATGGGAAGCTGTAGCTGCCGCCAGTGAGGGTGAGGGGCCCAGTGTGGACAAAAGTGAGCCCCTTGTCCTCTGTGGCTGTGGGCAGGGGTGCCCTGCACCATGTCCCTGTGGTTCCAGAGTCTCTGCCCACCTGACAAGGTGCACTTGCTTTCTGTCCTTTCCTGCATGGGTCACTGCCAAGGGCCGCGTGACATCATCCCAGGATTGTCTGAAGGAAGCACAGGGCTTTCCAGTTGCACTGCCGTGGGCATTTATGGCAAATGCGCTTAGGATAGCAAAAAGCAGTGGCACCAGCCCTCTCTCCAGCCCCTGCCTGTTCTTCGGAATTTTTTTCTTTCCTCCCAAGACATGGACCAGGCTGGGTTTAGGCTCTGCTGGAATCAGCACTGTGACAGGCAGTGTCTCCATCCTGTCTTGGAGAGGAGATCCGCTCCCGTGGCCTGGAGGGGGTGAAGACGTGGAGACCGGAGATGGCAGTGGAAGGGACATGGAAAGCTGAGCTCCCCCAGGCCCTCTGGAGGTGCTGGTCATGAGGGAGGCTGGGCAAGCGTGTGGGAGGCAGGGATTTCACAAGCCACGGTGCCCAGTCCTCCGCCGACTCTCGCCGAAGAGTCAGAGAGAAAAGTTGATGAGTCATCCCACTGATGCTGCAGGAAACCAGTGCCTCATCCACGCTGGCGGAGGGGAGGCGCGAGATGACCTTGTGTAGTTAGAGCCGTGCTTCCCGCTTCCTCGCCCTCTGCGTCAGGGCTGCCAGGCCTCCCTGGCTCCGGGGCTGCCTTCGAGTCCTGGAGAGCTGCCACGAGTCCCAGAGCAGCCTACACAGCTGCTGGGTCTGCAGCAAGCTGAGCACAGCGGCCGAGGAGGCCGGTGGGTGCGGTGGAGTGGAAGTCAGCCGAGGGAGAGCCGGCTGCTTCCCTGTGTCCCGTGCCAGCTGCTCTTTTCTGTTGAGATCGACTCATTGATTGATTTCAAAGGCGGAGTTACAGAGGGGGAAAGACATCTTCCATGTCTCCACTGGTTGACTCCCCAAGTGGGCTGGACTAGGCCCAAACCAGGAGCCAGGAACTCCATCTATCCGGGTTTCCCACATGGGTGGCAGGGGACCATCTTCCACTGCTCTCCAAGGTGCATTAGCAGGGAGCTGATTCGAAGTGGAGCATCTGGGACCCAAACTGGTGCACAAACGGTATGCTGGTGTGGCAGGCAGCACCTTAACCCATGGCACCGCAATGCCAGCCCCATGCCAGCTGATCTGGAAACCTGCACATGTGAAGTGTGTTTGGTCCGGAAGGAGTGTTCCCATATGGGTAAATGGCCATGAATTAGCTCAACTCTGTCAAGACCCCAAGGAGACTTTATTGGAATATGTACTAGTAGATTGTGTGATTTATTTTAACTTTCTAAAGATTTTTTTCTTTGAAAAGCAGAGTGACGGGGGAGGGGGGAGAGAGAGAGAGAGATTTCTCCTCCCATCTGTGGATATGACCACACCAGCCAAGTCTGGGCCAGGCTACACAGGAACTGCACTGGGCCTCTCACTTGGGTGGTAGACACTGAAGCACTTAGGCCCTCCTCTGTACCTCCCAGATGTGCTGGCAAGAAGCTGGAAGCAGCAGCCAGGACTTGAACTGGCACCCTGATACAGTGTCGCAAGTGGACGCTTGACCTGCTGGGCCACAGCAGACCCATACGTTGTTTTCAAAATCATGGTGAATGTTTTCGATCTTTTGCGAAGATGGGCAGAACACATAGGAAATATAAAGGTGAAAATGTTGTACTGACCTCTCGCCACGGTGGGAGGTCAACAGGAAGGGAGGGGCTTGTTAAGAGACAACGGGGAGCTTACTTTCCCCCAGAAGAGCTGGAGACACAGGCTGTCAGCTGAAGTCCCAGGCGTGGTCCCCAGGGCTCGAGACACAGTGGCCCGTGGCTCTGCACCCCTGCCCCTCCCCTCTCCCACGTGCTGCTCCCGAATGCATCCTGTCGTGGAGTGTCGGTTGGTGGAATCAGCTCTTCGGTCTGCACCTGTATAGCAAGGGGGATTGGAAAATGCAGCGCACGCAGCTTCTGTGTTGGAAAAGTAGGACTCACACTCTGGGGAGCCACAGGAGGTGCAGAGGCCGTGGAAGGATTGGGCAGCCACAGACAGACGTGCTCCTTCCCAGACAATAGTAGCACATGTGTGCAACACAGAAATCCAAATGATGGCCTCGAACGTTTCACGAAGAACTAAACATTTCTAGTGACTAGCAGATAAGTCGTTTCGTAACTTGAGGCGCTGAGGGACTTGGCTGTCTGCCTCCTTCTCTTGCTTGGCTACTTTTCTGCTTTCCAGTGAGTTTCTCCCTTTGTTATCCATGGCATGGTGGCACATGCTGTGAAATTCGGTGATTAAAAGAGGAAGGGTTTAAAACAGTTCACCTAATTTTTCATAAAGCCATGTTCTCCTGCAAAGGTTATGGCATCCCATATGGTGCCAGTTCATGTCCCGGCTGCTCTGCGTCCGATCCAGCTCCCTGCTAATGAACCTAGGAGAGCAGCGGAAGATAACCCAAGTGCTTAGGTCCCTGCTACCCACGTGGGAGAACTGGAAGAAGCTCCTGGCTCCTGGTTTAGCCTGGCCTAGCACTGACCTTTGGGGCCATCTGGGGAGTGAACCAGTGGATGGAATATACCTCTCTCTGTCTCTCCCTCTCTCTTTGTAACTCTTTCAAATAAATAAATAAATATTTTTTATAAAGAAGGCTAATTTTTATTTGGCATTGAAGACCTTTTAAGCTATGCTTTCTGAATGAGAAATAGCCAGGTTTGGGATAAAACTCACACTTAATACGATTTTTGTTGCATGAATTTATGCAAACTATTTTTTTGCATTTTTATAGAGGACTATATGAAGTCAACTTTTTCAAATCGGGTAATTCTTTTTCAAGAAATGTGTTAGTTTGATTCACAAACTTATACTGTTCTAAAAAATGGGCAAAATAGAACCAGTCCTTTCTGGGGTGCACGGCTCCCGTCAGTGTGTGGGTGACGCCGCAGCTGTGGAGACGGTAAAGAGAAGTGTCCCGTCACCGTGCTGATGTTCTTACTGACGGAGCTTCCTTTCGGAGCGCTGGGATCGCAGGTGAAATCCATGTAAAAAGTGTGATAAGTGAACAGGCATCTGAGATGGTTGTTTGAAACTTGCTGACACTGGAAAAGACTCACCTGTGTCACTCTGAATTCTGTCTAAAGCTACAGGCTATTTGCAAAGTGAATATTCGTGTGGTCATGGAAAGTAACCAGGAGCCTTAATTAGAGTTTTTCCCCCTCAGTTCCTTGGCAACGAAAGATGAGTGCAAACTTCTCCTTTCCATTTTTTAGTTTTTGGTCTGAGTAAACAGTTCCTTTAGATACGTTCTCCACCGAGGGCCCCCTCTTTATTTTCACTTATGCGCTTCGTTTTATCATTCTACAGGGAGTGAAATACCTGTGCATTCCGGCAGCGGATTCACCATCTCAGAACCTGTAAGTGTGCATCTGGAGGCATGAAACGTGCACACAGGACTGTATGTGTCGGGGAGGACGGTGCTGGTGTCGCGGCACAGCCGGTTAAGGGGCTTCCTGTGGTGCTGGCATCCCGCCTCGGAGTGCAGATCTGAGTACCGTTGCTCTGCCAAGGCACCTTGGGAAAGCAGAGGAAGGTGGCTCAGGTGCTTGGGCCCCTGTACCCACGTGAGAGACCTGGATGGATCCCTGGCTCCTAGCGTCAGCCTGGCCCAGCCCTGGCTAATGGAGAGAGACCCACTGGATGGAAAATGTCTGTCTCTCTCTCTTTCTCTGTCTCATATATAAACAGATAGATAGACATTCTTTAAAGACTTTTTTTTTTTTAATTTGAGAGGCAGAATTGCAGACAGAGAGAGGGATAGTCAGAGAGATCAAGATCTTCTATCCTCTGGTTCACTCTCCAAATGGCCACAACAGCCGGAGCTGGGCCAGTCTGAAGCCAGGAGCCAGGAGCTTCTTCCAAGTCTCCCATGTGAGTGGCAGGAGCCCAAGCACGTGGGCATCTTCCACTGCTTTCCCAGGCCACAGCAGAGAGCTGGGTGGGAACAAGAGCAGCCAGGACACGAACTGGCTCCCACATGGGACGCTGGCGCTGCAGATGGAGGCTTAACCTACTACACCACAGCGCCGGCCCCAGATACATAGGTAGGTATTTTTTAGAAAATAGGGAGAGGACGGTGAAGTTGTCTGAGCCCCGGGGAGCCCTGGTGTCCCGGTACAGCTGCAGGCCCCGGGAGAGGATGTGAGCCTGCCGAGGCTGGCGCTGACCACAGCGGGGCGGAGCTGCGGCTGGAGGTGCCTTCTTGTTTGCCGGTCCTTCCGTTGCGCAACACCGCCAACGGGATGCCCACAGAAGGGTCTGATCTTTAAAAGAGCTACCTGAAATGAAAACTTCAGCCTGGCTCATTCCCCTTTCCCTGGAAGCAAATCCTCAGAGAAGCCGTTGGATTTTGTCCAGAGCATGGCTGTCCCAGAGAAATCGAGTGTGAGCTGCACACGCAAGCCACATGTGTCCTTGCAAGCTTTCTAGGAGCCACACGGAAAAGCGAAAACAAGCGGCATCGATTCTAGTAGCACACTTGACTTAGCCCAGTATATCCAAAATACTACCATTTCAATATGTACTCAATATCCTTTTAATTTTTATTTATATAAAGGGAACAAATTTCATGTATTTCATAGATACAGTTTTAATAGAATAAAAATACTTCCCACCCTACCCTCCCTTGCTGCCTCTCTCCCTCCCTCCCTCCTCCTCCTTTTCTTATTTTTCTCTTAACTTTTTCAGCGACATATTTTCAGTTTACTTTATAACCACAAGCTTAATCTTCCACTAAGTAAAGAATCCAACAAGTAGCAAGTAGAAAAACCACTATTCCTCAGGAGTATAGACAGGGGCTACAAAGAATAATCTGATCTCAAAATGTCAGTTTCTCTCCTATACATAACATTTTTTGGTACTCTGTGTATTAGTTACAACAGATCAGAAAAATATATGACATTGTCTTCTGGGGACTGGCTTATTTAACTAAGCATAATGGTCTCCAGTTGCATCCGTTTTGTTGTGAAAGACAGATTTCATTCTTTTTTATGGCTGAGTGCTGATCCATCATACATATATACCACAATTTCCTTATCCAATCATCAGTTGATGGACATCTGGGTCCCTTCCAAATATTTTTTTTAAAAACATGAATGAGATATTTTTTTTTTCTCTCTTTTTTTTTTTTTTTTTTTTTTTTTTTTTTGACAGGCAGAGTGGACAGTGAGAGAGAGAGAGACAGAGAGAAAGGTCTTCCTTTGCCGTTGGTTCACCCTCCAATGGCCGCCGCGGTTGGCGCGCTGCGGCCGGCGCACCGCGCTGATCCGATGGCAGGAGCCAGGAGCCAGGTGCTTTTCCTGGTCTCCCATGGGGTGCAGGGCCCAAGCACCCGGGCCATCCTCCACTGCACTCCCTGGCCACAGCAGAGGGCTGGCCTGGAAGAGGGGCAACCGGGACAGAATCCGGAGCCCCTACCGGGACTAGAACCCGGTGTGCCGGCGCCGCTAGGCGGAGGATTAGCCTACTGAGCCGCGGCGCCGGCCTGAATGAGATATTTTACATCTCTTTTTTTTCATACTGAAGTATCAGAAATCTGTTCCACTTTTTTACACTGATAACACATTTCAGTTCAAACCAGTTGCATTTCAAGAGCTTGAAGGCTACATGCTCTGGTGGCTGCCTCATGGTGTGGTGAACTATTTTTTTTTTTAAGATTTATTTACTTTATTCAAAAGCCAATTTTAGAGAGAGGGAGAGACAGAGTCAGAGAGATCTTCCACCGACTGGTTCACTCTCCAAATGTCCGCCATAGCCCAGGGCTGGGCCAGGCTGAAGACAGGAGCCAGGAGCTTCTTCCAGTCTCCCACATGGGTGCAGGGGCCCAAGCACTTGGGTCATCCTCCGCTGCTTTCCCAGGTGCATCAGCAGGGAGCTGGATTGGAAGAGGAGCAGCCAGGACTCTGGCCAGCCCCGTATGGGATGCTGGAGCTACAGGCAGTGACTTAACCCGCTGCTCCACAGCACCAGTCCTGGGACGGAGAACTTGTAAAGCCTGCCTGAGCTGAGTAAATCCTTCCTCTGGGTCAGGAGAGTCTTGCCCTCTCTAGTCTCACAGCTGATGTCGTGTTAACCCCGTCCCTATCGGGGGGATCACAAACGATCGCCTGTCCAGATCACAGCAGCCGCATGGGGGTGGGTGGGATTAGGCTCTGGCAGGACGAGGGCGGGCCCTGGAGACCAGTGGCTGTTCCAGCTGTAGCATTCACCTCTGGCCATCCAAAAGTGACTCGGAAGGCTCACGGCTTGGAGGCGGGGGCAGCAGCAAAGGGCTTCACCACTCAGTGCGCTCAGCCCAGCCCAAGCCGCTGTTCATCGAGGGGCCTCCCAGCGTTACAGGTTACCACGTTCCGCGGGGGAAGGTACGGCCGGCGGTGGTGGTGGGAAATGTGGGAGCTTTCAGGGTTGCAGGATTCCTACTCCATGGCTCTTAGGAGTGAATGCATACAGATGCTACCTATGAGCAGTACTGACCACCCACTCTCTGTATTCAGTGTCCCCGGTATCTGACTTCCGTAAAAGCTGTCGAATGTTGGAATGTCGGCCAACCTTGAGTCTTCACTGCTGGAGACCGAAGAAATCACAACTTAGGCAGTATTTTTTGTGAGTTCTGTCTGTCTAACGAATAAACAGGGCTGGAGTCAGGTGGATTGATATTGGGAAAGGTGAGGCGGCAGGGCAGGAAATGGACAGAGTCGAGTCAGAGTGAGAAAGGACACGGTAGGTGTGAAGTTGGGACCAGTGCATTCTATCGAGGGGCCGTGTTTCCATGCTGATCTCCCACAGACAGGAGAACCTTGAAGACTGAGGGTGAAAGAGGAGGAATTTTATTAGGAAAACAAAGTAGTACCCTAGGGCTGGAAAGGGGCGGGGAAGAAGCATCAGAGAACTTCCTTGGTTACTACTCGTGTCAAGAAACAGAAGTGGTTGGAAGGGCATGGTTGATACGGAAGGAAATGAGCCACTGCCTTTCTCTGAAGACCACAGCAATCTTCTGCCCATGTTTTGGTGGCTATTTTTAGAATGGTTGCTTTGCTCTTATCTCAAACCGAGATCCTGCCATGTTGTTGAACTTGGCAGTGCCTGATTGGCTATCGGATTCTTTAGAGGAATCACACTGTAACCCAGCAGGGCCTCTGTTGTCAGGGAAGATGGCTGCTTGTCCTAGAGATGCCGCAGAACTCGGCTTTGCTGGGAAGCTGCGTGCTTGATGCCCTAATGGATGTACTGGAGTGGGCCTTCCCACAGACAAGTGAGAAGGAGACCTTGATGTCAGGAAATCTCAAATTTACAACAAGTTCCTTGTGTCAGGCAAGTCACGTTCACTCAGTCACACTTCACGTGCGTTATCTGAGAAAGGTCGGCTTCAGGATTTCTGGAGGCAAGATGTGAAAGTCTTCTCCAGGAGCTCCGGCACTTTGGAAAGTCGGGGTGTACTTTTACTCCACTCAAAGTGTGTTAGCATATCTTGAGAGTTACTTCAGAGGTATCCGGAATAGCACGTTTCGGTGCCTGGAAAACCCACTTGGAAGACGTGCTTACGTGGAGGAGAAGGGAGACAGAGGATGGACAGCTGCTTTTCCAGGTCTGCTGCCACTTGGCTCAGTTGTCCTTTCAGTGCGTCTGTCAAACCACCCTGCACACTCGCCCATGGATTTTGCTTCGTTCCCTCCTGAAGACGGGAAGAGGCCTGTGGTGTGGTATGGTGGTTTACTTTTCTTGCCCTCTCCTGTGTCTGGATGTAGTTGTGGGGTGGGGTCCCAGGCCCAGCAGCTCGGCAGGTGTTCTAGTACCATCCTGGGAGAGGGATGGGGAGACTGCTTGTGATGCTGTTCCCAGTGAGGTCCAACAAGAGTGAGACTTCTGCTGGAAAAAGAAGTCAACACGGCTACTCAGAAAAAGTCGGAAAAAGCCGGCACTCTACAATGGCGGCATGCTCGTAGACCCTTGTATGATTCTCCGGGAGAAGTTTCTGCTTACTGCGTTAATAACAGCAAGGCTTATGCACGAGTGAGGCTCTGGTACACAGATGTCTGTGACTCCATAAATATTTCTTATTGTACTAAAGTTATATGGAGGGCCAGCGCTGCGGCTCACTAGGCTAATCCTCCACCTTGCGGCGCCGGCACACCAGGTTCTAGTCCCAGTCAGGGCGTCGGATTCTGTCCCGGTTGCCCCTCTTCCAGGCCAGCTCTCTGCTGAGGCCCGGGAGTGCAGTGGAGGATGGCCCAAGTGCTTGGGCCCTGCACCCCATGGGAGACCAGGAGAAGCACCTGGCTCCTGCCATCGGATCAGCGCGGTGGCAAAAAGGAAGACCTTTCTCTCTGTGTCTCTCTCTCACTGTCCACTCTGCCTGTCAAAAAAAAAAAAAAAGTTCTATGGAGATGGTGGGGCTGAGTTTGGAACTTTGAGTGTGTTGGGTTTCTTAAGAGGTGGACTGTGAAATAGCTTGAATTTCTGTTTACCTGTTGGTGGTGTTCTGTTGGAAAACATAGCTTGCTTTTGTTTTTAAAGGCAGAGTGACAGAGAGAGGAGAGGGAAGGGAGGATTATGGAGAGATCGTCCATCTGCTGGTTCATTCTCTGAATGGCCACAACACCCAGGGCTGGGCCAGGACAAAGCCAGAAGCCAGGAACTCCGTACATGTTGGGGACGGGGGCCCACGTACTGGGTCATCCTGCAGTGCTGTCTCCCAACACGTTAGCAGGAAGCTGGACGGGAAGCAGGGTAGCCGGGACACGAAGCAGCACTCAGACATGGGATGCCAGGGCTGCAGCAGGCAGCCTAACCCACTGCACCCCAGGGCTGGCCCCATAGCTTACTTGTCAGTGACGAATGTCTTCCTCTGTTCTGTTGCTGTAACAGAATACCTGAGGCTGGGTAATTTACGAAGAAAGCAGATGAATTTTGGCTTACAGCTTTAGAGGCCGAGAAGGCCAAGATTGCACGGCCATGCCTGGCGAGGCCCTCATGGTGCTCCCTAACACGGTGGAAGGAGGACAGGAGGCAGGCACTGGGCAAGAGGGAAGAGAGGCCAAACTCCTGCAATAGCTAGCTCTTCTCTCAGAAAAGGCACACAGCTGTCCAGGAGGCCTGCAGCCCACGATCCAGACTCCTCCCAAGAGGACCACTCTGAGAGACCCAGGCCTTCACACCTGAACTTTCAGGGCCGCACACTCAACCTCAGCAAGGGGCATGCTTTTGTGATGCAATCAAAGGACTGGCCCGCAGCTGGCAGGCAGACCTTGGCCCACCGTGGCCCACCTCACCTCGGGTCGCCTGTATTTCCATCCCCCCAAATATTAGGAGCTGATCCCAGCCTCCCCCTTGTACATCAGCAGCCAGTGTCATGGTCGGGGGACAAATACTTAGCACTCCAGTTAGCACAATCGAGAGAGAGCACGCCTGTGCCTTAGAAAATGAGCTCTGGGTAACTCCAACAACTGGAAGTAGTAATCCTTGCTCCTGGCTTTGTCTGATCCCTGGGACCTAAGGGTGCCCCATCTAATGACAAAATAAATTCTCAAAATCTGTGTTGCTCAGGCTTTGAGCATAGATACAGCACCCAACCTTGAGTACACTTTAACACTTAGTGCGCTAAGTCTTCCCCACAAGCCGCTCCCGCAGCAGGAGTTCCGGCTCTTGTGCTCAGTGAGAGGCCTGTGACCTCCCAGACTGCTGTCACGTGACCACTGCTGCAAACTGCCCAGAAAGGTCAGTTTTCTGTCTTGGCTTCAATCCTTGAGAATCTCCCCCTCTGATCTTTTAGGAACTTAAAATGCAGAAACCTGGTCTGAGATAACATTAACCCGACATTTTAGCTTGGTTCCCCCGGCCACCTCGCCTTACCACGTCAGGAAATGGAAAAGTTCAAGTCCATCGTAATGACCCCTACAGACCTGGTATGGTCTGTTCCTCATGGCTTTGTTGTAATTTGAGGCATGATGGAGTGTGTGTTGAAGGCTGTGTGTTCCCCAAACGGTCTATGTAGGGGCACAAGGAGTTAGTGAATTGGGTTTAGGTAAGTATTGCTGTCTCTCTGAGCTGCTTTTTTTTTTTTTTTTTGACAGGCAGAGTGGACAGTGAGAGAGAGAGAAACAGAGAGAAAGGTCTTCCTTTTGCCGTTGGTTCACCCTCCAATGGCCGCCGCGGCCGGCACGCTGCAGCCGGCACACTGCGCTGATCCGAAGGCAGGAGCCAGGTGCTTCTCCTGGTCTCCCATGGGGTGCAGGGCCCAAGCACTTGGGCCATCCTCCACTGCACTCCCTGGCCACAGCAGAGAGCTGGCCTGGAAGAGGGGCAACCGGGACAGAATCCGGCACCCCGACCGGGACTAGAACCCGGTGTGCCGGCGCCGCAGGCGGAGGATTAGCCTAGTGAGCCGCGGCGCCAGCCCGGAGCTTTCTTGGGCAAGTCATTTTAACCTCACTTCTCTCATCTGTAAGACACCTATCTCAGCAACATGTTTATAGTATTCAGAGAAATTTTTTTTAAAATTACCAATTTATTTATTTGAAGACTGAGAGAGAGAAAGAAAGACCATCTGCTGGTCTGCTCCCCAAAGACCCTCAACACCAGGGCCCCCAGGGGCTGGGAACTCAATACAGGTCTCTTGTGAGGGTGGCAGGGACCCAGTGGGTCTGTGTTAGCAGGAAGTGGAACCAGGACTGGATCCAAGTCTCAAACCCAGGCTCACTGATACAGGGTACAGGCCCCACGCTGCATCGTAACTGCTGTGCCGAATGCCCATCCTGCCGACGTGTATTTTATTAACACTAAGCATTTCCGAAATAATGTTGCATTTTCTGTGTACTCAAGTAGAGACCACTGCTGTGTTTTGAGAGTGAGTGGTTGGATTATCTCAACTTCTGTTTATTCATTCTTATATGAAAAGGTATCACACTGGCATTTTGTAGTTAGACATCATTAAACGAGTAATTCATTTCTTTCTTCCTCTCTGTCAGTCTGAGCGTGTGTGGTCCTTGGCAGGCTCCGAGTCGACGGTGTTGCGTCCTCACAGCGGAGAGCTTGTGAAGGTCGTGGTCTGAGACTCGAGCAGATCTCTGCAGTGCGTGAGGTTTTGTGGGGAGAAGCAGCTTGAACAGGAAAGGGAGGCCGTATCTACAGCATCGGCAGAGCGTTCCTGCCTCATTCCTCCTCCTCCTCGTCTGCGCTGTCTCTAGTGTCACTGGTGTCTCCTGTCCCTCCAACTCTGCTGCTGTCTTGCAGGGCTTGTAGCTGGCATCAGGTCAGGGCCAGGTGGGCCCTGGGGGACTGTGGTGCAGCTCCTGAGGACTTGGTCAGCCCGTCGTGGCATCCTTCAGGCCCCGGGGGGCAGGGAGAGGCTCTGGACAGCGCGTATCCCGCTTTTCCTGAGACGTGGCTCATTCAGTTAAAGACCTGCGCCTTAGCCTGCACGGTGTCCTTTCTCTCTTGGAGCTGTGAAATGATCCTGGAGCAGACGGCCTGGTGTGCAGTCATGGTGACCTTGCCTGGCGTGACAAGCATGGCAATGCACCTCCTGCTTGTAAAATAAGGACGAGGCGTTAAGTCTGAAGTGAGGCAGGTGCCAATGGCACGTGAGTTTGTCCTGCGTGTTTAATGCCGTGCCCTGACAGCCCCTCCCACGTCCGTCTGCTCAGGCATGTCCACCCCCACTCACACACTCAGGGCACCCCGCCACGGAATGCCCCTGCCAGCTGCCCACACGCAGGTGCCCCTGGGTGGGTCTGTGCTGCACGTGGAGGCCGTGCTCCCGTGCAGGTGAGAGTGTGCTCCACACGTCTGTGGAAGCACAAGGTTCTCGGCCCGCAGGACACGCAGAGCAGGAATGGGGAACTGGTGCTCACTGAAGCAGCCGGGGTGGGCGGGCTTCAGGTCGGCGCTTCTGCTTCCGATGGGATTGAGCAAGAGAAGGAGCGGGGCCGTGGGTATTTCCCACTGTGGAGGAGGAGGTTAATGGCCAGCCCTGGCTTATGTCATTAGCGTCCCTGGAAATAACCCCCGACTCCCGCAGTCTTTACACCAAAGCAGCAGTGAGCCCGCCTGCCTCCTGGCTTTTCTTGGAAAAGGCATTTCTAGGAATGTCTGCCTGGCTTGGCCTCGTGCCCAGCGGTGGCCAGGAGTCAGGTTTCACAGTGGGGCTCTGAGCTGCCCGGTGTTGGCACCGTCCGTGCTTCCAGGCCAGGCCTGCACGGGGGTCCTGCCACGGACGCCTGCCCGAGGGCTGCACGGCACGGTGGGGCCGACGGCGGGGTCCCACGCTTGTCTCAGCCTTAACCCTTGCCGTAACAGACCTGACAAAGGAACTCGACAGCAGGGCTCAGGGGCCACTTCCTCACCTCGCCCTCAGCTCCTCTGTTTGGGGTGCGTTTGTTTGCTGCCAGACTGAGCACACCCCCATGCTTATTGGAGGCTGACTCTGGACCCAGACTCCATCCCAGTGTGAGGAGGCTGACTCTGGACCCAGACTCCATCCATCCCAGCGTGTGGAGGCTGACTCTGGACCCAGACTGCATCCCAGTGTGTGGAGGCTGACTCTGGACCCAGACTCCATCCCAGTGTGTGGAGGCTGACTCTGGACCCAGACTCCATCCATCCCCGTGTGTGGAGGCTGACTCTGGACCCAGACTCCATCCATCCCAGTGTGAGGAGGCTGACTCTGGACCCAGACTCCATCCATCCCAGCGTGTGGAGGCTGACTCTGGACCCAGACTCCATCCCAGTGTGTGGAGGCTGACTCTGGACCCAGACTGCATCCCAGTGTGAGGAGGCTGACTCTGGACCCAGACTCCATCCATCCCCGTGTGTGGAGGCTGACTCTGGACCCAGACTCCATCCATCCCAGCGTGTGGAGGCTGACTCTGGACCCAGACTGCATCCCAGTGTGTGGAGGCTGACTCTGGACCCAGACTCCATCCCAGTGTGTGGAGGCTGACTCTGGACCCAGACTCCATCCATCCCAGTGTGAGGAGGCTGACTCTGGACCCAGACTCCATCCATCCCAGCGTGTGGAGGCTGACTCTGGACCCAGACTCCATCCCAGTGTGTGGAGGCTGACTCTGGACCCAGACTGCATCCCAGTGTGAGGAGGCTGACTCTGGACCCAGACTCCATCCATCCCCGTGTGTGGAGGCTGACTCTGGACCCAGACTCCATCCATCCCCGTGTGTGGAGGCTGACTCTGGACCCAGACTGCATCCCAGTGTGTGGAGGCTGACTCTGGACCCAGACTCCATCCATCCCAGTGTGTGGAGGCTGACTCTGGACCCAGACTCCACCCTTCGCAGCGGGGTTCGTCGTAGTTTGGGATATGAGGTGTGAACACCCGATGTAAGAAGTTGCTGCCGGGCCGAGGTCTCCGGTGGCAGAATCAGCCGTGTGTGTGTGTGTGTGTGTGTGTGTCCGAGACACGGAATCCCGCCCCCCGACAGAGGGGCGCTGCTACCTTGCCCGTGGCTCCCTGCGCTGTGCAGTGTGTTCTAGGCACTCTGGTTTACTGCTCCACGCAGGCGGTTGTCGCTCGTTTCTGGATTTGCTTTTGCTTTTCCAGCAGCTGCGCTCCCACCCACCCGTGCTCTCCTTGCACAAGAAGGAGTCCCCACAAAGAACAGGCGAGCTCGGGGGCCACGGCCAGGGGCGAGCCTCTCAGGCACCTTGGGGGCCAAAGGAGTGTGCGGCCGGGCCATGCCGCTGAAGCCAGCAGCCTCAGCCGGGGCACCGGCTGCGGTCAGGAGGGAGCCTGGCATCAGGCAGCCTGTCCCAGCCCTGGGGTCTGCAGCCCCGCCCCGCCCAGCTTCGAGCCTGTCCAGTTTATATCAGGCTGCCCTGCGCAAGCCCCGGGGCAGAGGGCGCATCAGCAACCTGGAGCCACTTCTGGGCCAGATGAATTGATCCAGCGTTTTTAGAAGTGCTGGCTGCTGACTCCAAGTGGTGTACAGTTGGCTTTAAGTAACAGAAGATCTGACTGACCGCCTTCTGAGCGGTGGAGACTCACCAGGAAGCCCGGCAGGGGTACTCCCAGGCCTGGTGTCCCCAGCAGTCACCACCGTGACGGGGGCAGCTGATGTCGTCCTGAGCACGGTGCCCGCTCTAGCCCCCGGCAGGAAGATTTCTTTCCTCACAAGGGAAACATTCTTCCAGACATGCGCGCGCACACACACTCACAGCCTCTCTGACTTCCTTGTGGCAACAGCGGGCTACTCTGCGGCCCTGGGCACTTGCACCTCTAAGCCCCTCTCCTGCTGCAGTCCCACCACCGGCAGATCAGAGGCCGTGCCTGCCCCCTCCAGCGCTCGAAGGGTGAGAAGCTCCTGCCTGCAGCCCTTGGCCAGGCTGCCTGGCACCTTGCTCAGGGCCAAGTTCACATCACGGCGCGGGCCCCGGAAACCTTTCTCTCCAGGCGGTCAGCCTCACTACCCGGCTGCCCTGCGCATGTCCTCTGAGGCCTCTCTCAGAGTTCAGGCTTCCAGCAAGAATCCTTCCCGGCGTTCTGCCGGAGAGCAAGCCAGCGTTTGGGAAAGTCAACCGAAGCAGAGCTTGAAGAGTGCGAGTTAGAGACTAGTCGCCGCCCTGGGCCTGTCCACTTGTGGCGACCCTGTGACCATGGTCAGTGTGCGGGGATGTGCGTGTTTGCTTGTGCACACTTAAAGGGGTTTGCACCTGCTGTCTGCTCACCAGGCGCCCGCAGCCAGGCTGCTGGGTTTTTTCTGCAGGCCGCACCCGGGTGTGTTCATCACGTCACACCTGAGCGTCCGTTCTCTTCCTGTCACTTGCTGTGTCCTGCTGCAGCCCGGAGCTGCCTCTTATTGTCTCTGGATGTCTCACAGCTCGGCAGGGTCCCTGGTGAACTGTCAGTGCTCCGTCAGTGTGTGAAGGGAAGTGGGTTTTGTCCTGGGCAACTTTGGATTCTGTCATGGGCAAAACGGCAGAGGACGCTGGGAAAGTGCACGCTGGGTGTGTCCCTGGAGTCAGAGCAGTGCTGGGCGCACATGCTGGCTGGGGGCTCATCAAGGCAGGGACCGGTGGAGCCGGGCACTCAGGACCTACACAGTCCCCAGAGACCCACGTGGAGCGGTCGGTCAGCAGTAACCAAGCTTTTAGGACGAGGGGAGCCCGCATGCTGTAGGCACCTTTCTCTCCCCGTCGCTGGGGCAGAGAAACCTGCAGAGGTTGTGTGAGGGTCCCCGTGGGCCGGTGGGCATTGCGGGTTGTGCACGTGGAGGGCGAGCCACCCCCACCGCAGTCGGAAGCAGCCACGTGTGCCAAGGCTCCCTAGCAGAGAAGCTCCACGGTCCAGATGACGCGCAGCCTGCCCCAGCCCTCAGCATGGCTGACCCTCTCCAAAGCAACCCATCTCCAGGCAGGGCAGCCAGGACTGAAAGATGTGGGACTCCTTTCCAGAAACTTCCAGCACATTGTCCTCTCCCTCCTGTGTTAAGCAGAGTGATGTGACTACTCTCTCTTTGCTCTCCCCGCCAGGACCAGACACTTCAAAGAAAGCATCAAGTTCATTCATGAGTGCCGACTCCAGGGGGAGGGCTGCCTTGTGCACTGGTGCGTATGTCTCCTGCTCAGGACAGACCAGCCTGGCCTCTCCAGCCACTCGCTGGGGTTCTCATTCCTCTGCTCTCCACTCTGACTCGAGCACACGGGGCAGCTGTCCCCTGCTGTGTGAGTCCTTGTTTGCCTTTGTTGAAGGAGAATCCTTACTGCTTTCGCGTTTGTGTTGCTTGCATTCCACTCCCTGCTGGGTTCCTGTGGGGACTGTCTGGGTCCTGGACCCCAGGTGCTGGACCCTTTGCTCATCTGCTGCTAACGTTTATCATAACAGCTTCCCCGAGGTGGCACCGGTTCTGTAGGTTCATCCCCAAGACCTCAGTGGCTTTTCTTTCCCAGGTTTTGCCTGCAGACAAGGGTGTTTCACATCATATCACTGTCACACCCAAGGACCATTTCTTCTGGATTTGTAGATTGGGGCGTTTGGTCTGCCTTACTGCTTTGCCTTCAGAAGTCTAAAACAGACCCTGGGCATTAAACAGGTGACTGGTGGAGTGACAGCTCTCCACTTGCATGCTGTTATAACTTAGGATGCGCACACACACACACACACACAGTGAAAAGAAAGGTCAAAGACATATAAGCCAAGGATACGATAGAAAGCCCTGGACTTTGTACCTGGCACACAGGAAGTTCTTGGTAACTGTTAGCTATTATTTTCATCACCATGAGCAGCCACACTAATAACCTGGCTCGTTGATCTAGGGAGCCAGTGGTCAACATCCTGGCAAGGCGCAGGCAGGACCAGGACCCCCTGGTTTCGAATGAGAGGTGACACAGATTAACAGAGCAGAGGCTTGAGCTGTGAAAAGTGTCAGATGTCCCTGGGAAACCCAGGAAGGCAGGGAGGGCACCAGGCAGTCAGGTTGCTTTTAGAACCATGCTCTGCAGTTCTTGAAATAGTTTGGTTTTTCTTCCTAGTTTTTAAAAGATTTATTTATTTATTTGAAAGGCAGAGTTACAGAGTAGAAAAAGCTCTTCCATCTACTGGTTCACTCTCCAAATGGCCACAATAGCCAGGGCTGGACCAGGCTGGAGACAGGAGACAGGAGCGTCATCCAGGTCTCCCCCGGGGGCGGCCGGGGCCCAAGGACTTAGGTCATCTTCTGTTGCTTTCCCAGGTGTCTCAGCGGGGAGCTGGATTGGAGATAGAGCAGCTGGGACTTGAACCAGCACTCATATGGGTTGCTGGCATCCCAAGCAGTATTTAACCCACTGTGCCCCCAATGCCCGCCCCATCTTTGCATGTCTTTTGTGTGTTTTTAAGATTTTTATTTATTTATTTGAGAGGTAGAGTTACAGACAGAGAGAGGGAGAGGTAAAGTTCTTCCATCTGCTGGTTCACTCCCTAAATGGCAACAACGGCCGGAGCTGGGCCAGTCCGAAGCCAGGAGCTTCTTGCAGGTCTCCCATGCCGATGCAGGGGCCCAAGTACTTGGACCGTCTTCCTTTGCTTTCCCAGACCATTAACAGAGAGCTGGATGGGAAGAGGAGCAGCTGGGATACGAACTGGCACCCATATGGGATGCTGGCACCACAGGCGTGGGCTTAACCCACTGCACCCAACGCCGGCCCCATATCTTCGTGTTCTGGAAGATTAGAAAGCATGCTGACATGAAGGAGTTTTTGTGTGTGTTTACATTTGGTTTTAAAGGGCCCTGGTTGTTCTGGAACTCCCACCCCCGGGCTTCTCCAGGATTCTCATGAATTCAGATCTCCAGGGGTGCAACCCAAGAGCATGTATCTTTAAAAAGCTCTCTGAGTGTTTCTGTTACATTTCTGCTGGACATCTTGTCCTGGGAAAGAACAGAGAGGGGACATTGCTCTACTTTCCTGAGCCTACGAGGAAAAGAGCCGGTGCCATGGCGTAGGGGGAAAAGCCACTGCCCACAGTGCTGGCATCCCACACGGGCACCAGTTTGAGCCCCAGCTGCTCCACTTTCCATCCAGCTCCCTGCTTAAGTGCCTGAGAGAGCAGTGGAAGATGGCCCAAGTGCTTGGGCCCCTGGGACCCACGTGGGAGACCCAGATGGAGTTCCTGGCTCCTGGCTCCAGCCTGGCCCAGCTCTGGCCATTGTAGCCATTCGGGGAGTAAACTGGCAGATGAAAGATTTCTCTGTCTCTCTCTCTCTGCCTCCCTCCCTCCCTCTCCCCAGCCCTCTTTCTCTGTAACTCTGCCTTTCAAATAAATCAATAATAATAAAAGAAGAACCCTCTGTCTAGGGAGGCAGCCTCACGTGAGTGTGGGTTTTTTTTTTTTTTTACATTGTTATTGACATTGAATGCAGGCGAGCCTGATCCTCTAGGAATTCGCATTTCATTCCGTGTGCACATCTGAAGACGAGTTTTTCTAAAGGGGACACAGCTGCCAGACTTCCCCATCTTAGACCACTGCCGGCACGGCACACCCCGAGGCTGGTGCAGTACAGCCATTTGTCACTGTCTTCATTTGCATGTGCATTTACAATTGGTCCTTACTCAGCCGGCTGCAGAGAACCAAACTGTTACTACTGGCCAAGCTCCTTGTGCCCACGCTGGCACTCGGCTTGATTATGTCAAAAAGAACATGAAACTAAGATGTCTTTTTCTGTATTTCCTGGGCTTTAAAAATCTAACATTTAGTCCTTATATAGTAGCTAAGAAAACCAGATATTTTTTTAAAAGATCTTTTTATTTATTTGAAAGGCAGAATTAGAGAGAAGGGGGAGGAGTGAGAGAGAGAGTGAGAGAAAGAAAGAAAGAGAGAAAGAGAGAGAGAGAGATCTTTCATCCACTGGTTCTCTTCCCAGATGACCATGCCAGCCAGGACTGGACCAGGCCAAAGTCAGGAACTCCATTTGGGCCTCCCAGGATTCAGGGCATCTTCCACTGCCTTCCCAGGCGCATTAGCAGGTAGCTGGATCACAAGTGGAGCAGCCAGGAGCTGAACAGTGGTACTCATGGGATGCTGGCTTAACCTGCTCTGCCACAACGCTGGCCCCAAGGAAACCAGCCTTTTAAGAACTGACTGGGGCCAGCGCTGTGGCACAGCAGGTGGAGCCACCATCTGCAAGTGGGTACCAGTTCAATTCCTGGCTGCTCCATTCCTGATCCAGCTCCCTGCTAATGCAATTGGGAAAGCAGGAGAAGGTGACCCAAATACTTGGGCTCCTGCACCCACATGGGAGACCCAGAGGAAGCTCCTGGCTCCTGGCTTCAGGCAGCCCAGCTCTGGCCTTTTTGGCCATTTGCGGAGTAAACCAGCAGGTGGAAGAACCATCTCTCTCCCTCTCTCTGTAACTCTGACTTTCAAATAAAATAAATAAATCTTAAAGAAAAAAATCGTGAGGCATTCCAAACTAGTGCAGATTTTAAGTGGATTGTTGCATGGGTCTTGGCAGCCTCAAGCTCCCTTGGAGTACCTGTGTTATTTTATTTTGTCCAAGGAAATGGGCAGTAGCTGAGGAGGGGCTTAGGAGTAATGGAAAATCCTAGAGCCGAAGTGCCTGGAGCCATCTCTTGTAGAAAAATCAATGCCTCGGGGCGCCTGAGAACCTGGGGTCAGGAAGCAGAGATGGCGGCCTGTTCTCATGATGGAGTTCCCGCCCCCTGCTTACTTGCTGACCACTTGCAGTCGGGGCAAGCGACTCTCAGACAGGGTCCCCGGAGCCCCCTGCTGCACCTGGGCAGGGTGGTCGACCCAGCCCTGCGCTGAGACTGCCCTCACCCTGCAGCCTGGCGGGGGTCTCCCGGAGCGTGACGCTGGTGATCGCCTACATCATGACCGTCACCGACTTCGGCTGGGAAGACGCCCTGCACACAGTGCGCGCCGGGAGGTCCTGCGCCAACCCCAACCTGGGCTTCCAGAGGCAGCTCCAGGAGTTCGAGAAGCACGAAGTCCAGCAGGTGAGCCGTCGCGTGGTCTCCCGGTGCACGTCTCGAATCAGGGAGGCTGGAGGTGGCAAGCAAGGGTGCCTTGCCCACCAGCGACCCCACGAGAGTTGTCACAGATCCCCCGTGTACCAGCCACAGCCACGGCCACCGCCCTGGTACCCGGGACTCCGTATCCGCTTCTGCCTCTGCCTTTGGGCGCAGTTCCGTTGTCACGGTGTGGCTGGTTTTCCCGTGCTCAAGCCAAGACTTTGCAGGTGCAAGGACTTCTCTTGCCCCACACCAGCCAACCACAGAGCGGTGACTGCCCGTGCCTGTGCAGGCATTCCCTCCCCCGCCCTCGTAAGCCCAGGGGGCATCCATGTGTGTGACTCGCGGGCTTTGTTTCCAACACCTCCAGTATCGCCAGTGGCTGAAGGAAGAGTATGGAGAGAGCCCCTTGCGGGATGCTGAAGAAGCCAAAAGCATTCTGGGTAAATATAAAGAGCAAGGGCGTGTGGAGGCGCAGCCTGGCGCCAGGCGGTGGAGCAGCTTCCCGGGCCTGCCCCCTCTGGCCTACAATAACTACACGACGGAGACCTAACGCGGAGGGATCTGGCGCCTCTCTGCAGTGCTTGTCTTCGGCGCGTTCCGGGCGGTGGCGTGTTGGCTGCGCTGCTGCGACAGCGGGAAAGGTGGAGGGCTCTGGACTCCTGTACCCGCCACCCTATCCGGCCAGGCTTCAACCCCTCCCCTACTGCCCCACCCCTCCCCTCTGCTGAGCTCGCTGCACCCCGGGATGCTGCTCTGTGATGTGCACTGCTTTGTGCATGCGTAGGTAAGTGTGCAGGTGCACGTGTGTCACCGTGCGCAGGTGTGAGCCTGTGTGGGTGTGCATGGTAACAGGCGAGGGCGTGGGCATGTGTGTGTCAGGGTGTGCGTGCATGTGCACAGATGTGTGGGCACGCAGCCGCATGTGTGAGTACAGATTAACAGGCGAGTGGGTGTGCGTGTGTCAGTGTGTATGCATGTGAGCATATGAGTGTGCATGGATGAACGTTTGCACATATGCATGTCGGTGTGTGCACTCAAGTGTGTTCACAGTGAGTGTAGGCATGGGCTTGTGTGCATTTTCATGAGCTTGTGAGTGTGTGTTAGAGTATGCTCATTTGTGTGAATGAGATGTGGGCTCTGAGCGTGCACTGTAAGCTTGTGTGTGAGTGTGCACAGGCGTGTGCATTGTGAGCATGTGGCTGCATGTGTGAATTCCTAATGTCCATGTTCCTGGAAGTCACCCAATCCACACTGCAAGGATTGGTGTGGCCACTTTTCCCTTGGATTCCTCCTGGAAGGCATTTGAACTTGACCTCTGCAAAGCTGTCCAGCTAGGAGCAGCCTGTGCCTGTGAGAACTCAGGGGAATGAGTGGCTGGGAGCAGAGCCCCACCCAGACCCCAGGGAGGTGTGAGTGGGGAGCAGGGGGCAGATTTCTCCTGAAAGAGGGTAGTTCTGGTCCCCGGGAAGCCGTGGGGTGCTCTGAGCAGTGTCTCCGTCTCACTGGAAGAGCACCGGGCCGTCAGCGCCCGCTGCCTTGCTCCAGGCCCCTTCGCCTGTCACGCCCCTGATTTCTCCAGTCACTGGCGAGCAGCCCCCCTTGCGCCCGCCTAGCTCCACACGCTCCTGGCTTCTGCTGTCCTCACTCTGCCGTGGCCCCTGCTCGAGGTTTGCATGCACCTGCAGGAACTGGCAAGAAACGGCATTTATTAAGCTCTGCTGCAGTTTGCATTTGAAAATGAGCATTGATTAAGCTCCTTGTGTATGCTGTGGTTTGCATATTGGATCTCAGCTACCTCATTAAATGTTTATGAAAAGGTTTTTTTTTTTTGTTACTCCAATCAACTCTGCCTCATAGTAGAAAATGTGTGGCCGAAGATAAAGCGTCAGTGTCTCTGAGCTATGTGAAGTGTCTGATTAGGGCTCTAATAATGCTTCCTGGTGGGTAGAATCCCATTTAGGTGGCGAGAGTGTGTGCAGTTCGCAGCTCGGGGCAGTAGGCTTCCTGGGACGTGGTGCACACAGCGCAGTGGCCCAGCGCATCCCACCAACTCAGATCTCTTAAGCACGCAGAGCCACACGAATGAAAAAGTACACCCGACCTCTCCCTAGAAAGATGTTGCAACCCAGTGCCTCCGAATTCCGCCACAAACAGAGCCCCTGAGCAAGAGGAGCGGTTTTCCCAGGCATGTAGAGGGTCTGCCAAGGTGAGCCCCCTGGGGACCGGGGACAGCGCAGTAGCCTGCCTCGCGCCACGGAGGCATGGGCCCCGATGCACCGCGAGCCGCATCGGCAGCTCACGCAATCTGCCAAGAAAGGGCATTGTTTGTGTCCTTACACCAAAAAGCCATGTAAATATGCTAACGGAAAAAGCATTTACGATATTATCTTGACTGCTTAAAAGCACGTGCCCAGCGATTACGTCTTCCTGCTGGCCTTGAAATGCCGTCTTAATACTTGTTGCCAGTAACGCTCTTTCTCCACAGCCACTCCGAGAATTCTGAAGTACTGGGCCTTTCTCAGAAGACTGTAATGCACCTGCCGTTTCTGAAATATCGCAGAGTTCAGGCTGGTGCTGCCAAAAAAGAAAAAGCCACCCAGAGTTTATTTTTGAAGTGTCCAGCCGAGATTTGTAAAGCTGTTTGTTCATTTTAAACTGAATATGTGTTGTAATACATTGCAAATGCAGGATGTTCTTTAGCAAGGGAGAATGTTTTTCACCTTAACTCCACTGCTTAACTTGACTTTGCTGCCTGTCAGACTTCTCAAGGGCCCTGTTGGTCTGTTCTGGTTACTGGTTAGCCATGGTGCCTGCCTCACATGAGCAGCTGGGCCTCTGGGTCTCCTGCGGTGTGCACACTGTCCACGTGTTCTGGGGTTCTGGGGTCCCCCCGCCCCTGGCGTGAGAACCATCTCTCGGTGTGTGCTCTCTCCAGGGTTTGTGTTGTCCAGGAGGGAATTTACCAGAAGCTGCACATTTTTATTAATAAAGGTCAACTTAGCCATATTTAACATCACGTGCCATGCTTTTTTCTTTTCCTAGCAAGACTGAAGGCTGCGTCGCCCCCCCACCCCCCGGGTGATTTTTTTTTTCTTTCAAGGTTTGTTTATTTGAAAGTTTTGAAAGTCAGAGTTACAGAGAGGCAGAGGCAGATGGCCACAATGGCTGGAGCTGCACTGATCTGAAGCCAGGAGCCAGGAGCTACTTCTGGGTCTCCCACGCGGGTGCAGGGGCCCAAGGACTTGGGCCATCTTCCACTGCTTTCGCAGGCCATAGCGGGGAGCTGGATCAGAAGTGGAGCAGCCAGGTCTCGAACCGGCATCCATAGGGGATGCCAGCATCCATAGGGGATGCCAGCACTGCAAGCGGTGGCTTGCCCTGCTATGCCACAGCGCCGCCCTCCCACCCCGTGACTTTCGATGAGAGGACAACTGCTATAAAAGTAGATCCATGTCCCTGTTGGTCCTCAGAGAGGGGAGAGAAGTTTGGACATGGGCGAAGGTTGGCCCGTGCAGAGTGGGCGCCGCCTACTTGGCAGCCCTGGAATGAGTCGCACCGAAGCCCAGGAGGGGACTGCCAGGTTCCCCACGAACACTGGCTGCGCGTTGTTCAATGCAGCTATTCCGACCTCGTCAGCTTTGAGTAGGAAGGAATAGAAACGGACCCCAGAAGCCATTTCAACTTCCCTTGTGGGAGGAAGGGCAGGGAGAAAGGTTTTTTCTCTGAGGATAAGATTGGCTTGAACGCGAGGCAGGTGGATGTGGGAGCCAACACTGGTGGTGGGCGGCAGGCGGCAGCCTCCGCAGAGGCTCGGACCCTCCGCTTTCAACGCCCAGAAGCCCCCGGCGGGCGCCCCGGGGGGTGCGCGTGCACACTGGCCTGGTTCAGCCCGGGAAGCCAGCGGGGGCCTGGGAGTGCGTGTGCTGACTCCACAGGCGCTCGTGGCCGCCACAGGCGTGGCAGGTGCCTGCGGGTGTTCACTTCCAGGATGAGCTCCGGATTTGTCTCCCAAACCCCCCAAGCGGCGCGGCCAGGTGCCCACCGCCTCAGGAGGCCCTGCGCATGTGCACAGGGAGCAGCACTTCCGGCGGCAGCACAGTCCGGCGGGACCCTGTGTGACACTGACGCGGGTCACCCCGTCTTCGTGGGTGAGCACATCCTGAGCTGTTGCTGCGAGCGTTCTAGAAGGCCAGGGAGAAGCCATGCCCTTCGCCCAAGGCTCGGAATTACACCTCCCACTAGGGACGTTAGCACTGCTGGCACCAGGGCAGCTGGGTCTTTGGGTCCCAAGTCGGCGGTGGGCAGCGTGGATGGGGGGGGGGGGGCGCCAGCTGCGGGCTCGGGCGCCTAAGGCACCTCTTTGCCTGCCGGGGGGAGGGCCGGGCCCACAGCTGCAGCGTCAGCACAGCTGTTGAAACCAGGAACCCTATTTGCCTGCCCCCACCTCCGCCCGGTCCCTCTGGGGAGTTTGTTTTAGACGCGTACGGGGTGGCAGCCATTCCTGACCCCCGCCCCCGGGAGCTCACAGCTGCGCTAAGACGGGATCGAGGCTGCGAGATGTTAGAAACCAGAGGCCCCTGTTCTGCCCATGAGCAGCCCAGGTGCCTGTGAGTCACCCTGAAGACGGGGCCGGGGCCCCTCTGCCTCCCTGAGGCCCTGGCTGGGCAGGCCAGGTGGGCCGTGGCCCAGCAAGGTTTCTCTGTTGGCTTTCTTAGAACACAGGTCTGCTCTAGCCTGGGACTCGGAACCACGGCCCAGAAATGGACAAGACAGCCGGGTCACTGCACTTACTCTCACTCACTCATTCACTCATTCACATTGCGCCTCTCTCCTGCCCAGCAGGTGCGTGGGTGCAGCCAGGACTCAGGCACACTCCCGAGTCTCCCAACACCGGAGGCTGCGATGGTGACAGTGGGAACCTGGTGCTCACCGAGCACAGCCACAGCTGCTCCTGGTGCCACGGGGCTGGGGGGGGGGGGGGCGGGCGGCGCTGTTCCAGTTGGGAAGACAGAGCGTGTTTAGGGAAGAAGTCCTGGGAAAAGAATTAGCTGGGCACACTGGGAATGAGGAAGCATTTGGGCAGAGGCCCTACTTGTGGGCAAGCCTGAGGCACAGGGAGCACCGCGTTGGGGAATCACCCCACGTGACAGACAGCAGCGCACGGAGTGCGGCCGGCAGTGGGGGTTTGTGCAGACGGAGCCAGCGGCACGGCTCCGGCCTGGTCAGGGGAGCTGTTACTGCAGGCTGAGTATTCCCCTATCCAAAATGCTTGAGACCAGAGAGGTTTCCAGTTGGGGATTTTTTATTTTAATTCTGGAATATGTGCATCTACATAATGAGCTATCTTGGGAATGGAGCCTAGGTCTAAATCCAGAAACTCGTGGGCCGTGTTGTGGCACAGTGGCTTAAGCTGCCACCTGGGACTCTGGCATCCCCTGTAGGAATGCCAGTTGGAGACCCCGCTGTTCCACTTCTGATCCAGCTTCCTGTTGATGCACTGGGAAGGCAAAGAAAGGTGGCCCAAGTATCTGGGCCCCTGCGCCCACGTGGGAGACCTGGATGGAGTTCCTGGCTCCTGGCTTCGGCCTGGCCCAGCCCTGGCCATTGCAGCCATTTGGGAAGTGAACTTGCAGGTAGAAGATCTCTCCCTCTCTGTCTGTCTACCTGGTTTTCAAATAAATCTTTTAAAAATAAATACAAAATTGGTTTATGTTTCTGTATACTTCCTACACATGGCTTGAAGGTAATTTTAGACTGTTTTTACACAATTCTATAAATTTTTTTTAGCAAACCTGCAGTTTTTGACTGTGACCTTGTCACACGAGGTCAGGTGTGGAATTTTCTACTTGTGGAATTACGTCAGCTCTCAAAAAGTATTGGCTCTTGAAGCATTTTGGGTTTTCACATCAGGGACATCCAGTCTATAGTTGCAGCCGGTTACTGTGTGCCAGGAAGCTGACAGAGGAGTCCACGGGCCAGACCTCGGAGCTCCACGAGCGCAGGGCTGCAGAGATGTCTGATTCCCAAGCTGGGGTCTCGGAAGCAGTGTGGACTCATGCTTCTCACTGAACAGTGGGGCAGCCAGGTGCTGTGCCTGCGAGCAGATGGAAGCTCACTTGGATGCCCGTGGAGAACAGGTGCCCACCTGGGGCCAGCGTCCAGGAGAGGGAAGATGGTGCCCTGAGTGGGGTCGGGGCCGTGGCGATGAAGACGGCCAGGAGGGACACACAAGCAATCCCGGCGACTGGGTGGATGGGGGTGCTGAGGGCTCAGTGACCCGCTGCTGGCTGGGCGCTGGCTTCCAATGCAGTGGTTCCCGTCCAGGAGGGTGGTGTGGGTGCCCCTCAGCATCAAGGTTAGATTTATGGAAGAGGCCGGGGAGGGGCCCCTATCTGCAGCCTCCAAGGAGGATCAACCCTGCAGGTGCGCAGCTCTGCAGAAGAGGCAGGTTTGTCCGTGCACCCTGCGTGCACGCCCAGGGCCAGACCCATGAATCTACATGCAGAACGCACATCTCCGCTCTCCCGATTCTTGTGAACACGAACTATTGCCTTGCCCCCTGCAAGGCTGTCTCTCTGAGTGTCGAGATGTTGGCAGGGATGGACTCGGTCCTCAAGTATTACGCAGGTGAGCAAGGGTGTCCCGGGCTCCGTCCCCTCCCTGGCTGAGCGGGGCTGCTGCCCCCAGGCAGCCCCGTCGTGCAGGCGCTCTGCTGCGGGGACTCAACTCCGATGGAGATTCTCGGCCCCTGCCCCAGACTGCTGTCTTCCCCGGTCTCCTCGAAGGGGGCTCCCGCTGAGGGCCTCTGCAAGTGCTCCGGGTGCTGATTCCTCTAGTTCCTGTCTGGACAAGGAACCCCCTTCTGGCTTCCCGGGCTGCCTCTTACTTAGGCACAGAGGGAACTCTTGGTTCTGGTGATTGGGATTGGGGAGGGCAGAATGTGTTTTCGTGGTTTTTAGTTGTATCTCAAGGAACTCCCGAGCTTCCAGGGACGCCGGCTGGGCCACTGCAGAAGCCTCGCTCAGGCACCTGGACGCTCAAACCGCAGGCCCCCGCCAGCGCCCAGGAAGACGTCCGAGCCAGCCCACGTCCCACACCGGAGCTGGGCGCATGGCAGCCTGGGTCTTAAAAATGGGGAACACATCGAGACTCACTCGCCCCAATCCCACATCAGATGGTTCCACCCATCCTGCCCCTGAGCTATTAATAATTTTATTAAGAACGTGCTTTCAACATGCTCGTGCTTATAAATGTCCTTACCAAGAAATCGCCAAGCCTGCTCAGGGGACTTCCTCTTCCCTCCCCTTTTATTGCCAGAGAAAGGGAGAAACTGAAAAAGAAAAAGCCGACTGCCTTTGCCTTGTCACTCGGAGGCTGCATCCCTGGCCTCGCTCAGTGGGATCCCCTCGTCCTCAGAGGCTCCAGCCCCGCCCGGGGGCCACGTGCTGGCACTGGGTCCCGCGGAGACAGCTGGGGGTGCCAAGACGCTGTGACGGCAGATAACAGGGCACGACGACTTCAGCGTCCTTTCTGGCGGTATCACAATTAGTGTTCTCGTTTGCAGCAGCCGGAGTCAACTTCTGATTGATGGGAGGTTCCCAGTGCTGATCTGAGCCTCTTTCCAGCGGGGGCGAGGCTTGAACATCTGCAATGTGGGTTTATTTTGGCTCCAAATCTCTATGCAAAGTGTTGATCATAAGGAGTGGCTCACGCTGAAGTTTCCTGAGGCTGCAAGTTCAGTTATGAGAGTCCGGCATCGAAGGAAAGCTGTTTCAGCAGGTGCCTTCCAGTGCAGGGAGTTCAGTGTTCCGCATTCTCATGGCACGTGGTGGTGGTGTGCCGGCTGTTGACTGGAAGCGGGCTTGGTAGAGGAGACATTTGGGATGTGCCTGTGCGTGGTCCATGTACAAAGGCCCGATAAAGAAAGCTAGATGGGGGCTGGCGCTGTGGCCCAGTGGGTTAAGCCACTGCCCGCAATGCCAGCATCCCACATGAGCACTGGTTCATGTCCTGGCGGCTCCAGTTCCCATCCAGATCCCTGCTCAGGAGCCTGGGAAAGCAGCGGAAGATGGTGGGAGACGTGGATGGAGTTCCAGGCTCCTGGCTTTGGCCTGGCCCAGGTCTGGCCATTGTGGTCACTGGGGGGAGTGAGCCAGCAGATGGTCTCTGCCTTAGGAAGAAGAGGAGGGGGGGGGGGGACAGAGAGAGAGAAAGAGGGGAGGAGAGAAGGGGGGGTGAAAGAAGAGAAGGGAGGGCTGGGGAGGGGAGAGGTGGAGAGAGGAGAGAGGAGAGCGCGAGAAAAGCAGATGGTTAGAGGGGCTTCCCAGCATGGCCCAGGGAGCCCCAGCAGTTTGCGGGGGCCCGGCCACTAGGCTTCTCCCTGACCCAGGGTGCCCATGCGTGACGGCAGTGTGTGCAAATGGAACATGCCAGCCTCCCCTCAGAGTCCAGTTAGCATTAGATGACCCTGCCCTTGGCCTTGGATGACCAGCCCCAGAGCTGACCAAGCGGGAGCAAGCAGGGGCGGCACAGAGCACACACTTGCTGTGTGCTCGCCGGCTCGGGTTTCCCCACGCAATGAAGAAGCCTCGTAGGAAGATAAAACTCAGAAGTCTCCTACGTGTGCACCAGAAAAATGTCACCTTCTGCTTTGCAAAGGGCGTGCCCTTCACAGCCACGGCCCAAGCAGCACAAGAGCTTCTTGGAACCAGGGCCCCGAGGCCAGCCAAAGGGACTCTCCTTGGCCGTGCTGAGCCACGCAGACGTGGCGGCAGAGGGGAGGCAGGAAGGTGTGAGAGCTCTGCAGCCATTGCTGTTCTGAGCCCCGCGCAGCTGCTGTCTGCAGACGCTCGCGTCTCAGGGTGCTGCCAGGCGGGCTGAGCCGTGCGGGGCCTTCGTAGTTCCCGTCCCTCAACAGGGGCCCCTCCCGGCATCCTCCACCTGCCAGGGAGCAAGAGCTGCAGGTCCTGATGGTGCGGGTCGGAGGCAGAGCTGGTTCCTAGCAGAGACCTGAGCCCTGGGGCCCAGCGGTGAGCAGGCAGACGGGGAGTCACAAGCCAGCAGGCCTGGCCGCCGCCCAGTTTCATCCCAGTTCTCTGGAATACCTTGGGGGAAGTCCCCGAGGAGGCAGGCTACTCACGTAGGGAACTTCTACTCCTGCCTGCCCTGGAAGAAACTCCCTAGCAGGGGCGAGAGGGGCCGGACGACACCCCGGCTGAGGCGGCCGGGCCAGCCTTCCTGGGTGGCACTTTCTGGCCAGAAGGCCCCTTCCGATCCCAAAAGTCAGCCCATCGGCCTGAGCATGGCGAGGGCCTGGGAGTGCTTCCTGCACTGCGGGCAGGCAGGGAGGCCAAGTCTTAGACATCACGCCCTCGCGGCGATCCTCTGAGATCAGTTTTACTGTGTCTCCATTTGTCACCTGAAGAAGCTGCATTCCAGCCGCACGGTCAGAAAGTGCCCCGGGTGGGATTGCAATGCATGCGGCGGGGCTCTTCGGTCATGGGCACGGTCACGGGCACGTGTGCCTGGAATCCTGCCCCACCCCGGTCCCTCTGAAGCACCAGGACGGCCAGGAAGCAAATAAAAGCAAATGAAACAGCGGCCGTCACGCTCCCCTGATGCCTCGTGCAGGAGTCGAGAACTGCCCGTGTGTGCAAGACTGGAGGGCTCGGCCTGGGGCATCAGCGATGGCGGTCTGCCCGCGGGGCCTGGCGTGAGGCTCTGGACGTCCAGCGAGGCGTGTGCAGGGCTCAGACGGCAGCGAGAGCACCCAGCAGTGGCCGACGCAGACCTGGTGCCAGCGTCCTGGCAGGAAACAGTTCAGCTCAAACAGCCAGAACGAAGAGGCACTCTTCAAGGTCGGGGACAAGGGGAGCAACCGGGCACTGACTGATCAGCAGGGCTAGCGGGCGGCGGTCCACCCAGGGGCCACGGAAGGAAGAGGTGATCCGTGGAAGCAGTCCTACAGAAATGCAGTGCCAGGGTCAGGGGGAGCGTGCAAGCGTCCCATCCCGTGTCCTCCTGCCCTGTCTCCCGGGGAGCCTCGTGACGCAGCCCCTGAGGGTGGCACAGCACTGGCTACTGCCTTACACGCAGGCATCCTTGACCTTCGGCCACGGGTGGGGCTGGGGACAGGCAGCCCGGTAGGGGAAGTGCCCCCAGCTTCCAAGAAGCATCGGAGCCCGGGGAAGCAGCACTGAGAGGGGGTCTGAGCAGGATCCCAGGGCTCTCCTGCACGTGCACCCAGGACTCAGCGTCCACCCTCACAAAGTGTCCGGACGCATTCGTGCCTCGTGTGCCCCACTGAGCTGCGTTTTCCCCGGCAGCCCAGTGGGAGGAATGCGCCCTCCCCGGGGCCAGGTCCTCTGGTTAGGTGGCTGTGAATTGTGCCTGCCCGAGCACCCTCCCCCTCCTGCAGTCTGCCCTGCCTCCATCCTGCCACGGGGCCCACAGCCCCCGGTCACAGCAGACCCGGCACCATGCAGAGTGCCACGGCAAAGAGAAAAGATGCAGGGGCCGGCACTGTGGCACGGCAGGTCAAGTCGCCACTTGCTGAACCGGCATCCCACATGGCGCTGGTTTGAGTCCCTGCTGCTCCACTTCTGACCCAGCTCCCTGTTACGGCCTGGGAAGGCAGAAGAAGCTGGCTCAAGTGCTTGGGCCCCTGCACGCGTGTGGAGACCCTGGCTCCTGGCTTCGGATCTGCCCGACTCCAGCTGTTGCAGCCACTTGGGGTGTGAACCAGAGGATGGGTGACCTCTCTCTCTCTCTCTCTTTCTCTCTCTCTCCTCTCTCTCTCTCTCTCTCTCTCATGCTCTACATTCCAAGTAAGTGAAGAGGCAAGCCACTGGGGAGAGAAGGCCATCATTCGCGAATGCTGAGTAGCAAAGCCTCGAGTGCAGGCAGAGAGAGCCCCAGGTGCTCAGTGGAGAGCACCCTGCCTAGGGTGGAGAGCTCGGCGGAAGGATGGCAGGTGGCGTGAGGGAGAGGTACAGGCCCACGGGATGCACTTGGTGTGCTTGCGAACCTGCTGCGAACTCGCTGGGAAGGTAACTGAGCCGGGGCCCAAGGCAGAAAGTTGAAGGGGCCGTGAGCCCGAAGTGGAGCGCGTCAGGGGTCGTGGGGTTTGAGCTGGGCTGAGCAGGACGGGCAGCTCGGAGCGGAGCAGGTGCCCCAGTTTGGCCTGAGTGCTCCAGGGACCTCTGCGAGGGAGGGGCATCAAGGGAGGTGGCCAGATGGAGGGCCATGGCCACGCGTAGTGACAGGCGCTGGGTGCTCCCAGAGCAGGTGGAGAAGGGTACTTGGGGGTCAGACCCGCGGACAGCTTGGGGGTCAGACCCGCGGACAGGAAGATGGGGAAGCTGCTGGGAGCAGCGGCTCCCCGGAGCACAGCTCAGTCTCGCTTCCTTGTGGCCAGCCCTGTGGGTGCGTCCAGCAGGTGCTGCCCTTCCGAGGAGCCCGGGGCTGCAGACACGGCCAGCCCTGTGCCGGCCGCCTCTTCCAGGGCCCCAGAGGAGTGGCCTGGGCTGGCAGGCGAGGCAGGCCTGAAGAGGCCAGAGCTCAAGGGCACTGAGCATGCTCCAGGAGCCAGCAGCCTGGCAGCTCCCAAGGGCGTCTGATACTAAGGGGAGGCCTGACGTCGCCACGCCACATCTCCCACGCGGGCTGCCCGAAACACCTCCCCCACCTCCAGCATCCACGATGGCCATGGGCTGGGCGCAGCTGGCAGCTGGAAGGTCCCAGGAGTACAGCTCAGTAGCCCCAAGCCAGGTGCAGGACCCTCTGCCCCAGGTGCAGGAGATGGGGGAGGGGGTGTCTGTATAATAAACGACTAAAAGTTTGTTTGTTATTCACCAAGAGCCAGCATTCCAAAAATATCCTGGTGAAAAAATGCCTCTCCTCCCTCCAAGAAAGACTGTAAACAATTTAAAAAATTGTTTACTTATCAGTTATTGGGAGGAGAGAGGGAGAGAGAGAGAGAGAGAGAGACCCCTTACACTGGCTCATTCACCAAATGCCCACAGTCAGTGGCCAGGGCTGGGCAGAGCTGGGGCCAGGACTGGAGAACTCCAGGTCTCCCCATCCTCTCTGCCTCCCAGGCTCTGCACTTGCAGGAAGCCAGAGCCCCGAGGCAGAGCTGGGACTGGAACGTGGGCCCTCCAGTGTGGGACACAGGCAGCTTAGCTGCCAAGCTAAATGCCTGCTCGCCCACCCCCAGATTTTTCCTGATGGGCCAAGACCTACGACTGCCATCGATGTTTAATAATAAACAGGTGGACTTCAAATTAGCGCATTTCATTACGCACAACGTACTCCATGCGTGGAGAGCTCACGGCCGTTGTCCTCATGGTCAGTTATTTCACAAGTACTGGACAACTGAGCTCTGCGGGGGCAGGACGGGGAGGGGACCCCCACACACAGCAAGGAGACTGCAGGTAGCTGACAAGAGCGTGGTCAGTTAACACAGCCGTGCCTCGTTACGTGGCCGCTTGCTGTCTGCTCCCTGGAGCACACTTGGACAGAAGAGAGGTTAGGAAGCCACCGGAAGTGATCTCAAAGAAACAGCAACGCTTACTGTGGAAACTGGGAATTCTGGGAGTCTCTCTATCTCATCCTTTGCCTTAACACTTTTCCCCACTATTTGCATACATGTTGCTTAATGGAAAAGATGCCTTTTAGCTGAAATCAAAGCAGAATTGTCCTTCGATGGATGGATGAAAACAGATCAACAACCCTGACCTAAAGAGATGTGCAGGGCCCTTCGCTGGCGGGCAGCAGGTTAAGCCACTGCTTGCCACACCCGCATCCCCGGTCAGAGCACCGGTTCCAGTCCCCGCTGCTCTCTTCCAAGCCGGCTCCCTGCCAACACACCGGGAAGGCAGTGGAGGATGCCCCAAGTGCTCGGGCCCCTGAGTGGAGTTCCTGGCCCGGCTGGTTGTGGTCACTTGGGGATTGAACCAGTGGGTGGAAGATCTCTCTCTCTCTCTCTCTCTCTCCCTCTCTCTCTCTCTCCCTCTCTGTCACTCTGCCTTTTAAATAAATAAATAACTTTTTAAAAAAGAGAAGTTTAATCTTGACAAAAGCATTGAAAATTTACACAGGTTAAGGCCCAGAAACAGAAATGGTAATTATTCATTAATATGAAAGAACAACCTTTTTGAACATATTTCAAAATATACATTATTGAACAAGCCTCAGTATGTGACTGTCCCCATTTTCTATTGCACTATTTATTTCTGTTCGTCTTCGCTGCTGGCTTGGTAATAGATATAATGTCCTGTGAAAGACGTCTCTACCACATGCATTTTTCTGACCCCTGTTGTTTCACTCCTTGATCAATAATGGTTGTCACACAGAGAAATGCCAATCTGAGGGTGCTTCCGAGCCAGCTTTCGGGCACAGCAGGTTGAGTCACCACCTGCACACCTGCATCCCTGCTGGGGCGCCAGTTCTAGTCCCAGCTGCTCCACTTCCCATCCAAGTCCCTACTGATGTTCCTGGGAAAGCCGTAGAGGTGCCTTTGTTTATTTATTTGAAAGGCAGAGCCACGGAGAGAGAAGGAGAGACGAAGAGGAAGAGACAGAGATAGAAGGAGATCTTCCATCCACTCCCCAAATGCCTTCAATGCCCAGGGCCATGTGCACTCCCAAAATGCCCTCAATGGCCAGGGCCATGTGCACTCCCAAAATGCCCTCAATGGCCAGGGCTGGGCCAGGCTAAAGCCAGGAGTCTGGAACTCCATCAGGATCTCCCACGTGGGTGCAGGGGCCCAAGCACTTGGGCCGTCCTCCGCTGCTTTCCCAGGTGCATTAGCAGGAAGCTGGATCAGAGGTGGAGCAGCTGGGACTCGAACAAGCTCCCATATGGGATGCTGGGTTGCAGGCTGTGTCTTAGCCCGCTACGCCACCACACCGACCCATATGTGAGTGTGTGTGTAAGCGTGTGTGTGTGTGTGTATATACGCCACCACACCGACCCATATGTGTGTGTAAGCGTGTGTGTGTGTATATATACGTCACCACACCGACCCACATGTGTGTGTAAGCGTGTGTGTGTGTGTATATACGCCACCACACCGACCCATATGTGTGTAAGCGTGTGTGTGTGTATATATACGCCACCACACCGACCCACATGTGTGTGTAAGCGTGTGTGTGTGTGTATATACGCCACCACACCGACCCATGTGTGTGTGTAAGCGTGTGTGTGTATATACACATGTGTATGCATATGCATTTTATATGTGTACATATATGTATACATGTGTGTCTTATTTATACAAGTACATTAAATACATACACAGTTTCCGTGAACTCCTCTGAAGATCCTTGCTATGCCTCTGTGCTCAAAAGCGCCTTCATGAAAAATAAGATTTATGTTCTTCTTTTATGTCAACCTCCTTTTTATAAGGAAATACTGGAGGCCCTGGAAGGCTGCCTGATTTGTAGCTTTGTGGGCACCCCACCTCCCCATTCTGTGATTCTGTTGGGTTTCCCCACCAACTACAGCAACAGAAATGGAAGGGATTGTGAAATGTTGGGACTTCTCACCTGTTCCTTTTTTTCTTTCTTGTCTCTTTTTAAAAAAGATTCATTTATTTATTCAGAATGACAGAGAGAGAGAGAGAGACAGAGGGAAGGGGGGAGGGAGAGAGAGCAAAAGAGAGACAAAGATGCTCCAGGGTTGTGGCAAGCGAAGGCCAGAGCCAGGAACTCCATCCAGGTCTCCCAAGCACTTGGGCCATCCTCATCCGCAGGGAGCTGGGCCGGACGCGGACCGGGATGGAACCGGAGCTGCGGCAGGGCTGAGCTTAGCCCCCTGCGCCCCAAGGCCAGGCTGTGGCCCTCTCTTTAAAAAGACCTAAGGGTGACTCTGAGGTCCGTGGGTGAGAAAGCTGCTGTTCTAACCTTGGACTAAGAAGCACCGCACAGAAGTTGAACATCCTTAATCCAAAACCCCAGATCCCAAGCGCTGCAGAACCTGACACTTTCCGACGGCTGCCATGACACACAAGCGGAAAGTTCCGTGTCTGACCGACGGCGTGGGTCCCAGGCAGCGCAGACGCACGAGCAATATTGCTGTGCAGTGTTAGCTTCAGGCCCAGTGGAAAAGGCCGCCGTGAAGCCTCAGCGAATTTCGTATTTAGACTTGGGTCCCCTCCCCAAGATAGCTCATTATGCATATGCAAATGCCCCCAAATCTAAAAACATCTGAGGTTGGAAACACCTCTGTTCCTGAGCACTTAGGAGAGGGTTCTCGGGCTCTATAAGAGGCCTGCCGCTCTCGGGGCTCGCGGAGGCTCAGGGAATTCCCTTTAGTGGTCTCTAAAAACAATCGCCTGTGATGGGGCAGCGCCCTGGGGTAAGAGGCTAATCCTCCCCCGGCAGCGCCGGCATCCCATATGGGCCCTGTGCCGACTGCTCCTCTTCCAAAACAACTGTGCTGATGGCCAGGGAAAGCAGCAGCGATGGCCCAAGGGCTTGGGCCCCTGCACACAAGTGTGAGACCCAGGAGAAGCTCCTGGCTCCTGGCTTTGGATTGGCCCAGCTCTAGCCATTGTGGCCACTTACGGAGTGAACCAGCGGATGGAAGACCTTTCTTTCTGTCTCTCCTTCTCTCTGTAATTCTACCTCCCAAATGAATAAGTCGTGTCAAAATTCGTGTGAATACATTTTATTGGAAAGGCAGAGAGATAGAGGCCTTCCAATTACTGGTCTACTCCCCCACATGCCCGCAAGGCTGGTCAAGGCCAAAGCCAAGAGTCTGGAACTCCATCGGGGTCTCCGTGTGGGTGCCAGGGACCCAAGGACTTGAGCCATCATCTGCCCCCTCCCAGAGTGGGCATTCGCAGGACACTGAATCAGAAGCAGGAGAGCTTGGACTGGGACCAGGCTCTCTGGTAAGAGATGTGGGCGTCACACGCTGCAGTCGTGCACTGTGCGAAACACCAAGACTACCTCCCCCGCAGAAAACCACGGTCCATCCCCATTTGGCGGCCTGATTCAAACGTGTGGGCTTTAGATGACGCCCAGTCACAGCATGTGCCCTCCTTCCGGGCTGCAAGTGGCCAGGGGCACGTATCTCACGTCTCTCCTGCCTCCTGCCTGCCTGTCACTCAGAAGGGCCCGGGCCATGGGAGGCGCCTGGTCACGCGGGCTCTCCTCTGTGGCTCCTGGAGATTTCTCTGTCGCTCTTCCCTTTGCCTGCTGCTGCCACCTCCTTGTGCCCTCTCTGCATTTTAGTCAAACCATTGCTGCACCCCTCGGCCAGCAAGAGCAGCCTGGATTCCACTCCCGACTCCAGCTTCCTGCTAATGGGCAACCCTGGGAGGCAGGGGTGGGTGATGGCTCAAGGAGTCACCCTGCTGGCATTCCTGGCTCCCAGCTTCAACCCTGGCCTAGTCCTGGCTGTCTGCGCATTTACAAAGTAAACCAGGAGGTAGGGAATCTCTCTCTCCCCATCCCCACCCCCAAGCAAATAAATAGTAATTTTTTTTAACTAAAATAAAAAGACCTTCTCAGGAGCATACTAACTTTGCAGGTTTTAGGTTTCTTTTGAGTTTTGGTTTGTCAAGATTAAAAAAATCATGCCAGCTAGTTCAGTTCCATCTCCCATAATTAAATACGCAGCCCCCACCGGAGCCCACCCTCGGCTTCACCTGCTTTCTTCAAGCTTGGGTTTGTAAACTCTGATCTAGTTTGTTGCCACGTGGTTGACATTTTTGTCACCTTTCACCCCAGTCCTTGCACTTCCTATCTGATAGCCTCGTTCTAGTTCCTGGATTTTTTCATTCCCTGTCTTTCGCGCAGTTTACACTCATTTCTCACAAGGGTTTCACGCTGATAGTTCCCTGGCAAAGAAACCCTGCACCGGCTGAAACCAGCGTGGAAAGCCGCTTTTCTTTCTGAGATGTACAACTTCTGTCACTGGACTCTCCTCCTACCACAGAAAGGACCCTGGATAACACTGAACACGAGTGCTGCCCCTCCCCACCCCCCAGCCGATGCTTTGATGGTCAAGTCCACAAGGAACTCCTGACTGTGGCCACTCAGTGCCACACGTCGTGTCCAGGGACGAAGTCTGCTTTTCTTTTTCTTTTTTTAAAGATTTATTTATTTATTTGAAAGTCGGAGTTTCACAGAGAGAGAAGGAGAGGCAGAGAGAGAGAGGTCTTCCATCTGTTGGTTCACTCCCCAAATGGCCATAACAGCTGGAACTGCACTGCTCCAAAGCCAGGAGCCAGGAGCCTCTTCCGGGTCTCCCACGTGGGTGCAGGGGCCCAAGGACTTGGGCCATCTGCCACTGCCTTTCCCAGGCCATAGCAGAGAGCTGGATCAGAAGCGGAGCAGCCAGGACTAGAACCGGCCCCAAAATGGGATGCTGGCACTGCAGGCGACGGCTTAACCCGCTACGCCACAGCGCTTGCCCCAAGTCTGTTTTTCTTTACAATGTCTTTTCCATGGGTGTCTTAGAAAAAAGTGCCCAGACTAGATTTTCTGTCCAATAACTCTTTTCTGCAATTCCCAAATTTTTTTTAAAATAAGTCTGTCTTAAATATCCAGAAAATTATCTTCCTATAATACCCTTAAAGTGTTTTCCACTGATGGAACAGTTTCCCATACATGAATTCTTTTTTTTTTTTTTTTTTTTTTTGCAAACCGATGAGGTGAGTAGTCCCCATGCTAGCTCTAAGCAGCAGCCGGAGATGCAGCACTCAGGTCTGCCTCCCGGGCCGGGCTTCTTTGTACTGACTGCAGTAGAGCTGTGGGTGAGGAGCCGTCTTGCACGTGGAGCAGAGAGAGTGTCCCGAATAACTCAGCAGCACAGCGTGTGGGGACGCTATGCTCTGGGGCAGTCGGTCCTACAAGGGTCTGTTTATGACTTCACAAAACAGAAACGACTAGTGGAGACCACAGTTAACTACCCACAAGGGTAGGAGGCCACCACACCACCCATCTGTGCAGGGAAACTGCTTTCCTTCAGAAGTGCCTCTGGCTCCAGGACGCTGAATCTGAAATTGTCTTTGAGACTTGAAGTGGCCCAGCAGGCAGCATCTCCCTTAGCGGGGCCGGCGGACCTGGGTCTTGCTGGGAGGGACGTTGCGCAAGAGCCCATGACAGAACCAAGAAAGACAGGTGCTGAGAAGAGCCAGAGATGCGGGAGAGCAGACGGCTTAGTGGCCCAGAAGTGAGCCAACAGGGAGGAAGAAACTCCATCTGTGCCAGGCTGCCCCGAACAGGGGACACAGGGGACACAGAAGGGGGCTGCGGGGCCCTGGGGCGTCTTGAGGCCGCTCAGAGGCACAGCCTCACCCCTGGCTGGACAAGCGGAGCACCGAATTCTGTATTCAGATAGACCGTTCTGAAGCAAGGACAGCCCTTCCGTCTAATGCAGACTCATCAGAGGAGAGAACATTCGTGAGGGGCCACAGCACCACCACACCAGGGTCCTCTTGCCCCAGAATTGTGTGGCTCTAAAACTTAAAAAAAAAAAAAAAAAAAAAAAAAAAAAAAAGGAAAAGAAAGAACTCTGGAGTCCATGGAAAAGGATTTTACTTTTTCTTTAAAAAAAATTTGAGTATGAAAGGAAGCAATAGGCCAATGAACAGACCGGCTATGGGCGGAGCTTGGTGCCTCTGTTAGGAGGCTCGTAACCGGATGGGAGGAACTGGGTTCAGCAGAGTCCAGAGTCCAGCTTTCTGCTAGTTCTGATGCCGGGAGCAGAAGGTGACGGGTCCTGCCACCCACAAGGGAGTCCCTGACTCCTGGCTTCAGCCCCGGCCAGGAGCCGCGGTGGGCACTGGGGAGTGAGCCCGTGGACAGGAGTTCTGTGTGCGCCTCTCTCCGACCAAACTTCAGAAAGTGGTTGTTACAACGCGCCTCTAAGGAGATTAAGCAGAACGGTCAGTATGCCGGACCTTCTTAGCGGGAGCAGATCTGTTTATGAATCAGTGCCTCACCCCAGCAACACCCCCACCTGCGGTTTCTAGAAGTTTTTAACTCAAAGTTGGGAAAGCATGATGATCTCAACCAGTAGACGATGACTTGGTATTTTGGAATTAGCCTACCTTGCAGCACTTGGTTGGTGAGAATCCTAGTTCATCCCAGACGTGTGCTTTTTTGACCTAATTTTGGCACTGGACTGACAGCTGCTCCTATGAAAACTTCTCACATGACTTCTGACATTGAGCGTATTTGCCCAGAGGAGGCAAGCAACATTTAAGGTTTGAAAAGAATCTTTGGACTTGTTCTGGAGACGCTGCCTTTTTTCCCTTATTTCCGTATTTTCTAAGATCCGGGTTACGGCCGGTGTGCGTGGCAGGAGTCCCGATGAGTGAGATGTTGCCGTGCAACTGTGGTCTGGCGGTGTGTGCATTTCAGAGAAGACACCTGGGACAAACCCTGTGGCCCTGTTAATCTGCCTATTGATTAGCAAAAGCCGAACAGGATGTTCTAGGAAACTGGGGGATTTAATCAGGGACGTCGGCGCCCCACCTGCCTCCGACCTCCCTTGTCAGAAGTGTTCGTGAGTTCCACTGCTTTTTCCGGAGCAGCCAGGCACTCTGGGCTTGCAGTTTCCCTGGCCGCCTTCCTGCCCACATAGATGCGGCGATCACCGCAGTCCCCAGCTTACCAGGCTTTAAAACAAGGACAGCGTTTCTCAGCATTTTTAAGGGTTCGTCTGAGACACGGGGCAGGCATTCCCATCCTTTGGTGCACTTCTCAAGCAACCCAGCCAGGAGCCTGGAGCTCCATCCGGGTCTCCTACGAGAACGCAGGGAGCTCAAGTACTTGAGTACTTCTACTGCTTTCCCATGTGCATTAGCAGGAAGCTGGGTCAGAAGTGGAGCAGTCAGGACTCGAACCGGCCCCATACGGGAAGCTGGGGTCGCAGAGTTATTAAAGAGGAAATTTGTGTGCGTGTGGTGTTTGGAGGAAGTTAGAATTACTGCGAGGATCTCTCGTTGTCCGGTTTCCAGCTAAAGGGCAGGGTTGGGTGAGGGTTTGTCTCATCACCTTTCTTTAGCCCGATTGCGGCCGTAGGATGATTTGCTCAAACACTGCTGTTTAACCATCTGCGCTTCCCTCCACCGGGCTGCAGGTTCTGGAAGGATCAAGTGTGGCCTCACCAACGGCTGTGCCTTCTGCCAGGTTAGTGTCTGTCTGCAGCACGGCCAGGAAAAGGCCCCGTGCAGTGGTGGCCACAGCCCTGGCTAGCACGCCAGACAGTTCATGAACCCCCTGGAGGTCACGCGGTGTCTACAAGAAGAGCCAACACGTTTTACAGGAAACCGGCGGCAGCTGAGCGTGTGGTGGCCCATCACACCGAAGGTCCCCAGAATTTCTTTGAATAACAACAGCAGCTGTCATTTAATGCAAACCAACGAGGAGAGAAAAAAAAATTTTGATGATGGTAGAGGTTTGAGTGGGCAACGGGAAATTCTGGGTGGTTTCAAACCTTTTCCTCTTTGTATTTTGTGTCACACTCTGCGTACCCCATTAGCACAGTGTTCCTGTGGATTCTCTTACTTTTCTAGCAGAAAACATAGACTGTCTCGCCAGACACGCCAGGCTGGTGCCCCTGGTGTCTTCCTGGCCGTTTTGAACATGGGTGGCCATGCATACCCATTATTTTCCATAGAAAGATACACAGCAGAGCTGATTAGGCAGCCCGTTGGGCTACATCAGGTGCTAACAGACGCTGCAGCTGTCTGCCCAGCACAAATATTGTGGGCTTGTCTAACGGTCATTGGGGTCAAGACGACGTGGGGTCCCGACCTCTCTGTCTTTTCAGGAGACTGTTTTCTGTAGTTAGAGGGAACTCTGGGATTACTTTTACCTCCTGGTTTGATTCTTCTCTCTGCAGCACAGCGGCCCCTCCAGACTTTTTCGTGGTTTTTAAACGCAGCTGCATAGAGGCGAAATCACCCACCATCAGCCTCGGCCGTCCAGGCTGTACAGCGCCATGAGTCTTCGTAAATCTATGCCGTCCTGCAGCCTCCCCAGCATCCGGTTTCTAAACGTTTGCGTCACCCCGTGCACTCCCTCCTGCCCATTGGCACTGCACTCGCCGACGACCTTTGTCCCCTTTCAGCCTCGTGCATTTGCCCCGACGGACACCCAGATTAGTGGAATCCACAGTCTCTCCTGGCTGGGGCTCATCACCTGCTCAGTCGTTCTTGTTTTTGTTTTTTTCTTTTTTAAAGAAGTCTGTACTCTTAGTCCAGTGAAAGAGGTGCCGATTCAGTAGAGCTTCCTACTCCTCCTCTTGTCATCTTCTCTCTCTTCTTCTTTTTAAAGACTCATTGTATTTATCTGAAAGGCAGAGTTAGAGAGAGAGAGAGAGAGAGAGAGAGAGAGAGAGAGGTCTTCCATCCGTTGGTTCACTCCCCAGTTGGCCGCAACCACCGGAGCTGCACCGATCCGAAGCCAGGAGCCAGGAGCTTCTTCCGGGTCTCCCATGTGGGTGCAGGGGCCCGAGCACTTGGGCATCCTCCACTGCTGTCCCAGCTGCATTAGCAGGGCTGGTGTCAGACTTTAAGAGTCAAGCACGCCGCAACACGTACCAGTGTTTCTTTCATTTTTATGAAATAATCTAGATTTTTTTTTTAGCTGAAGCTAAGAATTGATCACTAATGGGTTAGCCCAGTGGTTCTGCCTGGGACCCGCTGTGTCACCCCCAAGGGACACGTGGTGTTGTCTGGAGACATTTTTGGTTGTCAGTGGGGCTGCTGTTGGCATCTCAGAGAGAGAAACCAGAGATGCTATTAATGTCTCACAGTGCACAGCATGGTCCCGGCACCTGGCCCCAATGTCAGCAATGCCAAGGTTAAGAAGGTCTGCATTACTGAACTGCCACGGTTTCAGACCAAGTACTGCAGGAGGTAAACCTCCCCTAGGTGTGTATCAAGTGCCACCAAATTGGGATTCTGTTTGCCTAATTTTATGTTTAACTTGCTTCGTTCTTTATATTTAAAATAGGAACTCCTTGTGCGTTTTTTAAAAGATTTATTTATTTACTGTCTCTCTCTCTCTCACTGTCCACTCTGCCTGTCAAAAATAAAAAAAAAATAAAAAAAAATAAATAAAAAAAAAAAAGATTTATTTATTTATTTATTTATTTGAAAGTCAGAGTTACACAGAGAGAGGAGAGGCAGAGAAAGAGAGAGAGAGAGAGAGAGAGAGAGAGAGAGAGAGAGAGAGAAAGAGAGGTCCTCCATATGATGGTTCACTCCCCAGTTGGCTGCAACCACTGGAGCTGCACCGATCTGAAGCCAGGAGCCAGGAGCTTCCTCCAGGTCTCCCATGTGGGTGCAGGGGCCCAAAGACTTGGGCCATCTTCCACTGCTTTCCCAGGCCACAGCAGAGAGCTGGATCAGAAGTGGAACAGCTGGGTCTTGAACCAGAGCCCATATGGGATGCCGGCGCTTCAAGCCAGGGCACTAACCCGCTGCGCCACAATGCCAGCCCCCTTGTGGGTTTGTTTACTATTTGAATTGATTCTGAAATATCCTAAAATACGACACAGTAGTGTGCACGTCCCGCGTGAGAGAAGAGGAGCGGAAAGAGGCTGCAGCTCCGGTCTCTCGGTGCCATCTCAGCACAACCTGGTTGTCAACATTTAGCAATAGAAAAATAGCAGGCGGGGTGGTGGGAGAGGCAAGGATCGCAGGAAGCTGGGGAGCAGCCGGCAGTCCGACGAGCAGGGCATTCAGTTCACAAGCAACAAATTGCACCATAATTTTTGTGGCCCAAAGGCAACGCCCTCTGCATGCACTTTCCCAGTTCAACTCCAGAACCGCCGGTATGATCTACTGTTATTCTCTGTGTGGAGGAAGCGAGCTCAGTGCAGAGGAGCAGAGGTTAAAGAACACAGATCTGAGAAAACGAAACCAAAGACACTCTTATCTCCCAGTGCTTGGCACGGCTCAAACCCTCCAGGAGTAAGACCTCGGCCACAACCAAACGATGTCGTTTTATCTGAGATCAAGGACCCCATTGGCCGCTTGGTTGGTGTCCTCTGGGCGGCTGAGAGGCCAAGATGTGGAATCCTGGCTGCCAGCTCCAGGGGCTGCAGGAGGCGAGGAATCACACCCGGCGTCCGGGGAAGCTTCGCGGCCTGCGGGGAGGCCCCGTGACGGCAGTGGACACACTGCACTAGGCAGAGCGGCCTTTGGGATCTGACACACACACAGTGCTGTGTCCGCCGTCCCGGCAGCTTCTCCTCGCTCTGACCCCTCCTCTGCTCCACTGGGCAGCTCTGCGGCAGCCCTGCGGGCACCACAGTGAAGCACAAGAGGGGTGGGCAAGGGCAGAGGGCTGCACGGACCCCTGGCAGCTCTGTGGCACTTTCTGCCCCTTCCCGCCCTTCCTGGGTACACCAAGAGTATAGCGCATCAGAAATCCATGGTGGAGGAACCCTGAGGGACCACACACAGACACACTGTGCACACGTAGTACACACAATGTTATACATAGAACCCACACAGACTCACTGTGTACACACAGACACACTGTGTACACACAGAACACACACACACACACAGTGTATATACATAGAATGCACAGACATACTGTGTATACACAGAACACACACAGACACTGTGTATACACATAGAACAGAGAAACACTGTGTATATAGATACAATACAAAGAGACACACAAACACTGTATATGTACATATAGCCCACACACACTGTGTACACACAGAACACACACAGACACACTGTGTATATACACAGAACACACACAGACACACTGTGTACACACAGCACACACAATTTATATACATAGAACCCACACAGACTCACTCTGTACACACGGCACACAGACACACTGTGTAAACACAGAACACACATACAGTGTATATACTTAGAACACACACAGACATACTGTGTATATACAGAACATACACAGACACTGTGTATACGTGGAACACACATACAGTGTATACAAGTAGAACACACACAGACACACTATATATACAGAACACACTGTGTGTATACATAGAAGACACAACACACTGTATATACATGGAACACACACACACGCTGTGTATACACATAGAACAGAGAAACATTGTGTATATAGATATAATACACAGAGACACACAGATAAACGCTGTATATGTACATATAATACACACAGACACACTGTACTGTGTATACAGAAATGACACACAGGCACACTGTGTACACACAGAACACACACACTGTGTACACACAGCACACACACAGTGTATATACATAGAACCCACACAGACTCACTGTGCACACACAGCACACAGACACACTGTGTACACACAGCACACACACAGTGTATATACACAGAACGCACACAGACTCACTGTGCACACACAGCACACAGACACACTGTGTACACACAGCACACACACAGTGTATATATATAGAACCCACACAGACACACTGTGCACACACAGCACACAGACACACTGTGTACACACAGCACACACACAGTGTATATACATAGAACCCACACAGACTCACTGTGCACACACAGCACACAGACTCACTGTGTACACACAGCACACACACAGTGTATATACATAGAACCCACACAGACTCACTGTGCACACACAGCACACAGACACACTGTGTACACACAGCACACAGACACACTGTGTACACAGCACACACACAGTGTATATACACAGAACCCACACAGACTCACTGTGCACACACAGCACACAGACACACTGTGTACACACAGCACACACACAGTGTATATACATAGAACCCACACAGACACACTGTGCACACACAGCACACAGACTCACTGTGTACACACAGCACACACATACAGTGTATATACATAGAACCCACACAGACTCATGTGCACACACAGCACACAGACACACTGTGCTGTGTATACAGAAACAACACACACAGCACCCATGCCTTCCTCAGAACGCCGGCAGGCCCCTGTGCCCGCTCTGTCTGCCAGACCGGGAGTACGTCTACATCACGGTGGGGGAGGCGCCCGTTCAGAAAGTTTACAGAATTGCTCAGAGGCACACAGCTGCTAAGCCAGGGAGCCTGGATGTGTCCCAAGTTTTCTCTGAACCCAAACACCAGAGACAGCAGCAGCACACAGGAGGCGTTGCCCTTAAACGGCGGGTAGCTCTGCGCATCAGTTTCCCTTCCCACAGGGAGCAGTGAGCCTGGGACCTGCCAGGCCAGCACAGGCCCGAGTCAGGCCACAAGCCTGACCGCTCCCCAGCCCTCCCTCCTCCACTCTTGTCTCCTTGAATAAAATTAGCACTCTTTTCCCTGCAAACACAAATGCTAAGCGCTCACTGCTGGAATGATCTGTATGTATATGGAATAGAGAGAAGGAAGCAAAACTTGTCCCCGCCCCCTTCCACAGCAGGGATGAGGCCCGCCCTCTGCTCCCTGCTGACTGGCCTGCAGACGCCTGCCTAGCCAGGTGCACTGTTCTGTCTTACCAGGCTGGGCTTGCTCCCCACTGCCACACTGACGTTTCCCGTCCACAGGGTTCAGCCCACATCATCACTTCCATGGCCACACTGATTCACAGCCGGGATCTATAAGACATACACGAGGAGTCTTAAGAAAGATTGTGGGCCGTCGCCACAGCTCACTAGGCTAATCCTCCACCTGCGGCGCCGGCACACCAGGTTCTAGTTCTGGTCGGGGTGCCTGATTCTGTCCTGGTTGCCCCTCTTCCAGTCCAGCTCTCTGCTGTGGCCTGGGAGGGCAGTGGAGGATGGCCCAGGTGCTTGGGCCCTGCACCCGCATGGGAGACCAGGAGAAGCACTGCTTCGGATCAGCACGGTGCACCAGCAGCAGTGCACTGGCCACAGTGGCCATTTCTCTCTGTCTCTCTCTCTCTCAACTGTCCACTCTTCCTTTCAAAAAAAAGAAAAAAGAAAGAAAGATTGTGGGGCGCCGGTGCTGTGGCGCAGTAGGTTAAAGCCCTGGTCTGATGCGCCGGCATCCCATTTGGGCGCCGGTTGTAGTCCCAGCTGCTCCTCTTCCAATCCAGCTCTCTGCTGTGGCCTGGGAAAGCAGCAGAGGAAGGCAGTACATGGGCTCCTGCCTCTCAAGGGGAGAACCGGATGAAGCTCCTGGCTCCTGGCCTCCACCTGGTCCAACTCTGGCTATTGCAGCCATTTGGAGAGTGAACCAGCACACGGAAGATCCCTCTCTCCGTATCTCCCTCTTTTTTCTCTCTAACTCTGCCTTTCAAATGAATTTTTAAAAAATCTTAAAGAAAAGCGACTTGTGGAGTTCAGATTTTTTGCACAAAAATAAACACCGTGTAATTGCATCTGTCCACGGACTTTTTGAAGTACCTTGGATCTTCTCTTTCTGCAGACACTGAGGCGGAAGCCACTCTCAGTAGCGTTTGCCTCCACACCAAGTGTTAACTGAAGGCTGCCCCGCGCCATGCAGGCACCAGGCCCTGCAGGACACGTCAGCAGTCCCTGGAGGACAGAAGGAGTGAAGACACAGGGAGGGCGCTGCGTGGGCTCCCGGGGCGCCGGCACCACCTTCCTTGGCAAGGCGAGCGATTGCCCCCTTAGAGCACCTTAGAGCCAGTGCGGGTGAAAGATCCGTCAGTTCCACAGCCTTCAGAAACACGAGCTCAGGTTGCGCTCCATACACAGAGCAGAGCAGGGGACTGTGGCCTTCCTCTACTCTCTCCCTCTCCCTCTGTGTGTGTGTGTGTGTGTCTTCCTCTCCTGTCGCTCCCCGTCTTCGTGGAGGAACGACACAGGACCCTGCGCTGTTCTTTCGTCTGCTCGGCCCTCCCCGGGTTTGCTGCTGGTTCTTCCCGGGTTGGCTACTATCCCTTCCACCTCCGTGGAAGGGCAGTTCCCCCTGGCCACATTCCCCACTTCCGCAGGGGAGCGGCACACTGCCGGCCGGCTCTCTCGGGGGCTGCACAGGTGTTCCCTCAGATGTTCCCCTTAGATGTTCCTGGTGAATGCCGTCTCTCTCCTCCTTTATAGTCCTCCTCCGCCAATCCTAACTCGGCTGCCCACACGCCGAGTACGCTGCTCTCCTCCAATCAGGAGTAGGTCCTACAGTTTATTGGTTGAACTGGAGGCAGCTGCGTAGAAGCTGTTTTCTCCTCTCCCAGCGCCATATTGTGGGAGAGCAGATGCATAGAATAAGTCTTAATTCCAGTAACTCAGTCTAGTCCTGGTTGCTCCCCACATCTCCAACTCTACCTTTCAAATAAATAAATCTTTAAAAAAAAGTAAAGGACAAAGAAAGGTGAAATATGCAAAGTACAATATTGCCAACAACCAGCTTCCCACGCTGGGAACTGGAAATTTAGTAGTTTGTCATGTTTGCTTTCATTTTCATGTTTGCTTTTCAAACTTAAATGACTACATCTGCAATTTCTGTATATTGGATTGTGATTTCAATAACCTTCCTGCAACAAGCAACAACGACAATAACCCACCTGGAGTCCAGGGACGCACCTGCAGGGATCAGAAATGGAAGGATTATGGCCCCAGTCGCCCTCATGGTGACCTCCCAGAGAGGGCAAGGCAGGGCCTGGGCTGGGAGCGAGGGTAAAGAGGGCTGTCCAGGCTCCACAGCACCGAGTGTGGCACCGCCCGTTGCCTGCATCCTTGTGGCGTCCACGTGCAAACCGCAAGTTCTGTGGGCGACTGGCTGGCAGGGTCATCCGGCCTTTGTCGCCACTCTCAGGCTGTGTGGCCGTGGCAACAGCTGTCGTGGGTGGGTGCTGGTGCCTCCCCCACCAGTGTCCAGGGCTCCAGCCTTCTCCCAGTGCTTTCTGCTGTCCCTCACACGCTGCGCACACAATGACCTCTCCGGTGGCCTGCTCATCTCTCATGGGACACCTGCTGAGCTCCTCCTCCCCAAACCCCCTCCCTGCACCCCCAGACCCACCCTCTCTTGCTCCCAGCAACTCCACCCCTGCAGAAGCCCCTGGGGCCCTCCTGAATACCATCACTCACATTGCAAATGTCCTTTTCTAAAAAAAAAAAGGAGGGGGCCGGTGCCGTGGTTCACTTGGTTAATCCTCCGCCTGTGGCGCCAGCATCCCATATGGGCACTAGGTTCTGGTCCCAGTTGCTTCTCTTCCAGTCCAGCTCTCTGCTGTGGCCTGGGAGGGCAGTGGAGGATGGCCCAAGTGCTTGGGCCCTGCACCCCATGGGAGACCAGGAGGAAGCACCTGGCTCCTGGCTTCAGATTGGCGCAGCGCCGGCAATAGCGGCCATTTGGGGGGTAAACCAACGGAAGAAAGACCTTTCTCTCTGTCTCTCTCTCTCTCACTGTCTAACTCTATCTGTCAAATAAAAAGAAGAAGAAGAAGACTTATCTATTTATTTGAGATACAGCATTTTAGAGATACAGGGAGAGACAGATCTTCCATCTGCTGACTCACTCCCCAGACGGCCACAACAACTGGGTCTGGGCCAAGACGAAGCCAGGAGCCTCAACCGAGTCTCCCACCTGGGTGCAGGGGCCTAAGCACTTGGGCCACCTCCAGTGTTTTCCCATTTGCATTAGCAGGGAGCTGGACAGGAAGTGGAGCAGCTGGGACATGAAGTGGCACCCATATGGGATGGTGGCTTCACAGGTGGAGGCTTCACCAGGATCGCCACAATGCCGGCCGGTGTGAATCCTTCTCTGTGTGTGAGAGAGATCTGGGAAGTCAAGGATGGCAGCTTGCTCATCTCAGCTGCCCGGCTCCAGCACGAGGCCTGCATGACTGTAGCTGAGTGGACCTTCCTTCTGTGGGTGTGTCTGGGCGATGCTGAGCCTGTGTTCATGCTTCTACCTGATGCCTTCCCATGCAGGTGGATGGCTTCCAGCTCCCTCCTCCCAGCCCAGAGATAAGGTGGACCCAGGGCAATGTACATCTGAGGACGGAAGCTGTGTTTCATAGGCCAGGGCTGGTGAGTGCTGTGTGTGGTGGTTGACCAGATGGCTGGCTCTCCGGAGGGGCTGATTGTACTATCCCTTTGATAACATTATCTTTCATTCACAGTTTATCTGCTTAAAGCAGGAACCCACCAGTCCCACAATGTACTGTGGTAGCCGCAAGGCCGCCCACAGATGCCCACGTGGGCCACTGGGGAGTACTCCAGCTTACCTCCCAACACTGCAGGTTCTAACAGGTAGACACAGGTGCTCTGATAGCTTCCCGCGGCGCCTTCTCTGGTACTCTGCTGACGACATGAGCAGTGAGAGGGCTCGGAGATGTCTTATCCTGTTGCACCCACAGCAGTGCTTGGCACCAGGTGGGTATCCGGGACCTGCCATGGAACAAACAAACCTTTGGGTGGAAATCAGCTTTTCATGAATTGTGCACAGCCATGGGAGCAGGAAATAACACCCATGGGTGCTGGCCGCCTGCAGCTGCAGCCGGAGCCTGCTTGCTCCCAACCAGGGCTTCCTACCAGCTGTGAGGGCCTCCAACAGCCTCCCCACTCCCCACAGCACCTGCTGAGTCGGGGTGACTTCCCCAAGAGCCAACAGAGGGGACAGAGTGGCTGGGGTCCAGCTTGGGGTCTTCAGATGTACCAGAGCTCACTAACAAAACCTTAACGCTTCCTGAGAAGGGTTAATTGTAAGGATATAAAGGCAGTAGTAGGAACGCTAGTCTTACTGTTTTCTTTTCAAAGATTTTATTTATTTATTTGAGTGATAGAGTTACAGACAGTGAGAGGGAGAGACAGAGAGATAGGTGTTCCATCCACTGGTTCACTCCCTAATTGGCTGCAATGGTTGGAGCTGCGCCGATCCGAAGCCAGGAGCCAGGAGCTTTCTCCGGGTCTCCCACATGGGTGCAGGGGCCCAAGGACTTGGGCCATCTTCTACTGCTTTCCCAGGCCACAGCAGAGAGCTGGATCAGAAGAGGAGTAGCCAGGACTAGAAGCGGGGCCTATAGGGGATGCTGGTGCCACAGGCGGAGGATTAACCTACTGAGCCACAGTGCCAGCCCCAGTCTTACTGTTTTAAAGATTTGTTTAGTTATTTGAAAAGCAAAGCAACAGAGAACAAGGGAGAGATGCAGAAAGAGAGATCTGCTATCCACTGGATCATTCGCCAAGTGGTTGCAACAACCAAGGTTGGGCCAGGCCAAAGCCAGGAGCCAGGAACCCCAACCTAGTCTCCCACACAGGTGGCAGGAGCCCAAGCACTCCAGTCATCTTCTGCTGCCTTCCCAGGTGAGTCAGAGGGAAGCTGGATCAGATGCAAGGTAGCTGGGATTCGAACTGGCACTCCGATGCAGGAAACTGGTGCACAAGCAGTGGGTTAACCTGCTGCGCCACAGCACAGCCCCACACGAGCTGCAGGAGCCGTAGCAGCACTAGTGGCACAGGCAGCAGTGCGGTCACAGCAGTAGTTGGGTAGCAGAGGCAACAGCAGTGGCAGCCGCAGCAGCAGCAGCAGTAGACACGCCAGCAGAAGCAGCGCCAGAGCAGTAACAGCACGGCAGGACCCCTCACCGCGACCTCCCATGTGGCCCGCACTGCAGGAGGTGCTATCTCACTGCACCCAGGATCACGCCTGTTGATCGCCCTTCACGGCTCCAGTTCCCCTAAACCGTGCCTGAGCTCCCCCGCTGGCTCCCGGCCCCTCGCAGCATCTGCCCCGCTGAGCCTCCCTCAGTGGCCCGCCGCACCAGGGCACAGCCTGCTTCCTTCTTCCGGGTCCTCAAAGGCACCGTGCCCACCCCTGCCCTTCCCAGCCCGACCCCACTGGCCTGCCCCCTCTCCTCCACACATCTGGGCTCCAGCCAGTCTCTCAGGCACGGCGCTTCTCCTGCTGGGACTGCCCCTTCGACTCTGTCTTCCTCTGCTCTGTGGAAACAAGAGCGGAACATGCTCAAAAAAGAAAAGAAAAAAAAGATGCGGGCCCATGAGGAGGCCACCACCACCACCACCTGAAAGAACGTCCACGGTGGGATGTGCAGCCCAGACAGAAATTATGTATTTGAGGTTTTTTTTTACATTTATGTATTTATTTGAGAGATAGTTATAGACAGAGGGAGGGAGAGACAGAGAGGTCTTCCATCCGCTGGTTCACTCCCTAAATGACCACAACGGCTAGAGCTGGGCTGATCCGAAGCCAGGAGCCACGGGCTTCTTCCTGGTCTCCAACACAGGTGTAGGGCCCAGGCATTTAGGCCATCCTCCCCTGCTTTCCAAGCCATAGCAGAGAGCTGGACCAGAAGAGGAGCAGCTGAGACTCAGACCAGTACCCATATGGGATGCCGGCACCACAGACAGAGGCGTAGCCTCCTATGCCACAGCCACAGCCCTTATTGAGGGTTCCCATTCACAGAATAAAAGTTCAAAAATTGCAAACCCAGGGAGAGAAGAGGATCCACCATATCCCTCTGGGGCCTGGCCCATAACGTGGCACGTAGCAGGTGCTGACTTAAGGAGAGCTGAGTGAGGCTGTGTTCTTGTTCTTCTACAGATGAGAGACGGAGCCAGAGAGGCAAATGCTGGGCTGAGGAGGTGCACCTCGCAGTGGGCCGGGCTGGAGCTGGAACTCAGCGAGCTCCGTCTCTAAGCTCTGCAGTTTTCACAACTGACTCCTAAAGGTGAGGACGAGACTCACTGGCTTCCTAGTTCTCGTCTCTCAGAGCGAATCAGGGAGCGGGACTGACTGGGCCGCCTTCCAAGCTCCCGAAGCCATTGCCACTTCCTTGTAAAGTTCACGGACTATTTGCGACACCTGATGGCACCTGAGCTGATGAATCTTTGTGAAGCCCCTCGTTTTCATGTCTCACAGTCGGAGAACCTGGCAGCACTGGGGCTATGTTTCTCAGAAGCGCAATTGGTTTGGGTGTTTTACCTGTGATCAGAACGACAATGCACGCTTCTCACTTTTTCATACTTGCTTCTAGATGCTTTGAGTGACGCATTTTTAGCAGGAGCCCTAAGGCCTCTCACACTGTGGTTCAGAGTCAGCAGTCCCCTAATGCCCTCGTGAGCAGTTCAATCCCTGGCCCTCAGCTGTCTGTAAATTTGCCGTGCACCTGCCAAAGACGTCTCGAGACTTCATGCCAGTGCTGCATGTCAAGTGCCAGGCAGCGAGGAGCCAGCTGATGCGATGCCCTGTGACCGTGCCCTGGCTCCTGGTTCTCCCGGTGCCTCAGCTCTTGGAGTCACTGTGCTCCTCTGGATCCTGCTTCCTGAAGAACTATTTTTAGAAAAATGAGGACAGAGGTTTGATTCCTGGTTTCAGGCTCCCCGGGCTGGCAGAAGCCGGAATTGCTGCAGAGCCACCGGCTCCTTGCCTGGCCACACACCAGAACTCTTCTTGCTACGTGGGAAAGAGCCGCCGAGGGGGCACCGCAAGGCACGCGCTGCTCGTCCTGCCGGGAACACCGGTGAGCTCCGACGCTGTCAGGAGCCATGACCTCACGAGCAAGCTGTCTGCCATCTGGGGACTGGCGCCTCTGGCAGACGGTGGGGGCTGGACCACAGTGCTGCCTGAGAAACAAATTCAGAGAGGTGAGGATGGGCTTCACGGAGGAGTGGTTGGTTCCAAGGCTTGAGCAGGGAAAATACCAACTGGACTGAGACATCGCATGAGCCAGAAAATACGGAAGGACTTGAAATAGAAAGCAGGGAACGGGACAGCCAGCCAGCAGGGGTTCCCGATGGACAACTCGGACAAAATAAACAACGAGAAGACTGGACTCCAATCCCAAGTGAAACAGACACCCAGGAGTCCGTACTCACGTAAACACGTAATTGAAGGGCAGAGGAGGAACGGTTTCTTTCTGTAGAATTCAGGTTCACGAATGAGGAAGGAATAGGGAAAACAAGCTGTCACGAATGACGCAGCAACTGCAAAAGCAAGACCGGCTGATGGTACTGAAATCACGGGGCAAAGCGCCGAGGGGAAAATGGCATTTTTATGGCCTCAGCTTATCTCCCCCAAGAGATGGACCAATTAGAAAGAGACAAGTGACCACTGTTAAGTAGGAAAACCCTACAGACAGCACCTGATCTGAGCACCTTGTCAGAAACAGCCACTTGTAGGACCTGTTGGGACCACATTTCCTCGCGGGACCCCCACCCACGATGCATTAACCCCAACACAATCACAGACTAACCCCCAACACAATCACAGACTAACCCCACTGGGAGACACTCTGCAAGCGAGCAAGTAGCTCTGTCCAGTGTCTCAGCGACACAGAAGGACCCGGGACCTGTCAGAGGAATTATTTAAAAACAATTCCAGGGGCTGGCGCTGTGGCATAGCAGGTAACCACCTGCAGTGCTGGCATCCCATATGGTGCTGGTTCAAGTCCCAGCTGCTCCACTTCCAATCCAGCTCTCTGCTATGGCCTGGGAAAGCAGTGGAAGATGGCTCAAGTGCTTGGGCCCCTGCACCCATGTGGGAGACCTGTAGGAAGAAGCTCCTGGCTCCTGGCTTCAGCTCAGCCCAGCTCCAGCCGTTGCGGCCACTTGGGGAGTGAACCAGTGGAGGAAGACCTTCTCTTTCTCTCTCTCTCTCTGTCTCCTCTCTCCTCTCTCTCTGCAACTCTGCCTTTCAAATAAATAAATAAATCTTTTAAAAATGCAAACAATTCCAGCGGTTTGCTCTCCTATAAGGCAAAATGATGGGGATGGGGGTAAAGCAATGCTCTGAACCCTGGCAGGAAAGGAGCATCGTGTGGCGAGCCCTGTGAAATGCACACACAGATTGCAGCAGAGGGAAACAGCAGTCGGATCCGGCCAAAGACAGTGGGCAGTCAGGATGGTACAAACCACCACTTCCTAAATGTCGCATGGTACCTGGGGCTGGGTGGACACTGAGGGGAAGGGGAAGGATGGGGGTGATGCAGGTCAAAGGATATGAAATACCAGTTAAACAGCTGAAATAAGTTCGAGAGATCTATTTTGCCTGGTCACTCTAGTTAATAAGATGCATTGACTGCTTGAAAATTGGTGAAAGGTGGATTTTAGGTGTTCTCACTGTGAAAATAAAACTCTATGAGTGGACACATAGCTTGTTTTAGCCACTCCAAATATACATACAAGGATACTTCAAAAAAATTATGGACATCTGTATTATGAAAAACTATACATTGATTTCAAATTTTTACACCGAAATAGACTTATCTGTTAATTCCATTTTTCTTTTCTTTTTGTTTAAAGATTTATTTATTTGAAAGTCAGAGTTACACTGAGAGAGGAGAGGCAGAGAGAGAGAAAGGTCTTCCAACTGCTGGTTCACTCCCCAGTTGGCCGCAACAGCTGGAGCCAGGAGCCAGGAGCCAGGAGCCAGGAGCTTCTTCAAGGTCTTCCACATGAGTGCAAGGGCCCAAGGACTTGGGCCATCTTCTACTGCTCTCCCAGGCCATAGCAGAGAGCCAGCTTTCAAACTGGCGCCCATATGGGATGCCGGCACTGCAGGCAGTAGCTTTACCCACTACGCCACAGCACTGGCCCCACTTTTCATGCGCTTTTAAAAGTATCCTAGATATCAAACATCAAGTCGTACACCATAAATAGATACAATTTTTATTTGTCAATTAAAATAAATAAACAAGAAAGATTATCTAATCAAAGTATGTAGCTAGGATAATCATGTTCTCCTGTCTTTAGATATTAATCAAATAAGAAAAAAAATGTATTTGACTGAGAAATATGTATTTTTTAAATGACCACAGAAGTGAGCATTTAGATGCTGGTTAAGGTACCTGCAGCCCACCTGGGCTCGATTCCACTTCAGCTCCTGACTCCACCTCCTGCCAGTGCACATCCTGGGAAGAGCAGACGACGGTTCAAGTGGGTGGGTCCCTGTCACCCACGTGGGAGACGTGGATTGAGCTCCTGGTTCCCAGCTCTAGAAAGAAAAATGAGCATAGACCCTGTACATATTTCATCTGAGCTCTAACCTCGGGAAAGCCCATTAGAAGTGTGAGGATCAGAGAGAGCCTGTCCAGAAAGGGGAAGCTGTGGTTGGATCGGGCTGGGATGGAGGGAGGCGCTGCAGCCAAGGAAAGCGGTTGAGTCGTCAGGGCGGAGGGAACAGCGGAGCTGAGAGGCAGCGATGGGGTTTGGGGGAGGCCGAAGAGGGCAGCAGAGGTCACTGTGTCCCAGATAAGGATCTTTCACGTATTTGTTCAGATAACTGGGGTAGATTCAACAGCAGCAGGGGCACAGAGATTCTGAGAAAGACGGAAGGCTTGTTAGCTATCCAGTGGGTCATAAACGCCCTGACAGTGGGTGTGGAACAGCCCTGAAGGCTTCGCTAAGAGGGGTGTCCCGGCCGCTGGATGGCAGTGGCCACCTCAGTGCAGGCACCGGGAGCCTTAGAGACCAGAAAAGGGATGAGGCCACTGGAGTTTGCCAGGAAGATGTCACAGGTGGTTTTGGTAAAAAGCGAACTTCTCCACGGTGAAGACCAGAAGACCACAGTCGCTCAACTGAAGATGTATCAAGAGCAGGAACCATGCTCCAGTCTGTCTGTATTCCCCCACACCCAGGATGCTACCTTTGAATTTCTGTTCTCCTGCCAAAAGCTACAACCAAAGCCAGATTTCAAGCGATCCAAAAAGACGCTAGTGTGAAAAGGGGAGTAAGTGGGATCAAAGACGTGCTTAAGGAAGACAGTTCACAACTGGAGAAGAAAGTGGGGGACAGGCCCAGGAGGAGTTGAGTGGGACGGTCAGCAGGTCCCAGGTTTGACGTAACGCGAAATGATGAATCAGTCTTATGTGTGCCTCCTGCTCGTTAGAAAGCACCTCCATGGCTTTGATCCCAACATACGCTCATCCCAAAACAGCGTAAACTTTAAGAAAAAAATGGGGAAAAGGACAATTTATATAATAAATTCTGTGTGGTAACATATTGGGGATTTCCCTAACTCTTGTACATTTTTCTCAGAGTTAAGATCATATCATGCATGCAATTTCGCATCTGCTGGCTTCCCTTAACCTCACATCATAAGCATTTCCCCAAAGTAAGACAAAATTTTCATAAATATATTTTTCCAATTAAGCAGATGTGCCAGCATGTGCTTAGTTCTTCCCCCACAGGTGGGTGTTTAAGTTATTCTCAACTTTATGGTACCCGACGCCGAGATGAACACCTTGGAAAGAGAATGTCCACCTGTTGTCCAGAAGACGCCCTCGCTGCAGCCACAGGGCACTGGCTCGTGTGCCCGCGTAAATGGAGGTGGATTGGCTTTCTCTTTGAAGAGCACACTTGTTTATTGAGAACCACTTACGGAGCGTCTACCTGTGGAGACGTCAGGTGGCCAGAGACCCAGTTGTGGTGATTGCAGTCAGGTGAGCAGAGACAAGGCGCAGCCGAGCCTGCAAGGGCCAGGAGTAGAACAGGGTGAGTGAGGGGTCCACGCAAGCAAAGGCAGGTCTATACGCAGGGTGAGTGCCAGGGCGCACGGGCCTTCCTGCGGGGCAGCCATTGAGTGGAGACCTGAGGAAGGTAGGAGGCGGGGAGCCTTCCACACGGGGGGGCGGGGGGGTCGTAACCGGTCACACATTCTCCTCCACCTCCCTCACGTTGTCTCCTTCCCTGCCGAGCCGTGTGACCCAAGCTGCCTTCACTCCCCAGCTTGTTCAATGGACACTGGCCAGCTCTACCAACCCCTCAACCTCCACGTGCCCGTCTGCACAATGGAGTCCTAGCGCCCGCTCTGCTGCCTCGCCAGGTTCGCAGACCTCGAGAGGAAGGCGCCTTGGCTGTGCCCACCCAGGGTGACTCCAAAGCTGGGCTGGAAGGGAGGGAAGTGACCAGCATCCAGAGTCAGAGGAAACCTAGTTCCTCCTGACCTCCCCCTGGCCCTGACCTGACAAGGTTGAGGCAGGAAAATAGAGAAGCCTGCCGTCACCACAACACCGACACGTTCAAGTCAGGCCAGCAGGGCTCTGTGCTTGTGTGTGCTGGGCATCCCGCGGCCACACACCTGGGCCCAGCGCACCTCCCTGGCCTGCTCTGCACACGAACTTCCAACGACTTTCTACAGGCCAATCCCCCAATAACCACCTGGCATTGCAAGCCCAGGTTCAAGAGCCGGACTCCCCACTTGTCACACTAACCCTCACCCTGCTGGCACTGCTTCCTGTCTCTGGTGGTGCCACTGCCCCGCCTGCTGCCGGCATCCCTGAGGGTCCTGCCTCCTCTGCGAGTCCCAAGCTGCCCACCCCACCGAGCTGTGCCCCGTCCTCTTTCCTTCAGTCCAGCCTGAATTCAGCCAAATGGCCTTTCTCGGATTCCAGCTGGGTTGTGTCGCTTCCTTCTGCAAAACAGTTGGCATGCCTGCCCACAGCTCTCTTCTCTCCCAGCCGCTTTGTGCCAGTGGTGCGGCACTCAGGTCACCTCAAGCGCAGTCCTCCGATGGTCATGCAGATTCCTGGGCCACTGGCTGAACCCCACTTCCTGGGCTGGGGTCCCCATGTGTTCCTAACACCCAGGAGCATTGAAGAGCCCATGTCCTGCCCAGCGAGCTGAGTTCCTTGGGGTTGAGGACTCCGTGGTCTCGATGGATGGGCCTCAAGTCCCCTTTCCAGCCTCTTTAGCCTCAGTTCCCACCCCCACCCCAGACCACTTGACCTGCTAATAACATCCCAAAGCCACATCGCACTTCAGAACCGTCAGCGGCTCTGGTCTCAGCCTGAGTGCTCTTTCCCACCGACGGCTCGCGATCTTGTGACCTCGACGCTCACCTCAGACGCCATCTTCTTTGTGCACTTTGGCTCCCTGAACGGCCCCTCCCCCTCTCTCCATCGTCCTAATTCCATTTCACTCACTTTGAACTTGGCCTCTGGGTGACGCCTGCCGCAGACGTGTGGACGTGTGCACAGCACCAGGCTGGATCCCGGTTAGTGCCCCCCTCACGGCGCCTGCGTCTTCCCCACCCTTGCGTGTTTCTCAGCGTTTCCTCTGGGTCTCACAAGTTACTGGTTGCAACAAGTCGCAGAACTGCAGAACACTGTGCTCTGTGAATACTTAGGGCGTGATCCTTGCTTAGAACCACAGCAGTCAGAATCCCACCACTTTCAAGACCCTGCTTTGGCAAACCCTGCCTCCCCTAAGACAGGGAGGGTCTTGCTGTCTCACCAACAGAGACACCACACCGGTGAGGGAGCTGCAGAGCAGAGACCTGGAGAGACCGAGAGAAATATTCACTGGCTCGAGGGGAGGGCAACATGCGGCACTAACAGGGACAGAAGTGCATGCTGTGGGGGTGATACCTGCAGTGCCCCTCCAATCCCGAAATGTGGCTGTCTGCTTATATTGCTTTAAGAGACCTGGTCGCAGGGGCCAGCACTGTCTGTGGCTTAACAGGTAAAGCCACCGCCTACAGTGCTGGCATCCCGAATGGGCGCCAGTTCGAGTCTGGCTGATCCACTTACCAACCAGCTCTCTGCTGTGGCCTGGGAAAGCAGTAGAAGATGGCCCAAACTTGGGCCCCTGCACTCATGTGGGAGACCCAGAAGAAGCTCCTGGCTTCTGGCTTCAGATTGGTGCAGCTCCGGCTGTTACAGCCAACTGGGGAGTGACCCAGTGGATGGAAGACCTCTCTCTCTCTGCTTCTCCTTCTCTCTCTAATTAACTCTGACTTTCCAATGAATAAATAAATCTTTAAGAGAGAGAGAGAGAGAGACAGAGAGAGAGAGACCTGGTCACAAAATGGGGTTCTGAACCACTGGAGAGCCAAGAGCCAAGTGCGTCCTTCGGTGGTGCTGTGCTGTGCTGGGACATCCTCCTCCACTGGAGAAAGGAACCAGCCACCAGGAAGAGGTGCTCTCCATCACACTTGAGGTCGCAGCCCCCAACAGCGCCTCTGCCGGGACCTCCAGGTCGTCACACAGGGCTGGGGACAGCACTCAGGCTGGGGACAGTGTCACCTTCACACACAACTCAGCGTTTCGAGAAGACTTTCTCTGAAAAATTATTCAGTAGGGGAATCCAAAATAACAGCGTCCACTCATCAAATGAATGTTTTAGTACAAGTATCACAATGAAAACATCTTCAGCCTTAACTGTGCTGATGGAACTTGAACTTGGTTTTCAAAAGGAAGAAACATGAAAGGAACTGAGAAGTTTCTATGAAAAAAAGAGATGTCAATTTACAATTTATAAAAGTGGATGAGTGATTACTAGACACTAGACAAGGCAGCCAGGACAGAGCACAATTTACTGCCCCAAAAAGAAAAGCATAGAATTCATAAAGTGACAACTTCCTAAAAATGGCAGATTGGAACAATTTTAAGCTTCTCAACAGTTCCACGCAGCTCATCCTTGCTGAAGACTTCCAAGGACAACCTAGAAGATTTCACTCATGCAACTGCCTCTATTTGACAGTGACACTGATCACTCAAGATAAAGCAAAAGACATCTGTCAAAGAAGCGTCATTAAAACGCTGACAGATGCCAAAGTCTTATCTTCTGTGAGCTGGTTCCTAACAGGTGACACCGCATGAAGAGAAAACTCAGGGGTCAGAAACGAACAGTGAAATCCATGGGTTTATTCAGAAAACACAGCGCGTGCTGGCTTTGGAATCTCAGCTGAATTGAGAAAAAAAGCACAGAGTTCAGAGGAGAAAGGACATTTCTGAAGGAAGCGTTCAGGACAGAAATTTCGGTTTGAACCAGGATACCTCTGAGCTGGGTGACTGCCGGGGACCTGCAGGGGCTGGGCCCCAGACTGATGTTGCAGGCATGCAAGATGGCTTCCTGGGGACCTTTCCCAGCAGAGACCCCTCCCCAGGGCAATGGGGGGCTGCCTCACAACACAAAGGGGCCAGGAAGGGATGGAGGGGGCTAGCAGAGCCAAGGTGCTTACCAGACCAGCAGGGAGGCCAGCTCACTCCTCCTTGAAGGTCTTGGGGGCCCTGCTGAGTAGAATGGTCCTCCTAAAACCCTCTCCTGGCATTTGGTGGTCCTGTGGATAAGCATGGTGAGAAACTACTGAGACTAAGTAACTGTGGCTTTGAGGAAGACTAAAGTCTGTGCAACGTCCCAACTGCCTTGAGTTGAGCACCTGGACACGCTCTGTGTCCTCTGCAGGGCCGCGAGGGCCACTACCAGTCTCCCTGTTCTATTTCAGCCCTTCCCCAAGACTGGAGATGACATGACTGGGCCACGCCCAAACCGGAGTCTGTTGAGCTCCTGGGCCTCGCTGTGCAGTGGGTGCTGCAAGGGAGACAGAGTACGACTTGCGCAGCGGCCCCAGCAGTTCCTTTTTCCCTCCCTTGGTCCACAGTGACAAGCTGTGCCCAGAGGCAGAAGCCTCTCTGAGACTGGAGGAGACTGGCAGAGCAGATGGCGTGTCAAGTACAGCTCATCCTCAGTCATCTCCGTGGGTGGGATGATAGGCAGGTGGGACAAGGGCATGGGCCACTGTGGACTGTGAGGGGTGGTAGGGAGAAAATCTGAGCAAGCAGGCGGAGGCTGGACTGTGCAGACCCAAGGCGGGCCACATCTGTGTGGCTGTGCTTCCCCAGTGTGGACCTGAGTCAGGGCAGAGGAGCAAGTGGACATAGCAGGGGGTTTGCCAAAGGGCCCCCTGAGAAGTCCAAGGCCAGGGGTGCAGGGCCTGCAAGAGGTGCGTGGCCCTGGCTGTCTGTCCTCACCCTCCAGCCAGGTCTGCTGACATCTTGCAATTTTTTTTAACTGTTTGAGGACTTTTATTTTTAAAGATTTATTTATTTATTTGAAAGGCAGAGTTACAGAGAAGCAAAGGCAGAGATAGGCAGAGAGGTCTTCCATTAACTGGTTCACTCCCCAAATGACCGCAACAGCCAGAGCTGGATGGATCCGAAGCCAGGAGCCAGGAGCTTCTTCCAGGTCTCCCACATGGGTGCAGGGGCCCAAGGACCTGGGCCATCTTCTTCTGCTTTCCCAGGCCATAGCAGAGACCTGGATCGGAAGTGGAGCAGCAGGGACACAAACCAGCACCCATATGGGATGCTGGCACTGCAGGTGGCGGCTTTACCTGCGACAGCACAGCACCAGCCCCGATCTGGCAATTCTAATCTCCCCTTCCATCACGTCTTCATCCCTGAAATGGAATCCTGACGCCCGCTTCACCTCCACACCAGGTGCTAATGGAAAATTACTGAGGAAACTCCATGCCTCGCAAAGCCTCTCTGAAGTATCAGAAAGGAGCCGCAGGGCACAGGCTGCTGCGGGCCAGAGGCTGAGTGGGAGGAGCCAAGCCCCTGAGATTGGAAAGGACAGGGTCTCACACGCAGACCACACCGCAGAGGAGCCCCTGCTTCCTGGGCTGAGAGCCGGGGTCGTGTTGCCCCTGTGTGCCAGCAGCTTGGACGACCGAGGGGTTCGTGGGCAGTGCCACGTCACAGTGCCTGTGGGACTTCCTCAGACACAACCAGGAAGCTCTGGGGAAGGCTAGCCCTTCACTCCAGGTCAAAGATTCAGAGCAGGGGCTGGTGTTTGGTGCAGCTGCTAGGATGCCACTAGATACCCGCATCCCGTGGTGGAGTGCCCGGTTCAAGTCCCGGCTCCATTTCCGAATCTCACCTCCTGCTAACGTACACCCCCCAGGGGGGCAGCGGCTGATGGCCCATGTGCTTGAGTCCCTGCCACCCATGTGGGAGACCCAGATGGAGTTCCAGGCCCTGGCCATTGCAGGTATTTGGGGAGACAACCAATGGACAAAGACCCCCCTCAATTAAATAAAATAAATTTTTAAATTTATTTTTAAAAAGATTCAAAGCAGGAACTCCAACTCAAACTTCCAAAGAAGCTGGTGGCTTTGCAGGGTGAGTGAAGAACTCAGCCCTGAGTCCCTGTGCAAACAGAAATCAGCATCTCAACTTGCCCTGGCAGCCCTCTGGCACTTTTGAGAGCCTTAGAATGTTAAAAAAAAAATACACATGTGCTCAGTTCTTCTAAGCTAAACATGAGCATGAAGGGAAGCCGAAAGAGCATTTTAACAGTCTTGAAACTTGACATCAATTTGACTCTGGTCAAAATCAGTTCCTACAGGTATGGATCTAAACTGTCATATTCAAGGCAATTTTTTTTTTTTTTTTTTTTTTTTGGACAGGCAGAGTTAGACAGTGAGAGAGAGACAGAGAGAAAGGTCTTCCTTTTTCCGTTGGTTCACGCCCCAAGTGGCGGCTACGTCCAGTGCGTTGCGGCCAGAGCACTGCGCCAATCCGAAGCCAGGAGCCAGGTGCTTCCTCCTGGTCTCCCATGCAGGTGCAGGGCCCAAGCACCTGGGCCATCCTCCACTGCCCTCCCAGGCCACAGCAGAGAGCTGGCCTGGAAGAGGGGCAACCAGAACAGAATCTGGAGCCCCGACCAGGACTAGAACCCTGGGGTGACGGCGCCGCAAGTGGAGGATTAGCCTAGTGAGCTGTGGCGCCAGCCCCAAGGCAATTCTAACACCTGTAAACCGTGGAGCAGAGCAGGACTCAACAGCTCCCACTCAAGAACCTTCTCTAAGTGCCCAGAGGGACAACTCCAGGACCCAGAGTGCAGGGTGGCCTTGAGAATCAGGCCTCCAGTTCCTGGCCTGTCGGGTGCTGCTCAGAGTCCCCCGCCTGCAGAAGCCCCGCTGTCCCATCAGCGCTCTATCAAACGTCACTTCTCCACCACATCCATCCTCTGCAAACTCTCCAACCCTGCTTGTCCTGCTGTGCTACACGTGGGGGCTTTGCTGCCCGCATCTTACTGACAGGTGCAGTGACCGCACGTGAGGTCATCCCTACCCTAGTGTGGGAGCCCCTGCCCTGTGCCTCATGGCTGAAGAAAGAAGTAGAGGAGCTGCGTAGAGAAGACACCAGGCCCAGAGGAGACACATCCTGCACAAGGTCCCTGGAGCAGATGTGGGCGATGCTGCCCAGACCGCACTCCAGGAGAGGAGGATGCTGGGAGAGCTGAGCTCCCAGGTGTCCTGGGCCCTTCCCTCCCCGTAAGAGCCACGCTCTCCCTTATTGGGAAATCAGACTTCTGCAGGGGCTCCTCTGCAAGACAACGTCTGCCCCCCCCCCACCTGGGGCCTCCTGGCATGCTGGGAATGGGCATGGAGGAACCTGCCCTTAGGTGCCAGCAGGACCCAGGAGGGCTCTCGGGGACTGAGCTCTGAGGGTTCAAGGCGACAGATCGGGGAGCACAGATCTGGGTAAGAGGGTGACTCGCTCTGCTTGTGCTCCTGGCACACAGCTCAGCACACCCTGCAGGGTCTCCCCAGTCCACGGGAGATGCCAGAAACACACAGCTCAGATGGCTCCCGGAAGTAGAAGAAAGCCATGGGCCACACCGAACAAGGCAGAGATGCTGCAGCCAGGGTTGGGGAAGGAGGGAGCACAGGCACTGGGTCAGAATCCTGCACAGCATCGCACCTGTCCCCAGCAGGGCGCACGGCTCAGGAGCCTGGGCGCGACCAAGGGGCAGGCCCTCTGCCCACCGCTCACAGTGACTGCGGAGCGCCTGCTTCTCCTCTCTGCAAACCTGGGCTCTGAGGTTAGACCCAGCCAGGGCACTGCTGGACTTCAGAGGCTTCTAGGAGTCTCTCTGGGTCAGGGAGGGGAGTAGCGTGGCAGGACAAAGGCCCCATGTGGACCCCAGCTGTCAGGACAGGTGGGACTGCTGGCTTTCTCGGGGCAGCCCTGGTTCTCTCTTGAGAGATGCTTATGGCAAATGGTAAGCGAGGATACGGCTCCTGGACCAGGAAAGCATGGTGGCCAGGAGTCCAAGCCCTCTGCAGAAAGGTCTGTGTCTCACCACAGAGCTGCTAGTGAAAAATGAAAGGGTCCATGGAGGAAGCGTTGTGAGTCTCATTTGTGGCTCCAAGACCAGAGACAGGGGCCAGGGCTGCAATCTTCCCCTTTCTGCCCCAATCTTCCAAGTTCCCTCCAGGACGGGGGACTCGATGGATGTCTTAGTCTAAGTTTTGTTGCTCTATAACAGAATGCCCAGGCTGGGAAATTTATAAGGAACAGACGCTGACTTAGTCCACAGGTACAGAGGCTGGGGTTGGGAAGGTGGGGTTCAAGGGCACCGTTACTGGCATCAGGTGAGGGCGTCTGGCTGCATCACAACAGAAACATCGCGGGGTGGGGCCCAGCAAGCTCCTGGCTCAGCTCGCTATTCATCCTCCATGGGACCCCACCCTCGCAAGTTCATCCAATACTTCATTATCGACCAAAGAGCCTATGTCCAAAAACCACTAGCATATGAATTTGGGGACTCAGTTTCCAACACATGAACCACTGAGGCATGCAGAACCTAGCACCAGAATCACAACTGGGTTTCAAACAAGGACCATTTCTTTCAGTGTCGCATATCCCAAATACTGACAGAACACTCATGCTAAAATTGTTCATTGTTCATCTGACATTCGAATTTAACTGTGAGTTCTGCATTATAATTCTTTTAAAATTATTTTATGTATTTATTTTTATCTAATTTGTAAACCAGAGATATAGAGGGAGACAAGGAGAGGAAGAGAGTGAGAGGAAGAGAGAGACAGACACAGAGAGATCTTCCACCTGCTGGTTCACTCCCTAAATGCCCCATAACAGCTGGTGCTGAGTCAGGCCAAAGCCAGGAGCCAGGAACTCAGTCCAGGTCTCCCATGAAGGTAGCAGGTACCCAAGTACTCGCGGCATCCTCTGCTGCCTCCCAGAGTGTGCATCAGCAGGAAGCTGGAATGGAGAGCTGAGCCAGGACTCAGACCCATGCATGTGATATGGGGCACGGGCACCTCAAGCATTGTCCTAACCATCGTGACAAATGTCCACCACTCATTCTTATGGAAACTGGTAACCCTGCTCCAGAGAGACAGACCTACTGGAAGCTTGGAGGAGCTGCTGCAGGCGCTGTAAGAGGAGGAAGTGGGTCATGGCACAGTGAGGCTGAAGCTCTGGTCGGTGCTGTCCTGCACTGCCCAGAACCCCACTGGGGAGTGAGAAAGATCCCCCCCAGGTACGGAAACTGGCTCCTAGGAGGTGGTTCTCAGCTCCAGCTGCAGGAAACCACCCTGCCCAGGACACACCTCTGTCCAGGGATGGTGTCACAGTGACTGGGCACTCCACGGGGGAAGGTCCCGCCCCTGCAGTTGACCCTGAGCAGCTCGTCCTGGCTCCAGAGCCCTCTGTGGCACTGACTGATGTCCTCTCAGTACGACATTGCTCCTCAGTTTCTCTCTGTGCCCAGTCCTGCACCCTCCCCCTTGTCTCCACGGGCATTCATTCCGGGAGACTTTCCTAATAACGCAGCCTGAGCGTCCCTAATCCAGAATTCCAAAATCTGAAGCGCTGAAACTGAGTGCCAACACCATGCCACACGTGGGAAATTCCACACCAGAAAATTGGTTTTGTGCACAAAATTATTTAACATATTGTACAGGGGCTGGCACTGTGGCACGGTTGGTTGGGCTGCTGCCTCTGAAACTATATCTCACATGAGCTCTGGTTTGAGTCCCAGCTGCTCCACTTCCAATCCAGTTCCCTACAAATGTGCCTGGTAAAACAGTGGAGGACAGCCCAAGTGCTTGGGCCCCTGAACCAACATGGGAGACCTGGATGGAGTTCCAGGCTCCTGGCTTCAGTTTGACCCAGCCCCGGTCATTGCAGCCATTTGGGGAGTGAACCTGAAGATGGAGGGCCTCTCTCTCTCTCTCTCTCTCTCTCTCTCTCTCTGTAACTCTGCCTTTCAAATACAGAAATAAATCTTTTTTAAAAAATTCTATAAAATTACCTTCAGGATAAGTGTAAAAGACATGCATGAAACATAAATGAATTTTGTGTTTAAACAAGATGGCTCATTAAGTATATGGAATTATTTTACATTCAATAACACTTCAGGGGGCCAGCGCTGTGGCTCAGCAGATTAACACCCTGGCCTGAAGTGCCGGCATTTGATATGGGCGCTGGTTCAAGTCCCAGCTGCTCCACTTCCGATGCAGCTCTCTGCTATAGCCTGGGAAAGCAGTAGAAGATGTGCCAAGTCCTTGGGCTCCTGCATCCATGTGGGAGACCCAGAAGAAGTTCCTGGCTCCTGGCTTCAGATCGGCACAGCTCCAGCCATTGCAGCCAATTGGGGAGTGAACCATCAGGTGGAAGACCTCTCTCTCTCTGCCTCTCCTCTCTTTGTAACTCTGACTTTAAAATAAATAAATACATCTTTTTTTTAAAAAAAAAAAAAAAGCTCACTTTAGAAAAATAAAATAAAACAACACTTCAGGTCCCAGCATTCCATATAGGGGATACTCATTCTCTGTCTCGGAGTCTGCTGCTGCCGCATCACAGGCCAAGAGAGGACTTGAGCCTCACTGTATCGTCTCCAGCCAAAGCAGAACCCAAGAGGTAAAGCACGTGTGCGTTTCAAGCTCATCACCATGAGCCACTGAGCACTTGCAGATGTCATGGGTCAGAGATGGTCAAGAGATAGTTTTGTCTTCCAAATGCCTACAGGACAAGTAGTCCACTCTGTGTGCTGACACTTCATCTCAGGCTTCGCCTGCTGAGCTCCCCTAAGCATGCGTCTCCTCCTAATTCTTTACATCGGTCCTTGGTGATACCTCCCCCCGCCTGGAGACTCCTGTAATCTTTGCTTCTCACCTGGGTACATCCTCCCCTTCCCACCCCAGCTTCTCATGTCTTCTTCCTTCCCCTCTTCTTACCCATCGCCCACCCCTGGCAGAGAGCTCATGGCCTCTGCCCCAACTCTCCCAGGAAGCTGCCAGCTGTCCCCTCTCCTACCACAGCCACTATACAGACAGACAGTTTCTCCTGGATCCTTTCTGTGACTAGGGCTGTTCCACACCAATGCTGCTTTGTCAGCCTGGATTTTTAGAGTGAGGATGACCCACCAAGGGATGCCCTAGTGAGCAAGAATTAACCACCCCATCGGATCTCAGGGTGGCTCATTCTCACAGCAAAAGCTAGTCTTTCCTGAAACATGCAATCTACCAACCCGAACCCCAGGAGTAACAGTGTGTGACAAGTAACAGCATGCTGGCTCACAACGGTCCACTTAAAGAAATGATGAGGTTTAGAATAACGCAGGGTCATGAACTGCTAGACACGGGTGTAATTGGACGAGCCGTTTGCCTTTCACCTGCTGTTTCAGTTTTCAGAAAGCTGCCCAAAGTGATTGCAAAGCCACTTGCATTTTTGTTGGCCTGGTGCAGGGAGTTGGCACTATCAAGTGGTCCCTTGCTGAAGCCACGTCACTACTCATGTAGCAAGCACAACAAGTCAGAGAGAAAGGAAGTGTTACCACGGGACTTCTTAGAATGCCTGCAAGGAGAGGGGACAAAAAGGGAACAGCTGTTTATAAACACAGGGAAGGGAGCCAACTCTGCCCCAGTATCATCGACTTGGTGACTTCTCATTGCATAATCGATGTAAGGATTAAAAAATGACAAGTCCCATTTTGTGTAAGCCTGAAGGAGGGTTATATTCTATGCTTTGGGGAAAAGTCTCACAGAGTAACTGTGCCCTTACAGGGTTCACAAGCTGGCCCCTACAGCCTGTGTTCTGGGAATGCTTCGTGCTCTAGCTAGGCAAATTCTTTCATTGAAGATACTCAGAAATTTTTCAAATTAAATTGGGAAAGTGTATATAATTTTATATAAAAAAATCCAGGTTTACATGTCACATTGGTAATACGGAAGGATTTACCGCCACAAAGAATGTTCAACTCAATTCTTTTAGACTGATTATGCAACGGGACAGGACTTAGCACATAATCGCATTTCCAGAATGTTCCATCCCAACCTCTCTTCTGTAGAAGTGGCTTGTAAGGTTAGATTTGTTTTGGTGAAAGGATTAAATATTCAGAAGGCATGACAGAGAAGTAAAATCATTTTCCTCCGAGTGACTATAGCTTCATGAAGAATGAAGTCAAGGACTGTGGTTAGGTTGGTGGCTTGGAAATAAAACGCACCTTTTCTTACTCTGAATTTACCATCACCAAGAAGGCTGCTGGGCAGCCGCTGATGGCTGTAAGTTACATCAGAAAGTGATGAGCCATTATTTAGGGCCAGAAAGAGGATCCTACAGACACCTACTGCCAACCCCACTTCACAGGCAAGAATGAGATCAGGAAAGACGGCGTCTCACTCACTTTGCTGACATCACCAGGAATCGCCAGAACTGGGACAACAGCCAGCACTGCAAGGCTGATTCTGAAACATCAATGCAACAGGGAGCCAAACACCTGGATGCAAGGAGGAACTCCAGAGAGCATGTCCCACTGGTCTCAGTGGGCGGCTCGCTCCTCATCTGCACAGTGGGGCTGAACACTGCCTGCACGTGGATCCATGACACAGGGTCACTGTCCTCAGACGTTGAAGTAGATGTAACTAATTGTCCTAAACTGTGTAATACTTGGGATATGAGAGGCACTGTCACCTCCTTATTCCAACACTGCTGGGGCAGGGACACCACCACCCTCACTGAACATGGCAAGGTTAAAAAGCCCACCCAGGCTTCCTAGGTTTGAGCCAGGTCTGGCTGACTCTCAAACCCAGTAAGACAACCTTCCTGCCATCCAGGATGTCGGGGCCAAGGGTAAGAGTTAGTACTGTACGCACACAGTCAAATGGAGGAGACCAGTCATCTTACAGGAACTGCATCAAAACAACATAGCTTTTTAGTATTTTCTTAATTTTTTAAAAGTAATTAAAAATCTGTCTTACAATTTTTCAAGGTTATAATTACACTATTTATTTATTTTTTTAAAATATTTATTTATTTGTTTGAAAGTCAGAGTTACACAGAGAGAGGAGAGGCAGAGAGAGAGGTCTTCCATCCGGTGGTTCACTCCCCAATTGGCTGTAATGGCCGGAGCTGCGTCAATCCGAAGCCAGAAGCCAGGAGCTTCTTCTGGGTCTCCCACATGAGTGCAGGGGCCCAAGTTTGGGTCATCTTCTACTGCTTTCCCAGGCCGTAGCAGAGAGCTGGATCGGAAGTGGAGCATCCAGGTCTCAATCGGCGCCCATATGGGATGTCAGCGCTTCAGGCCAGGGCATTAACCTGCTGTGCCACAGTGCCAACCCCTATAATTGCATTTTTAAAACTAATTTATAGTCCCCTATCCTTTTAAAGAATGAATCATTGATAAAACAGTGCTGTCCACAACAGTTTGGGTTTTTCCTAGATGTTCTTGGGCTGGCATTGGTGCACAGTTGATTAAGCCACTCCCCAGGATGCCGGCATCCCACATCAGATGGCTCAAGCACTTGGGCCCCCATCATGCACGTGAGTGACCCGGATGGAGCTCCCAGTTCCTGGCTTCAACCTGGGGGGCCCTGGACGCTGGTGTCATTTGGGGAGTGAAACCAGCAGATGGAAGATCTTTCTCTCTATATCCCCCCCCCCCGTGACTCTGCCTTTCGAACAATTCAAATAAATCTTAAAAATTGTTTTCATTTGTGTGAATTATAATTTTGATTAATTTTTATACTATCTAACCTAGGTAAACTGAAGTTTCCTTACAGTCTTGTTATGACAACTGTGAAGTGAAACCTGAAATTCTCCATTCAGTTTGGCCTGCATTCACAACAGCACCTCATCTGGTTAACCATGGAATTAAATAACCTCACTCATCATATGATGTCACGAGCAGGCTTTGTTAGGGTAGACATTCAATTACTGATGTCCTATTTGTTGTTTTTTAAGTTTTTCTACAAGTTGTAACATTTTGAAGATAAATATCTACTCTTTTCCCCGAGTAACACAGTTGATTTTCTCAAGGCCAGGGGAAGTTGGCGGAGGAGGGCTCCCACTTGAAAAACTTTTGCCAGTTTTTGTTTCACTGATGACTACCAAGTAAAAGTCCATGGTGACTAATTGGCAGCACCTGCCTGGTCACTCCTGCCCCCCTCCCCCATCCTAGGGTAAAGAGGACACCAAGAGCTTAAGTCATTAAAATATTAAATTCTTTGTATTCACCCCATCACCAAAAAAAAAAAAGAATCACTTCTGGTGGATCGATATGGCAAATGAGTAAGCCAGAAGATGGCGTTGAAGATTAGCAATCACATCTCAGAAGGCGGTCGCCTGGCGAAGTCTCAGGAAGGCTCCGGGGCTGCCGTTGTTGTGAGCCTCTAAGGCAGGGATGGATGAGTGAGGAGAACCCGTCCGCTGTCCCGCTGTCCGGAAGGCTCTTGCCGGCCGTTGCTGCCTCTACCAGTCTGTGTGGTGTGTGGCTTTGACCACTCTGGGGAGAATGAACCTGCTCAGAGCTATGGAAGGTCACAGGAAGACCGTGACCTTGCCCTTGTTCAGTGATGGGTACCAACTGCCCGGCCCGTTCCCAACAAGAAGGAGGCGCCCCAAAATATCTGTTGAATGAATTAATCAGTGAGCGGGGAGGAAGAAAGAAAGAAAAACAGGTTATGACCAGATCGCTTTTCCTGTAATGAAACCCCGTTGTTTACAGCACCGCACGGGTCTGATCATGGAAAACTTCGCTCGGGTGAAATAAAACATGGCATCCTGTTCACTTCTGAGAAAGGCCTCTGGTTTTAGGAAGCCTACAACCGATCCACACCCTCGCGGCTGTTTGCTCCAGCCTACACTTACGTGGGTTTTTTTTTCCCCTTCCACTAGAAGACACTGACCTAACCTAGCAGATGAAAAGAAACACTGAGACAAGTGAAATCTTTGACTGGAGCTGAGCTGGGCGGCGATGATCTAAGAACTCGAGGGTTTACCTGAACACAGGCTCCGAGCATCCCCCCGCCGAGGTGAAAGTTCAGAGGGCGAAAGGTCGGAGCGCGCGGCGATTAAAGGCAGCTTGGCCCACCCGCTGCAAGCCCACTGGAGCATCACTGCTCTTATTTCGGGCACTTCCTACCGGCGTGGAGGTGCACGGCCGTGTCACTCCGAGGTGACCTGAATCCGGAAGTGACCGAACACGTCGGGGTTCCCTCGCCCCCTCCCCGTCACCGGGTGCTGGTGGACACGCCGGGGGCCCCCACTCGCCACCAGGGGCAGAGCCAGCACGCTGAGCGGCCGAGGCGGCCGGGCCATTTCCTAGCGCGCGCCCCGGAGGCGCCGACCCTGGCCCCCGACCTCCCACGTGGGAGCCTTCCCGGGGTCGTGGGGGACGGCGCCGGGCGAGCGGAGCCCCTGCGCCTCGGCTTCCCGCTCCGGCACGCCCCCCACCCCCACTTCCCGCCCGGGCCACACCGCGGCCGTCGGTTGAGCTGTAGGTCGCGCCTGCTGCGCTGCGCGGCCGGTCCCGGCTCGGAGGCGACAGCCCGGCTTCGCGCCTCGCCCCTTCGCGGGAAACGGCCCCCGGCCACGGTTCCCGAGGCCGCGCGGGCCCGGGGCCTGCGGAGCGCTCTCCCTCGGGCTAGGGTGCTCGCGGAGGGCGCCTGCGGCCCCGGCGCGCGCGCGACCTCCCCCACCGCCCCGCGGGCGGAGCCGCCCCCAGCCCGCCCACCCCAGGCTCCGCCCCAGCGCGGCTTTCGAGCTCTATAAAGTTCCTCTTTCTCACCTCGCAGTCTTAGTTTCTCCACTTGAACTTGGCACCCACCGCAGCCCTCGACTCCCAGTCCTGGGCGAGGTAAGGCCTGGAGTCGGGCAGGAGGAGGGGGCGCGAGGCCGGCGTGGCAGAGCCAGGAGGTCCACTTGGTGGTGGTGGTGAGGGTCCGTCCTGGCGCCGCGCTGGGGAGACCCCGGCTCGGCTGTAGGGAGAGCGCACCCCAGTGGGGCGCCCCTGTTTCCACCCCACCTGCCCTGCGCCCGGGCGCCTGGGCCGGCCCGGAGGAGAGCAGTGCGGGCGCTCTCAGCATCCTCGCCACGTCCCGGGGGCGCCGCGCGCCGCTAGGCAGGAGCTGCCGGGCCAGGCGGGGGCCCTGGAGTGGCGGACGCCAGGCCGCCTAAAGAACTCCGGCACAGCGGCAAGTCTGCCCGCGGGGCACGGCCCCTGGACCTATCAACTCCGGGGCGACACTCCTGCGCCCGGTTCCTAAGGGACCCACACTCCCCGCGACGTCGGGTGCGGCGGTTACCGGCTAAGGGACGAGCAGCCCGGAGCTTTGCCGCCTCAACCCTTGCCCCGTGCCCTCCCGGGCTCCATCCCCGACCGCCGGGGTCCGGCTGCGGCTCTGCACGCCGCCGGAATCTCCCGCTGCTTGGCCGCGCTCTCTGCCTAGCGCCGGCTGTCGGCCACTTGTTGCTTCCAGGGCCGCTTAGTCATCATTAGCCAGGGGTTGTTGGGGGGCTAAAGTGTGAGTGCGGGACGCGACAGCTGGAGGCGGGGAGGAGCTGGGTCCTCCGCGCGTGGGGGCCGCCGAGGGAGTGTGAGCTGAGGACTGGGCCAGAGTGAAAACGGGGGGAAGCAGGAAATGGGATGGGGACACCCCGGGAAGCGCAGGGAGGCGGGAACGGCGATCGAGCCGCCAGAGGAGTTGGGGAGCCCCAAAAAGGTGTGCGTCCGGGGAGCCCTTAGCTCTGTGGAGTGTGCGAGAAGGTGGGGCCGGAGGAGGGCCTCCACGGCGGGCGCGCTCGGGATGCTAAGGTGCCTTCTCGGGGAGTGGTCCTCTGGCCCCTGACCCTGCGCGCGCGCGCTCCGCAGCCTCGGAAGCTCGGGGGGCCGCGTGCTCACTGCCAGGGCTCTGGGGCGGCGGCTGACGCCCGGCTCTCCTCTGGCCTGCAGCGCGCGCGGCGAGTGCGGGAGGCGGATCCGGGGCACGCCGGGCATGAACCTGGAGGGCGGCGGCCGGGGCGCGGAGTTCGGCATGAGCGCGGTGAGCTGCGGCAACGGGAAGCTCCGCCAGTGGCTGATCGACCAGATCGACAGCGGCAAGTACCCGGGGCTGGTGTGGGAGAACGAGGACAAGAGCGTCTTCCGCATCCCCTGGAAGCACGCGGGCAAGCAGGACTACAACCGCGAGGAGGACGCCGCCCTCTTCAAGGTGGGCGCGCGGGCAGGGCCGGGGGCGGGGGAGGCAGACTCGGCCCCGTGCCGGACTCCGCCGAGCGGGCCGGGTGGAGGGAGGCGCGGGTCGGGCGGCCACGGGCGAGGCCGTGCGTGGGACTCGGCTCCCCAGTGATGCAGTCACCTGAGAAGCTGAAGTGTCCACTCCTTGTCCAGACCTGAGCCTGGGACGCGGGCCCACCCGGGGAGTGGGACACAAGACAGATGGTCTTGGGGAGTGGGTCAGGGTGGCGCTGGACGGCCCGGGAGGTCTTAACTGTATCTCTGCAGGCTCCTTTATTTCTCCTCCTTTGGCCAATGTATGTCTCACCTGTGCAGCCCTGGGTGCGTCTCTGACCCCACTGTGTGCACTGTGTCTCTGACTCTCATGTGCAGCCCTGGTGTGTCTCTGACCCTACTGTGTGCAGTCCTGTGTTTTTGACTCTCATGTGCAGCCCTGGTGTGTCTCTGACCCCACTGTGTGCAGCCCTGGCTGCTTTTTTGATCTTACAGTGTGCAGCCCTGGTGTGTCTCTGACCCTACTGTGTGCAGCTCTGTGTCTCTGACTCTCATGTGCAGCCCTGGCTGCATTTCTAACCCTACTGTGTGCAGCCCTGGGTGCATCTCTGACCCTACTGTGTGCAGCCCTGGTGCGTCTCTGGCCCTACCGTGTGCAGCACTGAGTGTGTTTCTGACTCTCATTGTGTGCAGCCCTGGTGCATCTCTGACCCTACTGTGTACAGCCCTGGTGCATCGTCTCTGGCCCTACTGTGTGCAGCCCTGAGTGTGCTCCATCTGTCTCTGTTCTCCTGTCCCTGACGTTGTTTTCTATTTTTCTCCCTGAGTTTCTCCCTCTGGATTTCCACTCCCCACTGCTGCAGGTCTCTCTTCTCTCTATTCTAGATCTCTCAGCCCCTCAACTCTGCCACTCTGCTCTGGTTATTCTGTCCCAGAGCGCCTCTCTCTCTCTCTCTCCTTCTCTCTCTCTCTCGGTCTCTCCTTCCTTGCCCTCTACGAGTGCCGCCTCCATGACTGTCTTCCCCAAGGGAGTTTACCCAGTGCACTGTTGGTTGGGACCCAGCCCCCACGTGTGGGCAGAGCAGGGGAGGGGACTTTGCTGTCAGGGCACCCAACTGTGTGACCATCCATCTGGACTCTGAGCAGCTCTGTCCCAGCCCCAGCGAAGCCTGCCTCAGACGCTAGTGGGGAGGGCCAGTGCAGGAGCCTCCGCATACCTCCCACTTCCAGAACTCCCAGCAATGTTCAAAGCAGCCGTTGCTAACTTGGCAAGGACAGGCTCCAAAGTGAAAAAGTAGTTTTCCTAGAGAACACCTGTTGTGTCTCTGTCTCAGGCTCTGAGCCCTAGGTACCATTCTCTCTCTCTCCCTCTCCCTCCCTCTCTCTCTCTCTCTCAGAACTTCAATTCCTGCATTCTTTTTTAAAAAGACCTGCATTCTGACTTTTCCTGCTCTTTCTTCCCCGCCAGGCTTGGGCACTATTTAAAGGCAAGTTCCGAGAAGGCATCGATAAGCCGGACCCTCCCACCTGGAAGACGCGCTTGCGCTGTGCCCTGAACAAGAGCAATGACTTTGAGGAGCTGGTGGAGAGGAGCCAGCTGGACATCTCAGACCCCTACAAAGTGTACAGGATCGTCCCCGAGGGAGCCAAGAAAGGTAGGGGCCTCCCTGCACTGGGGTCCCAGCGGAGAATCGGCCTCATGCTCGCAGGACCCGCCTCTCCGGGAGCCACTGGCTGCCTTTGCCTTTTCCATAGCCTGCCTGCCTCCCGCGTCCTGTGTGAGCCCCCCAGGCTCTCGGGCCAAGCTCTGTGGTCAGAAGTTGCGGCTGCTGTGGCAAAGGTGTAGGAAGATTTCTCACACCCCAAGCGTCTATGTGTGTGTGTGTGTATGTGCATTAAGTGTGTGTTTTCCAATTAGTCCAGTCTATTAACAAAAGCTTGAACACGTGTCTAACAGTCGCTAGGAAGGAACGCTCTCGTAGAAGGGAAGTGTTGGCAGTATATTACTACCACTTATGATAACAGAATGTCACCTTGTCGAGTGTGATGTGGTTAGCGGGGTGGGGGGGGGCGGTGCTTGTTAAGAATGCAGATCCTTGGACCTGAGTGTCTGGACCAGACTCCAGGAACCTGCATGTAAACAGAGCAGACAGATGACCTCACCTGGCAGGCATCTCACTGCAGGGCCATCGAGTCACAAGGCACATTTGCACGCAGCGCTTTCATTTGTTTCTGTCCCTGTCCCACTGCAGTGCCTCAAGTAACTGCCCAAGAGACTTACTGGGGGGAAAAATGCCTTATTTGTCAACACCATGCTGTGCATTCTAAGAATTCAAGCCCCAGGTATTTTTCCAAGACTTGACGTTGAATTCAGTCAGTTCCTTTTTTCACTCTGTGCCATTTCCCTTTCTCCCAACCACAAAGGGGCCAAGCAGCTCGCGCTGGAGGACCCACAGATGACCATGGGCCACCCTTACACCATGACGGCTCCCTACACCTCGCTCCCAGCCCAGGTACGGCGGAGGTCACACGGCTGGGTCTGTGTGAAGCCACACGAAGCTGGCTGGCCCCACCGGGCGGGGAAACCGCGCCAGCAGCAGCAGCAGCCGGGATGTGTGCTAGGTCCAGGCAGCGTGCCTGTCCACGTGGCGCTCCTGCTGGAGTGGGCTGAGTCGGGGAGGGCCGGGTGAGATGCCTGTTAGGATGCACTTCTCCCACTGACCTTCTGGGAAACAGGCCTTTTGTGCAAGTCCAGGACTCTGGAAGTGCTGTTCTGTCATGTGAAACCACAAGGCAGCTGATCGCCCCACCCCTCCCGCTGTGAATCGCAGCTCTGTCCCATCTGCTTTGGAGGGTAAGAGGCGAATCCCCCTGCAGCACTCCTGGTGCCAGGTTTAACCATATGATGAGGCTTTGCAGAAATCACTCCTTAACAACAGTGTCTCCATTGTGCTTTTTATTTTTTAATTTAATTTTTTTTTGATCCTCCGTGGCTGGCTTCCATCTAGTACGTTGAACGATTGACTCCAGCTTTTTCGGACGATAAATGATCTGGCTGCCAACCAAGCAGGGATTCCCTGAGGAGCTGGGAGGCTAGGAGAGCACTCTCCCACCCCGCCCACCCTGCCGAGTGCCGAGGTTCCCATCGCAGCTCCTCCTGTGTTCCTTTAGCAGGTTCATAACTACATGATGCCGCCCCACGACCGCAGCTGGAGGGATTACGTCCCCGATCAGCCACACCCAGAAATCCCCTATCAATGTCCCGTGACGTTTGGCCCCCGCAGCCACCACTGGCAAGGCCCAACCTGTGAAAACGGTAAGGAGAGTGAACTTGGCCGCAGGGCAGTGAGGACTCCTCCCATCCTGTCCTGGGCTGCACCGTAGCACATCAGCCCTCCTCAGAGGCTGCTGGAATAGTGCCAGTGCAGCAGAGAGAGGGACAGGGGACGGAGAGAGAGAGAGAGAGAGAGAGAGAGAGAGAGAGAGGTCTTCCATCCGCTGGTTCACTCCTCAAATGGCCACTACTGCTGGAGCTGGGCCGATCTGACGCCAGGAGCCAGGAGCTTCTTCCAGGTCTCCCACGTGGGTGCAGGGGCCCAAGCATCTGGGCCATCCTCCACTGCTTTCCCAGGTGCATTAACAGGGAGCTGAATTGGAAGTACAGCAGCTAGAACTCAAACTGGCACCCATATGGGATGCCAACAATGCAGGCAGCAGTTTTCCCACTATGCCACAGTGCTAGGCACCAGAAGGCTTATTTAAACACCCCAGAGAACATTCCAGGCAGCCAGAAATAGAGGTGATTGTGGTAGTTCACAGAATCTAACTAATATGTCCAGGTGACCCATTGACAGTGAAATGCTGGGGTTCAATTCCAGAGCTCAGGACCCCTAGGCCCAGCCTTCCAGACAGAATGTCAGACAAAAAACCAGCTGTCTGCATTTTCTTTGAAATTATCTTGTTAACACGCAAACTTTTTGCATCCTCCCTGAACAACCTTCACGGTGTTTATAATCTTGATAGAGTGATGGATTTTGGCAGCCATCCCTCCTGGATTGCCTTCAGTGCTGCCTGAGGGCCACGTGATCTCACTAGTCTGTTTCTGTCTACCCATCTGTAAAATGGGTACATGCTCCAGCAGTGTCCGAGCCCTTCCTCTGCAGAGATGCTGGGAGGTGTTGGAGATGGTCTCTCTCGCTAACTGCACTCACTCTTGGGGCTAGAGGTAGTGGTAAGAAGGCCATGGAAACACCATGAAAAAATTTAGACGGCCTCCCCCGGTGCCTGCCTAGTGGATACTCCCAAAACTTGCCCATTGCCTGTTAGATGTGGTCCCGGGTCCCCAGGAGTTCCCCAGCCATCAGACGGAACTGTGTCAGCAGGAGAACTCGGAAGCTCCACGCAGAGGAAAGTTCACAAGCTGTGTTCCCTGCAGTGAGACAGCTCTGAGGACGTTTGGGTTCCTTGGCTAGCAGTGCCGAGCTCCAGTGCACACTGGCCTTTCGTGTGTTCCAGGAGAGCTTGCTCCCTTGTGGCTCGCTCACGTTCTTTCTCCCACTTACATTCAGGTCACTCTTGACTCCTGGTAGTGAAGAAATGCATCATGATTCAGTGCTTGCATGGAGTGGCGTGTTTATTTAAAAAGCTTGTAATTCAGTTTTACTGGCTTTTCTAGAGTGATTTGCAGCTAAGACTGGTTTTCCATGCCGTAGCCGAACAGTCGGCCGATGCTAAAGCAGTTTGTGGAGTTGGGACTTGTGTCCAATGGAGCCGGCATTGCTGACCTAGTAGCTAGTTAAGAAGTAGCACTTAGAATGGAGCAGAACAGAATAGACACCTTACAGCGCAGAGAGTGCCAAGTGCAGTGCCAGCACGTTGGGTTCTGCTACATCTCTATTCCTGTTCCACGCAGCCCTCAGTATTGTCTGGAGACGGGCTTCTCTCCTGAACCCAGAAGTAGCAGGCAAGGTGCATGTGGGCTAAACAGCATGTCGGCTTTTAACCAGGCTCCCTGGCTCCAAAACTCACCTGACCTGAGTGCTTAGCTCTGTCGTCAGCTTGCCGTGTGGCCAGGGACTCATCCACCCACCTCTCTCGGAGTCTCAGTTTCCCAGCGTGCAGATGGGGGTGGGGGGAGGGGTAGAGGGGGAGGGAGAGAATGAGCTCTGGTTTCCTTCCAAAGCTGAGCAGCAGCCCTTCCTCCCTCAACTTTGGTTTTCCCAGCTGCACTTGGCTTGTCTTGGTCTCACAGGCACGGGTCCTGGTGCTTAGAGAGTGCTGGGCGTGGGTTGAAAGGTCCCTTCCAGGCTGCGTGCCCGCCCCAGGGGCCTCCCGGCGTGGTGGACTCTGTGTAGACATCATCTGATTTCTATTTGCAAATGCAGGTTGCCAGGTGACAGGAACCTTTTATGCTTGTGCCCCACCCGAGTCCCAGGCTCCCGGGATCCCCATAGAGCCAAGCATAAGGTCTGCTGAAGCCCTGGCGCTCTCAGGTGAGTGCGGCGGTCGGTCCCGGAGGCGCCTCAGCCAGGCCTCTGCTGCGTGGCGGCAGTGGGGGCTGGAGGTGTAGGAGCTCCCCGTCCCCCAGCTGGCACGGCCTCTGCAGAGGAGCCAGGCTCCCTGTGACTCGGACACTGCCAGTGCTGGTCGGAAGGAGGCACGGCTGTGTGCAGCCCAGGTGCTTGCCAACACTCCACCGAGGTCTTGCCAGTGTTCTCCCAGTGCGAAGCGATCTCTTTTTAGGAAAGCAACTGCACTTCTCACTCTGAAAAGCTCATCCTTTGTCCAGGCTCAGCCATGACCAGACCTTCCGCACCTGCTTCTGGGGGTCATTGTCTCTGGAAGACTCTGGTGCCCAGAAGGGAACACACACTCTGGTTTTCCCCTGAACTTGAACAGAACTTGCAAACCAATTACAGATTCAATCAGGTTTTCTAAAAGTCCCATCTCTAAAAGAATTCCTGCACCACAGAAATCATACCTGCTTTCGGGGAGACCCCGAAGGCTTGTTTACAAAGCACATGCGGTATTACCTGTCATGATTTCATAAAGATACTATCTTGGCTTATTTCAAGTGGGATTGGGATTTAGCTTAAAAGTGAAGAACTCCGACATTCTCACCTCATGTCCTGGCCACTTTAAAAATCGGCTAAAGGAAATACAACTCAATTCTGCAGGCTCAGGGAGCTGAGACTAGCGGCAGGGTCCTGGCTCTGCGGGAGGAATTCCCTGGGCAGAGGCCCTCCTGAGCAGGGACACTTGGCTCTGCGTTTAGAAACTTTCAAACCTTTTTTTTTTTTTGAGCATCTAAGACTTGTGTGGGTGCCTGTCGTGTAGGAAATAACAGCTATTTATAACTCAGCACCTCGTGATCGCTGATGACATTCAATGAAATGAAACCTGCCCTGGGAGTCACCTTGAGTGGCCAACACCCACTCTCCTCGGGTGCCTTCTAATGTGCTCTGTTGACGGCAGCAGAAATCGAAGCGACAGTGATGTGGGTTAGGTCTCAAAACCTGCCATTGAGGAATAAGAGGGTTTTGTGGGTTTCTTTTTTTGGTGTGCCTGAGAGAGACTGATGATCAGCCGTGAGCTCTTTTCACAGAGAAAGGCGATTCCCATTCATGTTTGAGTCCCATCAGTCCGTGCCCGCGGGATTCCTGCAGAGGCTGCCCTCTGCATTCCCCCGGGAGCCCCTCACAAACATAGTTTGAACCGTCAGTGTATCTGGGTGAGATGGGCAGGCGGTTCCCACGGTTAGTAAAATTTTCATGAATGAGCTCGCCTGGTGGAAAGCTTTAGAAGGCGCCCTGTTAGGTCGTTTTTAGACGCCGCACAGAACTTGGCGGGAGTCTCACAGACTTTAAAATCAGTGTTGCTACTCAGAGCATTTTTCTCAATGATCCCTTTTTTTCCACAAGGAGTCATTTTATGATAAAAAAAAATCGCACGTGTCCCATGTAGAAAACTCATTTAAAAATCAGAAAAACCAAAATGGAAAGTTGAAAACATCCCCTGCACCGCCTGGAGCTCGTGGCTCTGAACACCAAGTGTCCACCTTGCCTGCTTAGTCACCTACAGGTGACATACGTGTTGCCTCAATGACATCACAGCGTAACTTAGGGAACTTTCACATGTGTAGAGACGCTTCCTTTTTTTTCAGACCCCTGTTATTTATTTATTTTTTTTGCTAATAGAAATTAAATTTGGGGCTAAACTTGTCCAAGATCAGAGTTGGTTTGCTTAAAGATAAATTCTAGTGTGTGACACATGCCTCAGTATTTAGACAAATGAGACCACTCCTACTGTCATCATTTAAGAAAAAAAAATAACTCCGTTAAGTTTTTAGCAAGGTGCCCCCTAACAAGACTTGAACACGCTTTTCAGACACTTAATGAAAAAATCCACTCTCCCTCCAAAAACCAAATGAGTCCTAAGGCCATCCAGACTGAGACGATACTGGGTGGGCCAATTAAGTAGGCTTCTTGGGGTGTGGAATGCACGCACGCCGTCTGCGAGTCGCAGTGAGAGGAGGGTGCTGCCGGGCTCTTCTCCCTGTTCCTGGAGCATCCGGGACGCTAGTCTGCCACCAGAGGCTCTGGCAGAGTCAGCTGGGTCGCTCAGCCCTGCCTCCACGGCTCTGTTTGCAGACTGCCGCCTGCACATCTGCCTGTACTACCGGGAAATCTTGGTGAAGGAGCTGACCACGTCCAGCCCCGAGGGCTGCCGGATCTCCCACGGACACACTTACGACGCCAGCAACCTGGACCAGGTCCTGTTCCCTTACCCGGAGGACAATGGGCAGAGGAAAAACATCGAGAAGCTGCTGAGCCACCTGGAGCGGGGCGTGGTCCTCTGGATGGCCCCCGACGGGCTGTACGCCAAAAGACTGTGCCAGAGCAGGATCTACTGGGACGGGCCTCTGGCCCTGTGCAGCGACCGGCCCAACAAACTGGACAGAGACCAGACCTGCAAGCTCTTTGACACACAGCAGTTCCTCTCAGGTACCGCATCTCAGCTGGTGGGGCGGAGGAGGTGGTGGCATTCCTGCCGCGGGGATCAGAGACGGCAGGGTCCCGCCTGTCGGCCATAGAGTCCACTGCCGTGGTACCGGAACAGGTTTCTGTCCCGTCCCGTCTCTTCCTACCTCTGAAGTCTGCTTTGCTCCTCCCGAGGCTGGCAGGAGAGGCGGGTCCGGCTGAGCTCGCCCTGGCGGCCTGTGGCACAGGCTGGCGTCTTGAGATTCTGGCGTTCAGCCAATGGCCCTTCCTAACGGGGCTCGGTCTTCTTGGCCATGTGAGCTCCGAGGGCGTATCTGCTGACGTTGCACTGCTTTTCGGGTTCCTAGAAAAATGGTAAAGGTTAGAAGTCTATTGTTAACATTTTTGGTTCTGAGATGTGTCATCCTGAGCCGACGCCGCCCCACAGGTGGGGCCAGGGCCAGAGTGTGCTGAACTGATTTAGCGCGGGGGACGGTGAGAGGCTTGTCACAGGGACTCTGCTCATCACATTTTCCAGGCCCAGCGCCCTGAGCTGCCCTCGTTTTGATTTCATGGCGGTTAATCTTCGCCAGGCGCTGTTTGGGTGAAACTACTGACCGCGTCCTTGGCGAGGCTCCGTGTGCAGAGGCTGGGGCTGAGAGCGCCGCGCTGCCCACCTGACTGCCTGCTTCTGCCCCTGCCTTTCCGGAGGTCCCGCCCCCTCCGAATCACCCGGTCCTTCGAGTTTTCGCGTGGCTTCCACGTCCAGGACGTGCGTGTCTTCTCACCGTGTGTGGCGTGTTGTGTGAAATACGCACACGCCGTGGGGCGGCTCGGTGGAGCTGGGTCACGTCCGCGTCCCTCCACATAGTCAGCCCCTCTGGTTCTGTGCAGGGCACACATAAAGCCCCTTAGCAATTCCCAGGAACCCAGGACACAGGGGTCACCTGTGCTCTCAGGGCACACGGGAGCGCTCCCGAGGGCATTCCTGCTTTCCTGCTGGGATCTTGTGTGACCGATGTCTCCCCTCCCACTCCCAGGCCTGGTGGCCGCTCTTCCACTGCTCAGCTTCAGCGTGTTCAGCGGTTTAGATCAGGCACTGTCTGTCCGTCTGCACCTGCTCGTTCCACTTAACCTGAAATCTGCCAGGTTCACCCATTCTTTTTTGTGACTGAAGAGTATTCCGAAGTGTATTTATGCCACACTTTATCCATTCATCCACTGATGGAAACCTTCATTGATTCCATGTCTTGGCTCTTGTGAATAGTGCTGATATATACATGAGAATGCAGAAGTCTCTTTGAATTTCCTTTGAATAGACCCCGTAATGCATTTCTGGATCCTGAATGTTCTTTTTCATTCATTCAGTTTAGTCTAGTTATTTGAGATACAGAGACCGGCATATGGTGCTGTCATCCAATAGTTCACCACTCAAATGCCCACATGGCCAGGCCAAAGCTTGTAGCCAAGAACTCAGTCCCGAGCTCCCATGTAGGCTGCAGGGACCCAATTACTTGAGCCATCTCCCGGGGTTCTGGAATTGAGAGTGGTGCTGGGACTTCAACCCAGACACACACTGACATGGCATATGGGTGTCCCAAGTGGCATCTGAACCACCACACCACTGAAGGTACTTGTTTGATTCGATGCATTTAAAATAAAAATAGGAGGCATCTCTGTACTCTTGGCATGTCAACATGTGCTCTGCCTTTGGGGCTTATGTGACCCAAGTCTGCATAAGCTCCTCCAGATTCTCCTTTGAGTCCCCAACACAAACCCACCTGTGGGAAGTCTTCCCCAAGACGCATGGCATGGGAGGAGGGGCCTGTTGCTGGGGCTGCAGCACCGTGAGGAGGGCACGCAGGGCTGGGCATCCGTGTTGGAAGCAGCAGGACTGCGTTCCAGCCTCTGCTGGCTCGGTCCTGCTTGTCCATCTTGTAGAGTGCAGTGCTCGTGGTGGGGGGAGGGGCAGAGAGGAGCAAACAGCCTCTGAGGGGCACCCCGTGTCTGTCCCAGAGCCAGAAAGAGAGCACATGCCCTGCAAAGCTAGGCCCCCGCAAGCTTGGGTTTCCCCCAGAGTGTGGATTGGTGTCTTCAGACCTGAAGCCAGGAGAGGGCCAGAGCCATCTACAGGAGCCATCCCAGGAGGATGGGACTTGCCTGTCTGAATTTCAACCACCAGGCAAGTTTTAGGAACAAACAACGAATCCTTGCTTGTGACCGAGTGTAAGGTGACACCCAGAGCTGTGCACAGGCAAGAAGCAGATGCCTCGTAGCAGTCTGGGGTTGTGAATTCACTTGCCTAGACTTTATTCCTTTTAAGATTTATTTGTGCAGTTGAGAGACAGAGAGAGAGAGATCTTCCATCTGCTGGTTCACTTCCCAAACGGCCACAACGGCCAGCGCTGGGCTGGGTGGAAGCCAGGAACCTGGAACTCCATCTGGGTCTCCCACGGGGTTGGCAGACACCCGGGTGCATTAGTAGGGAGCCGGATGGGAAGTGGAGCAATCGGAACTGGGTGCACACACGGGATGCTGGCACCACGGGCACCTGGACATTGATATTCATCCACGAGCAAGCGTTGTTCTTTCCCGCGGTCCTTCCTCGCTAACCCAGGGCTGTGCTTGCTGGCACTGTTTCCTCCCTGATGTTCAAGGAGGACGCTGTGAACCTGCAGCTGTGACCGCCAGCTCCTGCACGGTGAAGGAGCCCCAGCGAACATTCTCGCGCTGTCAAGTGTTTCAGGCAGGACTTTTTTCAAAGAATTGTGCCAACTCGCCATTCTGATCAGCCCGTGTGGGTGTACTCTCAGACCACGGCAGCACGGTGCGGGTTACACGTTCTGACTAAGTCCGTTGGGTTTGATTTGAATTGAAGAAAAGCAGCAGGAAGTCAGTGAGTCTTGTGAGCTAGCTAGAAACTTCTTCAGTTGAAGAGAGCTGTGGAAATCTTTGATATCTACCCATTCAGAATTTGCACCCCCACAAGGGACAGCCCCCACAGGCACAGCCTGGGGCTGCACATCTGATAAGCGCATGTGCGCGCAGCTGCCGTGCAGGAGGTTCAGGGCCGCAGGGCAACAGTGTGTCTTTTGTGGCTAAGATTCTCAGCTCTTGGTCCTGGAGTGGGAGTCCCGCTGAGCATGGGCGAAGGGACGCAGGTCAGTGTCAGGGCAGAGTGTCTTTCCGAGAGACGTCCTGTTTTCTGCCCTTTCTGGGGTGTGGTGTGGATCCCCAGGACTGCGCCCCAGTGTGACTTTGTCACCTCTGTCCTCGCCTCCAGTGGTAGCTGTGTCCCCAGGGCAGCCGAGAAGTCGGTTCAGGGTGATACAGTTGGGGGTTTTGCTCCCAGCACCCAGTGGGACCACGCTTTCCAGAGCCAGTGCTCACTCAGTCACCACGCTCACACGCGTGTGGTGCCTGGGCCTCCTGGATGGACCGTGTGCACGCCCTAGGTGGGGCATGAGCTGTATTAACAATGCTGGGGGCAGAGACCTGGGGCAGCAGTTCAGACGCTTGGGATGCCCACAGCCCATCTCAGCGGTCCTGGCTCAGCCTCATGACGCCAGCTTCCTGCAACCGAGCACCCTGGGAGGCAGCAGATGGTGGCTCAAGTAGTCGGGCCCCTGCCACCCACGTGAGAGACCCAGATTGAGTTCCTGGCCCCTGGCTTTGCCAGGCATTTGGGGAGTAAATCAGCAGATGGGAGATCTCGCTTTCTCTCTCTCTCTCTCTCTCTCTCTCTCTCTCTCCATCTCTCCTATCTCCTGCTTTTCAAATAAATAAGCAAAATAATGCTGGGATGTCAGAATGTTCTGACATCTTTAAATGAGACTTTCTTCTTCATATGAGTCTTCGGCTTTAACTTGATGCCATTTCTTCGTTTGCCGTTTCCTTCACTCCTCCCGACTCCTGGGCCGCGCGCTGCAGAGCAGGGCGCTGATGCTGTAGGTCTTTCCCCTCTGGAAGAATCCAGCGAGGCAGAGCTAGGGCCATGAGCTTGAACTTGCAATGGTGGAGCAGGGTCAGGGCCCACTGGGGGAGACGCAGAGCCCCAGTTCCTGGGGCAGAATTCTGTGTCACAGTAAGCGCTTGTTTCCTGTTGAACCTGGCACGCAGGCGACGAGGGTTTGTGAGTGTGGCTTTCTTGTGGGCTTTGCAGAGCTGCAAGCGTTCGCTCACCATGGCCGTCCACTGCCGAGATTCCAGGTGACCTTGTGCTTCGGGGAGGAGTTTCCAGACCCTCAGAGGCAGAGGAAGCTCATCACGGCTCACGTGAGTACTCAGCTTCGCTCACAACCACACTGGTTTCCCTGCTGGGGGCAGAGACCCAAGGTCAAGTGACCTGGGAAGGTAAACGTAGCCCTTAAAATAGCTGGGGAGGAAGTGTGGCCCAGCGAGCAGCACAGCCCAGGGCCCCACTTGACGTTCTCAGCCTTGAGTTCTGCTCATCACAGAGCGGGGCTGGCAGTCACGGGCTGGGGCGGGACGGGAGCAGTGTCCCTGACACCAGGGGCCTCCCTTGTCCCATCTGATGTGTTTTCCAGGGCAATTGCTGTAGTCCCATTTTATAAGATTTCTAAAGGACTCATTCTAAATGTTGCCCCTTGAAAATTCTCCATGTCTGTGAGTGCTTTCAAATGCTATCCTGGGAGCTGACATTGTGCCACAGCGGTTAGGCCTCCCATGCAGTGCCAGAATCCCATGACGATGCACTGGTTCCAGTCCTGGCTGCTCCACTTCCAATCCAGCTCCCTGCCAATGCGCCTGGGAAGGCAGCAGAAAATGGCTCAAGTGCTTGGGCCCCTGCCAACCACATGGGAGACCCAAATGGAGTTTCTGGCTCCCACCTTCAGCCTGGCCCCTGCCCGGCCCAGGGCTGGTTATAGCAGTCAACTGGGGAGTGAACCAGTAGCTGGAAGACTTCTTTCTCTGCCACTCTGTCTTTCAAATAAATAACTAAGTAAGTATTTAAAATGCCATCCTAGCTCCATATCTTCACTTGATGGAGAAGCTTTTCCCAAATTCACCTGTATATTTTCGTAGGTGCCCTCCAAATGTATCCCAGTCCCATCTTTAATTCTGGGTTTTCAGAAATGAATTAACTAATGGGCTTACGTTCTTCCGAGGCTGCCTCTTTCAAGGAACTCAGGCAGGCAGGGCCCTCGGAACATTCTCCGGCCGAGTTTAAGACAGATTCAGTGATGGCAAGTGAACCTCGTTTTTCATAGAAAGGTTTATACAGATAACACATAGTGTTAACGTGCCATGGAAAATGGACTCACAGACACCTAAGGTGTTTGAATTAGAAAACTTTACCTTTCTTCCTGTCTTCATGAGGTAATGGGCCCACGTGGTGAGCAGGGCCAGGCAGAAGCACAGCACAGAATACCACAGTTCTGATGAGCCTTTAGTGCCGATGGTATTGAAAAGTGAAAGAAAACACGGTCTCATCCTGAACGCACCCCCCCCACCCCCCACCCCCCCGCTTGACTGTAAAATCCAACCACTGAAAATATAATCCCAGAGGCTTTGGAGCTTCCTCGTGAATCCTGCCCACTGATTGACATAATATTGCTGTAGTCGTTGAGACTTTATTGGCAGTGGGGATTGTTAAATGGCCAGGTAAGCTTGGCATTGGTGACAGCATCTAGGAAAGTGATGCCAAAGCCTGCTTCTGGAAGGAATGGCTCTCTTGAACGTCAGGCAAGGTTGGGTTCACAAACTCTCCTGAAAACACTGTTGTATGGCCCATGAGTTCTACTCATTTCTATTGTGAATTTAATTAATTTCAGGTATTTACATAGGAGTTAGGCTTCAGTTGTTATATATATATATATATATATATATCAAATGTTATAAAGTATCAATTTTTAAGGATTTATTTATTTCAAAGGCCAAATGCCAGAAAGAGAAGGAGGAAGAGAGAGAGAGAGAAAGAGAGAGAGAGAGAGAGAGAGAGAGAGGCACTTCCATCTGCTAGTTCATTCTCCAAATGGCTGCAGTGGAAGGGCTTGGGCCAGGCCAAAGCCAGGAGTCTGGAACTCCATCTGGGTCTCCCACAGCGGTGGCAGGGGCGCCCAGTCAGGTTCAGCTGCTTTCCAGCCATGTGAGCAGGAAGCTGGATTTGAATAGAGCAGCCAAGACTGGAGGCACGCCATTCAGATGCCGCTGTTGTGTGGCTTCTTCCATCCCAAGGCTCCATAAAGGCCGAGTCTTATGTATGACGGAAAGCAAAGTGTCTTAGATGCTGTAGGTTCAGGACAAACTGAAAGTTGAGGGTTATTTTGTTTTTGTCTTTTGGTGAATGTGGCCCACACTAATAACCAGATTAGATAAATCTGAGGCCAGTTAACTTCTCTTTTCCCACAATAGCAATTTAGTTTTTGCGTCTGGTGTCTTTCTTTTCCACTTGACTTGGATTTAGGATTATCAGATTACCTGGAAATCTGAAGTCATTCAGGTTGAGCCCCTCATTCCTATCAAACCGCAGTTGTGGAAAATCATTGCCCTAAACTGCCCTGAATGTCACCTTGGAATTCTTTGCAATTTGATCATTTGTCCTGATTTGCTTCAGTCTTGGTTGGGTCAAGTGGCAGTTGACTTAACACCATGGCCTTTGATCTGAGGGTCAACTCGGAATTGAGCAGATCGTGGTTACAGCTTGTTCCACGTAGGGACTAACAAATAGCTGACTCTTGAGATGGCTCCAGACATGAAATGCTTCCACAAACTGGAGCACACAGCTAGACTTCACTCTCCTGTCCCTGAGAATATGCGAGTTCTTTAATGATGAGTCAATTAAAAAGAGCGCCTTGGTAATATATGTGTTCAAAATCTCTTATTGAAGGTAGAACCTCTGCTAGCCAGACAACTGTATTACTTTGCTCAGCAAAACAGTGGACATTTCCTGAGGGGCTACGATGTCCCTGAACACATCAGCAGCACAGAGGATTACCACAGATCCATCCGCCACTCTTCCATTCAGGAATGAAAGCGCATCAAGACAAGTTGTGCTGTGCAGTTGTAAATATTGGGCGAAGACACCGATTGACTGCTCTCTCTTCCTTCTGAAGAACTCAGAAACGGGGCTGTAAGTCAGCATTGAGAACCGCAGCAAGAACGCGTGGGGAGCGTCAGCTCCACTTGCCTGACAGACGAGCTTACTGCAAAAGGAACGCTAGTCGTCCAGGCCCAACAAGTAGACCACGGCTGCGTCTTTGACGAGAACTGTGAAAACTGACCTCGTGGTGTGTTTACACGTACTTACATGCTGTCTTTTCCTGTGGTGTAGATTAGTTCAGGCTTCAAGACTGAGAAAACTTGCATTTGGGTGTTGACCAGGGACTCAGGAAAAGAAAGCCTGAAAGTGCTGTCCCATTTCTCAGGGAAGGAAAGTCTATAAAGTGGAGACTACTAAAGAATGTATGCATGTCTGCAGGAGCTGCAGTTCTTGCAGGAATGGTTTCCCGAGGGAACTGAGCTGAGTGCCGGCCGAGGCTGTGCCTACAGCTTTGGGTAGCCCACCTCCCCACCTGCCCAGGCTCTCATGAGGGTGGGCCCTCGCCCTGCCTCCCCTCTGCTTTCTCTCCGTGGCCTTCCCTGGAAGCCAGCTGGTAGACTCTGTTGCCAAAAAGCATTAGGGTTGCTCTTGGATGGGACATTTTGATAATGACCACTTAGGAATATCTCTGTTTCCTTGTCTCCCCCCACCTCGGATTCTTTAGAAAGTATTGCTGAAATGATTTTCTGAAAGAAGGGATTAAAGTGGCAGAACTTCAGCAGTACAAGTCCTGAAGATACATTTCTGAAACCCCATGACATTTACATTTCCCCTCTTCTGTTTGTTTTGTTTGGCTATTGGTTAGTTATCCATGGCAACACTACGGGGGGAGCCAGCGCCCTCAGGTTGGCAGACTCTGCAGGACGCACGAAGGCAGGACTCGGATTGCATAACTGCACTCGGAGCACTGTTTCTGCTGAGTTTGTATGTTACACGCTTCCTCATGGCAATCGCAGTATGACGGGGCCTGCCTTACCACTTGTGGACTTTTCTAAACACGCGATTTTACAGAATCCCAGAGATCTATATGGACTTAAGTAAACCTGACCACTTCTCTGTTGCTCATCTTGTATAGACTGGTGCTTTGCTCCAGTATTTTTCTCATACTTTGAAATAATTGCCGTCACTCCCAGGCTTGGTTAAAGATTTGGTAGTCTCAAGTATGTGCCACTCCTAGTTTGAGCTGTATTTTTTTTAATTTGTTCCACAATCCCTTATTAAATGCCTGCTGTATCCCTGGATGACACAGGCTTTATCAAGTTTCATAAGCAATGAAGCATCAGAATGTCATTTCTTTTTCTTCAAATCTTTAGAAGGGAGTTTTACAGCCAAATCATACGTGCTAATCACAGAAAAGCTAACCAGTCTAGAAGAACAAAATAAATAAAGGATCCCTTTTTTTTCCCAAGCCAAATCGTCCACAATAGAAGTTCAGTGGAATCTGTGAACACATTTCACATCTCTATAAACAGACATAAACTGTTTTTAAAACTCCTGGGGTCACACGGTTTTAGGCCATGCTTCTACTTACCAGTGCAGATTTACCTCATTCTTGTGCGGGTGTTGTGGAATTACACCTGCAACGTGCCCACCGGGGCTTCAGAGACCACAGTCGCCACTCAGCTACGACTGGGCAGCCTTGTGTCCCATGAACTGCAGTAATTTATACATCTTATAGATGCACAGTATTCTGGGGTATATTATCCTACGGCAAGATGAAGGCAAACATAGGGACTGCTGTTCCACAGGGCCCTCTTCCCTGGAGCATATGAATCCACCCAGGCCCCACAGTTCCTGCAGGGTCTGTCCCGGGAGTGGGCGTCTTCGGAGTTCTCCAAGCAGATGCTTGATTTCAGTTGCTGTGTGAATTCTCTCCTTTTGCAGGATAGTATGCTGCTTCTGCAATGTAGCTGCATTTCCTGGAACAGTGCTTGTTGGTGGGGCCACTGCTCTTTTTCTGGCCTTTATAGCCGTGTGCGTCGACTTGGTAGATTTTGAGGGTCGCAGCCTGTGGGCTAGGGAGGGAATGAACTTCAGCATGATGAGCTGTGAGCATCCCGACAGTTGTCTCAGGCCTCTGGAAGGGAGTGGCTTCCTCATGCTTTGATTGATAAAGTGGGACTCACAAGGCACAGCTGAGTGTGTCCTCAGGGGGCGATGGTGTGGAAAGAATGGAGGCGCTTGTGGGTCTCAGAAGGGAAAGGCACAACTCGGGCATAGGACAGGCTCTTGGCTTGTTTCTGGCTCTTGAGATAACACATGTTCGGTAAAACCGTGGGCGGTAATGGATGTCTTCTGGAATGTTCTGGAGATCCAGGTGACCAACTCGTTCACGCCTGAAAACTTGGAACCTTTCAGTCCTGGACAACACAAGACATCAGTCGCCCTGTAAAGAACCCACCCAGACCAGTGGGTTTGAGCTAGAAAGAGCCGAGTGCATGGCAAGAAAAAATGTGCAATGCTGCGGTGGAGACAGCAACACGCACCATGCGGTTCTCACCTGTGCTTGCAAAACTTTTTTTTTTTTTTTTTTTTTGGAAAAAGATGGTCCTGCGGCTCGGGTCCACACGAGGCTTCTCTGCCTTGCCATGCCCCTGGAGCAACTGTGGTGGCCTTGGCACTCACACTTCCTGCATCTGTTGATGTCCTGCACCAGGAAGGCCATGTTCCTTGCAGCAGCCTTGTTTTCAGTAGAAATCCAAGATGCAGCTCGAGGTCCCTGCCTCCGTCTCGGTGCGCGTTCCTCCCCACGGCACCTGCTCCGCCGAGACGGCGCGACTCCGTAAGGGCTCTTTCTCTTGCTTGTTTCAGACACCTGAGACTCGTGCAGCAGCCGCCCCAAGGCTGCACTGAGGCTGTTCTGTCAGATGTAGCATTTTGCAAGTGGCTTTTCACACACCCCGTGGTTGAGGTTGAGCGCTGTCAGTGCAGGTTTGCTTCGTCCACCCTTGCACTCCATGGTGAGTAGCCCACCACATGAATGCAGTCGTCCTGGTATTTATTTTCACTGCTCTTAGGAGCATGCGCACGAAGTGTAGCTGAAGTGGAGAAGAGGGAGTGGAAGAGGAAAGAGAAGGACCAACAGGCCAGTACTCTTCCGGTAGAAAATCTTACTTTGCTTCCGAATCTTTGAGATAGGAGGACCTGATAGGCAGTGGGGTTCACTTCCGTCTCCCCTTTACTGTGCCCGCCCCCTTCCTATGGTGAGGGCACTGCTGGTGGGTAGGACCAAGTGTCCTGGCTTAAACCCCACGCTCTGCTGGTCCTACGCTGCTGCTGGGACTTGCAGAATGGCTCAGAACTGGGCAGAACATTCTGTGGACAGTGCTTCTAGAACATTCTGTGCTTCTAGATGTCATGAATTTGGATGTACATTGCCTTTCTGATCTGTGTGATAAAGCTATATGTTTAGGTAGTTGATAAATAAAGACTTTTTAAAAAATACATTATGGAGAGTGTGTATTAAACCTTCATCATTACAGCTTCTTAAATACTCCCTCGTCCTGTTATGGTCTCAGAGAGAGGCAGCTTCAGTACCCAACTTCCTTCCTGGCCACGGTTCGTCTCCCTGAAATCAGATCTCAAAAGTGTTCGCTTGGTGTTTTTTTTTTTTTTTTTTTTTTTTTTTTTTTTTTTCAAGAAAGCAGAAAGCGGCACGCCTTCTCCCGGGGTTGGGCAGTTCTTCCCCTGACTTCACACCCACCTCATCTCCCCTCTGCTGGGTGCTCAGAGGTCGATCAGGAGACCCAGGGAGGTTGCCCTGATGGCTTGCCTTCCCGTTCCCAGCTCCCCTGGTTTTGTTGCTGTGTTGAAGGCGAGGGATGTAGGAACCGGCACTGTGGATGTGGCCCTGCGGATAAAGCACACAGGGTTTAGATGAATCCCCAGGGCTACTTGACCTGCAGCTCCAAACTCCTCCCCTCCCTGAGCCGCCCCGCCCGGCGAGTCTCCTTTCTCAGCCTCACCACCGAGCAGGCAACACTGTGTGCATCAGGAAGATCGTGGGAGAACAGAGTCCTGGCAGCCGACGGGAACGCACAGCTCAGGAAAGCAGTTCGGATCTAGGCTGCCCAAAATCGTAGAATAATTTTGAGTGTGCGAAACAGCAAGCGATAGAAGTGATGGAAACTAAGCTGTCATCCTGCTTCTCGGGCTGCTTGTGCTCGCTCAACAGGGCTGGACTCGAGTCAGCGTCCCGGCAGGTGTTTTTTCAAATGCTTTTTCAAATGCTTTAAATTGAATTGTATGTTGTTCTATGTGAATCTGTTATTTTATTTGAATTTCTTATTTCAAATTATTATTACTAAATACCTTATTATTTTTCAAATTATCCATATCTTAAGAGTTTCCATCTCAGAGTGTCCCCAAGGCTGTTTTGAGCCCTTGAGCCTTTTCTTAAGTAATTCTACACCTCCCCTGGGTACCAGTGTAAACTCTGTTACTTAAACTTTTCTTCCCAGTACACATCTGACTGCATTGGATCCAATCTCTAAAAGCAACTGTTACCCAGATAACTAAACCCTGGTGATGCTCGTCTGTGCCAAAAAAAGCAGCTGCACATCACCATCTGGGCTGTCCTATCGCCTGCTGATGTGGGACAGGCGTTCCCGAGTTAAGGCTTTCCTCTGGGTGCAGCATGCCAACCACAGGTGTTTGAAGACGCTTCTGCCAGGCCGGCCACATGCTGGCCAGCGGTCACTCAGAGAGATGTCCTCAAAGCTGCCTCCTTCCTCTCCCGCTACGGCCTCTGCTCATGTGCTCAGCCCTCCGTCCCTGCCTGCTTTGGGCTGTGTGTGCTCTCTGACGGGAAGCACTTCTTCAGCTGTGCTTTGCCTCCTAGGAAGAACTTTGGAGAAAAACCTGAAAAAAGTTTGCTGCCAGGAACAGTGAAAACCTTGGTCAGTGGACAGGCCACGTGGGCAGGGCCGAAGGGTAACTCCATGTGCGGATCGGGGACCACTAGGTCTGATGACCCGGGCTGGGTCTGAGCAGACCGGACCAAGGGCCAGGCCCCTCCACTGCCCCAGGCACCACAGAAGTAGTGCCAAACTCAGGCCTAGCTCAAGGAAAGAGTGAACTGAACCTGAGCTTCCCTCACCCTGGAGGAATAAGCTCATAAAATGAATATTGTTTAACTAGAAAAAATATTAATTACATTTCCTGAAAATTTTAGCTATGGACCTTGATTGGCAGGGAAGTAGCCGGCCCCTCCCTACAGCCTCGCCTACCCCACCCGAAACTCCCCTTTTTTGTACATTGGAAAAGCACAGCTCCTGCAGTCTTGTTCCCGGGAACTGGCGCCAGCCAAAAATAACCAACATCCCCAAGGTGATTTTAGCTCATCGTAAGGTCATAGGCACCATGGCTGACACTGCTACTCCCATCATTTGCCTGACACCATGACACTTCGGGTTTCCAAAAAAGGACAAGGAAACGGGCAGCACTCAAGCCCTGACCCCAAATCCCATCCCCTTATGAATATTCAATTAACCCCCACCCCAGGCACCACCCCCCATGCCTCAGTCCACGTAAAGGGATGGCCCCAAACCTTATCGAGGTCAGCTTTGGTGCTTCCATTTTGTGTGCAACGAAATCTTGCTTCTCTGCTGAATTGTGCATACTCCTTTTCTAAGATTTATTTATTTATTTGAAAGGCAGAGATACAGAGACAGAAGAGGAGAGAGAGAGGGAGAGACGCTAAGGGCGTCTCCCAGAGGATGTTCCCACTGCTTACTTCTAAGGTGAGAAGCTGGGTTCAGGGGATCGGTGCTGTGGCACAGTAGGTTGATCCTCCACCTGAGGCGCTGGCATCCCATATGGGCACCGGTTCCAGTCCTGGCTGCTCCACTTCTGATCCAGCTCTCTGCTTTGGCCTGGTTAAACAGTGGAAGATGCCCAAATCTTTGGGCCCCTGCATCCACATGGGAGACCTGGAAGAAGCTCCTGGCTCCTGGCTTTGGAGGGGCGCAGCTCTGGCCGTTGTGGCCAACTGGGAAGTGAACCAGTGGATGGAAGACCTCTCTCTCTCTTTCTCTGCCTCTCCTTCTATGTAAATAAATAAATCTTTAAAGAGAGAGAGAGAGAGAAGCTAGTCTCAGAAACACAGCTGTCAGCCAAGTCTTAAAGAGGAAGCCAGGATTCTAATCCAAGTCTTCCTGGTTTCAAAGTCTGGTTTCTTAATTCTACTGCCATGCTGCCTTCTCCATGTGGGGGCCTGGAATCCAAGAGGTCACAGGTGGTGTGCAAATCCACGTGGCTGATGGACAGCCCGGGACAGGCGACGCAGGCTTCTGAGCACACTCGGATTCCTTGCAAAGGGGGGCACTGCTGAGCATCCACCGATGGTCCACGCAGACAGGAGAGGAACTGGGGGCTGGGCATCAAGGTCTGGGTAACCCTTGTGGAGAGTCCCTTCAAATCGCATTTAGTGGGTGCTGAACGCTCGGTCGCACAGCTGCTCACGTACCCTTGGAGGAGTCGTAGGCGTGGGCACTATGCGTGTCTCTCCTTACAGAGCAGGGCCCCCAGGGCAGACAGGCAGGTGAGTGCCCCAGCTTCCGGCTACAGAGCTCTGTCTGCTTAGGTTCCTCTGTGTGTCCTGGGTGATCCGTGGCGAGGGGAGGAGAGGGAGTGCTGCTGATGTCGGCTGCTGGTGCTGCTCACTTTCAGCTGCTTGGAGAGGGGGACGCTGTCCTGCCTCAGTGTTCCAGTATAGATTGCCTTCAAACTTGGTTCATGACTGTTTGAATATTTCATTGAAATGTATGACAAATATTATTTAAAAGGCTACATCTTGAAATGCTTTAAAAAGCCTTGTTATTTTCTTCACACCTCTATGTTAAATCACATTTTAAACTCAAATATGTACTTAAACATCATAAGAAGCAATAAAAATGGGTAAAATCCACAAGTTTGATGTTCTGATGGTATATGCATTTTCTGATATCCGCTTAAATTAAGTAGTGATTGAAGTTAAAAAGTCTGTGGAGGCACCATCTAAAATCCTCTCCACACCAGCTGCGGGAGCTGTTCCACTCCTCAGGGAGACGCCAGATTCTCTCTGTCTCCCCAGGTGCCTTATGGGAGCACGGTGTCCATCAAATGGACAGAACATTTGATTCCTGGGGCCGACGCTGTGGCGCAGCAGGTTAACACACTGGCCTGAAGCGCCGGCATCCCATATGGGCACCAGTTAGAGTCCCGGCTGCTCCACTTCCGATCCAGCTCTCTGTTGTGGCCTGGGAAAGCAGTAGAAGATGTGCCAAGTGCTTGGGCTCCTGCACCCGCGTGGGAGACCCAGAGGAAGCTCCTGGCTCCTGGTCTCGGATCAGCCCAGCTCTGGCCATTGTGGCCAATTGGGGAGTGAACCATTGGATGGAAGAAATCTCTCTCTCTCTCTGCCTCTGCTCTCTGTGTAACTGACTTTCAAATAAATAAATCTTTCAAAAAAAAAAAAAAAGAAAATTGGATTCCTTAAGAAGAATTCAGTTCTTGGTTAGCTGTTGATTTCACAGGAGATATTTTCCATTTTAACCAATAATGATATGCTAATAAAATTATTTCAATTTTTTTGTAAAGAAGCTTCCAGAACTGAAAGGTGCGGGTCACCAAGAGACTCCCTCTTGCGATGCAGCTTGGCCGCCTGCTGGTCTCCCTGGCGTGGATCCAGAGGCGTGGGGTGGTGTGGTTACAGGCCGGTCTCCTCTGTAGGAGACCATGAATCTCCAGTCGCCAAGTCCTGCTTTGAAACCTGGTGGTCACTTTGCGTGACGGCTCAGCCCTGTTGGGAGCCCGCCTTCCTGGGGGTGAGGAAGACGAAGGAAAGCCCGCGGCCGGGTCAGGGGCTGGCGGGGTCTGCACGCTGTGCGAGCACGGCCCTTCTCTCTAAATGATTGCCTCCTGGAGCCTTTTCCTGGCAGTGAAAAGACCCAGAAATGCAAACACAGGCGCCAGAGCTCAGCTCACAGGAGCTCCCGCACGCGAGTCATCTCTGGCCACGCTCGCCTGGGCGGTCTCGTCCCCAGCTGATGGTGTCACCACCCGCCCCTGCCCACTGCTGCTCGGGTCCCCGTGATGCAGTGCCATGGGCATCCTGGGGCAGAACTCAGCGCTTCTGACATTTGGGGCCTCGGTCATCATACCTGGCATTCAACTTTACATGTTTAGGTTGGCATAGAAACTGGATGCTGATCTCCACTCTGTGAGAAGGGCACCGTCTGATGTGGCTGCCCTTGATCTTAGCCTCCTCTGCGCCCCAGCCAGCTGCTGCCTGAGTGATCCGTGGTCCTTCCAGCCCGGGTGGGGCTCCCATCCTGTCTCCCATCACCACGGTGACCAAAACAGATGGAAGAGAGCGGAGCTGAATGGAAGAGAATGACTTGCACAGTGAATGGAAGGCAGGCTTGTGACTGGCCCGAGCCTGGTCCTCCCAGCGCCTGCTGCTCTGCTCCGTCGGTCTTGGCCACAGTTTCTTCGACCCCAACAGTCAGCCTGTGCTGTTTAGGGAGCACTCAGGTCATTCCCCTGCAGATGCAAAAAGAAGACCCTGGTTCTTAGCACACAGTAGAGAACAGAAAAGCTGTGAGCAAACGGGGAGTCTGAGTGAGAGGGGTGCATCTGGGACACCTGGGACAGCAGGTTCTGTCGGAAGATGTTGCAAGAGGAATGGCACCTCTCAGGTGGGGGATGGGCAGGGCCAAAGGGGAAAGAGTGTGTCAGACATGGAGTGGAGCCGCCTGGGGTGAGTTGGGTGGGAGCTGGGGAACTTGAGCGGCAAGCTTAAGTCTTGTTCTCCCCCAGTCTTGTTCTCCCCCAGTCTTGTTCTAGGGGACCCCTGGCACTGACTCTCCCAGCACGCTGTGCACCGAACCCTCCGTGCCAGCAGCCCCGTGCCATCCCGACAGTGCACGGCAGGGCGAAGCAGCCGACTGCCTAACAGCGCTGGCCCACCTGAACTCAATGCAGCTTTGCTCACCTGTCCTGGCCACAGGACGAGGGAGGGTTCCTGGGGGGCTCACCTTAGCTGCGGGCCTGGGCTGGTGCACAAGCTGCGGCCAGCCCATTCCTGGTAAGCCCTGCAAAAGTCCCCTCCAGTCCAGAATGACAAATAACCACTTGCAGTTAGAGCCCAACATCAGCAACAAAAGCAAAACCTCTGGTCAGGGGAAAAACAAACTTTACTCATCTGAAGACTGAGGCCCTGGGGGCTCTCCCAGGGAGATGGAAGGGGGCTGGGGTCTCTGGCTCCCCGGGGATGACCTGTGGAGCCTCTCCGGGGTGAATCCTGGCTTCCCGGAGGGGCTCACATGCATGACTGAGTCCAGGGGAGGGGGAGGGAAGCCACAGGACCTTGTTCAGAGGGACAGCGACAGGGACGGGAGGGGGACCCAGGCCTGAGCGTTTGTTTCTAGGGGCTTGTCCTGGGCTGAGCTTCCTCAACCGAACCCGGGGACTTCTGCGCCCTGTCTTGCCATGCAGGCCAGTGGTCGCCCACACCTGCCTGCGTTGCACTCGCCAGCACTCTGCAGCCGCCGCGGTCCACCTCTCAGATAAGTCGGCGGCTGTGCAGATGCGCCTTGAGGGTCTTCAGTCACTGGCTTCGTGCTTCGGAGCAGGCTCCTCTGGGGAGGAAGAGGAGGAGCAGCCACTCCCCCCGCCCCAGAGGAGGGGAGAGCGGAAGTGCCCTCGTCAGACCCTTAGGCCTCTGAGAGCCCGCCCCCTCTCCAGCCCCCTGCACGGATGAACAGGGAGAGTGAGACTTGGTGTGGCAAGGGGTCTGATTTCCTTGCAATGTGAGCTTCTCCATGCCTCTTGGTCTTTGGGCCATAGCAGGAGGCTCCGGAGCAGTAGTGCAGTCTCCTTCCCCACCCCACCCCCAAGCATCCAGCAAGTGCAGGAGCCGCCCGGGAGTGGAGAGACACACTGTGGGATTGGCCCATCTCGCACGGCTGCCTGCTGCAAGGCACAGTCGGTGCCCAGAGGGACCCACCGGCCCTGGGCTTGGGCGAATCATGCACCAGGCTCCTCTCTGCAAGACGGGGACACTACGACGGGAATGCGAAGAGCCCTGCCACAAGCTGAGCCAAGAGCATGAACAGGAAGCCCTGTGCCCCTGCCGGCACCCACCCATCAGGGCTCCACACGGGGCAGCGGTGCTGTATTACCCCCAGAGAAGCAAGATCACGGCCAGGGTTGTGCAGCCACTCTCAGGGGGGCGGTGCTGAGCAGGCTCACGTGGACTTCCCTGTCCCCCGTCTCAGGGCAGCAGTCACGCCCGAGGGACCATGCCCACGCAGCTGCGGTGAAGCACCCATCTCATCTCTGTGCAGTTGGCTCCTGGGCTCTGGGAGCTGCGGAAGCCGGGGCCAGGGACCACGTCCCTTCAGGCCCAGCAGCCCCACAGAGGAGAGGGTCCAAGCTGACCTTGCTTGTCCTGCTCCAGGGCTGTAGGTGGAGTGACCTCTGCCCGATGAGGCACCTGCTGCACCTGGCTGGGAAGACGCCACCTGCCCAAGGCGGGATGTCTGGTCCGGCAGAGCCTCGCATCCCTCTCCCTGCAACAGCCCTTCAAATACTGGGCCCTCACTCAGTCCCCCGCCCCGCCCCGATCCTCCTCCCCTCCCCCCTCCTCTTTCTCCTTCTCTTCCTCTCCCTTCTCCTTCCTCCTCCCCCCTTCTCCTCCTCCTCCCCTTCCTCCTCTTCCTCCCTTCTCCTCCCTTCTCCTTCCTTCTCCTTCCTCCTCCTCCACCCCCGTTCTCCTACTCCTCCCCTCTTCTCCTCCTCCTCTCCTTCCTCCTCTTCCTACCCCTTCCTCCCTTCTCCTTCCTCCTCCTCTCTTCTCCTTCCTCCTTCTCCACCCCATTCTCCTCCTCCTCCCCTTCCTCCTCTTCCTCCCCCTTCCTCCCTTCTTCTTCCTCCTCCTCCCCCACTTCTCCTCTTCCTCCCCCCTTCTCCTCCTCCTCCCCTTCCTCCTCTTCCTCCCCCTTCCTCCCTTCTCCTTCCTCCTCCTCCCCCTCCCCCACTTCTCCTCCTTTTTCTCCTCCTCCTCCCCCCTCCTTCTCTTCCTCCTCCTCCTCCCCCTCCATTTTTCCTCCTCCTCCCTTCTCCTTCCTCCTCCCCACCCAGCCCCCTTCTCCTCCTCCTCCCTTCCTTCTTCATCCCCACTCCTCCTTCTTCCTCTTCTTCCTATTTCTTGGTTTTATTTATTTGAAAGGCAGAGAGACAGAGACAGAGATCTTCCATCCATGGCTTCACTCTTCAAATGCCTGCAGCAGCCAGGGCTGTACCAGGCCCAAAGCAGGGGCCAAGGACTCCACCTGGGTCTCCCATGTGGGCGGCAGGCAGTTGGGGGATGGCTGCTTCCCAGGTGTGCACTAGCAGGAAGCTGGAGCTGGAAGCAGAGCCAGGACTCACACCGAGGCCCTCCAATGTGGGATTTGAGCAGCACAAGTGGCACCTTGCCCACAGTGCCCAACACCTGCCCCTCCTAAGCCGTCTTGTTCTTAAGCCACTGAATGGCACAGGTAATTCTCCAGGTGGGAGGAAAGCAGGGGAGACAGGGAGGCCCTGCCCCCTTGCCGCTTCTGCCAAGGCAGCCCAAGTAACCTGCAAGAACTGTGTAAGTGGAGAGCTCCTGTTTTGGAAACTTTGTGACTGGAAGCAAGTGGAAAATGTTGCAATGGGTACAATCTGTTGTTCTACATCTTTATTCCAATGATGTTATTCTCCTAATTTAGAGAGCTTAAAGTCAAGTGTTATGTCATTATTAGTAATTCCAATTTCTTGTTTAATTTCCACGCAAGACCGAGCTTGCCTGTCAAGTGCTCTGAGGGCGGCAGGATGCTATATTTGGTGAGAGATACTATCTACAGATTACAGGGAAATGGTTGCATCAGGGTCCTCTGCTGATTAGATAAACCACAAAACAGAAATGAAGAGTGGAGAGCCACAGCGTGCCAAGACTTGGTCATGCCAAAGCTGCTTGTCTCTCCTGGATCTGATGAGCCTCTGGCCCCTGCAAACCCACTGCGGAGCAGCCGTGCGGCCTCCGTGCCCTTCAGCGTTGAGGGACAGCAAGAGGGTCGCAACAACTTCTTCCACAGCCTGAGCAAAGCGCTCTCCACGGGACAGTCGTGTCGCTAACCCATCGCCGTGTTTCGGGAGGAGAACTGAGCCTTCGGTGCGCCTGGAGCTCAGAGTCGGCCGCGAGCTTCCTGCCGCTTGCCCAGGCCAGTCCTGCCCTATCCTGAGGTCAGAAGTGAGGGAGGGCGAAGGGGCCTTCCAAGGGCCACACGGCCGACCAAGCTGAGGTCACCCGGCTCTTTAGTGCCTTTCCACGCTCCTCCGCTCAGGACACAGAACTCTCTCTGGCCTTGTCCCAGCAGTTAGGGTGTCCCGTAGAAACTGGATACAGCGTGCAAAATGAATGGCTTCAGGTTTCAGAATTAATGTTAATATTATAGTCTGTATAATCCAATACTATCCTTTCGACATGTATGAAATACAAAACCCTTTTTTAAGGTTTATTTGAAAAGCAAAGTGACAGAAAAACATAGAGATAGAGAGAGAGAAGGAGAAAGATCGTCCATCTATTGATTCACCCCCAAATGGCCACAATGACCAAGGCTGGAGACTACAACTTCCTCCGGGTCTTCCATGTGGGTGGCAGGGACCCAAGTACTTGGGCCACCTTCTGCTGCTTTCCCAGGCACACTGGCAGGGAGCTGGATTGGAAGTGGAGCAGCCAGGACTTGAACTTCAAGTGCTCAAATATGGGATGTCACATCGCAGTCAACAGCTGAACCCGATGTACCAAAACACCAGCCCTTGTTTTTTAAGTTTTTTATTTTTTTTTTATTTTTTTTTTTTTTATTTAAAAGGCAGACCAACAGGGAGGGAGAGAGAAAAAAAGAGAAACAATTTCTAGTAAGATCTTTGACATTTTAGCGTACTACTTTGGGTGACTATTTTACACTCACTGCCTGTATTGAAGAAGACCAGTCCCATTTTAAGTGGTCAGTGGTCACAGGTCTGCCGTGGCTGCCATGGGTGCAGCCTTAGCCGCAGAGCTGTGGCCCTGAGCCCTGGGTCTGGTGTTGGACTTCCTACGGGTGTAACTTTAGACAATTGCTGTGCTCCTTGAATTCCGGTTTTCCTCAAGTACAGCCTGGAGATGTGAAGACCCAGTGCCCTGAGCTGTGAGGACTGCGTCATCCCGTGCAGTCCCCGACGTCCAGAAAACATCTTCCTGGGTGCCTGGCACGTGGCGGTTTAAATCTACCACCGTCTGACAAGTGGTATTCTCCATTAGAGGTCAAGTTCCTTCCAGGGGTTCGGGGAAATACATCCAGCCTCAGGTTCTCATCTGGGCTAAGTCAGGACCACAGTCTGTTACAGATCCCCAGTGAGAAGTCACTGGATTCACACACACACAGACACACAGAGAAAGAGACAGAGAGACAGACAGACACACACACACACAGAGACAGAAAGAGAGAGAGAGGAGCTCTTGTGTGACAGACATTGGGAGGAGAGCTTCATGATGAAAAAGACAGGATCACAGTGACTTGATCAGCCCTGTCCTGACTGTTGATGTGCAATTTAATACTTTATCCCTACTCAAACAGTATTTCACACTTTATGTTTTGTGTGGGTGCAAACTGATGAAATCTTTACTTAATATTTGCTAAATTGATCTTCTTTATATAAAGATAACTGAAAATGGATCTTGATGTGAATGGAAGGGGAGAGGGAGCGGGAGATGGGAGGGGTGCGGGTGGGAGGGAAGTTATGGGGGAGAAAAAGCCAAAGTAATCCATAAACTGTACTTTGGAAAATTATATTTACTAAATAAAAGTAAAAATAAATAAATAAGAGTGTCAACTGTTAAATCAACAGGAGTCACTGTGCACTTGCTCCCCATGTAGGACTTTATACTTCGTGTGTCTGGTGGGTGCAAACTGATAAAATCTTTACTTAGTATAGAGTTGGTCTTCTGTATACAAAGTTAATTAAAAAGGAATCTTAATGAAGAATGGGATGGGAAAGGCAACAGGAGGTGGGACGGGAGTGGGGATGGGATGGCAGGTCTGGAGGGAAGAACTGCCGTATCCCTAAAGCTGTACCCATGAGATTTGTGTTCAGTAAATAAAAACTTTCTTTAAAAAAAAAAAAAAAAGACACGATTCCTGGGGGTGGGGTAACAAGGGCAGCGTTTGGGGAACTCTGTGTTTCTGCACAATTCTGTGGGTCTGAAACCACCCTCAAACACAAAAGCACGGCGCTTCTACAAGATCGTGACCCTTGACCTCTGGCTGACACACCAGCACCAGCACTCGCCCCGTGCCGGCCTGCTCACGTCAGACACCTGTGTCTGCAGCAGTTTCCCTGGCGGCAGTGAGAAGCCAGGAGCAGTGCACTGATGGTGTGACCGCTGCGGTCTCAGCGCAGCCTCGCCGCAGCCTCGTGCCCGTGTGGCAGCGTGCGAGGCGGCGGGGCCGCGTGGCAGGTGCGGAGCCCCTGGGCTGTGTTGCTTCTCACAAGAGCAGGCTGGCACCCCACCGCCACTGCGGGGGCTTGGCCCCTTTGTGCACGGCTGCTTGCTTCCAGCTTCTCCACCACGGCTGATGCAGGCTGGGCCCTCACCGGGGCGAAACAGCCGGGACTGTCTCATCCAGGACTTCTGGGCTCCAAACGTGAACTAAAGAACTAAAGGAAATCAGCCTGGGGAGAGAAACACACGGAGGAAGCCAGGAACGAAGTGGGGCGCAGCACCAGGAGCGGAAGGCAGTCGGGAGTGTCCGTCAGCAGCTCTGCCGCCTCGCACCCCGGCTCCCCTGTGCCCTGCTCTCCAGCACTGGGTGAGTTGCGTGTCTGTCTCTAGGCACTGGCATGCCCCGACAGGGCTCCGTGGCCCCGCGAAGATCGGACATCGACTTCAGCTTCCAACTCTCCTGGAGCGGCACTGACGCCGGACGTCAGCCTTCTCCAACAGAGGCGTCCCCGCCGTCCTGAACGGCCGAGACACTCGCTCTGCTCCCACGGGGAGACCACCCCACCAGTGCCAGCGCCCCACCAGAGCTGCTTTCCCAGCAGTGGGATGTCTTTGGGTTCCATTACCCACCGCATTCTAACCAGATGCCCATGAAAACCAACGTTTTAAAAACAGCGAACCCCTGTGGTTGGTGTCCAGTGGGCTCAAGATCAAATAAACTAACTCAACCCTAACAGCCATGGACAGCTGCCCCAAATGGCTACCTCGAGGGGCAGCAATGGCTTTAAACATTGCCCAGCAACTTCAAAATCAGCCTCGGAGGCACATTGGCCTGGCGAAAAAGCCCACAGGAGAGTATTCAGGTTATGATGTAGGCAATGAATTGATTAATTTTTTTGACAGGCAGAGTGGACAGTGAGAGAGAGAGACAGGGAGAAAGGTCTTCCTCTTCCGTTGGTTCACCCCCCAATGGTCGCTGCGGCCGGCGCACTGCAGCCGGTGCACCGTGCTGATTCGAAGCCAGGAGCCAGGTGCTTCTCCTGGGTTCCCATGCAGGTGCAGGGCCCAAGCACTTGGGCCATCCTCCACTGCACTCCCGGGCCACAGCAGAGAGCTGGCCTGGAAGAGGAGCAACTGGGACAGAACCGGTGCCCCGACCGGGACTAGAACCCGGGGTGCCGGCGCCGCAGGCAGAGGATTAGCCTGGTGAGCCGTGGCGCCGGCAGTCAATTTTTCATCCAGCCTCTTGTCTCCTGCAATGATAGAAACACCAAGCAGAGACCAGTAATGGCAAACAGGGCAGTGAGGGAAGCAGCATGCATTCTCGTGCTGAGTGTGGGCCGCCCTCCATGGAGAACTGGACAGAGAACTGCCCACAAACTCGGGAGGAGGGGAAAAGTGAAAGCAGAGCCTCTGGGGGAAGGTCTGTTCAAGGACAGAAAGGTGGGAGAACGGGGCCGGTGCTGTGGCGTAGTGGGCTGAGCCTCTGCCTGCAGCACCAGCATCCCATATGGGCGCCGGCTCCTGTCTCCACTGCTCTACTTCCTATCCAGCTCCCTGCTGTTGCCTGGGAAAGCAGCAGAAGATGGCCCAAGTGCTTGGGCTCCTGCACCTGTGTGGGAGACACAGAGGAAGCTCCTGGCTTCAGACAGGCCCAGCCCTGGCCGTTGTGGCCATCTGGGGAGTGAACCAGCGGATGGAAGATCTTGCTCTCTGTCGCCCCTCTCTGTAACTCTGACTTTCAAATAAATAAATAAATCTTGGAAAAAAAAAAAAAAAACCATGCCTGAGACAACCATGGAAGAGGCAGACCCCTGACACTTTTGTCTCAGCAGCAGGGCGGGGCTGGGGGACCAAGGGCATTCTGGAGAGTGCTCTGCCTCCAGCCTCAGAGAGTCAGGGTCAGATCCAGCTGCCCCAAACCACACCCTTGCAAGCACAGTCAGGGCTCTGCAAGGAGCTGAGGAGAGCTGTGGGTGTGGCCGCATCCACCCGAGGTTGTACTCACACTTCAGCCAACTCTTGGGGCCGCGGGAGGGAGGTCGGTGTGCCAAAATGCGTGCCGAGCGCCTGCAGCCTGCCAGAGGCCTTGGCCTGGGGGCTACGTTTTCTCCGCTGGGCCACTCCGTCGCCATTCTAAGTTTTCCCAGAAATATCCTGTCTTCCTCCCAACTGTCTGGCTACACTGTTTGCAAACGCTTACCTAAGGAGTTAACGACCAGAACACGCCTGAGAATTTGAGAATTATAGGAAGGGGCTTCACGACGCTTACGGTAGGCTAAGCCTCTGCCTGGAGCGCCGGCATCCCAAACTGGCCCCGGTTGTGGCCGGCTGCTCCTCTTCCGATCCAGCTCCCTGCTGATGGCCTGGGAAAGCAACAGAGGATGGCTCACGTGCTTGGGCCCCTGCACATGCGTGGGAGACCCAGAAGAAGCTCCTGGCTCTGGGTCGGCGCAGCTCCGGCTGGTGTGGACGTTAAGGGAGTGAACCAGCGGATGGAAGACCTTTCTCTCTCTCCTACTCCTGTGACTTTGCTTCTCTTGCTAGGCTGAACACTGACTTCTAAGCCTATTTTTAATCCCACATTTCACAACTTTTTAAAAAGACTTATTTATTTGAAAGATGGAGTTACAGAGAGAGAGAGAAGGAGAGACAAGAGACAGAGAGCTTCCACCCCCAATGACCAGGAGCCAGGAGCTTCATCTGGGTCTCCCTCATGGGTGTCGGGGGCCCATGCACTTGGGCCATCTTCTGCTGTTTTCCCAGGTGCATCAGCAGGGAGCTAGGTCAGAAGTGGAATAAGCAGGACTCAAACTGGTGCCTGTATGGGATCCCGGCATGGCAGGAAGTGGTTTAACCAGCTGTGCTACAGCACCAGTAGTCCATGTACATATCATCTCAAGGCATTGGTGATGAGTGGGCAGAGGGGACCCTGTTGTGTCTATGTGTTTGAAATAGTTCATTAGGGGCCGGCACTGACACAGAGGGTTAAAGCCCTGGCCTGAAGAGCACCGGTTCTAGTCCTGACTGCTCCTCTTCCGACCCAGCTCCCTGCTAATGGCCTGGGAAAGCAATAGAGGATGGTCCAAGTGCTTGGGCCCCTGCACCTGCGTGGGAGACCCAGAAGAAGCTCCTGGCTCCTGCTTCAGATAGGCACAGCTCCGGGCGTTGCAGCCAATTGGGGAGTGAACCATCGGATGGAAGACCTCTCTCTCTCTCTCTCTCTGACTTTCAAATAAATAAATAAATCTTTAAAAAAAATAAGAAGAAGAAGCCACAGCAGAGGGCCTCAAAACTGCAGCAGGTGCATTCATCCAAGGTCAAGCACTCTTGTGTTCGTCTTCATGGACGTGGAAGATGGGGACACGCTGGATCAGCACAGTGGGGCCTGGACATCCGCCCTGCAGGGCTGCGACTGCTGGGATGAGAGGAAACACTGCTCCCTGGGGCTATCTCAGGGTGACAGGGCTATCTCATACACTGAGATTTCCTTTCCTTTTCAGAAAATCCCATTTCCTCTAATTGGTGGGTGGGGAGTTCCTGATGGCCTAGGAGGAGGATCTGGGGTGGATGCACCCAGCCAGGTGCTTGGCTGAGGAGTGGCCAGGGAAGGGGGGAACGGGGGCAAGCACCTGCAAGGGTGCTGGAAACAAATACCGCACTGGTCAATATTTTTCTGTGACTGTCAGCAAACTCTTCATGGTTCTCTCTCTTCCCTTGGTGCGTCCCTCTTGCTGAACAATTTCCAAAATTCAGACAGCCCCAGACAGGTGCCCTCAGCACAAGCAAGCTCCCATAGTCCTGGGGCTGGCGCTGTGGTGCAGTGGGTTAAGCAGTTGCCCGCAGTGCCAGCATCCTGTAAGGGCACCGGTTCGTGTCCCAGCTGCCCCATTTCCTATCCAGTTCCCTGCTAATGTGCCTGGGAAAGCTTCAGAAGACGGTCCAAGTGTTTGGGCTCCTGCCACCCATGTGGGAGAACCAGATGAAGTTCCAGGCTCCTGGCTTCAGCCTGGCCCAGCCCTGGCTGTTGCAGTCACTTGAGGAGTGAACCAGCAGACTGAAGATCTCTGCCTCTCTGTAACTCTGCCTTTAAAGTAAATACATAATTCTTTTCTAAAAAACTTCCACAGTCCTCTCTTTCCTTGGCCTCCCCAGTTGCACTGGCCGCTGGGAGGCCCTAGGACCACACAGTGGCTGCAGTGGTAATGAGTGACTTCCATCCTCCTCTGCCAGGGGAGCTGCTGGTGGTAGGGTCCAGTGTCCCCATCAGTCTACACCCTGAGACCAGCAGGTGACTTCGGTGCAGAGCAGCTGAGCTTGGGCTGCTGCCCCCAGCTCCACCCCTCAAAGGAAGGGCAGGCAGACTCCAGAGACACGAAGGATGGCGTCTTTTTGGGCAGAGGCAAGCTGGCCTTGGGAGAACATCTGCACAGCAGCTGAGACCTGGCAGAGCGACTCTGGGGGGAGTAAGTCCAGTCCTCTTCGGCCAGACCGGAATATGCAGGGCCCGCTGGTGTGCTGGCTTTGCCCTTCCTCTGCGAAGCGGGGTTATGGCGTGTGAGCCTCCGGCCCGTGGGATCCTCATGGCTGCGCTGGGCAGCAAAGACACGCGCGAAGAGCCAGTGATCACAGCAGGAGGGACAAGGAGCAGAGCTCGGTGACTCATATCGCGTTTTTCATTCTCTGCAGGCCTGATCAACTGTCAGCTTGCAAGGGGGAAAACGCCCAGGTCAAACACAGTTCTTCAGTTATTAGAAATATTGTGTGGTTTCCCCAAAGCCTTGGCCTGAGCCACCGGTGCGAACCGAAACACAAGAGGCAATTTGCCCACACGCTGCACGCATTTGTTTTTGATTAGGATGCGTTAGAAAGGGAAAGAAGCAAGTCGTTATCAAGTCAAGAAATTGACAGATGTAGGACTGCGAGAAGCCCCAGAAGCCCAGATTCCTGGTGCCAGGGTTCAGATGGCGTCTGGTTGGCGACCATCAACTTCGATCGATGCTGCGTGGAGCTGGGGACCTCCGTGGGGAGAGTCAGTCCTTGTGAGTGTCGTCCCTCCATGTGGGAGGGACAGGCCCAGGCCTCCTCTCCCCCGCACAGAGAGCAGCCCCCTGGAAGACCCCGTGTCCCGGGGCCTGACCCAGGCTCTGAGCCCAGCAGACATGTGTTGGGAGAATGGCATTGCCACCGCTGCAGACATTTTGGGGTTGTCACAGGTGCGGGCATCGGGGTGAGGGCTGCCCGTGCCCACAGTGGCATCTGTCCGTGCCTGCGTCTGGGAGTGGGAGGGGTCTAGGGAGCTCCCACAAGATGGATCCCGTGAGCTCTCAAGCCTGGCTGACTTCATTTAGCAGAATGTCCTCGGGGCGCACCCACACTGCGGCCTGTGGCGGAATTCGCTTGTTTGCTACAGAATAATGCTCTGTGGTGTTTCGTGGAGTTGGCCCATCCGTGCACTGCTGGACACTCGGGTGCTTCGATCCCTTGGCGATCGCGAACAATCACGCTGCTGGGGGCGGGGGAACCAGACAGCCAAGGTTCCGCTTTGAGCTCTTCATGTCCAGAAGCAGAACTTGTAGATTGTACGCTGATTCCCTCGTTAGTTTTTTGAGGAAACATCATACTCTTTTCCACTGTGGCTGTCCCATTTTCTATTCCCACACAGATTCGGGTTTTTATTTATTTATTTATTTAAAAGTTAGACAGGTGGAGAGAAATGATTTTAACTGAATACTGTCCACGCTAGCAGAAATGTGAGTGGTGGCAGCACAAATCCAGGATGGGCACACCATCCTCCAGACATTTTCAGGGCTGGCTTCTGCTGCCCATTTTTAAAAATGAGTTATTTATTTATTTGAGAGGCAGAGTCACAGAGAGCGAGGAGGAGAGACAGAGAGGGATACCCTCCATCCACTGGTCTACTCCCCAAACAACCACGACATCTGGGCTGAGCCAGGCCACAGCCAGCAGCCAGGAACATCCTCCAGGCCTCCCACCTGACTGCAGAGGCCCAAGGACTTGGACCGTCCTCCGCTGCCTTCCCAGGCACATTAGCAGGCAGCTGGATCAGAAGTGGGGCAGCCGGGACTTGAACTGGTGCTGACATGGCGATGCCAGCACCACAGGCCATGGCTTTAGCCAACTGCGCCGCAGCACTGGTCATTATCTTTCCATTTATAAAAAGGTTCATTCATTTACTTGTTTGAAAGGCACAAGGACACATACACACACACACATACACACAGAGAGGGAGGGAGGGAGAGAGAGAGAGAGACAGAGACAGAGACAGAGAGAGAGAGAGAGGTTTTCCATCCTCTGGCTCATTCTCCAAGTGGCTGCAACCGCTAAGGCTGGGACAGGCCAAAGCCAGGAGCCCAGAGCACAGCCCAGATCTCCCACGTGAGGGGCAGGGGCTCAAGCGCTTGAGCCATCACCTGCTGTTTCCCAGGCACAGCAGCAGGCAGCTGGATGGGAAGCAGAGCAGCCTGGACTTGCACCGGAGCTCGGTGTGGAACGTGAGCGTCCCTGAACCTGCCGCACGGCACAGCTGGGGCGGGCTGCTTCAAAGTGCTGCTCGGGCAGCTCCCAGGGCTGTGTGCGGAAGGGGCCTCTGCACGTGGGTCCTGGCAACGCCAGCAACCAGCGGGCCCTGCATCCGTGACGGCGACGGCGGAAGCGCCCTTACAGGAGAGCCGCAGTCGCTGGAACCTGGTCCGAGTTGCTCCGGTTGGACCTTTTTTGGCCGTGAGAGCAGATTCGGGAAATTCAGCTACAGGGACGCTGAGTTACACAGCCAGAGGAGCCCGGCTGAGGGAACTTCAGACAGCTCTCGGGGTGAGAACCACAGCATCATCCCCATAGCTACTACTGACAGGTGCTACCGCGTTGATTCATGGAACGCAGGCTGAAGTGGTGGAGCCGATATTGGGCACAGCAGTTAAGACTGCCCGGGACGCCTGCGTCCCCCATCAGAGCGCCTGGTTCCAGACCTGACTCCATCCCTGTGCAGCTGCCTGCTAAGGCAGAACCCGAGAGGCAGCAGGTGATGGGTGTGTGCAGCGCAGTTGGGATAGAGATAATAAGTAAACCAATGCGTATACATCTGAGGACAGGGCCACTCTGCAGAGCTGGCGTGGTCCCAATAACACTCCCTGTACAGATGTGAGGTGGTCACCTGTGGTGCCACTGAGCCCCCAGCCTGGGGCCGGCACCCTCGGGGGTGACTCTGCCTCTGTCCTGATGCTCATCTCCGCCCGACGTCAAGACCGCGCTCCACGCCAGCCTGCTGGAGTTGGTGTTCAGCCGTTAAAAAGGTGAAAAAGGACCCTGACACGGTGGTATTTGACCACATTAAACATTTTTCATAGTCAGTAGCTGCACCAGGGGCCATTATGCTGAAGGTGTCAATAAAGTGACGTTTAAACCACTGTATTTCAAGCACACACTAAGAAAGAGAGTCGGGGCTGGCATGTGGCAAAGCAGGTCAAGCCACTGCCTGTGATCCCTTATGGGGGCCGGTTCAAGTCCCGGCTGCTCCTCTTCCCATCCAGCTCCCTGCTAATGCACCTGGGAAAGCAGCAGAAGATGGACCAAGTGCTTGGGGCCCTGCCACCTATATGGGAGACCTGGATGAAGCCCTGGCTCCTGACTTCGGCCCGGCCCATCCCTGCTGTTGTGGTCCTCTGGGGAATGAACCAGGGATGGAAGATCTCTCTGTAAACTCTCCCCCCACCCCCGTAACTCTTTCACAAGAATGAAGAAAGAAATCTTTAAAAAAGAAAAAGAAAATAAAGAGAGTAGTGTCACGGTCATCGCCAGCTCCCATAATTCTCAGCTCATGGCCAGTTCCTCACCTGTGACCTGCCCACTGCCCCTCCTCTAGACTTATTTGGGAATAAATTCCAGCCTTCATGCCAAGAAGAAAACTGATTTCGAAAGCACATATATCTTAGAAATGTCTGCTTCACATAAATGTATCATGGGAATCAAGTGAGAGCTAACTGAATAGCTGTCGTCTGCACTGGTCTATTTCCTGAGAGAAAGCACCACACACACTGCACTGATCTGGTTGTACTGAAATCAGATTTTTTCCGTGCATACTCATTGTCCAAAAAAAAAAAAAAAAGGAAAGAAAAAAGGCCAAAAAGAGCAATCACGCAATATTAGAAAACATAGGAAACTTTGATTTCCCAGGAGAGCCCTATTGATCTGCGGATCGGGGTGTAACAAGGTCACTCCCTGCCAGCGAGGGCTGTGTGGACGGAGGGGACCAAGGAACCAGTGATGCGGCAGTTCTCTGGAAGACGGCTGAGGCGCAGGCAGCAGGGACACACGCCATGAGGCCCTGGTCGGTCCCACCGGTCACTTAGCACTCCACAGCCTGCAGCTGTGGCTTGGGTAGGACCGGAGGAGCTACCATGTATTCAGCATTCTGATAAATGGTTGCTTATTTACTTGCATTCTATTTGAAAGGGAGAGACGGGGAGAGAGAGAGTGGTTAGGCTCTCTGGGAAGGAAGCATCCTTTCCCTTCCCTTCCCCTCCCTGTCCTCCCCCTGCCCTCCCCTCTCCTCTCCCCTCCCTCCCCACCCTCCCTTCTCATTTCATTGCACCACTACTTGGAGAAGCCAGGTCACCAGTTGGGGACAAGAACAACCTCTTATTTATGGATGGAAGACCTGCTGGTACTCTCGGATGGGCCCTTCCCATCACTGATGACAAATCCCATTTTCCCAGAGGAAAGCACAGGGCTGCTCAGAAACACCTGGGTGGCCGGCGCTGTGGCGGAGCGGGTAAAGCTACCACCTGCAGTGCCAGGTTCAAGTCCCGGCTGCTCCACTTCCAACCCAGTTCTCTGCTGTGGCTGGGAAAGCAGTAGGAGATGGCCCAAGTGTTTGGGCCCCTGCACTCATGTGGGAGACCTGGAAGAAGCTCCTGGCTCCTGGCTTCGGATCGGCACAGCTCCAGCCGTTGCGGCCAATCGGGGAGTGAACCAGCAGATGGAAGACCTCTCTCTCTCTCTCTCTCTCTCTCTCTCTCTCTCTCCCCACCTCTGCCTCTATAACTCTGCCTTTCAAATAAATAAATAAATCATAAAAACATAACATTTCAAATAAATAAATAAATCATAAAAATATAACAGAAACATCCTGGTTACTGCCTCCTTTGCCTTCTCTGCAGGTAAGCCCATCCCCACTGAGTGACATAATGCGAGAAGGGACATGCGCCAGCTTCATGCACAGTGGGTCACATTCTCCTTGCCTTGCCAAGGGAGCCACACACACGCATGGCAGGCACACCAGACAGCACAGGGTGGGGCCCTGCCTCTGCCTCCTGCTCCCCTCCAGCCCACCCTCCTGCTCTCCTGGCTCACCCTGCTCAGGGTCAAGGGCAAATGAGCACAGTGCGGAGTGGCCAACGACCTGGCTTGCCCAGGACCCCTGAGGGGGTCCCTGCATTTATCCTGCCACCTCAGAGCGCCTGTCTGCACTTCCAGTGTAAGGAGTGGGCACCTGTAGCTGCAGGGGGCGGGACCCGCCTCTGAATGCGAGATGAGTCACGTCCTGTTTCCGCTGCAGGTGAGACACGTGTCCTTCGTACCTGGCTGCTCTCCTGGGAGGGGCCCAGGCCTGGGACACGTGCTGGGCCCGTGAGAGCGGGTGATCCTGATTCTCCCCTTAGTGACTCGCCTGAGCAAGTCATCACAGCTCTTTCTAGACGCACCGTCTCCAAAGAGGCCAATGCATGGAAGGGGCTGAAACGCACTTCCACAGAGCCCCAGCCCCACCCCGCTGAGACGCCCCAGTGAGCCCCAGCTGAGGGTGCCCCTCTCTGGACTGTGCCTGGCAGAGGCCCCCACCGTGCTGTCAGAGGCCAAGTTCAGCGATGCCCACACATCCTGCCCATTTCCCCCTGACCCCAAATCCACCTGTTTGTGGGGAAGAAGAGGAAGGGCAGGTGAGAATGGACGCTCCCCAGGGTCCCGGGCACTCAAGGGTCCCAAGTCTGCCGGCCAGGGTGACCCCTCCCCTCGCTCTCCATGTTCCCATCCAGACACCTGCTCATGATGGAGACCACCACGGACGCTCCCCAGTCACCATTGCTGAATCCAGCCAATGCACTTGGAGCTCTGGGAGCCCCCTGGGAAGCCATTGTTCAGGGCGCGCTCAAGGTCACCACCCACCGCGTGCTTTGTGGAGAGGCCCTTCCAACTCTTACGCCTCCCAGTCTTCCTTCCCACATCACCGCGTGGGTGCTTCATCGGGCGATAGCCAGGCTCAGCCTTCACTCTCCTCATCCAGAGGCTTCCTCCGAAAATAAGGGCGGGGAATAGCCCGTCTCTCGCACATTTACAACTGCGCACACACACACACACACACACGCACACGAACCCTCAGCTCCAGGAGGGTGGGGCTGCTTCTCCTGGACTCCCTATGGTGCCTGGGACATCGCAGGGTGCAGGTGATCCCTGATTGAAGGAATGAGCCTGAACAACATCTCCCGTAACAGGCTTCCTACACACAAATGTCTTCACTTTCCTTACTCCACTCCCATTCTCGTCTATATCCAACGACGAGCCGGCACCGCGGCTCACTAGGCTAATCCTCCGCCTTGCAGCGCCGGCACACCGGGTTCTAGTCCCGGTTGGGGCGCCGGATTCTGTCCTGGTTGCCCCTCTTCCAGGCCAGCTCTCTGCTGTGGCCCGGGAGTGCAGTGGAGGATGGCCCAAGTGCTTGGGCCCTGCACCCCATGGGAGACCAGGAGAAGCACCTGGCTCCTGCCATCGGATCAGCGCGGTGCGCCGGCCGCAGCGCACCAGCCGTGGTGGCCATTGGAGGGTGAACCAATGGCAAAGGAAGACCTTTCTCTCTGTCTCTCTCTCTCCGTCCACTCTGCCTGTCAAAAAAAATAATATATCCAATTTTTTTTTTTTTATGCAGCTACCACCACAGTTTCAATGCAGTTTCCTTGCCCGCTTGTCGCCTGGAAAACATTCCCCTCCGTCCCGTGGGGTATCGGTGGCCTCTGGGGTGCCACATTTTATTCCCTGCTTCTCCCTCGCTGGCGTTGGAGTAGGTGCCATTACTCACGTATAGCAATAACTATTTTTCAGAAAGTCTGGGTTTGAAGGCATTTGAAGACTTTTGAGCCTACTGCCAGTTTACTTCCACCTCCCTGAGGCCAGTACCCTTGACCTGGTCTCTGCTGGCCTCAAGTGTTCCCCCACAAACATTCTCCCTCTGTTTGAATCACTCCCATTCCTGCTGGTGTAGTTTATTTTTATTTTTGGACTGTTTTTACATGCTTGCTGTCCTTTGTTAAAAATGATAATGCATAAATATTTCTTTAAAATGACGGTGACGCAGTAATACTGAGAAGGCACTTTTAAAGTTCATGGAAAAGGGCATTAAAAGGTGCTTATCTGGGGTCAGTATTCTGGTAAAGTTGGTTAAGCCTCTGCATCCCACACGGGTGCTGGTTTGAGTCTCAGCTGCTCCTCTTCCGATCCAGCTTCCTGCTGATGCGCTTGGGAAAGCAGTGGAAGATGACTCAAGTCCTTGGCCCCTGACACCCACGTGGGAGACCCAGAATAAGCTCCTGGCTCCTGGCTTCAGCCTGGCCCGGCCCCAGCCTCTGTGGCCACTTGGGGAGTGAACCAGTGGGTGGAAGAAACACCCTTCTCTCTCAGCTCTCCCACTCTAGAAATAAATCTTTTTTCTCAAAAGATGTATATTTTGGTGCCAAAAATTTCTGAAAGCCATGCATATGAGGGGATCTTCAAAAAGTTCATAGAAGTGAATAATGAAAACATTATGTATAGATTTAAAGACTTTTTGCACTAAAGTAAAGACGTTTAAATTCAATTTTCCTACTAATTTTCTGCAGTACGCCATCCAGCTATGGTAACGTCTTGCAGCACCTAGCTTATAAAATGAAACCAGAAGGTCTCCCGAGTCTCGCAGCAGCTCTGCCAGGCCCATATCGTTATCCACAGGCAGGAAACCATCACCCAGACAAGAAACCAAAGCAGGACTCGAGTTCTGCTGATTCTTAGCTCCCGGTCCTTTTAGACAACCGTCAAGGCAATGCGAGCAGCGGGACTGGAAATGGAAAGAAACGGTCCTGGCCAGCTCCCTCCCCAGAGCCAGCCCTTGTGTTCTGCCTACTTAGTTTCAAGCCACATCCACCGGCTACCCCAGAACCTGCCCTCTGGCCTATTCAGTGACACCACCTAGCTCTTGTGGGCTGTCTGTCCACTCCGTCCATCTACAGCCTGTGACAAGCTGCAGCTGGTGACACGTGCTTCCCGCACGAGACCAAGCCTTCTGTGCTTTGTCAGTAGGTGATTTCTACAAGCCGGGGACCCCTGGAGGACCCACGTCCCCCTAGCTCAGGAGGCCCCCCCACGAGGCCACGTGGGGTGCCAGGGTGACATTTCCTTTGTGGTCCAGCTCTGCACTGTCGTTGAGTTTCTAAGTCACCAACTGGGGCTCCAAACGAAAGCACAGGGAATCAGGAAAAGCAGCGAGGGGAGGGAGAAAGCCCTCCCACTTGCGGGTCTCTCACTGCACCCTCCCTTAGGGGTCAGACTGGCACGGGGCCGCTCCCCAGTTCCCCCTGTGTGCTGCCGCAGCCCCGCCCTGCGCAGGGAGCAAGGCCCCCTCTGGGGAGACAGCCTGTCCCTGGTGGGGCTGTCCCTGAGGCAGGACACTTGCAAGTGACAGCTTCTTGGATTCATCACCATCATGGCCACCAGGGCCATCATCGTGGAGGGGGTGGGGTTTCAAGGTTGTGAATGACAGGCGGAGGCGGAGCTACCCCAGGTTAAAGGAGACTGAAGAGAGGAGCCAGGGAAGGTTGCCTGAGGACCTCCCCGACACCCTGGATGGGAAAACTTCTCTATAAACCGCACGGTGGCACGTTTCGTGGACCTGGGACTTGTGTGGGGACTAGATGACAGGACCCTGTCCGTGTGACTTCCAGTGTGCACAGTGACACTGTGATTAGCAGAATGTGCCTGTCTTTGATTTTAGGAAACACACGGAAGCACTGAGCAGCGAGGGGTACCGGCCAGGCCCTTACTCCCAGTGGCTCAGGGAAGCTGTGGAACTGGGTACAGAGAAAGAGCTGAAGCAGGTGTTACAGCATTAACATCTGGGAGCCGCCCGGAGGCTGCACGGCTAACATGTTATTTCAGCAATGTTTTTGTTAGTCTACGTTATTTCAAAATAAAAATGTAAAGAATTGTAACAAAAAAGAACTGGCTCACAGAGGGCATTTGGTGTCTTCAGACATCACATGCCAGGGTCCTGGGTTCGAGGCCTGGGATCATTTCTGATTCCAGCTTCCTGCTAACGCACACTTGGGGGACAGCAGGTAATGGCTCAAGTACTTGAGGCTGGCCCAGCCCTGGCTGTGGTGAGCATTTGGAGAATGAATCAGAGCATGGACGATCTCTCCCTCTCTGTCTCTGTCTCTCTGCCTTCTAAAAGAAATTAAAATAAATAAATAAATAAACAAAATGGAAGAGAATTGGTCTACAAGAGACCCACACATTGATGAGAACACGGAGCACACGGTGGTAGAACAAATATCATCCCATATACACACACGATGCTGCTGGTATCCAAAGGCATGAAATCCGGTTGTTCAAAGGCAAATATAAACGTCTTTATACGTAACACTGAATTCGTTTGTAGTTCTTCATATTATAAATCAGTGTGCCCTGAAAATACAGTACCGGGGCCGGTGTTGTGGCCGAGAGGGTAAAGCTGCTGCCTGCGACACAGCTGGTTTGGGTCCCAGCTGCTCCGCTTCCAACCAGTTCCCTGCTAATGCTCCTGGGAAAGCAGCAGAGGGTGGCCCAAGTCCCTAGGCCCCGCACCATGTGGGAGATCTGGAAGAAGCTCTTGGCTCCTGACCGGCCCAGCTCTGGCCCTTGCGGCCATCTGGGGAGTGAACCAGCAGATGGAAGACCTCCCTCCCTCTCTCTGTCTCTCCCTCTTTGTAACTCTTCCTTTCAAATAAACAAATATTAAAAAAAAAAAAAGTGTAGTGCAAAGGAGGTCAGGATGAGACAAGAGTGGAAAACTTCTGATCCTGACAATTGTTAAGGCTGGGGGCGGGGACACTGACGAGCGCTCTGCAGCAGCTGCCACACCTGCCCAGGAGCTGGGAGCCAGGGAGCCCCCCACCCCCGCCTCCCCGAACACAGGCAGAGCGGCCTCGGCCCGCCCTCCTCCAGGACCGAGGAGCACTGCGCACCGTGCGGGCTGCCCTCCTGTCACCAGACAACTGTCGGGCAGTGTCTCCTTCCTCTGCACTGAAGCCCACCTCTTTCCTGTAAGTTCAGCCGTGACTAGAGTCCCTCCCCGCACCATGGAACATCACCCGCCTGCAACACAGTCTGAGAAACCAGAACCAAACACAGGTGCACCTGTTGGCACCTGGGTCCCCAGCATGCTTGGGGGATTTGCTTTGGCCTCTTCCTCATCCAGTTTTCCCCGTGTGTGCCTTCACCTCCCCAGATGCCATGGTGAAGGCTTCCGTGCCGTCCATCACGGACCAGCAGGGTGCTGAGGGGGTGGGGGGCAGGTCTCAGTTTTCAGCATCTGTTCAGTGGGCACAGCAGTGGCGCTCAGGCCTAGGGCTGCTGGGAGCACGGCGTGAATCCTGTGCCACAGCACAGCACGGTCAGGCCGCGGTGGCACACGGCTGTCAGCAGCTGCACACACCGGGCTTTCACGTTCTCACCCACCGCACAGACACTTCCTGAGTGCCTACGCTGCGACCCTGGCAGCAGCTCCTGCCTTCAAGGACCTCCCCCGGCAAGTCGTGCAAGGAGACAGCGACCAGGCAGCCCGCGCCGAGCGGCATGGCAAGCACCCGGGACTTCAGGAGCTAAGAGGGAGCCAGCAAGGCAGAGGTCCTGGGGGAACTGATCAATCACACACCCACCCCCGTTTTGATGAATGGATGCTGAATGACTCCGAAATCAAAGGCCAAACCACAACACCCGTGAGGAGGAAACAGCAGGACGGCTCTAGGGAGGGTTAGTGCGGCGCGGCAGCCCCACGGCGGCACGACAGCCGGCCAGCACCCTGCGACACGCTCACAGCCGGCCCGGTTTTTCCTCTGAGACAACAACACGGTTGTGTGCGGTTTTCTCCAGCTGCCCGGGACTGAACAGAATCACTGCAGATCCACACGGGGCCCAGCGCGCGATCTGCTGCCTGCTGACGTTGGTTTCCGTGGTTTCCAGCTTGCCTCTTATGCAACGGAGTCTCTGGAACAAACACAGGCCAAGGGACGGCAGAGCTGAGCTCGGGCCAGGTGTGGGCCTTTCCCACACCTGTCATGGGAACTGCTGAAGAAATGGTTCAAAGGAAAATGCGAACCCAGGGGCACACGGGCCCCGGAAAATACAGATGGACCGCGACAAAAACATCGGCCATAAAGCACTGTGCTTTACAATGCAAGGTTCAGCAAGGACAGGCACAGGGAAGATGGAGCCCAGACGCAGAGTGCAGCAGGTGGCCTGGGTCCCAGGTCCTGTCCCGAAGGCAGCCGCTTCTCCTCCGGCCATGGGGGGAAGTGGTTTCCTGCCAGTTCCTCGCCCCTGACTCGAGGTCACTCACATGGCAGGAAGCCCCAGGCAGCCGCAGGTCGTGGGCATCTGTCCCAAGACCTAGATCCGGTCTCCGGGCCTCTGCCCCTCAGGGGTTTCCACCCCCTTGCTGTCCCACATGGGTGACCTGAAAACACTCAGGTCATCCTGAGCTGCCTGGGGCAGTGTGGCCAGGCAGTGAGACCCCTCTGACGGACAGAGCGCAGGGTCAGCCAGCCCAGGCTGGGCCTGGCCCAGCCCTGGGGTCCGGCTGGCCGCTGTGGAGGGCTCCAGGAGCCCTGGTCCATCCTGCCGAGTCCCAACTTCAAGTCATGCCCCGAGCCTGCCCTGCAGACTCCTGCCCTGGGTGCTCATTCCAGGCCTGCACTTCCGGAACCTTCTCGGTGTGGTTCCCCGGAGCTGAGAGCCGGCCTGCCTGGGGTCAAGGGGAGCAGGATGCTGGCTGTGGAAGGCTCTGCAGGGCCTCGCTGGAGAAACGGCCCTTCCGGCCGCAGCGCCTGGACGGCTCCAGGACAGACAAGGGCTGAGCGGTCAGCACAGAGCCCACGGCCGTGCGCCCCCGTCCCCGTCCCCGGCCTGGGGTTGGAGCCCAGCAGCTTGGGGACAAGGCACGGTGGCGAGCGCACCCCACCGCCACGGCACTCCGTCTAACCCACTTGGGGACTTATGCAATGAAAAAAACCCCAAGCCAAACAACAACAGCAGCCGCCGCGTGGTGCCCGGAGCGTGCGGCCTCCCTGGTGGAAACAGTGATGCGCGCGCCCGCCACGCCGGCCCAGACGGCCGCGCGGCGGCCTGACTCAGTGGCAGGAAGTGGTGTGTTTCCACTGCAGAGCTCGAAAACAAGCTGGTGTGGGGAGCCGCTGGGGCGTCGGTGGCATTTCCCTGGCCTGTTTATGAAATACGGCGGGAATGCGCGGCGGGGTTCCTCTCAGCGCGTCTTTTACAGGAAACCCAGGAGCCCCGAGTGGAAGGCGGGCGGCCGGGCATGCTGGGAAAGCCCGAGAGTGCCCGGATCAGGAAGGACGGGAAGGGAGCGAGGGAGACGCGGGCCCCGCGCTGTCCACGCGCCGCCGCCCTCCCAGCGCGGGCCCGAGCTGCTTCCTTCCCAGAGCCGGGTGTGGAAGGCACCGAGTGCCCAGAGGCCGGGCCGAGGTGGGGTGGCGCCCACCCAGAGCCGGGTGTGGAAGGCACCGAGTGCCCAGAGGCCGGGCCGAGGTGGGGTGGCGCCCACCCAGAGCCGGGTGTGGATGGCACCGAGTGCTCGGCAGGCCGGGCCGAGGTGGGGTGGCGCCCACCCAGAGCCGGGTGTGGAAGGCACCGAGTGCCCAGAGGCCGGGCCGAGGTGGGGTGGCGCCCACCCAGAGCCGGGTGTGGAAGGCACCGAGAGCCCAGAGGCCGGGCCGAGGTGGGGTGGCGCCCACCCAGAGCCGGGTGTGGAAGGCACCGAGAGCCCAGAGGCCGGGCCGAGGAGGGGTGGCGCCCACCCAGAGCCGGGTGTGGAAGGCACCGAGTGCCCAGAGGCCGGGCCGAGGTGGGGTGGCGCCCACCCAGAGCCGGGTGTGGAAGGCACCGAGTGCCCAGAGGCCGGGCCGAGGTGGGGTGGCGCCCACCCAGAGCCGGGTGTGGAAGGCACCGAGTGCCCAGAGGCCGGGCCGAGGTGGGGTGGCGCCCACCCAGAGCCGGGTGTGGAAGGCACCGAGTGCCCAGAGGCCGGGCCGAGGTGGGGTGGCGCCCACGCGGAGCACGCGGAGCTGTGGCCCCGCAGGCCCTCCCTGGGCGGGACCAGCCCCCAGCCTCCGAGGGGCGCGGTGGGAAGTGCTGGGGGGCGGGGGCAGAGAGCGCCCCCGCCGGGGACCCCAGTCTCGCAGCCCCCCGCCCCCCAGGCTCGGCTCACCTGTGTGCTTGCCAGGGGGCCGCAGAACAATGGGAGAGAAAAGCCCACGTTTTCAGAGGACGTTTACTGGAAAATGTGCTGGTAAACACACAGCAATCTCGAAACCGCCTGCTCGCCGCTCACAAGTTCTTTCCAGAATCAGCTTCTGCGTGGCCACTGCCAGGGTCGAGCCCCCCCCCCCCCTCCCGGCCCCGCGGGGTCCCCGGTTGGATCCTAACCCCCAGCCTTCAGAATGTGGTGGTTTGATCTACCTACCTACCTGCCTATCTGTGTGAGAGAGAGACGGAGGGACTTGCGACCCACAGGTTCACTCCCCGAATGGCCGCAGGGACCTGGGGGGGCAGGTGCGGAGCAGAGAGAGAATATTTGATGCTCTGGTTCACTCCCCGAATGGCCACAGTGGCCAGGGCTGGGCCAGGCTGAAGCCAGGAGCCAGGGGCTTCATCCAGGTCTCCCCCAGGGGTCCAGGGACCTGAGCACCTGGGCCACCCCTGTGGCCTTCCCGGCGCCCTGGCAGGGAGCTGCATTGGAAGCGGAGCAGCCAGGACTGGAACTGGTGCTGGCCTCGGACGCCCGGGTCACAGCTGAATCCACTGGGACATGACGCTGGCCAATTTTTTTTTTCTTGCAGTGTCATTATATGGTTTCGGTATCAGGGTAATTGGAAAATGAGTTGGGAATTGTTCCTTACTGAACTTAATTTCTTTAATACAGAACTGTTTTTCTTGAATGGGCTTTGGTAACTTGTCTTTCAAGAAGTTTGTCCACATTTACTGGCGTAGACATTCTGTTGCCTCTCTGGTGTCTGTGGGTCAGAGTAATCGCCAGTCTCATCCCTGGTATCTATAATGTGCGTTTTCACCCTTTTGTTGATGCATCACTCTAGCTAGGGACTTAGCAATTTTAATGATATTTTTTTTTTAAACCTAGATTGTGGTTTTACAAATTCTTTGTCTGTTGCTTGTCTTGTTTTCAATTTCATTCATTTCTGCCCTCATATTTGTTATTCCGCCCTTGCACTTGTCCTGGCTCTAATTGCTCTCCTTTTCCTGTTTTCTTCAGATGCAAGCATGGAGCACTGAGGGCCCTTGCTGATTCTAGTAAGAGCTTTGAGTGCTATTCTTCCTTTTCAGCGCGGCTTTAGATGTGTCCCACAATGTTTGATATATTGTATTTCATTAGCTTCGAAATATTTTCCAAGTTATCTTGTGAATTCTCTTTTGACCCAGGAGATATTTGGAAGTATGTCGTTTGATTTCCAAAGATTTGGGGATGTTCCAGCCCCCTTTCTGTTTGTGAATTCAGATTTCATTCTTTTGTGGCCAGGGAACATACTCAGCGTGAGTTCAGACCTTTTAAATTGGGGGGAGGGGTTGTGTAATAGCCCAGCAAATGCTTCGTGGTCCACCTTAACGAGCGTCCTGCGTGCTTCTGAGAAGCACACACACGGTGCCGCGTGCACAGAGGTGGAGCTGCTGCAGACACGGGCTCTGCGTTTGGCAGATGTGGGGTTCAGGTCAGCCGCTGGGGACCCACGGAGAAGCGGGACTTGGCTACTTCCCCTTTCCGGTATCGCGGCCGTTGTATGCCAGCGAAGCTTTTGAGGGGGATGCGAGGATGGTTTGTCCACTCCACGGAGAAACTCAGCTGAAACTTGATCTCGTTGTGGCAGTGCTGGGAGGCGGGACCTGTAAGGGGGCCTGGGTCCTGTGGAGCGATGAGCACCGTTTTCGTGGGCTGAGTTCTTTCCCAGGAAAGTGGGTTGTTGGATGCGGGGCAGCCACTCGTGTTTTGAATGCACTTGCTTGCCGTTTCACCTTTGGCCTTAAGAGGATGCCCTTGTCAGACACCGTCTCTTGGACCTCTAGCCTCTCACCTGGGCTTTGTGAGCCCAAAGAAACGGCTTCTTTGGAAATCACCCAGTCCCGGCTGCATGTTGAGCAACAGAAAATGGACGAAGCAGGTGCACATGCGTGCAATCACTGTGCCTCCTTGAGGAACTGGACTCGTGTCCTTATCCTCAGCAGTAGTCCTCGTTTACTTTTTTGCGGAAGATTTATTTCTTTGTTTGAAAGGTAGAGTAAGTATTTGAAGGGCAGAGAGAGAGGGAGGGAAGAGTAAATCTTCATTTGCTGATTCACACCCCAAATGGCTGCAGGGCTGAGGCTGGGCCAGCCCAAGTCAGGAGCCAGGAACTCCATCCAGGTCTCTCACATGGATCGCAGGGCCCCAGTGCTGGGCCGTCTTTCTGTGCTTCCCCGGTTGCGTTAGCAGGGAGCTGGGTTGGGAACGGCGCAGCTGGGACTCCGAGCGCTGCTCCGTCTGATGTGAGAAGCCAGCGTCCCAAGCAGAAGCTCACCCTGCACCACAGCTATAGCTCGGTCCTGTTTAAAGCGTCTGATAGTAACGTAGCAGCAACTCTGTCTTCTGCCTAGTGTTCCTAAGTCTACCTTTGCCGTCCTTTTGCTTCTAACCAATCTACGTTTAAGGTGAGATTCCTGAATAAAGGTTAGAGTCAGATATTACTTTTGTTTCCTTTTCTTAAAGATTTTATTTATTTATTTGAGAGGTAGAGTTACAGAGAGAGGGAGAGGGAGAGAGAGAGAGAAAGGTCTTCCATCCACTGGTTCACTCCCCAAATGGCAGCAACAGCCAGAGCTGAGCCAACCCAAAGCCAGGAGCTTCTTCTGGGTTTCCCACAAGGGTGCAGGGGTCCAGGTGCTTGGGCCGTCCTCACTGCTTTCCCAGGCTTTAGAAGAAAGCTGGATTGGAAGAGGAGCAGCCGGGACAAGACCAGTGCCCATGGGGTGCCGGCACCGCAGGTGGCCCACCACGCCACAGCATTGCCCTCATCTTGCTGTTTATTAAATCCAGTATACCAACCTCTCTTTTTTAATTATGTCTTTCACATTCATTGTAATTACTGTGGAATGGGCTTAAATCTGTCATCTTGCCAGTCGTTTTCTATTTGTCGCAACTATTCATTTCCCGTGTTTTTCTTCTTTCCGCTGCCTTCTTTTGGAGAACTTCTCATAATCTCACAAAAACAATCCGCTGTTCTCTATTTCTGACTTGCTAGTTGTAGATCTGAGAAAGTTCTCTTAGTGGGCACACACCGCCTGTCTGCTGTCACCTGTCCACGCAGGGTGTTAAGGTCTTGGCAGCAGCAGAGGGTAGGGTGCACACACAGCACCTGCGTACAGGAGGACAGGTCATGGTGGTGGCCAAGGCGCTGCATTTGGGTTGGGAAAAGGTGGACGGAAGGAGAGTGGCCGGGCAGGGGTTTAGGTGGGAGACAGCCGGGCCTGCAGCAGACGATGGCCTGTGGCAGCGATGGTAGAGCAGTGGCCAGTTTGATGACCTCCTTCCAGGCGAGCTCAGTGCCTTGCTCTGGTTGGCTGGAAGGGTCAGAGAGAAGTCCCAGGAAACAGGTGGTGCTGGGTTGCATGGCACAGAGAACAGCCGTGGGCCGCTGCCACCGATGGCTCCAGAGGAGCAACCTGCTTCGACCCCAACAGTCACACTGGGTGGTGGTGAGCAGGAAGCTGGGCAGACCTATCTGAAGTCTGGGAGGACGCGAGGGCCCAGGGGTGTTGGCTCAGACGCCAGGAATGGGTGGAACAAGCAGTTCTCTCCTGTGAAAACCTAGGAGCTGCTGGCCCTCCTGGGTCACACGGAGAAAGAGACCCACGAGGGAGAGGGACGGATGCAGGCAAAGCTGCCACGTCGGGCAGGAGGGCGTCGTGTTACGGAAGCCCAGAGGACGGACGTCTTAGGAAGGAGAAGGCCAGTGGGCGTCGTGTCCGGGCAGCAGTGGCTTTGTCGGTTACGGTGCGGGAGCGACGAAGGCTCACAGCTGAGGGGAATGAGGGGGATTGTGAGGCAGATGGAGGAGGTTTGAGTGCAGCCCTCAGGCTGCTGGCTGCATGACTCCTGGCTCTGCACAAAGGTGCAGACGCACCCCGACCCCTCTGCGTCCGTCTCCATCTCACTGCCCCCGCCATCAGATCACCCTTTCTTGGGAAGGAGGCCAAACGCTGCAACCACATCCCAGCCCTCACTCCTCTCTGTAAATGCATGTGGGAGAATGCTGGGAATCCCAGGAAGCTATGTGAAGTTAGGTGTGCGGCTGACAGCTGGCGAAGGGGCTGGGACTTCTAACTATTTTTTTAAAGATTTATTTTATTTATTTGAAAGGCAGAGTTACAGAGAGGTGGGGACAGAGAGAAGTCTTCCATCCACTGGTTCACTCCCCAGATGGCCACAACCGCCGGAGCTGAGCCAGGAGCTTCCTCTGGGTCTCTCATGTGGGTGCAGGGGCCCAAGGACCTGGGCCATCCTCTACTGCTTTCCTAGGCCACAGCAGAGAGCTGGATCAGAAGAGGAGCAGCTGGGATTAGAACCGGCACCCATATGGGATGCCAGCGCCTCAGGCCAGGGCTTTAACCCATTGCGCCACAGCGCTGGCCCCTTCTAACAATTTATTCTAAGAAAACAATGAGAGTAGCTGGGAGGGTTGTGGCACTGTGGGTTAAGCCGGCATCACTGGCATCCCGTATGAACACCAGATCAAGTCCTAGCTGCTCCACTTCCAATCCAGCTCCCTGCTAATGACCCTGGGAAAGCAGCAAAGAATGGCCCAAGTGCTTGGCCCCCCGCCACTCACATGGGAGTCACAGATGGAGTTCCAGGCTCCTGGCTTCAGCCTGGCCCAGCCCTGGCCGTTGCAGCCATTTTGGGAATGAACCAGCAGATGGAAAATCTTTTGCTCTGTCTCTGTCTTTCTCTCTCTGTCTCTGTTTCTTTCTGTTTCTCTCTCTCTCTCTCTCTCTCTCTCTCTATGTCTTACTCTTTCTGTGTAACTGCCTTTCCAATAAATAAATACATATTTTAAAAAAGGAAAACAATGAGAATGAATAAAAAACCAAAGCATTAAGAAGTTTACTAGTAACAGTGTTGTTCTTCAATAAGGAAAAATTGACAACGACCAAATGTAGACAAGTCCATCTGTTGGAATCCAAAGTAGCCACTAGCATGGACCTAAGCATTTTCTGTTTTAGATAAAGGACAACAGTCATGTTGTACAGGAGGTTATCACATGCTATATGTAATTAGTTAACATAGTGCATTGAATACGTATGCAGAGAAGTGTCTGGAAGGAGCAGGTGTTTAGTGAAGCTTCATCCTTGGGATGCTGCATCCCATAGCCACGTGCCTGGGTTCAAGTCCCCACGCTGCTGCTCACTCCAGCTGCTTCCTTCTGTTGCACACTCTGGAGGCAGCAGGGGATGGCGGAAGCACTTGAGTGCCTCTGCCATGTGGGAGACCTACACTGAGTCCTGTGCTCCTGGCTCAGCCTGGCCGAGTCCTGGCCACCGCAGGCATCTGGGGAGTGAGCCGGCGGATGCAAGTTCTCTTTCTCTGTCTCTTTTCACCCTTCAAATAAATAAAAACGTTTTAAATTTCATTTTGGTTCTTAAAAAAAGAGATGTGTCTGGAAAACTGTGCAGCAGAGATTAGCAGTGGTCACCTCTAAGCAGTAGGCCTATGGCTTTTTTTACTTTTTGGCATATCTTTTTTCTCCATTTTTTTCCAATATTCAACAACACTTCTTGTGTGAAGGATTATTGACGGTGTGATCAAACATCAGAAGGGCTCCTACGGTAGATCTGGAAATGTCGGTGTGACCTGGCTTTGGTGAGCCCGCTGAGGATCCTTGCCTTACGTGCAGACAGTGGCATTCGGCCTGCAGGGAGTTCCGCGGCCAGTTGCAGAAGATGGAAGCATGCTGGTGTGAACGGTCCCTTTGGAAATAAATGCAGCTGAGAAGAGGGCAGGGTGACTCCCTCAGTAGCTGGAGCTGCAGCCCTGCACTCCAAAGCTGAGCGTGGAGGTTGGCGGGGAACATGCTTGAGGACCTATGAGAAGACAAGATTGTGTGAGAAGACACAAGTTGGAGACTGAGCGCATACTTGGCCATCCGTGGGTGCAAAGCAGGAAGTGCAGGCACAGGATGGTTAGAGACCCGAGCGTCCAGCTCAGGGACTACAGGACCCAGGGAGGACCAGACAGTACCCCCGCAGGAACCAGATGCTGTCCGTGAACTCGGAGAACTCAGCAACGGTTTGATAAAGGGGCTGCTTACAGAGATGGGGAAGGGTATCTGGAAACACAGAGGGTGCAGGCGGGCTCGAGACAGCAGAACCCCTACCACCCGCAGATGCGAAAGGGGGCCCCCAGGAGACCCCTGTACACAGAGGCACTCTGAGGGGGGTCTTCGATCATCAAGGGCATGGCCACTCCTGCCACCCTCCCTCATTCTATTTCTCCTGTGTCCTGCGAGGACTTCCCATTGCACACTTGTCCAGGGCCAGAGTGCACAGGAGCAGGGCTGGCTTACCAAGGCAGGGAGTGGGGTAGACAAGCCCAGAGGAACACATGGAAAATGCGTGGCTCCCACAGCAGGGTTGAGGGTCAGAGGACTCCAAAAGAGGGGAGGCGACTTGGTGTTGAGGAGACCCACGGCTTTTAGGTCCTCTTTGGTGGCTGTTCAAGGACACTCAGCAGGAAGCGGGGTAGAGGAGGTGACCATAACCAGTGGCAATCTGCCTGCCCAGGGTCCTTTCAGGCAAAGGCATGGAGCTTGGCATTTTGCCCAGGAGAGAGAAGAGAGTTTCTGGTTTTGTTTGTTTGTTTTTTGACAGGCAGAGTTAGTGAGACAGAGAGACAGAGAGAAAGGTCTTCCTTCCGTTGGTTTGGGAATGAACCAGCAGATGGAAAATCTTTTGCTCTCTCTGTCTTTCTCTCTCTGTCTCTGTTTCTTTCTGTCTCTCTCTCTGTGTCTTACTTTTTCTGTGTAACTGCCTTTTCAATAAATAAATACATCTTTAAAAAAAAGGAAAACAATGAGAATGAATTAAAAAAATCAAAGCCGTCATGGCCGGCCATGGCCAGCGCTCTGCGCAGATCCGAAGCCAGAAGCCAGGTGCTTCCTCCTGGTCTCCCATGCAGGTGCAGGGCCCAAGCACTTGGGCCATCCTCCACTGCCCTCCTGGGCCACAGCAGAGAGCTGGCCTGGAAGAGGAGAAACCGGGACAGAACCGGTGCCCCAACCGGGACTAGAACCCGGGGTGCCGGCGCCGCAGGTGGAGGATTAGCCTAGTGAGCCGCGGCACCGGCTGAGAGTTTGTGTTTTTACAAACTGCCCAAGCCGGTCGGGCCCAGAGCACATGCAGTGCATGGCATGCATGGTACGCATTCAGCAAGTGTGCTTGCTTCTGTCTCCAGGGCATGTGGTGCAAGTCCATCCGCCAGCCTTTGGTGCACGGGGAGGGTGAGGGGGCATGTGGGGCAGAGCCCCAGCTGACGGCGGAGGGGAGGGGAGGAGGGCACTGTGTCCCGGTCTGGCCCAGAGACACCATCCTGAGCAAGCCTCTCAACTCCCTGATCTCCAGCCGAGGACCAAATGCAACGCACTCTGAAGAGCAGACCTTGCACAGCCTCTGGGGGAGGAGTCACCACCTGGGAGAGGCTTCCCAGCAGGGCCGCCTGACGAGGGTCCCCAGCTGGGCTGCTCTGAGAGACACAGCCAGCCTTGATTGTGTCAGGGCACCACACTGTGCATGGTGGTAGCTTTCTTGAGAATGCAGTTCCTCTCGGGTCAGGATAAAGACACGGTGGTGCATGCGTTGAACCCAAGAAACCCTGTGTAGAAAAGGCAAGCGGGGGGCTAGCATTGGGCACAGAGGCTTACGCCATCGCTGGAGACACCTGCGTCCCAGATCCAAGTGCCTGTTTGAGTCGCAGCTGCTCCACTTCCGACCCATCTCCTTGTTAATGTGCCTGGGAAGACAACAGATGATGGCCACCTACTTGGGCCCTTGCTACCCACGTGGGAAGCCTAGTGGAGTTCCTGGCTCTCTGCTTGGGCTTTGACCAGCCCCAGCCACTGCAGCCATTTGGGGAGCAAACCAGCCGACAGAAGATCTATCTTTCCCTGGCTCTCCCTCTCGTCATTCTGCCTTTCAAATAAAATAAATAAGTAAATGGTAGGCAGGATGGTGGTGAGGGGGTGAGAGGAACAAAGGCAGTAGAAGAATTAAATACATTTCCAGATGGAAGTGAGAAGACTTAGAAGGATGCTGGCATTGATGGCAAAAAAATGAAGACACGAGAGAAATGACCACGAGGTCGAAGACCTTGGCTTTGACACTCAAAGTGATGCCTTCGGGTTGGTGGAGACCTGGGAAGCCCTTGCAGAGAGGGGAAGGGGTCGGTTGCTCTCCGTTGCCTTTGCTCCTTCTTGAAGACACCGAGCTCACCGAGGGACACACGGTTCTCTGAGTCGCAGGGAGTGCCTGCGGTCAGGGACGGTGGGGAGAAGCAGAATGAGCACTCCCCGTGCCCAGCAGTGAGAGGCCGGCTGGAGCAGGCTGCAGTTTCTGAGTGGGTGCACCTCCTCGGCGAGCAGGCTGAGAAACAGCTGCGGCAGCAGCGGATGAAGACAGCAACGCAGCTGGGTCCCCCTCCTCAGAGGTCTCGGAGCTGTCGCTCGAGTGAGACCGGGCACAAGCTGTGTGTAAGGAGGCCTGTCACAGAGCAGGTCCCTGGGGAGGCGCCTGGACCCCAGCCCCAGCTGGACAGCTTCAAGCCAGGGTCAAGAAGGTGAGTGAGGGCTCTGGTTGGCTTGGTTGCAGAGTCGACAGCAGTGGGCTTGAATAAGGGCCCGTCCTGTTTAGCAAAGTCTCCAGAGCCGCTGGACACAGCTCGAGCACACATTCCGTGTGGGTTGTTTGGCCATGGCTGCCGAAGGCATCAGACCCACGCTGTCTTAACACTCTAGGTGGCAAAGCGAAGAGTCGCATAGCAGTGCTTGAACTACCTTTTTTAATTTATTTATTTGAAAGAATTACAGAGAGAGGGCACGACAGAGAGCAAGATCTTCCATCTGTTGGTTCACTCCCCAGATGGCTGCAACAGCCAGTCTGAAGCCAGGCATCAGGAGCAGGGGCCCAAACACTTGGGCTGTCTTCTGCTGCTTTCCCAGGTACATTAGCAGGGAGCTGGGTCAGAAGTGGAACAGCTGGGGCTTGAACCAGCTCCCACATGGTCGAAGGCAGAGGCTTTACCCACTGCTATGCCATAATGCCAACCCCACCTGAACTTCTAATGGGTTTAAAACATGGCCTTCAAATTTTCCCAGCTATTTATCCTGAAGAGTCCAGACTTACAGAAGAGTCGCAAAGATAATATAAGGTCCATGGACCTCTTACCCAGTGTTAATATTTTACACAAAAAATGGCACAAATGGTAAAAAGCCAAGATAGACTGCCAAAACACAGATTTTTATTCAGATCTGAATGAAATCTTAACCAACGCAATCATTGGGCCATTTGCAGGCTGTTGAGTGTTGCTGCAGCCGCCGCCACCAGGAGCTCATCTGACACCCAGGGCGCCAGGGCAAGCTGTCACCTTGTGACATTCCTGCTGCAGCCCTGGGAGAAGCCGTGGAGGCCCTGGGAGGGGCAGCGCGGGGAGCGCCCGCCAGGTACCTCTGCTCACTCACCCCCACCAGAAGGGTGAAAGTAACAGCAGACCTGCTGGATTGTGGGTGACTGTGGGAAGGGACCTGCCACCTGATGGAGAGAGAGATAATGGTTGTGGGGGCACTGGGTGCTTTTCCCAGAATGACTAAGGGGTGTCCAGAATCTTAGCATGACTCACCGCAGGTTGGTTCTAGAGCTGAGAGGAGGCTCAGCCACGACCCACTCTGCTCCACACAGAGACTGGAGGGCAGCCCAGCCCTTGGCTTCCAAGGCCAGGCTTCTACTCAGTCTCTTAACGCCCGGCTTGTGCGATGGAGCGCGCAGCTAAGCATGCAGGAATCAAATGACCTGTTCTGTACAGCGTCTTTTCAGCCAAGGGCCTCGCAGGTGCAGGAGAGAGGCAGAGACCCTTATGCCCAGGTCATCCAAGGCATAGCCGTCCGGAGGCAAAAGCAAATTCTGTTTCAAACCAGAAACAGGCGGTCCCAGTTCTGGACTTGCTATTTCAGTCCTCGCTCGATGGCATGTGTTCAGAGAGCATCGCAAACCCTCAGCTCGCTTTAGAAGAGTCCGTGCCTAACGGCTTTCTCGGTGCTGCACTGCTAGTGTGTGTACTCTAAATGATGATCAAGATGTGTTTCCAATATCCACAGTTATTCGAGTTTCATCTGCGAGGCGAGCTATCAAAGGTATTCTCTCTCTCTCTCTCTCTCTTTTTTTTTTTTATAAGGAAACGCCATTTTCTTCTGAATGAAACCATCGATGGGATTTTCTTACCAACGAAACAGCACTGAGGTTTCCTGAAATGAAGTGGAGCCGGTGTTGCTCTGGTCTGGCCTCCGTGCAGTGGCCATGGGAGCTTCCTGCTGTCTGAAAGTTCTCAGCGTGGCCGCTGCGAAGACCGCCCTCTCACAGGAGCTGTCGGTGGGCTGGGAGACACTGGGGCTCCTAAGAGTAGCTGCAGACTCACTACCTTTGGGTGCCAGAGGGCACCCCTCCCAACTCCCCCCGTCAGGACATGCGGGCTCTTGGGTGCACAGAGCAGAGGGAAGCTGAGGCCAGGCCTCCATGCGGGGGACTGGAAGTCCACAAGTCCACTGAGGTTGATGTGTACCTGGGGCTGGCCCTTCCGGCCCTGAGGATTTAACTGCAGAGAGCACTGCATACAAGCGTCGGCCACCCGGCTTCTACTGGTCATTTCCAGCCCGGAATCTACACAGCGGGGAGCGACTCCGTGCTGTCTACAGGCTCAGGAGGCTCCCCTCCTGCTCCTGGGACTGAGCTGCAATGGGCACACACTGCTTTGAAACCTTCAGCAAAAGGGGAAAAAGGAAGACCAGTATCTTCTATTAGCAGTATTTCTTCCTGCTTAAAAAAAAATCCTGAAGCCTGCGTTACGGCTCCCAGCAGGTTAAGCTGTCACTTGCAACACTGGCATCCCATATGAGCGCTGGTTCAAGTCCCGGCTGCTCTGCTTCCAAGCCAGCGCCCTGCTGATGCGCTTGGGAAAGCAGCAGCAGAAGGCCCAAGTGCCTGCGCCCCTGCCACCCACATGGGAGACCTGGATGGAGCTCCTGGCTCCCAGCCTCAGCCTGGGCAAGCCCTGGCCATTATGGCCACTTGAGCAGATGGAAGCGCTCTCTCTCTCTCTCTCTCTTTGTAACTCTGACTTTCAAATAGATAATGAATCTTAAAAAAAAACAATCCCAGAGATGGATGAGGGAGAAGGGCAGTTGCTCCCTCATGCTTCTGGTCATTGGCCTGAGAGAGGCTGTGTTCAGGTGATTTCCCAATGGGTGCAGGCTTTGTTGGTGCTCCTTGGCAGAACTCCTCCTCCAGCTTCCTCCCGGCATCACCCTCTTGCCATCCTGCTCACGGCCAAGCATGCTCAGTGAGGTTAGCCTTTGTCTCTCGAGACCTGACCGAGACCCTGCTCCTCTTCAGAGAGGTGCCCCCTTCTCGGGAAAACTGGGGTGGCTGGGAGAGAGTCACCAGCGCTCTCTGAGGTCGACAGCCACAGCCTGCTTGGAGTCGGTTGGGTTGCAGCCTTGGCCTAAGCCAGAACTGATTTAAGTCAAACAGCTGCAGCCCCTGGCATGGACAGAATCCAAGCAGGAGTCCAGACGTCTTTCAGAGCCGCGGTGTGAGGCTCCCGTCAAACAAGGAGGGAAGCCCTCCCAGTGCCCCTGAGTTGCTCGGAACCAGCCCTGGCACCTGCAGCCGGCTCCCGCCAGCTTCCTTTGTATTTTGTTTTGGAATCCAAAGAGGCAAAACTCTAAAGTAGTGTGACTCATGCTCTTTGTGGTTCACAGATGGATTCCGACAATTAAAAAAAAAAATCAAAAACCCCAAACACAAGATTCTGACGTTCAGGCAGCCGAGTGTCGTCTGCCCAGGAGTGTGCGTCTATACGCAGACTTAACACCGCACACTGGTGGGCCCGCGGAGCCCCAAACCACGGTGTTTCAGGCCTACAGGGTTATTTTCTCCTGTGGGCCCAATATCTACCCAAATGAACCTCTAATATCACCCAGATCAGACCAGATTCAGCTTCCCCTGGCTATCCCCAGTGTGTCCGTGTAGAGTTGGCTTACCAACTAGTATGTGATATTGAAATAAATTGCCTTGAGGGCAGAATTCATTTGGGTGTCTAAGTTCTGATATGGGTTTCAAACAGGTCTCTAAATAAGCCCCTCCCTCTTGCTAGAGCAGGGCTGGGGAACCCGATTTCCTGCCAAGGCCCATTTGCATATTGATAACATCGTTCCCCGGGGCCATACAAAATGATCCACTTAAAAAATGAGCCTGCTGTAGATTTATTGAATTTCGAGTCCCAACTGTGCTTGCCTTGGCAGGGCCAGACCAAATGATGTCACGGGCCGGAAGTTCCCACCCCTCCCTAGGGGATGGCCCTGACTTGGTAGTCTGTAGGCCAGGGGCATTTGCCCAGTGCTGCGGAGCAAGAAGCTGGCCATGCAGGGTGGGGAGGGCGGAAGCAGCTTTGTCCAGTCCCGAGGTTTCCCGCTGATGGCATCCTCCATAGGGCCAGAGGCCCCACTGGGCACTAAGCCTCATGGGCCTTGGGTTTCCTTTCATACCTTGCACAAACTAGTTAGGGCCACAGTGAAGGCGCTGAATTTCTCCTCGCCTTACTTTTCTCCTTGATAGAAAAATACTCCCTCTGCTCCACTGCACAGGGGATCCAAGATCTTGCATGTGAGAATTCTGGGACAAGCGACGCCTCTGAATGGTGCCGTCGTGATCTGGGACAAGGAGTAAATATAGGTTCACCTGTACAGACACGTGGGGCGAGAGCTGTCGGCGAGATATTAGCAAGTGATGCTATCTCTACTTTGTTATTCGCGCAGCTGAAAAAGTCAGCCTGTTATGTAATAACAAACAGAGCTCACATTTGGTGCCTCATTAAATGCAAGCATGTCTCCCACTAGCGCTAGGGAGTCTATAAGCGGCATCGGGTGGGAAGTTTGTAGGACGCCCCCCAGAAAACCCCTCCAGGACACTGATGTGCTGAGTTCTAAATTTGAACGCGGTTTGCAAACGTCGGCAGTGATGCGGCCCTTTCCTTCCCACCTTTGCCCTGCAGCCCCCCGGCTCAGCCCCCTCAGGGCTGTCTCGTGTCCTCCACCTACAGGGGCCTACCCCAGCCTCCTCCTGGACCATGCGAGCGTCCTCAGGGCCCTGGTTCACACGTAGCACAGGCTGGCTCCTTGTCTCAGGTGGTGCGTCCAGCTTCTTCCAGGCCAAGCAGAAAGAGCTGAGGGACACACTAACTCATCCGACACTCTGGCCCGCTGGCTTTCTCTGGTTCAGTTGCTTCCACGCCCTTGTGTGATAGCAGGCTGGCCAAACGCGAGCAATCAGAAAGGCCAAGAGCAGAGTTTTCTGGTCCTCGGAGCCTGTACTGTTCTTGGCACGGGCACCTGGGGCCACAGGTCTCAGCCTCTCCACTGCTCCCCAGCACACCTTGAGAACACAGGGGGGCGACTCGACGCCGTGGCTGCCTGAACCTGGGAATCCTTGTCTAGGTGGGGAACGCTTCGGTTCGGACGGGGGTCCATTAGACGCAGGTGGGTGCTTTGTGCTGTGGCTTGGCCACGTGGGCAGGGTTTTACAACTGCCTGGCTGGGGCAGCTCAAGGCGGTGCAGATGGTGGTCAAGTGAACAGGCACAGCCAGAAGACTGCTCAATCCCAGCCGTGTCCCTCCTCAGTTACGTGGCCTTGGACAAGCTGCCTGAGCGCCATGTCTGTTTCTTTCTCTCTCTCTCTCTCTCTCTCTCTTTCTTTCTTTCTTGGACAAGCTGCCTGAGCGCCATGTCTCTCTCTCTCTTTCTTTCTTTCTTTCTTTCTTTCTTTCTTTCTTTCTTTCTTTCTTTCTTTCTTTCTTTCTTTCTTTTTCTCCTTTCTTTCTTTCTCCTTTCTTTCTTTCTTTCTTTCTTTCTTTCTTTCTTTTTCCTTTCTTTCTTTCTTTCTTTCTTTCTTTCTTTCTTTCTTTCTTTCTTTCTTTCTTTCTTTCTTTCTTTCTTTCTTTCTTTCTTTCACAAGCTGCCTGAGCGCCATGTCTCTTTCTCTTTCTTTCTTTCTTTCTTTCTTTCTTTCTTTCTTTCTTTCTTCCTTTCTCTCTCTCTCTCTCTCTCTCTCTCTCTCTCTCTTTCTTTCTTGGACAAGCTGCCTGAGCGCCATGTCTCTCTCTCTCTCTCTTTCTTTCTCTCTCTCTCTCTTTCTTTCTTTTTCTCTTTCTTCCTTCCTTCCTTCCTTGGACAAGCTGCCTGAGCGCCATGTCTTTCTTTCTTTCTTTCTTTCTTTCTTTCTTTCTTTCTTTCTTTCTTTCTTTCTTTCTTTCTTTCTTTCTTTCTTTCAAGATTTTATTTATTTGAAAGGCAGAGTTACAGAGAGGCAGAAGCAGAGGGGGGGGGAGGTCTTCCATCCACTGGTTCACTTCCCAGATGGCTGCAATGGCCAGAGCACCGATCTGAAGCCAGGAGCCAGGAGCTCCCTCCAGGTCCTCCACATGGGTGCAGGGGCCCAAGTACTTGGGACATCTTTTACTGCTTTCCCAGGCCATAGCAGAGAACTGGATCAGAAGTGCAGCAGCCAGGACTTGAACTGGTGCCCATATAGGATGCTGGCACTGCAGGCAGTAGCTTTACCCACTATGCCACAATGCTGGGCCGCCATGTATTTCAGTTTCCTGATGTGTACAGTGTGGATGGTAGGGACCGGTGCTGTGGTGTGGCAGATGAACCCTCCACGTGTGACAGCAGCATCCCATACGGGTACCAGTTGATGTCCCGGCTGCTCCACTTCCGATCCAGCTTCCTGCTGATGGCCTGGGAAAAGCAGCAGCAGATGGCCCGAGGGTTTGGGTCCCCGCCACCCATGTGAGAGACCTGGTAAAGCTCTTGGCTCCTGGCTTCAGCCTGGCCCAGCCCTGGCCCTTGGGACCATTTTGGGGGGTGAACCAGCAGATGGAAGATCTCTCTCTCCCTCTGTCTCTCCTTTCTCTGTAACTCTTTCAAATAACTCAATCTTTCCCCCCAAAATGTGGGTGGTATAGATCTAAAAAGGCGGAGTGAGGATGAACGCTGAAACGCATCAACTTTCAACAGGGAAATTGCTGGAAGGAAGTCCTCAGGCTAGCGGGCGGTCGGAGAGAGCGGTGCTGCGCAGGCTCGGACTCCTGGCCTGCTGCGTCGCTCTCCCCTTCAACCACGACTTGACCTCAAGTCCAGGGGGTGACCCCTGTGCACGGGCGAGCTCGAGACCCAGTTCTGTGCTCCCCTTTCCTGACAGACGAGCTTGACGGGCAAAGCCGATGCAGGTCACCCTGGGCTTCTTCCCTCGGCTCCTGCTGCTGGCGTCTGCATCCGAGAGTCAGGGTGGCCAGTGAACCCAGCTGGGAATGCCAGGTCGGGGCAGCAGCCCTCTGCTTAAACACACAGCATTCTCCAGAGGCTGCGCTCCATTTTCAAAGCCCGTTTGTCATTCAGAATGTCACTGCAGATAATGTGTCACCCATCAGCTTATCTACGATGGATGTCATGTTGTGACTTGGTACTGTCATAGGATAATAAACCTTAAAGAATCCTGTATGTTAAGTTTGCTCATTCTCAAAAGGATCTCTCTCTCTCCTCCCCCTCCCCCCCAACCCCTCGCTAGCTGTTTTTTTTTCTCTTCTTGAGGAGGGTCGGTCTGTTTGAAGCTCTGTGAAGAGCCTGCTGGCGGGACTGACAGGGCAGGGGGAGGGCTTGTGTGCTCTGAGTCGCTGGCTTCCTGTCGGGTTGGGGACACGAGAGAGAGCCCTCTGCGAGGCGGGGCCAGGGAGGCTGCCCTGTTGCCTCCCTGCACTGCGCACTGATCTTCAGGCTCCCGCCCGGGCTCCCTGTCTTTTTTTGCTCTTTCCAAGGTTTTTGTTCCTTGTTTCCCTTTGAGAGTTTCTCAAACCGCCAGCTTCCATTTGGGCTGGAGATCTGGTCATTCCTATTGTGTCTATTTTTTTTTTAATCATTTCTGGTTTGTTGTTGTTGTTAATTATTTCCTTCCTACTTTCTTTGGGCTCATTTTTTTTTTTTTTTTTTGAGTTGGTGACCAGTTCCGCTCTCTTCCTCTTTAACATAAGAACTGAGAGCCACGCGTCCTTCTTGAAGTACATCTTTCTAAGGATCTGTTTATTCTGAAAAGCAGAGATAGAGCAAGAGAGACAGAGCTTGTTCATTCACTGGTTCACTTCCCAAATGGTTGCAAAGACCGCGGCTGGTCCAGGCCAAAGCCAGGACCCTGGATCTCCATCCGGGTCTCCTATGTGGTGGCAGGGGCCCAAGCACTTGGACCTTCATCCGCTGTTTCCCAGGCGCGTTGGCAGGGAGCTGCAGCGGGAGTGGAGCAGCTGGCACTTGAACTCCAACTTGTGCTCCGACATGACAGGCGGATATTGCAAGTGGCAGCTTAACCCACTGCAACACACGCCAGCCCCCACCTCTTGGGGCGTTTCTTCAAAGACACCCACATTTTGATGTGAACATTTTCTTTATTATTCAACTCTCAACTTTTCTACTTGTTGTGCTGGTTTCTTTTTTGACCCATGTGTTACTCAGAAGTATATTCTAAAATTTCCAAATGTGTGCAGGATTTCATGTTATCTTTTGTGACTGATTTCTCATATAATCTGAGTGTGGTCTGAGAACCTGATGATGATTCTTTGTTATTTTTTGAGACTTGTTTTGTGGTTCATGTGTGGCTGTTTAATAAAAAGTTGTAGTAAATTCTGCCAGACTCAACTTGCTAACTGTGCTTTTTTAAATTTGGTAATCATTTTGCCTGCTTCATCCATCAATACTGAGAAGAGTGGGTTGAGAATCTACTAATATGGCTGTAAATTGGAAGTCCCAGCAGTGTTTAAGTTATCTATCATCAGGTTATTACACTTCATCTTAGCCAAAAGGCTGAGAAGTGATTCTCTCCTCAGGTTATACTAAGTTTTTCTAAGTTTAGAAACATTTCGTCTTCACAGAAAATTACTTTATTATTATATTGTAGCCTTTATATTGAAATACATTTTTAAAAATTATTTATTTGAAAGGATGCCAGAGAGATGGGGGGAGAGGGAGAGAGATCTTCCATCCTCTGCTTCACTTCCCAAATGGCTTCAATAGCCAGGGCTGGGCCAGACCAAAACCAAAACCAGGTCTCCCCCATGGGCGGTGGGGCCCCGTACTTGGGCCGCCTGCCGCTGCTTTCCCAGGTGCGTGAGAGGGTGGGGCCCCGTACTTGGGCCGCCTGCCGCTGCTTTCCCAGGTGCGTGAGAGGGAGCCGGACGGGAAGCAGAGCAGCTGGGCCTTGAGTCTGTGCTCACAGGGGACGCTGGCTTCGCAGGTGGCAGCTTCCTCGGCTGCACCACGGTGCCGGCTCCTGACACCCACGTGGCTGTGTGACGTAACGGCACTGCCGTGTCCTCCACGTGACTGCTTCTGCTGTCCTGGCTTTGGGTGCTGGGGTTCTTTTGCTTTCAGTCTTTGAGTTCTTATACGTTAGGACTAAGAAATGGCGTATTTGAAAATACACAGTTATTTTGTGGGGACTGTCTAATCTGAGGATCCGTTTTATCCAAAAACATTAGCTCACTGATATTACTGTGTTGATGTAAAGATATTTTACCCTTAGTTTGCATTTTCCATTTACTCACTCTTGTGTGTGCCTCACTAACACTTCCCCTCATAGTTACTCTGGTGGTTTAGTTTTTATTCATTCACAGAGCGACAGAGTGAGAACAAGGGAGAGGGATCTCCCATCTGTTGGTTCACTTCCCAAATGGCCACAGTGGCTGGGGCTGGGTAGGCCAAAGCCAGGAGCCTGGAATTTTGTCCGGGTCTCCCTTGTGGGTACAGGAGCCCAAGCACTTGGGCCATCCTCTGCTGCTTTCCCAGGCACACTAGCAAGGAGCTGGATTGGAAGTGGAGCAGCTGGGACTGGAACCAGCGCTCATGTGGGATGCTGGGGTCCCAGGTGGTGACTTCATTGGCGGTGCCACAATGCTGGCCCCTGTAGGTTTAGTGTTTTTTTTTGTTGTTGTTGTTGTTTATTTTAAAGATTTATTTATTTATTTGAAAGGCAGAGTTAGAGAGGGAGAGGCGGGGTGGGGGTGTCTTCCATCCACTGGTTCACTCCCCAATTGGCCGCAACGGCCGGAGCTGCGCCGATCCAAAGCCAGGATCCAGGAGCTTCTTCCAGGTTTCCCACGCGGGTGCAGGGGCCCAAGGACTTGGGCCATCTTCTACTGCTTTCCCAGGCCACAGCAGAGAGCTGGATTGGAAGTGGAGCAGCTGGGATTAGAACCAGCACCCATATGAGACGTCGCACTGCAGGCGGCAGCTTTACCTGCTATGCCACAGCACCAGCCCCGGTTTAGTTTTTGATTCCCCCTCAACATACACTGATTTGAAAGTTTTCTGTTCTGTATCACCTTTAAAAAATCTGGGGGCTGGTGTTGTGGCTTAGCAGCCTATGATGCCAGCATCCCATATGGATGTCAGTTCAAGTCCCAGCCGCTCTAATCCAATCCAGCTCCCTACTAATGAGTGGCCCGAGAAAAGCAGCAGCAGATGGCCTAACGGATTGCACCTACGTGGGAGACCCAGAAGTAGCTCCTCCCTCCCGGCTTTGGCCTGGCCCAGCCCTGGCTGTTGCGGCCATTTGAGGAGTGAACCAGTGGATGGAACATATCTGTCTCTGTCTCTCTTTCTATAGCTCTTTCAAATAAATATCTTTTTAAAAAAATTAAAACACAACTTACAATTTTAAAATAATTGACAGAAGTTTCAAAAATCGTATAAAGAATTGCTATCTTTGCCCAGTTTCTCCTAATGTTAACTTCATCAGTAGCCACCGTGCAGTGATCAGACCGGAACTCGGCACTGACCCGGTATTATGAACGAATCCGTGTTGCTGATGCACCTGTCACCAGCTGTCTCCCTGGTGCCCTTTTCCAATCCGGGGCCACACAGCCACCGCCTTCAATCCGGGAGGCTCCTCAGGTTCTGCTCTGTGCTGTGTGACCTCGACGCTTCTGCAGGGACTCGCTGGGTTTTCTGTAGAATGTCCCTCCACTGTACTTCATTTCTTGGGATTAAATTCAAGTTACGAGCATCACATCTCTGGTATTTTTACCAAAAATCTAAGTGAACGCAGACTGTTCTAGAAGTGTGGAAAATCATCAAGTTACAGGTGTCCCAGTGTGCTCGCTCCCAGACGTGACGCTGTGGCAGTCTGTGGTTCCGTGCCCGGCCCTGCCCGGCATCACGGCGGCCACCAGCCCGACTGCTCCAGAAGTGGCGTGGGGAACAGCTGATGCGGCACCACTTCCAGCACTACTTAGAAGGAGTAACTTATTTTAAACTGTTTGCTTCCTCCTGGATGTTAAACCATTTCGTAGAAGGTCATTTTAAGAGTCCAAGGAGCTCTGAGAAGGCGCGTGCAGCAGCGAATCGAGGATGCCAGGACGCTGCTTGGTTGCCGTCACACCAGCACTCACTCTGAAGCAGAGAACAGTTTGGCTCTGCTGATTTAACCCTAAAACCAAGCAAACAATTTGTATGGGGAAGCCGACTCAGGACGAGGGAAACGGGCTTCTCAGGGCAGCGGGAGCGAGCCCAGCGGAAACCAGGCGTGGTCTGGGACGCGTTCATTCGTGCTCCCTACAGAACACTGTTCCCGTGAGTCTCACACGACCCTGGGATTTCTTCCTCTGAGTGTCAAACCAGGCTGCAAGTTAATCAGTTACTGGTTGCGAAAATACACACTTGGAGCCTCCTTCTTGGAGCGTCTTTACAGAGCAATGGCCAGTATGTTTTTTATTTTATTTTTTATTTTTTTAAAGATTTTGTTTATTTGAAAGACAGAGTTACAGAGAGAGGCAGAGCCAGAGAGAGCAAGAGAGGTCTTCCATCCGCTGGTTCACTCCCCAAATGGCTGCAATGGCCAGAGCTGCACCGATTCAAAGCCAGGAACCAGGCGCTTCTTCTGGGTCTCCCACAGGGGTGCAGGGGCCCAAGCACTTGACACATCTTCCACTGCCTTCCCAGGCCATAGCAGAGAGCTGGATCAGAAGTGGAGCAGCCAGGACTTGAACTGGCACCCATATGGGATGCTGGCACTGCAGACTGGGGCTTTAACCTGCACTGGCCCCATTGTTTGTTTATTTATTTATTTATTTTTGACAGGCAGAGTTAGACAGTGAGAGAGAGAGAGAAAGGTCTTCCTTTTGTTGGTTCACCCCCGAAATGGCCACCACAGCCAGCGCACTGCGCTGATCCGAAGGCAGGAGCCAGGTGCTTCTCCTGGTCTCCCATGGGGTGCAGGGCCCAAGCACTTGGGCCATCCTCCACTGCACTCCCTGGCCACAGCAGAGAGCTGGCCTGGAAGAGGGGCAACCGGGACAGAACCGGCGCCCCAACCGGGACTAGAACCCGGGGTGCTGGCACGGCAGGCGGAGGATTAGCCTGGTGAGCTGCGGCGCCGACCCCGTTGTTTATTTTAAAAATTCTGTTACTAATCGCTCTCCTGGTTCGACCGTCACTCATCCAGATCAGTTTGTACAGCACCTGAATCAACCACCCTTAGACAGACGAGTAAACAGACACGCGGAAGCTCGGGCCAGCATTTACAGAGCTCACGGCACAGCTGCTCCGTGCGTTTGATTTCATCGGTTCTATCGCTCGTGCACTTTCTGTTTCCTTCGTACTGCTTACTTGGGGTTGGAGAAACTTGCTCTTCTTTGTTAACTTCTTAAGCTGGAACCTCAGATCATTGCCTGTAATGACTGCCTGTTTTCTTGTCTAACCTAGACATGCAGTTTTAAATCTCCCTCTAAGCAGACATCCGCTGTATCTTTCACATGATATATTGGGGCTGGCGTAGAAGGCTGAGCCTCTGCCTGCAGTGCCTGCATCCCATATGGGCGCAGGTTCGAGTCCCGGCTGCTCCACTTCCGATCCAGCTCCCTGCTAATGTGCCTGAGAAGGCAGCAGAGGATGGCTTGGGTCCTTGGGGCCCTGCACCAAGAATTTCCTAGCTCCTGGCTTTAGCCCAGCCCAGCCCTGGCTGTTGCAGCCATTTGGGGAGTGAACCAGCAGATAGAAGATTCTCTCTCTCTCTCTCTCCTTCTCTATCTGCCTTTCAAATAAATAAATAAATCTTTAAAAAGAGAAAACGTGCTGATATATTTTTACTTTTCATTCAATCCATATATTTTGTAGTTTCTCTGGAACTTTATTCCTTGATTCTTGGGTGCCTTAATTCCCAAAATTTTAAGGCCTTTTCTTCCTAGGTATTTTGTTGATTTCGACTTCCACTCTAACTCCAGTGTGGTAAGAGAGCGGGTGTAATGATTTGAAGCTTTCTGTTCAGTTTCTGAGATTTCTTTGTGGCACAGCACATGGTCTGCATCGGAGAATATACGAGTGGGTACCGGAAAGTTCATGGAAAACGTGGATCGTGAGAAAAATATCCATGGGTTTCAGAAAGATTTTTTGTTAACTCATTTTTTGATTCTACTTCTGCATAAACTTCCCGAAGCCCCGTCACATCATGTAAAGAACGCGACTCCGTGTGTCAGCCATCGTGCAGATCTTTGTTCAGTTTTGAGTCGTTTCAGTTGCAGAGAGGAACATGAACTTCCCAAGGTGACAGCGGCGGAACTGCTGCTCTCCCGGCCCACGTCTGAACCTCCTGTGTGTGCCTCCCGTGCCGGACGTGTGTGTGGACATCTGTCCCGGCGACCATTTTATAATTCCGCAAAGTCCTTCCCTCTCGACTGTCCCGTGTACAGTCTGCTTCAGCCTCTCCAGCCTTCACGTGTGTGCTTGTGTGGTATTTTTTGTTCAACCTATCTGTGCCTTGGCTCAGTTGAGTCATGTTTTTTATCTATTCTGACAATCATTGATTTTCAGTTGAAATGTTTAATCAAATGATTGCTATGGTTGTGTTTGGATGGATTGTTCTATTGTTTTTCTACTTGTTCTGTTTTCTTCCTTTCATGCCTTTAAAAATTACATGTTTTAAAAATGGTAACTTTGCTGGTGGCTTATTTTAAAAGCTACACTTTTCCACACTAGTGTTTTACTGGTTGTCCTAGGGACTACAGTATATCCTTAAGTTTTACAGTCCATTTGTGGTTAGTATATTACTACTTCATGTAAAAGGTGGGACCCTTTAAAAATTATTTATTTATTTGAAAGGTAGAGTTACAGAGAGGCAGAGGCAGAGAGAGAGAGAGACAGAGCTCTTCCCTCAGCTGGTCCGCTCCCCACATGGCTGCGCCCCACTGCGCCCCAGCACCAGCCCAGAGCAGGACTCTTGAACCCAGGTGGATCCGTTTGCCCATACAGACCCACGTGACAATGATGTAATGTTTGCTTTAAACAGTTATGTATAAAATTTTTGACAGAGAACAACAAAGTCCAAGTTGTGTAGTACTAGCCATCCATCATTTCTCGTCTCTCCCCTGCTCTCTGAGGACATGAGTTTCTGAAAAGTACCATCATCTCCTTTCAGTGCAAATTATTGCCTGTAACAGTTCCTCCGGCGCAGGCCTGCTGGCAGCAAACCCTCCCGGCTTCCCTTCATCTGGAAATGTCTTTAATCTGCTGGAACGAGATCCCCACTTGATACAGAATCTGGTTGTTACGTTTTTCTTCCATCACTCGCAAGCTGCCTACTTCGGTCTGTGGCCTCCCGAGTCTCTGATGTTTAATCAGAAGTGAATTCGGATGCTGCTGCCTGTGTGCAGCACGGCGCTCTGCTGCTGCCCAGACTCACTTGTCTTCAGCGCTGGCTGTCCGCACCGTGCCTGTGCAGCCCTCTCTGGCTTCGTCCTTTTAGCTGTTCATTGAGCATCTTGATTCTGTACATTTGTGCCTTTCAGTTACATCTGGGAAACTCTCAGCCATTATGCCTCGACATTGTTTTCTTTCTTTCTTTTTTTTTTTTTGACAGGCAGAGTTAGACAGTGAGAGAGAGAGACAGAGAGAAAGGTCTTCCTTCCGTTGGTTCACCCCCCAAATGGCTGCTACGGCCGGCTGCTGTGCCAATCCAGGTGCTTCCTCCTGGTCTCCCATGCGGGTGCAGGGCCCAAGCACTTGGGCCATCCTCCACTGCCTTCCTGGGCCACAGCAGACAGCTGGACTGGAAGAGGAGCAACCAGGACAGAATCTGGTGCCCCCACTGGGACCAGAACCCGGTGCGCTGGCGCTGCAGGCAGTGGATCAGCCCAGTGAGCCGCGGTGCCAGCCTGTTTTCTTTTTCTTTTTTTTTTAAAGATTTGTTTATTTATTTGAAAGTCCGAGTTACACCAAGAGAGGAGAGGGAGAGAGAGAGAGAGCGAGAGAGAGAGAGAGAGAGAGGTCTTCCATCCGTTGGTTCACTCCCCAATTGGCCGCAACGGCCGGAGCTGCGCCGATCCGAAGCCAGGAGCCAGGAGCTTTTCCAGGTCTCCCATGTGGGTGCAGGGCTCAAGCACTTGGGCCATCTTCCACTGCCTTCCCAGGCCATAGCAGAGAGCTGGATCAGAAGTGGAGCAGCCGGGTCTTGAACCGGTGTCCTTATGGGAAGCCAGCACTTCTGGCCAGGCATTAACCTGCTGTGCCACAGCACCGGCCCCTCCACATTTTTTTCTACCTGATATTCTCTTTGCTCTCCTTCTAGGACTCAAATTACACATGTGTTAGATGATCTGATTACACCTAACAGGTCCCTACAGTGGGGAAGCACGTGTGCACTTTTTGCAGACATAAACCATCCATCAACCCATCTTCAAGTTCGCTCCTTCCTTCCTCAGTCATTGTTGCTCTGCTATGTAAGTCATCCGGTCAACTTTCTCTTTCAGAGTTCATATTCTTCAGTTCTAAACTTTTTCATTTTCTTTTTTTCCTTCTTTTTTTTTTTTTTTTTTGACAGGCAGAGTGGACAGTGAGAGAGAGAGACAGAGAGAAAGGTCTTCCTTTGCCGTTGGTTCACCCTCCAATGGCCGCCGCGGCCGGCGCACCGCGGCCGGCGCAGCGCGCTGATCCGATGGCAGGAGCCAGGAGCCAGGAGCCAGGTGCTTTTCCTGGTCTCCCATGGGGTGCAGGGCCCAAGCACCTGGGCCATCCTCCACTGCACTCCCTGGCCACAGCAGAGAGCTGGCCTGGAAGAGGGGCAACCGGGACAGAATCCGGCGCCCCAACCGGGACTAGAACCCGGTGTGCCGGCGCCGCTAGGCGGAGGATTAGCCTAGTGAGCCGCGGCACCGGCCTTTTTCCTTCTGTTGCTGAGATTTCTTGTTAATTTGTTGGTGTTTTGTGTGTATGTGTGTTTGTGTATCTTAACGATCTCTTTATTTATTTCAAAGGCAGAGTTACAAAGAGGCAGAGGCAGAGAGAGGTAGATCTTCTATCCATTGGTTCACTCCCCAGATGGCTGCAACAGCTGGAGCTGTGCTGATCTGGAGCCAGGAGCCAGGAGCTTCTTCCAGGTCTCCCATGTGGGTGCAGGGGCCCAAGCACTTGGACCATCTTCTACTGCTTTCCCAGGCCATAGCAGAGAGCTGGATCAAAGGTGGAGCAGCCGGGACTTGAACCAGTGCCCATATAGGATGCCAGCACTGCAGGCAGCAGCTTTACCCCCTATGCCATAGTGCTGGCCCCAGTAACATGTCTTTTAAAAGATTTATTTATGTGAAAGGCAGAGTTACAGAGAGAGCAAGGGAGCAGGAGAGAGGGAGAGACAGAGAGAGAGGTCTTCCATCTGCCGGTTCACTCCCCAAATGGCTACAACAGCTGGAGCTGGGCCGATCCGAAGCCAGGAGCTTCATCCGGGTTTCCCACGTGGGTGCAGGGGCCCAAGCACTTGGCCTGTTTTCTGCTGCTTTCCCAGGCACTTTAGCAGGGAGTTGGATTAGAAGTGGAGCAGCCGGGACTTGATCCCGCGCTCATATGGGAAGCCATTTACAGAGTGAACCAGTGGAGGAAGACCTCTCTCTCTTTCTCTGCCTCTGTAACTCTGCCTTGCCTTTCAGATAAATAAATCTTAAAAAAAAAAAAAAGAAAAAAAAAAGAAGTGGAACTAGGACTCAAACCCAGGCATCCAATATGGATGTGGGAGTCCCAACCAACATCTCAGCCACTGTGTGAAAACCCCCAGGCCTGTACTTTAGAGCAGTTTTAGGCTACCTGCAGAGAGCACAACGTGGGGGCATTCCCTCCCGCTCCCGCACCTCCCCAGGCTCCCCGCTTCAGTGGCCCACCATGTGGCACCAGGGTTACAACCACAGGGCCTCCCCTCGGACACCACTGTCACCCACCCTGAGTTCACTCTTGGACGTCATGTCCAGTGGGCAGGGACATGCATCCACACGGTGGTGTCGTACAGAACAGTTTCACAGCCTAAACATCTCTCCCTCTTCTCCCTCCTTCCCTTCTAGCCCTTGGAGCTCACTTTTACTGTCTCCATAGCTGTGTCTTTTCCAGAATGTCATATAGCTGGAACCACACGCCACGCGGCCTTTAGAGGCTGACTTCCTGCACTTGGAGGTTCCAGGCCCCTCCCCGTCTTCTCACGGCCTGCCACGGAACTTTCCAGCGCTGGATGACGTCCCATAGCTTGGATGAGCCACAGCTCCTGTATCCAGTCGCCTACTGGAACTCTGTGGCTTCCCAGGTTTGAGTGAGTATTGCACTGTAGGAGGCAGCATCAAAATTAGTCTTCCAGATTTTCTCCTGTGTTACCTTTTAGGAATTTTTTATAGTTTTTTTTTTTTTAACCTTACACTTTGAGTCCATTTTAGTGAGTAGTGAAAAATCTGAGTTCTAGACACTTCTTCTTCTTCTTCTTTTTTTTTTTTTTGCTTGTGGGTGTCCCGCTGTCCCAGAACCATCTGTGGAAAGTCCACCCTTCCCCATTGCACGGTCTTTCTCCTCCGTCAGGGCACTTGGACATATCCGTGTGGGGCTGTTTCCGGGCCACTGTGTCCTACTGGTTTCTTTGTTCATTCTCTTGGCAATACCACAGTCTTGGTGAGTGCAGCTTGATGGTGATCCCCTACATGGCATGTTGGGTCATTTATATATATACACACACACACACACACACATATATATATACACATACACACATACACACACACACATACACACACATATATATATATACACACACATACACACACACACACACACACACACATATATATATATATATATATAAGATAATGACTGGAAAGTCACAACCACCTCCCACACATAGCATATGAGGGAACTTCAAAGCTCGTGGGTAATGGGATTCAGAGGTCAGTTTATTCTGGCGCAAGAACATTGGAAATCCAAACACAGAAGTAATATCCAGAAAGCTCAAGGAAAATGTGCATTATAAAAAATATAAACAGGTTTCAAAGAAATGTGTGCACCAAAATAAACATGTTTAATTCCATTTTTTAAAAGATTTATTGATTTGAAAGGGAAAGAGAAAGCGAGAGAGAGAGAGAGAGAGAGACAGACAGACCAGTCTTCCATCCACTGGTTCACTCCCCAAATGGTTGTTAACAGCAGGTACTGGGCTAGGCTGAAGCCAGGAGCCGGGAACGGGATCCTGGTCTTCCCCCTGGGCGGCAGGAACTCAAGCACTTGAGCCATCATTAGCTGCTTCCCAGGAGCACTGGCGGCGAGCTGGACAGGAAGTGCAGTAGCCGAGACCGGGACCAGTACACGGATGGGATGCAGGCGTCCCAGACGGTGGTGTAGCCCACCGCTGGACTCCTTTGTTCACAGACTCTCCGAGGCACTCCCATGTTAACTGTTCCTTAACATCAAGTTTATACATCATTATTTAATACTTCCCAGTTTTTACAAAACGGCAGCCATGCAATGCAGCTGGCAGGATTCCCTCCAGCCTTTCTTCTTTTGCTTTTTATGTCTTCCTGGCTTTTTTTTAAACAGTTGTTTGCTTTAGTTTCCTAAGATACTGATTTTGCTGACTGTTGTTTCTCGATCCCTTGTATTTTCTACAAACCGTTAAGCAGACCCCACGTTCACAAGTGCCTTTCGAGAAGTCCCTCATTGGCGTGCCCTAGACCTTGTTCTAATTATGGAGTGAGAGGTATTTCCTGCAAAGCTGGCTCCGATCTGGTACCTGCTGCACAGAGCATGCGAAGGGGTTCCTCAGAACACAGGGCCCAGGGTCTCCCTCCACCAATGCTCCTTACAGCTTTTAAACGTTGCAGGCAACAATTTGAGTAAATGACAAATCCGAAGACCATGCACATGTAAACACTTTGGTATCACGATCAACAAACGAAAGGCTAATGTGAACTCTCACAGATGATAGCTGGAAACCACACGTTAACCTTAGCCCTACAAAAATGACAGTGCACACAGATGCTGTACGTGCAGCATATGCACGAGTCCTGGGAGGCCAGGTGTTGGGGGCAGCAGTTGATCGGCTGCGTGGGGCGCCCACGTTTGAGTCCCGACTCTGCTCTGCGCTCCAGCTTCCTGCTAATGACAGCGATGACGACTCAGGTACTCGAGTTCCTGCCACCCACACGGGAGACCCAGACTGAGCTCCTGGCTTCAGCCAGGCCCAGCCCTGCTGCTGTGGGCGGGCTGGAGAGCTGTGCAGAACTTGTTCTAGAACAGAAGCCTGATGGGGGTCCATGTGTTTAAATTCATTGTAAGCAGACTTGCACATCTTCGAGGGAAGATGTTTTGGGATGAGTGAAGGGGACAGAATACACAGAAAATTCAAGGAAGTGTGGTAGGAAAGCGTCACGGTCTGCTACTGGCTTGCACGGAACGGCAAACACACAGGCCTGACAATCGGACACCGACTGCTGACCTAAGCAGAAGCAACACGCTAGCAGGGAGGCTTAGGGAAGCACGCGCGGGAGGGGCTGACGCAGGGGGTGGAATTCTCCTCTTGTACTGCAGGGGGACCGGTGTCCCGGAGTCAGCGAGCTGCCGCGCACCTGTGCACGAGACAGCACTCCCAGAGCAGCTACGGGAGCTGCAGTGGGTGCCTACAGGGTCAGGCCAAGGACGGGGAACACAGAAACCGTCCAGTTTCACTGCCAGTTCTGGGGAGCCACATTCTATATGCATTCAAGAAATAAAACAACAACAACAACAACAATGAAACAGATGAGCCAATACCTTTGCTACCACAATCCCATCAACAACTTAAACAAACAACGCCTGAGGACTTTCTGGTATCAACTGCTGGGCGGGGCGGCCCATGGCAAGGCTGCAGGGAGGCAGGTTCAGAGAACACAGCAGGACGGGGGAGGCCTGGTTCGTCCAGGCAGACTCAAACACGTGGAGAAACGAGAGGGATGGACATGGACGCTTGCCAGCGTTCTGGCAGACACAGAAGCGGGATGTTGGGAGGAGGAAGCCGAGAGGGCCCGCAAGGAAGCGCCATTATTATTATTATTATTTTTTTTTGACAGGCAGAGTGGACAGTGAGAGAGAGACAGAGAGAAAGGTCTTCCTTTGCCGTTGGTTCACCCTCCAATGGCCGCCGCGGCCGGCACACCACGCTGATCCGAAGCCAGGAGCCAGGTGCTTCTCCTGGTCTCCCATGGGGTGCAGGGCCCAAGCACTTGGGCCATCCTCCACTGCACTCCCGGGCCACAGCAGAGAGCTGGCCTGGAAGAGGGGCAACCGGGACAGAATCCAGCGCCTCGACCAGGACTAGAACGTGGTGTGCCGGCGCCGCAGGCGGAGGATTAGCCTAGTGAGCCGCAGGAGGTGCCCACTTCTGACCTGGAGACGGATGCCACCCCACTGCGAGTTAGGATAACGAGGCCGCAGAAAGCGGGCCTCTCGGACTCCTTGCTTCTCTCTTGCGACCTGCTCCCGAATGCCTTTCTAAACGCCGTGTTTAGCAACTATTTCTCCGTCATCAGCTGCCCCTGACCCCACCCCACCCCACCCTGCCTGGGCTTTAACAAATTTTTTTTCTGCTATTTTGGGCGATGTTTTTCATTTTTATTTTTGAGATAGCATAATTTTAATGTACATTACAATCGAAGCTTAAAGGAAGAGTTCAACAAGTAAGAAGACCACAGTTCAGCAGAAATACAGGCAAGGGCTAGTCAGCACAGTACTCAGATGGAGGTGTCAGTGTCACTCACGTTGTGCACTGTAAAATCATCACATCACTAGAACTACAGCAGTGTATCATTTACAAAAAGATTTATTCACTTATTTGGAAGGCAGAGTTAGAGAGAGAGAGAGAGAGAGAGAGAGAGAGATCCTCCATCTGCTGGTTTACTCCCCAAACAGCCACAATAACCAGGGCTGGGCCGGGCCGAGCCAGGAGCCTGGAATTCCCTCTGGGTCTTCCAGGTGGGTGGGAAGACGTGGGCCATCCTGTGCTGCTTTCCCAGGCGCATCAGCAGGGAGCTGGATGGGAAGTGGAACAGCTGGGACTCAACCATACGGGATGTCAGTGTCGCAGGTGGTGGCTACATCATTCTTAACAATTTGCTTGAAAGATATAAACAGTTGGACAAAACAACAACTGCAGCAATACTGACATGCACAGGCATGTCTTTCCTTTCTGGTTTGTTTTGGATTCGTTTTTGGTAACTTTAGCTCATTTCACTCAACATGACGTCCCCCCGTTGTAACTGTTTTGATGCAGATGGTAGAATTTCATTCTTTGCTATGGCTGGGTAATGTTCCATGGTGTGTGTGTGTGTGTGTGTGTGTGTGTGTGTGCGGAGACACCTTTACCACGCTTTCTCTGTCCTCACCTGCTGGGGACGCTTGGCTGCTGTGCAGTGCTGGCTAACGCGGTGGTGCAGGGCTCTCTCATGTGACATGCTCATGTCTGGGCCGCACGACCCAGCAACGCCACTGCCGGGCGCACAACTTCGCACGTCTGCACCATCTGAGCCCGCCGTCTCTTTCTTCTGACTTGATTCTTGTTCTCCCCTTGACTTCTGGGACCAGGACCCCAGGACTCCACTCTCCCCTCATTTCTCGTCTCCGTTCCTCCCTGCTCCAGGGTGAATCCCCGGGGCCTTCCTCGCCACCTGGAGTTCAGGCAGCCATCTTGGTTCTCAGGAATTTGTGCCTGGCCAGTGGGTCTGCAGACCGCTGGGCCACACAGGTCAAAGATAAAATGTGAAGAGGTACTGATAATGACCACAGCGATATCAGCAGTGACCACGGTGGGATGTCTGCGGGGGACATATGCCGGCCTCAGGCCTCCCCTCGTCCAGGGCCAGGAGGAGGACGTTCTGACTTCTGATTGGCTTTCAAAGATCCGGGTCCTGCTCGTGAGACGGCTACTGTGAGGCACTGATAACCTGGCCAGGCACAGGCTTCCGAGTGATGCATCTGACGGACTCTGGAAAAACACGTGGGTGAACAGAACAGGCGACGAGATCAGCACCCAGAGTGCACGCGGCGTCCCACGTCACCCGTGCAGCGGTGGTGAAAATCATCGCCGTGGCTGCTCTGAGGTCTGGGTCGCACACTTGGGATCTGCTTCCACGGCTCAGACACCATATGGCGTCCTGACACGGAACGCACAAGGTGAGGAGGTCGGCGGGTTGCAGTCTACGGCTCCGTGTGATTGTTCTGGACGTGTTAAATGAGATGTACCTGACTGTAACTTATTTTAGAAACCTAACCTTGACTGATCTAAGCAAGCCGGTTGAGATTTACAGCTTTGCAGAAAGCACACAACACTCTTATGTAACTCACAGCACATGATCAAAACAGAAACACACCAGCACCTTGTCCCCGCTGCAGAACCAAATGCATCGTTTTCTGTTCATTCCCTTCAGAAAAACGCGTGCTGGCACCCCAGGGCCAGGAGCACGAGGCAGGGAGCTACGCCCATGGCAGCGAGCTTGTTCTGCAACCCTCACATCATTTCTAGAACACAGGACTTTCATGGTACACTGATACAGAAAGTCTTAGTAAAACCAGCCGATTCCTACTGGTCTTTCGCGTTTCAAGGGGGACCAGCTTGGCCAGCTCACCGGCAGCCGTGCGGACCCACGTGGGCATGGCTGTGGCAACTCAGATGCCGGCCCCTTCACTCTGTCCCAGCTGCCTCTCTGCCAGACAGGTTCCCAGTCCCGGTCTCGCTCAGCCTTCTTTAGCGGATGCCACATTCCTCCATCTCCTGGAAACCACTAAATTCATCTTCTGTGATTCAAGTAGCTCTCGAAATCCCCTTCTTCCAAGAAGTCCCCCTGACTTGGTGGAAGAGGTGACTCTGAGCAAGCCCATTTGGTTATGGGGTTTTACCCTCCGCTCTGGGCCGTGAAAGCTGGGCAGGCTCCGGCCCTGTGTGCTTTCCGTGACTGCATCCCTCGGGGCAGGATGGCAGGGGGCGTGTGCAGAGCCGCGTGGTGCGAGGCCGCGGCGGGCGGGGGCAGACAGCTGGGAGTGGCGGCAGGGGTCCCAGCACCCGGCAGCCTTCCAGCCGAAGGCAGCCACCAGTCGGCTGGCCTGCTAACTGGGCACAGGGTGACCCAGGCCGAGAGGGCGCTGTCAAGGCTGCGTGCGGATTTAACACCGGGAGTTCCGTGTAAGCTGCAAACACCCAGCGGGACACCTGACAGATCATCTGGACAGTGGTTTGACAAACACAGGTAACTGACTCAAGTGTTTATTTTGAATGTTGAAGCCAGACTCATAGAAAAAGTTACACAGCCAACGAAAATGTCAGTTACGGGAAAAAATGCCAAGGAACTTGGGATTTACAGTGAACGCAGACTCTTTATTGGCTGAAAGCACTGCCCCTGACACCTAAGATTACACCCGCCGTCAGGAGCAGTTTTGTTCATTTAGTCTACGGTCAGGTTAGACACAATGGGCAACACTCGACTTCTCAACAGCTTTATCCAGCACACCTGTAAAAGACGTCGCCTTTTTACCCCGTATATGGAATGAGCAGGCACAACATTAATTTACTTCAAAAAACAGACACTGTATGTGACTATACCAAGCTCCAAAGTTACCAGGATTTCTAATGACTGAAATTAACTTTGACTTTTTAATTGCTGCAATTAACAAAGGCATTTGAATTAGGAGACTTACGGCCACTTGGAGGAAATACGGATTTCCAGTACACCGTTCATATAAGGACGGGGCTTCTCTAACCACCATCAGTTAGTGTGCCAGCGCCCACAGGGAGCCTGGGAGGGGCAGGTCGGGGACCCCGCCCTGGGAGAAGTCGCAGTGACCGGACCCCGGCCTGGAACCCAGCAGCAGTGGACACCGCCTGGTGGTCCAGGGCCTCTGGCATCGTCAGAGATGGATGGGCCTGAGCAGGCCCGGGCTGCAGCCACGCGGCTTCGGAGGGAGCGGGGGCAGGGGCGTGCGGCGGGCGGTGGTGGGAGGCAGCAGCGGGAGGCGGCTGGTTCTGCAGGGGACGCTGGTGCCTGGGTGTGACGCAGCAGCCGGCAGCACTGCGTGGCAGGCGACACTCAGGTCCTCAGACCAGCAGCACCCTCGTGTGAGCGGACACATTTGAGAGGGAGGGCGAGCAGCCCGGGCCGCGGACGAGGTGCGGAAAGCTTAGCGCTGTGAAGCGTAAAATTAGCAAAACGCGAAGTGAGTCCATGGGCAACTGGACCAAAAATCTCCCCAGTGAAAACATTTGTAAATGGATTCCACAGATTATCCTAAAAACCCGCTCTGGGGCCAGCGCTGTGGCACAGCAGGTTAAGCCGCACCTGCAACACTGGCGTCCCATGAGTGTGGGTTCGAGTCCTGGCTGCTCCCACTTCCAATCCAGCTCCCTAACGCTCCTAGGAAAGCATGGGCCAAGCGCTTCGACCACCCCTGCCACCCACGTGGGAGACCCCGATGGAGTTCCAGGCTCCAGGCAGTCACAGCCATTTGGGGGGTGAGCCAGCAGGTGGAAGGTCTCTCGGCCCTCCCTCTCTCTCTGTAACTCCGCCTTTCAAATAACTAAATGAATCTGTTAAAATAAAAGCCAAACAACAACACCAGACACTTGAATACAGGGATGCAGGGCCACTGGTGGGAAGTAAGATTTCGGTGCAGCTATGCGTGGCGTGTGTAAATAGCACTTTCCACGTGTCTCCTCACCGGTCTCTCCATGGGACTGGCAGGCAGCTCAGGCCCAAAGTCTAGTAGGCGGGCCACTGGGGAAGGCTGCAGTGCCCACCTCCGGCCTCTTGGAAGCCTCCCAAAGGAGGCGCTGCTCCCACATCGGCCACACCAGGCCAACCTGAGCTAGGCTGGGGGACAGGAGAGAGAGAGAGAGAGAGGCAGGGAGGGCGGGGGCGGGGGGGACTGCAGCCCGTGCTTCCGCGTGCTCAGGAGGGCGATGGCTTTGTTACCCGGCGTCTCTGCGCGGCTCTTCCCTCGCAGGGCTTATGTTTTCACCGTGGCCGCGGAAGCAGCTTGGAAGCAGGTGAGCTGCAGGTGCATGCTGCTCTTGAACTTGTTCAGCAGCTCCTCCAGGAACCTGCGGGGAGGAGACAGGGTTTACCCGCCTGGCGGGAGGGTGGCCGCACGGCCCAGGAGGGAGCTGGCTGCCCAGTGCTGCCTGCTGTTCCTTAGAAAGCAGCTGAAGAACTCACTCCCTGTGGATTCTCAGCTCAGCGACGGAAACAGGTCCGTCAGAGAAGCGAGCAGACGGAACACATCACACACAGCGCTGTTAACACCCGGAAGGAAACACTGCCTGCCCTGTGTCCTAGGTTGACCACTCAGTGCTGGCAAACCCATGCAGAAGTGGACCACCGTACAGTCAGGATGGCAGTCCCCCCATACCCCAGACTCTCCCTGTCCCATCTCCTGGACAACCGCAGGTGGTCTTCTGCTCCTGTGACTTCGCATTTTTGTTTTTGGCAAATATTGGAGAGTGGTGGGCAGAGCAGGCTTCGCTCTACTCCCACTGGGCACCCTGCAGATTCTCCCCACCTGGCCGGATGTGCCTACAGCACACGCCAGGAGCGGGCTCCCCGCTCAGCTGGCTCCGATGAAACCACCAGGGGCCGGGTTTAGCCCTAACAGTGTCAGCTTTTAACATAATCCCAGCAGTAAACCCACGTCCCAGCTGTGACCTGGACCACTTCAGAGTCCGTTCTTGCCCTCGGGCCATGGACCAGCCCTCTGTGCCATACTGCACATAGTTAAAAAAAAGGGGGGGGGGCAGATTTTTATAGTTTACTTTTTTAAAAATCAAATTTCCTTTAAAGAAATGAACTGGGTTTGGAAGTGATCCAGATGGAGGTTGAAGAAGCTCCGGCTTCAGCCTGGCCCAGCCCTGGCTGTTGCAGCCATGTGGGTAGAGAACTAGCAGATGCAAGCTGGGTCTTTCTCTGCCTCTTTCTCTAACTCTGATTTTCAAATAAATGAATAAATAAATAAATCTTTAAAAAATTGTCAATTTACTTTGGTGCAAAAATATCGAGATCCACGCAACATTTTTCCCAACACACATCTCCAGGAAGTCTTTCACAATTCATCTAGTTTACTGAAGAAGGGAAAATAATACGCTTTCTTGTGACACTCTGAAACAGAGCACATTCTGGATTGCCCTAACCCACATAAGCAAGGTGTCTCCT